>NW_024609868.1:147537631-148137631 GCF_016920785.2 Ixodes scapularis
GCACTGACATGAAGCCGCAAATCTAGGTACTGAAGACCTTCATTCGATGGTTCTTCCTTCGTGAATGTAAGGCCTGACGAACAAGCGGAAAAAACAGCTGTAATGCTATCTGGAGAAGTTCGAGCAGGATGAATGATTAGGTAATCGTCTACAAATCTGAAAACATGGCAGCCAGGCGCGGATATGTCCAGTTGTGCTTTTATAGCTCTGTCAACGAATAAAAGGAATAATTCACTGAGAACAGGGGCGAGACATGAACCGATGCAAACTCCCTTTTTTTGGCTGTAGATCCCTTTCTCATGTTCGACTAAGGTGGACTGGAGATATAGATGAATCAGGTCCACGAATCCAGCAACGGAGACACCGGAGGAATTGTGAAAATCCACAGCTCCGTGCTCAAAGATGGCGTCGGAGATTGAGGCAAGCAAAGCGGTAGGATCTAGATTGAAATACATGTCTTCTATGTCAAGTGAAAAAATAGAGTGGGGCAAGGAGAAGAAATGTTGGGAAATGATGACAGAGATGAGTTCTATTGAGTTAGACACTCTAAAGGGTTGAGGGAGGTGGATACAGGACAGATGCTTTTGTAGAAAGAGCCCGAGCTGCTTCTGCCAACAACCCTTCTCCGACACAATACTTCGGAGGGGTACTCCGGTCTTATGTGTTTTTGCAGTGAAGAAAACTGAAAGGTACTGCTTCGCTGGACTACTAATGGCGGTTTTTAGGGACGACAGATTCAAAGACGAGCAGAGTTGTTTAGCTCTCGACCTGAGGGTCCCAGACGGTCGCGATTTCAGTTTGAGAAAATTCTTTGAAAGGGCAGCGCTCACCTTATCTCCAAAATCTCCCTCTTCTAACTCAACAAACACAACCGTCTTATCGGATTCTAACAGCTTTAGGTGTTCTTGACGAAGCTCTTCAACAGCGGCGAGTAGAGAGATCTTGCCTGGCTTGGGGGGTGGGTAGAAGCCCGGGTCAACCCGGCTTCCTTCTTCGAGGCTGCTTGCTTCGTCTCAAGAATGAGTTTGCTCCGTCTAAGGCTCCGCTCGCTCGGTCTGCACCTACGCAAGAACCTCCCTCATCCTGCAGTGGCCTCCGTCCTTGGATTCCACTGTAAGAACTGGTCCTCCAGCTACCGCATCATGCAGATATCGAGGAAAGAAATACCCCTAGAGCTCCACCTTCTGGGGAATGTCCTTCCCAGCCGCATGACGAACTTGTTTGGCGCTGGCTTCCGCTCGCATCCTTCGTACCTGTTCATCGTCGACGCAGCTTCTCGCCTCCTTGAAGCTTCATGGAAAGAAGTGATTGCTGGAGTGACTGCCTCCTGCCGTGAGCTGAACGAGACGAAGTTTGAACCGCCAGTCCTGTTGTGCAAAACTGCTATCTCGTCTGACACCATGGAATTGCTCTCCAAAGGCCCCAAGTCCGCCCCAGTCCTTCCTACTAAGAAGGTTGATAAACTCGCCTCAGTTCATCAAGTCGCCGCCGCCATCCCAGAACCACAGAGGCAAGATTTCCTCGGCTCCGCCATCCGCGCCGTGTGCTTCCACCCACCCCCCAAGCCAGGCAAGATCTCTCTACTCGCCGCTGTTGAAGAGCTTCGTCAAGAACACCTAAAGCTGTTAGAATCCGATAAGACGGGTGTTTGTTGTGTTAGAAGAGGGAGATTTTTGAGATAAGGTGAACGCTGCCCTTTCAAAGAATTTTCTCAAACTGAAATCGCGACCGTTTGGGACCCTCAGATCAAGAGCTAAACAACTCTGCTCGTCCTTGAACCTGTCGTCCCTTAAAACCGCCATTAGTAGTCCAGCGAAGCAGTACCTTTCAGTTTTCTTCACTGCAAAAACACATAAGACCGGAGTACCCCTCCGAAGTATTGTGTCGGAGAAGGGTTGTTGGCAGAAGCAGCTCGGGCTCTTTCTACAAAAGCATCTGTCCTGCATCCACCTCCCTCAACCCTTTAGAGTGTCTAACTCAATAGAACTCATCTCTGTCATCAGTTCCCAACATTTCTTCTCCTTGCCCCACTCTATTTTTTCACTTGACATAGAAGGCATGTATTTCAATCGAGATCCTACCGCTTTGCTTGCCTCAATGTCCGACGCCATCTTTGAGCACGGAGCTGTGGATTTTCACAATTCCTCCGGTGTCTCCGTTGCTGGATTCGTGGACCTGATTCATCTATATCTCCAGTCCACCTTAGTCGAACATGAGAAAGGGATCTACCGCCAAAAAAAGGGAGTTTGCATCGGTTCATGTCTCGCCCCTGTTCTCAGTGAATTATTCCTTTTATTCGTTGACAGAGCTATAAAAGCACAACTGGACATATCCGCGCCTGGCTGCCCTGTTTTCAGATTTGTAGACGATTACCTACTCATTCATCCTGCTCGAACTTCTCCAGATAGCATTACAGCTGTTTTTTCCGCTTGTTCGTCAGGCCTTACATTCACGAAGGAAGAACCATCGAATGAAGGTCTTCAGTACCTAGATTTGCGGCTTCATGTCAGTGCCACTGGACTCTGCTGGGCCTTTCAACAAAGGTCTTCCAAACCTGTCCTACCGTTTTCTAGCGCCCATTCGAAGTCGGTAAAACACGGTATCATCAAATCGTTGTTTTCTTCATCCTTCACGAAGTTTTGCTGTCATCTTTCAGAAGATAGCTTCAAATTGCAGCACATGAGGCTTGTCAGGGCAGAATTTCCCGTCGACCTTCTCCGATCTGTAATGGAAAGGATGATTCGCGGGCCTGATCGCCAGTCACCAGCCACAAAAAAGAAAGCCCGATTCGCCGTCATTCCTTACGTACACAATTCAGCCCACCGGATAAAATCCATTGCCTCAAAGTTCGACACGAATGTTGTCTTCTCGTGCCACATGCGTCTTAAACAACTCTGTCAACAAGTGAACAACAACCGGATTCCGATTGGCTGCACTGTCAAACACGAAAAGAAATTCATTCCATGCAAGGAGAAGAAAGTTTACTCCATCCCCTTGAGCTGTGGTCATCAATACATATGACAGACCGGCAGATGCACCAATCGCAGACTCCGCGAAAATCACAACGAAGTTTCTAAGGCCTCTCCAGATTCTTATCATCCCATAGTCATACATGCCCGTTCGTGTTTGCGTTGTCATCCCCTCTTTGATGACACAAAAATCCTTGGGGGACATGACAGCAGATTCGGCAGGGAAATCATAGAATCATTCGCCATGACCACAGCAAAACACAACGTGTCAACCCCTTCCCTCCTGCTGACGAAAACTGAGGTTGAATTTTTAAAATCCGAGATAACCCTACCACCCTGACTCGCACTTCGCGTGTTTTATCTTTCCTTCGCTCCCCTTCTCTCCCCTACTCCTACTGGGTATAGTCGGCTGCTCGCTGTTGAAAGTTTACTCGTCTGTTGCTAGTTGAAAGATGTGGTTGTGTTGTCCCTGTTTTAATTGTTTATTCTTTCTTCATCCATGACTGACATTTCGTCGCGTCCCTGATCTCCCAGGGACAAGAAGTGTGCGAATCGTTTTTTCTTCTCTTTTTTTTTTTTAATTATTTGTGGGTTAAGTAGTGTTTGTATTTCTGCAGGGAAAACGCGCCAGAGAGGGCGGACTGTTTTCGGGAAAGGAAAAAGGAAACCCGATGATACTGCTGGCAGCCGCGCGGGAGAGTTAGGTGATCTATTTGAATTGACGTTGCCTCGCAGAACTGAGGATGTGCAAGTTTTACAGGTTTCGAATTTTACAAAAAGAAAACAATAAAGAATCAAGCACTGTGTCTGCAAAGACAAGCTCACCCAGAGCAAAACATCGATGTAGAAACGGCATACGCCCGCAGTGTACGAAAAAAAAAAAACGAAAACAATTTGTACAATTACTATTTATACTTAGTCTTCTACTAAGCTGTTATACTTAGTATTTTACTGATAAGCTTGGTTTTTTGCTAAGCATAACGTGCTCAAAGCAAATCAAATCTACTATATCCAGATTTTGCAGAGAATAAACAAACAGAACCCTTTACCTAGTGGAGGAATATGCTTCCCAACTTTATCTATTTAGAAATAGTAAACGTAGAACTCCTAAGGTGCGTGCAAACTATAGAAAACAGACAATTGATTATCACATTCCGGCATTACTAAACATTGTAGAATATTACACTGATTTTACACAGTCATTTTATAAATCCAAAAAAGGTATTAAACAAATACTTATAGACAAAACCTTCTGTTACGCGTTGTAGAAATGCTTTTTTGTAATGGTTACCTTGGGTTATTACAGGACATGTGAATACCAAAACTGCTGAGTACTTTTTGCTTATTGTGGTGTATGAATAGTAATTTTGTTTACTCTGTTGCATGAAATTTATTTTGCTTACAAAGGCATGTATATTGAAGCAGAAACAAATTCTACAAAGCTGTATACCGTGCCACCTTTTGCACTTCTGTAAACTGCGGGGGGGAGAGGCCCAGTCAGGCAGAAATGCCTTTTGCCACTACTTCCCTACCTGGCTTGGCCCGTGAAAATTCCGAAAAACTTCAAACTTCAAACGTCATTCAACAAAAAATAAGAAAATATACCTAAAGACAGATTGGCACACAGAACCAAAACCGTCATACAAGGCGACTGCCTATCAGGTTAACGAAATTTCGTTCATGGATAAAACATCTGTCCTTCATTGCTATCATGAAAAATATAAAAAGTAACTTGGAATCTAATTCTCTACTTTTTACAGTAGTTAGTATCTTAGCCGGTAACTTGAAATTGAGCGATTTCTACTATACTCGCATTACTTTCAACGCTTTTGCTCAGTAACTGCTATTTTTAGTGACTTGCGTCATTAGCGTACGCCGCGGGTTTAGTTATTATTGTAATTCGTATTTTGCTAAGTCATTATTATAGCATAACGTCACGGCAAGGAATTGATTTCAGTGCACATGTAGGCAGCAAGCGACGCAAGATTCCTCAATCTAAAATGGCGACGTGCGTGGTTTGCGTGTTTTCTTTCGATGCGTCGAGAAGCTCAGAAAAAAAATCCATTTTGTATTGAAATGTTTAGTTAATTACAGACCTGTTCTACACTCAGCAGCGACCGGTAAAAATATGACACCATACGAGCAGCGCGCTTGAATAAACCCGAACTGTGTTGTGCAGCGCTGATATCTGATGTGTCGAATTATTCAAAACGTTAATACTAGATATCAAATTTGAATTAAATTATTCGGTGCATTAATTTTCGATTAGTATTGGAAACTCCATTACTGATTGATATATTTTTACATGAATAGAAAAACCGTCTGGTATCACATAATAATTGTCCGGGAGTAAATAACCTACTACTTATTTTGTGCATGCTCGTGTTTTCGTGTTCGGTTTAATAGATAGACAAGACGTGCATGCATTTACTCTGTAAATTGTACTATACTACGTCAATATAGTTTCAACAATTACACTTAGTCTTTACTACGGGGGACTTTTACTACGAAAGAGGCTGGTTGAGCTGTGAGTAGGCGTACCAATTATGTTTTTGAAAGTTAATGGTACACAACAATAATTATCTTCGTTCGTCCACTATTTACCTCGGTTCACTACCAACAAACAGGAAGATTCATTGGTGGATTCTTAGGGGACGCGTTAGCATGACGATTGGAAGCGCCCTTTGGTAAACACTAAGGCT
The DNA here is from genome assembly GCF_016920785.2 of Ixodes scapularis. NCBI lineage: Eukaryota > Metazoa > Arthropoda > Arachnida > Ixodida > Ixodidae > Ixodes > Ixodes scapularis. The sequence continues at coordinate 147,543,303 of NW_024609868.1, forward strand.
GACCGCTTAGCTTTTCTCTTTTGGCTTTCTATTTTCCTTCCTCGATTAGTGCTGCCTCTTTTTGGCCTCGGTACAGGGTCAGTGTTAGCATATACCAAAGGGAGACGTGTGTGGCGTTTCCCAAGGGTTATGCTAACGGATCCCCTAAAATCCAAGAATGGATCTTTCTGCAATTTAGTTTCACCCCTTCTCTGTACTCTGCTTGTCAGAAAACGTCGACGCCCTTAGATCCGTCATTCTTATCACTCGTGGAAAGAACCACATCGATACCACTCTGCTACGGAAACCCAGGGTGAAGAGCAACCGGCGACGGCAGAGCGGCAACTGAGCACGCCCGGATTCCACCGCGCCGCGGCGCATCACTCCCTAGACAACAAAGCCGTGGTGCTGAATGAGATGGTGTCATTAGAGAAGGCCAACACTGGGCAAAGATTGGATACGACGATTGCGTCAACGTTCAGCGCAAACGTGGTCTCGATGCCGAGCGCTGACGCAGCACTTGTTTCCAATCTGTGCCCAACGTTGGCCTTCTGTGATGACGCTATCTCATTCAGCACTGCGGCTATGTTATCTAATGGCGAATTCCGCTCGTAGATCTCGAGCGCTCCAAAAGCGCTCCATTTGGAGCGCGCATATTCCGCTCGCAGATCTGGCTCGAGTTGGTCATCTTCCTCTCGTAGATCTCTGGCAGCACCCGCTCCACGGAGCGCCCCAAACCCCGCCGAACTTGCTCTGCGGGATTTCACAGATCTCTCCGGAAGTTGACAGAGCGGCCCACGTGATTTCCGTCTAAATCGGCAGTGCGCATGCGCGGCGAGGTTGGAGAGGTCGGCGGGCCGGTCGGGCCGTCGGGCCATGATCCCACGATCGGGTCGTCGAGTTGGATCTGTTCGGGTGAGTCGCTTGTTTACGCGGGATTGTGACGGCTCGAACGCTTCTACCTCGCGTAGATCAGGGATACAAAGTCGGAACTGTGGAGCGTGGCAAATTGTAAGCGCTGACATCTGTGATCTTGAGAGGAAGAACGACAAAAAGCCGGAGGCAGACGCAAAGGTTAGGCCTGTTCATTCTGCAGCCAATGATTGCTTACCTTTTTACACTGCATTCCGCCGGCGTTTTCCCGTGCAATAAAGCAAGAAGAGATGAGGCAACGACCGTGCAAGTGATGGTTTGTTACCTCGGTGTTTATTAAAGTCGTACCAGAAATCTGAACTCCACCGTTGGCTGTCCGTGCCCGCCGCTTCGAGGCGGCCGAAAGGTATCTGACGGTGCCGAACGCGGACGTCTTCGTTATTTGTGACATGGGCGCCGTGGTACGTATAATTTCGCCCGGCCTGTGTCGCGTGTTATTTCTGCAGCTAAGCAGTGACAGTTGTCACTGGTCGTCAGAAAGATCAGTCGGCTGAGGCGTTGCTGGGCTTGTCAAGTTCGAGCAGCGGCCATTTTGAACGGTGGAGGGGGAAGCGATGGGGAGGGTTGTAGGGGAGGTCGCTCCAAAAATGCAAGTTTATCTTCCCCTCGTCAATTCGGAGCAGGTCCCACGGAGCGGAATTTTGCCTCCCTCGCGGATTTTGGAAAGTGCTCCGGATCTACGAGTGGAATTCACCATAAGAGATGTTGCTCGGCACCTCTTCCTCTCTGGCTCCGCGCCAGCTGTGCGGAGCAAGAGTTGGCTCGTTTAACGAAAACCCAGCGGTGTCTGTAAGTTTGTTAGCACCGGGAAAAGAGGGATAGGTTGACGCGTGCTGACGTCAGCGTTTCGAACCAATGGAAGCGACGCACGCATTACTCTCTCCCCCTCTTTCTCCCTATCTCCCCGGCGCTGACAAACGAAAGATACCGCCGGGGTTTCGTCAAAACGAGCGTTCTAATGCTAATGCATTATAAGTAGAGCCAAGGCTCGTAGCCTTGGCACGATAGTCAATACGTCCACCTGACAGCTGACGCCTTTAAACACCGTACCGTGAGAGCATTCCAAGACTCCAGTGGTGGCCTTCCATACCGAGACCGCTGCAAGACCGAAGCCAAGTCGCGCCGAAGTCTCAGCTAGGAAAGCCGAGCCAAGCCGAGCAAACAAAGGAACGAAGCGAGCTGTCTGTCCTGCCAAGCAGCTGACCCCCGGCGCGGTCGCGGGTCCGCCAAAGCGGAAAAGAAGTCATCAGGGCCTCCCACTCGCTTTTGTCGCCAGACTTTCCCAAACCTCGGAAAGAAGTTCGTCGAGCAAAAAGCGGAGTGCGCGATGGTCCGATTCTCACTTTGCACCGTCTGCTTCCTTTCTTCAGTACTGGTCGTCTGGTTTGTCCCTCCCCAACTGTCCTTGCGTTGTCGTGCTTATCCCCGTCGCCGCGCCGTGCACCCTCCTCACCCGCAGAAAGCGCGCTGTCTCGCCTCTGCGGCTCTTTAATAGTCTTCCACACGCCATTCGTGGTTCGTTAACCCTAAGCCGCCACTCACGCTCTCTGCTGCTATGTCCGAACACTTCCTCATTGCTTTGAGGACTGTGGCTGTAGCCCAGGGTTGTATGCAACAACGTTTCTGAAACGCGTTTTTTTTTTTTTTTTCTTTTTTAAAGGAACGAAGGAAAACCGGCGTTCCATCATGCATCGACGGAACGGAACCCGCTACGTTTATGAGGGAATGGCAGGAGGAACGTCGTTCCTTTTCTTTTATCTCTATATCTTTATTTTTACCCGAGTTAAGTAGCCATTTACACTTTTTATTCTCGACTATTTCAATCTCCGACTTCAAGGAATGGGAAGACTTCAAGGACTTCGAGGAATGTTCAAAACAGATAACTTGAACAAGTGTGACCGTTGCGACATGACACGTTGTTTGATATTGATATTTTAACTTGCTCGCTCTATTATAAATGCGAATTGTCTTGCATGGTGGTTCATTCAAATACACGAAGGTAACTTTAATGTAACGACAGGTTCTAGTCTTCCAAAGGTAACGGGAACGCTTTTCATTCGAACCATTAAACACTGTAAAGGGAACTCGTCCCGATACTGGAAAGGAACGAGGAATGAGCTTTCGTTTCAGTTTTGGTGGAAAGTGTACAGCACTGCTCTAGCCTTCGCTGGTTCACTAAAACATAGATGTTTGCAAAGATATTGTGGGCGCCGCTTTGTAGATGCTTCATTGTAATAAAACCCGAGACTCAGGAACACAGAAGGGGACGAACACAACAAAACGTCTCAAACACAACTGAAGGTTTATTTGTCAGACACTTGTTTAAAAAGGCGATCTCCCCCGGTGCCCCAACCGATATCCACAGTCCCGAAGGTTTTCGGGGCTGAGTCTCGGGTTTTATTACCATGAATCATCACCAGCTCGCTTGTTTTTTAAGTATTATTTTAGATGCTTGTGTGTGTGTGTGCGTTGGGAAGTTAAGAGGCTGCTCAAGCTAACGACAAATCGGGAATGCTACACACTACGACTTACAGCAAACTCTACATATTATCGTATTCACATAGCAAGAGAGCTGTAATATGTGCTGGACTATTATCGGACTTTGATTACAATAGTTTTGTACAGAGCTATTGTCACTTTAACTCTTTACTTTGGATGGTACAAGGCATTGTGGAAGGCCACGCCCTTCCGCCCTTACATTTTGTAGCTTGCTCGTGACGTCATTAATTTTGTTGGCCGTTATTTTTATTTATTACTCGCTGCTGAGTATCACTTGAATGGTGATAACTTACAATGTTCGGCGAGCCGAACTCTCATGTATCTCACTAGCATGGAAGACAACGTGACCTCAGAGCAAATTATCTATAAAGGGTTGTACAAAACTTGCTAAACAGAACCTAAGGATATCGGAATCGTCGGAGGCGATCTTTAGTTTCGATAGGAAGGTCAAGTTATGCAGATTATTAGACAAACATGTTGCGTTGTCAGGGAAGTGAACGCCTTGCGCGTATGCGTGCGGCACAGACAAGTTCACCACTTACGCGACGGGTTGACTGCGGGTCGTGAGAGCTCGTACACTCCTCACCGGCGGCAAACGCAATGCCCACTGGAACGCGAATTCAGTTTCCCCGCTGAAGTTTGCGGGAAAAATGACGTCATATGATCGTGTCACGTGCCCTGTACAGAAATTCAGTTTACCCGCTAAATGTAGCGGGAAAATGATGTCATATGGTTTCATATGCGCTAAATATTTCCGCTAAATTTAACACTGTCTAACATGACCTATTCGCAAATTCAGTTTCACCGCTAGATTTGGTGGAAAAATCGACGTTACGTGACCTACCCATAATTTTGGTTTACACGCTACCATACTCTGTTGACACAGGTCGACCCGACGGGGATAAGTCAACGGGTCATTGAGTCCATGGGTTGGAGAGGAATGGGGACACCTGAAGACACAGCTCGAGAAGAAACGCCCGGTGGTTACTACCGCTAAACCAAGAACATTTCACGTAGCGACATAATTGCAAGGAATTGGCGATACAATTTTGTGTACACACTCCTTCTTGGGGCTTACATGATCACGAGTATCCTCAAGAAATAAACGTTAAAATAAAAGCTAGTGGAACTGTACTTTTACGTGCATCCAAACCAGTAGTTAAGGGCTATGATTTGCAGCGTCATATATCCCCCGAAAAAATTTAAAACGTCATGATAGCTTTCTTCCGCTTTTGCTCTTTGACCATATCAACGGCCGGACCGCTAACATTGTAAGGAAATCGAACACCGTCGGGCTTAGTGTCCCTTGTGAAATAGAAGACGGTGTTCATCGCGCGCCCTGTTTTCGCGATCATCGCCAAGTTTACTGACAGAGCAGGTTACCACCAGTGCGAGGGGCATTCGCGCTTTCGTCATAAGTCACCATTAATGCGAACAGTTCCCCTTCTCGCCAAAAGCCCCCCGGTGAGGCCGAATAGCAGGTTGCTCAGCTTGGAGGTGTTTGAAGCCGTCCGGAAATATCACCGTTGGTTTTACATTCCAAATATGTTTGGCGTGCCGGCCCACGAGCCGTCGGGAACAATTATAGTAACGGCTATGCTTCATAGACTTCTAAGCTGACAGTGCGATGGAGGCTACCTGCTCGTTGGACCAGTCGTACCACTATCTCTCACCAAGGGGTCATGCTTCCGCTCATACCTAGACTCGGAGAGCCGGGTGATGAATGGGATGTTGTTGATTGGACCGGCAAACGCGTGCCTGCCACCGCACTGGTCGCTTAGACGCGATGGCGGGAGAACCTGAAATGCGAGCAGTTCGTCTATAAACGGAGTAGAACCCCCAATAAGGAGGAGTCGGAGGCAGGGAATTAGCTTCGAGGCTGAAGAACTCGCGCGGAAGTAGAAAGCACTGCAGATGCACGGGTCGTTGCATTCAGCGGAGCACGCATTTTCCGCCGGCGGAATTAGAATAAACTGGCTCGGCCATTAGATGGGCTTCGGTCAAGCATCTTCCAGGGTCTTAAGACTCGTTGACGTTAGGTTCCGCGCAAACATCTGTCGAATAAATCCCTGACATTTATAACCTATGGAATTAGTTTTTCTACCTAAGCTATGGACGCTTCAAACGAAGCATAGCGTCTTCGTGTATGCAGGCTGCCCTTGATAAGTCCTGTCCCCATTCTATGGCAGAGAGCTTTGAACAGCAGACAGTGCGGCTTGCAGCAGGGGGATACCCTTCTTCTGTTTTGCTGGCGGTAGCGGAAACGCTGTTAAAGAAGATTAAGGGGGGACCTCATCAGCGGCGGGATAGACCTAGCAAGAGGCCTCAGGTTATCCCGTATCAGCACAGAATTTCCCACAACCTGAAAAAGGTGGCGGGGAGGTTTGATGTCCCTGTCGTGTTTTCGGCGCCTCGTAAGCTGGCACACCTTTGTTCTAAAGTAGCCGAGAGGAGGGGGGGTGGGAACCAATGCACTGTAAACCACAGAAAGAAGTACGTGGATTGTGCGATCGGAGTGGTGTACAGGATCCCGTTAAGCTGTGGAAGAGTTTACATCGGGCAAACGGGCCGTTGCATAAATGAAAGGGCACGCGAACATGACTGGTCGCTTAGTTCAACAGCAGGAGGGCATTTGCCCCTGCACTGCGGAACATGCAAGTGTCATCCTGATTTCAATAAGATCACAATCATGGGGAGGGGAGCTGATAAAACAGCCAGGGAAATTTTAGAAGCGTATGGAATAAAGAAGGAGGGGGAACAGAACTGCGTGAGTCAAACTTCTGTGTATTTACATAAGAAGGAGATTACTTTCATGGACACGTGTTGATGCGAGTGTGTTTTTTTGTGGGTGTTTTCTTCGTTGGGTCCTTTTCAATAAATATTCAGTTGTCAGTTCAGCGCTCGCCCTGTGTACTCCTTTTCCTCCCGTCCTTGTCGTTTGCGCGCTGTTTCCATTATTTCTAAGCTATGGAAATCGCAGAAAAAAAATGAAAGAACAACGAGCAGCGTTCACCCCTCAACTCACAGCCGGAACGAAGGGACCACGTAATATGGAGCCGATTGTCCACCTTTCCAATATTTAGAAGTCCTCAGCCCAGCGTGCGATCTCCTCAGCACAGCACGCACATGTTCGTCACTTCGAAATGCGAGCAAATCGTGCGCCACACCATAGCCTCCTCTATAATCACAAAGCCTGGCAGTTGGACGACCAAGCCATAGAGTGCCCGGTCACAGCGCGAGGATCTGGTAGCAGAGAGCATTTCTCGGGGAACCTGGTATTGAGCGCACAGCTTTTGCAGCGGCGAGGGCCCGAGACATGGTTATCAAGTCCGACGAGAAAAGAAGCGGTACCGCGAGGAAGGCGAGGAGCACAAGCGGATATTCCATCGCTTGGAAGGAGTGTGCTTCGGCGTCCCGCCGCTGCGGGGCGCCCGTTACATGCCTCTCCTCCCATCCGTTGTCTGCCGATCTACCTTTTCACTTTCGGCGGCCGCGTCTCATGGCGATCTGCCAGGCTTTGTCAGTATTCGCCCCGAGAAGTTGGCGTGGCGCCTCCTTACGGCGAACCGGGGTGACGTCACGGCGAGGAGAGAATTTTTCCCCGCTCGCCCTGTGGAGACTGTGACAACGCTAGCTGTCGGCGCGCTCGTTTCTATTTAATTTTTTTAGCGTGTTTTTCGTAGGAAGTGTAAATTTTATATGTGCCTTTATTGGGGCATGACCTGTAGCTACAGACGAAACTTCAAGCAACATTTTAAGCATGGTTGACAGCGCAGGCAACGCATGAATCACAGGCAGCTGATATATGAAAATAAAGAAATATGGCCACAATTGCAGGAGCATCACTATAGATTTACATCTCGAGCAATAAATGCTGCTGATAGTCTGAATGAATTGGCAGGTTATGTATACTATTTTTGTTTTGTATCTCTGTTTTTAAACAAGATCGCCGAAGCAGAAAAGCTGCATGCTGCTCGAGTAACATGCTAAATACAGTCGCCATGGGGAGAGAATCACAAGTAAGACAGCCCAAGTGCAGGGGCAAAGTAAAAAAACAAGGAACATTTATCATACACATTGCTCGCATTTGACCTTTGCTGAATTCGGATAGTATTTCAATGGACTACGCGGATGGTATCTGTGGACTTATTTATATCAACCCTCAAGTAATGTATAACAAACGTAAGCGAAGGTGTCTAGCTCGTTATTAGTCTCTTAAGCCCTAAAATTGAGGTTTTACTTAAATCGAATTGTCCTGAAGCTAAAATACCAGAAGCTTTTCTCACGCGGACTGTAGCCCTTTACAGGTTCCACATTTTCGTCTACTAGTGCTGTATCTACCACTGGACAGACGTTCGAATGCTTGCTTTTACTCCTGTTTTCCTCTGTTGTCAGAAAGTCCAGCTTCAGGGAGTTTGGAGGCTGAGGAGGCTTTTGGGGACCCGTAGCAGTGTCTCTTTTAATTAGAAATAACAACTCAGACTAAACGGTGCATTTTCCGAATACCCAAGGCTGGAATAAAGAATGCCAGGAAAAAGTATAAACATTCCAAATTATGGCACTATTGCTGTCCATATTTTGGGCAGTTAAATACATATCATACAGGCAACTGGGGGCAATTCGGCCGTTTTCGCTGCTATCATACAAACTAATTTCCAGTAATTGCGCATCTTCTAAAAATGTGCCTGCGTACGTGTATAAACTATATGATTAATTCAGGAAGAAGCTACAATTAAGTAAAACCCTGTTCCACGAGCACTTCAAAGATCATCAGACGCAGGGCCTTTAAAACATCTGCGAACGAGCGCATGCAGAGTGGCAGAGTCGGGGTCGCGAGCTAATTTGCAGACCACCCAAAGGCCCTTGATATAAATGCGACTTCAAATGCCTTGAAAGCGGGATGTAATATCGTCCTAAATCATGAACATGCAAGGAACAGAATTCCCGCGTCTGAAACACTTGCGCCACCGCTTCACCGACCCCTCGCAAGATTGCCTTGTGTCGTGTGGACGGACAGGGAGGTTCATCGGCAGAATTGCCTCCGCCGATAGCTTTCTGGATTTATAACCCAACTTTAAAGGTAAAAGGGACAACCAGGCTTATAAAATGTACGAAAGCACGTCAATATTGGCCTAACTCAACGTCTCGTACACCGGGTAAACGAAGTCCAGCTCCTCGAAGAGCTTGCGGTACACAACGCCAAACCAGGAAACCGGTACTGGGAAGCGAGCCGATGCGAGATCGCGTAGCGGAGTCCTCCCCCTGACGTCACGGTACACCTCACCCAATCAGGGCGCGGCGACCGCAGCGACGCTTGTGTTCGCTCTCGGGGCTAAAAGAGGACGCCATGGCCATACTCACGAACGCTGAAAATGGAACCGGCCAAGAGCCTTTCATTTGGCCGCGCGCCGGAGTCGGCAAAGCACAGGACAAGCGATGAGTTCCAGACATTGTTAGGGTTCGGCTATTGTCGTCATTGCAGCGATTGGAAACGATCCGCTACACGAATGCTTGTCGAGCCATTTCTTATCACGTGCCCAAATTGAGTCTCACGCGGAGCTCGGGTCCCATATATTAGCCACATTCAAATATCGTCGTTCGGAAGAATATGCCAACACTGCGGCCTCCGAGCGGAGCCACCACATTTCTGCAACACACAAATAACGGATAAAACAAGCTCGCTTTTATTTTTGTGATTACACCGCAACGCAGAAGTCTTTTTGTCAGTCGCGTTGTGGGAAATTATATCTATATCCCACGAGCACCAGTAACCTAGTGTGATGTGAAAATCTTTCCAAGTGAATATCGTTGCACCACCTCTTTGAGACGGGACTCCATAGGGCGAGAAAGAGACGAACTTTTTCCGGCAGCTCTCGCTCTGCTTGTGAAGCAGCATGTTTTTGCAGATCTAAAATTACCGGTTTTCAAAACTCCATCCGATGAAGATTAAAGAAAGAATTGACAATTATATTTTTTTTAGTTTCCGCGCAAAAAAAAATGTATACTTTTGATTTCTTTGATTTTCAGAAAAGCGTTCGGGCGCAATGCAGAAACCACATAGAGCCGTAGAACGCCATATTTTTGTTAAAAGTGCACAAAGCGGGAAACATAGTGCACGAAAAGATTCAACTGAGAGAAGGTAATTTTGAAATGTCTTACAAATTTTTGAAACACACATCTATAGAAAGGAGTTTCCCAAGAACTCAAGTTTGTAATTTTACATATTTTTAAGTAAAAACTCAAAATAAAAAATTGTATCTCATGATCTCCTCCCATCCGCTCAACCAGGTTGTGTGCGCTATACATAAAGATATTGACTATAGAAAAAGGTGCACTTTTTACACAATGTGTCTTTCAAAGTTCCGTTGTCGTTGTTTTCACTCCTTCTCAGCCACACGTTTTCCACACGAAAAGAAAGTATTTGGCGAAACTAAGGTACGTCCCGTCGTGTGAACATCTGTTGCTACCTCATATAACATTTAATCAATCAAAAACAAATAATGCCTCCTTATGACCCTGCTTATCCGAAAACACGCTTATAGTCCGTTCACCCTGAAGCGGAGACTAGAAGCTCAGCCTTCAGCGCGAGCTTTCTGTCCTTGCTAATAGGGAGTTTTCGTAGATCGTTTTCGCCGTCCCGCAAGGCCCTCCGCAACCCGCTACGATAGCGGGAACTCCACAGTCAAGGCTATCGGCGCGCAGGCGCAGTAGCAACTGCTTCGTTGCGGAACGCTTAGCGGAGGGGGCAGCGCGGTCTACGAAAACTCCCTAATATTAGTGTGAACGCGCAGGCACGCGCAACCAATGTACTGCGGAAGCCAGCGAAGTAAAATTTATTCTTCCTTCATAGACTGACATGAGAGTAGTGCCAGACTACCAACTTTGGTGGTGTATGTTTAAGGACGAGATTACTCTAAGCTTTTACAGTGATTCTTACACACATCAATAAACGCTCGAAACGTTACGTCATGGGTAGGAAACAAGAGAGGGCACCATCGAAATATCTTCTCGCTAATAGCGTGTTTAAAATGCGCACACAAACGCATATACCGCCGTTGTCATGATTCAGTTTCATCATGTCTCAAACTAAGGTGTTTCTTATAGCCCTTTTTCTGGCAAATAGCGAGCGCTCGCAGGGTCTGGTCAAGAAGTATCCGGCCTCAGTGGCAATCTAGAGCCACTAAATAAGCTACGCCTCAAAATGCCCCATTGAAAATATGTTTATAAAGCCAACCAAAAGTTCTTAAATATTTTGACGTACTTAAAAAAAATTGAGGGGCTTCAGGTGTTTGCGAAAGTTTTCTAAGGGGCCTGACGTACCCTTCAAGAATTTCTAAAGGTTGTAACAGACCCGTCATAACTTTTTGAGAATCCTGTGGGGTCTGCCCCAATCCTTTCTGTGAAACCACAGCACCCTTCACAGTAGTTTAACGGGTCTGTGGGAGAGATCACGTGACACTTCAGGATATGCGTCGGGAAAGCCGCTTGGCCATTTTGTATCGGGTGGCCGCAAAAAGCATAGGCAATTGATGTGACGTTCCGCCGTCGCTCATTCCTGTGTCTGTGTGTTCTGTGTATGCGCAGCGTTTAGCGAGGCAGGCATGGGCCGTGTTGGGTGTGTGACTATCTCATGGTTTGCGTTGTGTGTGAAGCGATACATTATTGTGTCGGTGCTAGTGGTGCCGGAGAGACACGGGACTCACAAGGATGTCAAATACGGTGGAGAAAACGACGGAGTGCTGGTGGTTTCTGCCGGGATGCAACGTGGGTTACAACACATGCAAAGAGAAATACTCCTTGTTTCGGACGCCAAGCGACGCCTCTTTGTTTGTGAAATGCGATAATCTAATTCCAAGAAAAGAAAAAAACGGATGCAGAAAAAAAAGGACTCTATGAAGAGTGTGGCCTGTGTGACATTTCAGAAAAAATATGCGTCCAAGTGGGTTGTTCCTCAATAAAGACTGCAGTTGAAATTGCACCATTTATCTTGCCAATTGTCGTTTATCTTCATATGATGCATGCTCACTAAATGATATCAATTCAGAGATTTCCTGGTTTATCATATTTAACTGAAAATGCAGAAGTCAAGAAAAGGTCGCTTTCATTGATGCAGTTTACACAAAAAAAAGTGTCAACACCGGAACAAAAACTAGGTATCTAAAGGTCTGCAAAATGTACAACTGTCGAAAAAAATATTTTAAGATACCTTTCTCATTGAACTGGAGAGGGAAGCATCGTATATCAGATCATACTCAATCTTCGCTGTCTTAATGCTGGTATATTTATTTATTTATTTATTTATTTTACCCTCAGGGCATGAGCATTACAGAGGGGGAAGTGGTTGCATGAGTTAAAAAAAAACACAGACACAGATACACAGGAAAATACAATCAGTGAAGATCAGAAAAAAATGCGTTCCAAGGCTTTTTTAAAAAGAACATGATCTATGATGGAGACTACGGGTGCAGCCAGGTGGTTCCAGTCAAAGGATGTAGACGGTATGAAGGAATGGTGAAAGACGTTGGTGCGAGCATATGGGATGCCAACTTTGTGTTGATGGTCAAGTCTAGGTGAAACGTAAAGAGGAGGTATAATTAAATTATTACGCAGCGTGTCATTAGTGAAATAAATTTTATGAAACAAACTGAGACGGGCTACTTTTCTACGGGTTGATAATTCAGGGAGAGAAAGATTAGATTTCATAGTGCTTACGCTGGCAGTCCGATGGTAATTTGAAAATATAAATCTAACTGAACGATTTTGGACGGCTTCAATCAGATCAATTAGTACAGACTGACCAGGGTCCCAAACAGAACATGCATATTCAAGCTTTGATCGTACGAGGGTTTTATAAAGAATTAGCTTCAAAGACTGGGGTGCTAAAAAAAAAATTCCTTTTAAGAAAACCTAGCATGCGATTAGCGTTGTTAATGATGTAGTTAATATGAGTCCTCCATGATAAATCAGATGTAATATGAACTCCTAAATACTTATAGACCGTAACTAATTCAAGGGGATGGTTATTTAGCGTATAATGGGGCTGAGATGAAGTACAACGGGACACTCTCATAACCTTACATTTGCTGGAATTTAGTACCATAGACCATGAGTCGCACCAGTTTGTAACAGAGTTAATATCGTTTTGTAGTATGTTAGAGTCAGAATCATTAGTAATTTCTCGATAAATAACGCAATCATCAGCAAATAAAGACATTTTTGTGGATACATGAGAGGGTAGATCGTTAATGTATATAAGGAATAATAACGGACCGAGCACAGAACCTTGAGGAACACCTGATGTTACTGATACCATAGCAGAGCTTCTGTTATTTACGCTGACAAATTGTTTACGATTCGTTAGAAATGATTGTATCCACGTGAGAACCGCCTGATCAATATTTAGTTTACTAAGCTTGGACAAGAGCAAGGTATGAGGCACTTTATCAAAGGCCTTAGAGAAGTCTAGAAATACGCAATCTACTTTGGAGCAAACGTCAACGATAGAATGAAGGTCGTGCGTGAATGATACAAGTTGTGTTTCGCATGAGAATGTCTTTCGAAAGCCGTGCTGGAAGGGGCAAAAAAACTTATTTGATTCTAGAAAATTGACTATGTTAGAATAAATGATATGCTCTAAAATTTTGCTTGGGACACTGGTCAATGAAATCGGGCGAAAGTTTCGAGGGTTGAATTTATCACCTCCTTTGTGAACTGGGACCACCTTGGCTACCCTCCAGTCGTCTGGCAAAATACCTTGCTCTAAAGACTGGGAAAATATGCTCGCAAGAAGAATGGAGGAGTACATTCTAGTATTCTTCAAAAACTTGGAGTTAATACAGTCTATACCACATGATGAGGATAGTTTAAGGGAATCGATTATGTTCACAATGCCTTCAGGACTAATTGATATGGGGTACATTGGGAGGTAGTCATAGGACATGTATGTTTGATCATTATTTATAGGGAGGTCAGAAAAACAGCTGATAAAAATAGCATTGAGTTCATTGGCACACTCTTCACAAGAAATAGGGCTACCATCATCGGCTCTGAGCTCTACAACTGTACTACTTTTCTCTTTCGTGGTGTTCCAGAATTGACGGGGGTTATTAATTAGCATAGACGGTAATGTAGAATTAAAGTAAGTACTTTTCGCACTACACACAGCTGCCCTGTACAAATCAGCAGAGGCATGGTATGCGTCCCATCGGTCAGCTGTGGGTTTGCGCTTAGCGGCGCGGAAAAAACGCTTTTTCTTGTTTCCAAGTCTCCCGATTGTTCTAGTGAACCATGGTGCATTTGAGTTCGAGTAAATTCTTTTGAGTGGGATGTGCGACTCAAGGAGCTCATTTACTTTTAGTTTGAATATATTCCAATTTTCGTTAACAGAACGCCTGAAAAAACCACTTAGAAAAGTGTCTGAAAACAATGCCAATTCACAGTTAATAGCATTGAAGTTTGCTTTACTATAATCCCGTATTGTTTTAATAGTATTGGAAGTAGCTTGTAAAGGTATATTTAAATCAATTTGTAGCAAGCAGTGGTCGCTCAAACCAGGCAGGTACAAAATAGATGATACTAAGTCTGGACATGTTGTCAACACAAGATCTAAAATATTTGCGGAGGTAGAAGTAATTCGTGTAGGTTGATCAACTAGTTGAGAAAAATTGAACTCGGAAAGCGGGAAAGACAATTCTTCTTCTGTAACAGCAAACCGAAAAAAATAATAATAATAGAAGCGAGGCTATGTAAGTAACTCACCGCCACGAAACTACATTTGCGCTTTGGATATAAACTTCTGCCGCTTGAGCAAGTCGCATTTTTTCACAGGGGTTTAAAATAAGATGGAACTTATTATTTCTCACAACCGAGCAGAAAAAAGACAAACAAAGAATACCATCATTTTCCTGCCGAATAAGGAATGACGAACATGATCCATGGAGAAGGGGAACAAAATCGCTTGCAATTGCATTAATTTCATTATAATCAGAATAAAGCATATTTGCTGCGACCACTAGGCCCCTGTCAGCCGTCCGATGGTCGCGCTCTGCCCCACAGCGCCCTCACCGGCGTGCTTGCACATCGCAACACTCGCAAGGCCGCCGGCTACGTCTCCATTCTAGTACACCGTATCTCAGGCAATACGACAATCACGACTGCTATCGTATTGAAAGCGTTCCTCGCCAATATTGGCGTCGTTGGCCCCGTATAGGCAATAACCTTATAAACCTGGTTTATCTACACCGACTTCTTAAAATTATGTCATATCCGCGCATATTTAATGATACCCATATTATTCTTCAGTGCTGCCAAGCACGGCATATTGCATGCGGATAAATCTGGAGGCCGTGTCTAGCTTCGTGCTCGTTTCAGGGTAACCGAGATTGAACAGAAACAAAACAAAAACGTGTAAGTTAAGTCGTGCTGTTAGAGATCAATAAAAATGGCCAGTGTGTGGATAACGTAACTATTTCAGATCTAGAAAGATGTCGACGTACCAAGTAATCGTCATGAAGCATCCTGTCACCGAGATTTGGAATCGACTTACCCGGATTGGAGAGGTCACTGGGAAGCCTCTTACCCCAAGCGCTAATAGAGCGACCGCATTAGGACTTTGTCACTACTTTTTCTTCCAGGGTTTAAGGACTTTAGCTTAGGCGAGCCAACAGCACCGGTGACTAAAGCTTCTTGGGACATGCAGCCTTCACCCCAGAGCCTGCGGTAGCGGCTGCGTCGCTCACATTCGCGTGAGTCTCGCATGGGATAAGCCTCGCCTCTAGCGCTCAGCTCTCGACCTTCAGCTGGAACCAGGTTGTTATGCGCCCCCTGCCGAATTGAAGTTCATTTGTGTGGACTACTGAGCCGCCTTTTTCGTACGAATTGATATTCTTATTCTTCTTTAGAACAATGTGAATGCACCCCCGTCAAATGCAGTGCACGGCTGGTGCACTGTATAGCATTATAGAGTTTGCTGTGCCTCCGTGTTGCATGCTCTTGCACCTCATCCTTAGCGATAGTCTTAATTGACATTGCCATAAGTAAGACCGACTGAATACATTTTGTGTGACAGCGAAAAAATATCCAGAATATCCATAGGGAGCAATGTGATCGTATTCACGCTACCTACTGCTGCGGTGGACGCCCACGTGCAAGCATGACCCCCAATTGAGTACTGAAAACCACCTCTACAAAGAAACAAAGTTGCAAAGCAATAACAGAAAGTTGTTCGGAAATCGCTCCAACTGCGAACCCGAAACACGCCGTGAGCAAAGACAAAAAAGCTCATAAAGCAACATGACGGACCAACAGGAACCGCGCCTTCTCGCGTTTGTCTGCAAGCCGGCGCGTGTGACCGGCTCGGTCGCCCGCGGCACCCTCGCTGAACGGTCCAGTGCGCACGAGGCAGCCTTCAGAGGCGCCTCTGGGAAACGAGCCCACCTCTTCGCACGTCGGCCGCGAAAAGCGGGGCCCCCAAAGCGATCAACTGGGGTTCCGCACGGCGACACTTCGACTTCCACCAAGCGCCCCGGCACAGTCGACCTCGTTGCTCGTCTCGGATACGGCGGCCATAGCTGCCCCAACGACGCGCCAAATACAGACCATTCCATCGATCGCCTTCCGCGCGCTGTAATCCTCGTCTACTGGGCTGTGAAAAGCATTTTGAACAGTCGCACAATTCGATGAGTATCAGACGACATTCACAGCCGAGTGAATCGACATTTTAGAGCGCAGCTCTTAGGGGCCCGTTTCCGGCTTCAGCGGCGTCGGCGTCGCCGTCGGCGTCGCCGTCGCCGTTGGCGTCGCCGTCGGCGTCGCCGTCGGCGTAGCCGCGCGGTGCATCATGGGAAATGTCCCATAATGCACCGCGCGAGCCCCCCACCGGGGTCACGTGACCTCGTGGGGGGGCACGTGACCCCCCCGAGGTCACGTGACCCCGGTGCATCATGGGAAATGTCCCATAATGCACCGCGCGAGCCCCCCACCGGGGTCACGTGACCTCGTGGGGGGCACGTGACCCCCTTGAGGTCACGTGACCCCCCGAAGTCACGTGACTCCCCTGAGGTCACGTGACCCCCGCCGATGTCGCGTGACCCCCAATGACGTCATCGTCACTGATGACGTCACCGGCATCCACATCGTCATCGTCATCATCACTGATGACGTCATCATCACTGATGACGTCACCGGCATCCACATCGTTATCGTCATCATCACTGATGACGTCAAAGGCATCCACATCGTCATCGTCATCATCACTGATGACGTCACCGGCATCCGCATCGTCATCGTCATCATCACTGATGACGTTACCGACATCCGCATCGTCATCGTCATCATCACTGATGACGTCATCAGTGACGTCACTGATGTCGTCACCGGCATCCACATCGTCATCGTCATCGTCACTGATGACGTCACCGGCATCCGCATCGTCATCGTCATCATCACTGATGACGTCACCGGCATCCGCATCGTCATCGTCATCATCACTGATGACGTTACCGACATCCGCATCTTCATCGTCATCATCACTGATGACGTCATCAGCGACGTCACTGATGACGTCACCGACATTCGCATCGTCATCGTCATCATCACTGGTGAAGTCATCAGTGACGTCACTAATGACGTCATCGGTACCCGCATCGTGATCGCTAATGATGACGTCATCAGTGACCTCAGTGATGACATCATCGGCATTGGGGGTCACGTGACCCCCAAGGTCACGTGACCCCCCAAGGTCACGTGACCACCCCCTGGTTAGTTTAACCCCCCCCCCCCCAGTGCCCTTCCCTCCTCCTCCTCAAGAGCTGCGCTCTAATAGACCATTTGCAGTCTCTCCCAAGCGCCCCGGCGCGCGCGCGAGGAATCTTGGGATCGGTGTTCTGTCGGCCCCCGTCGTCTGGCTGCTCTCCGTTGGAATCGCATCACCTCGCCCTAGACATACTTTTCATCTTCGTTGTTTATACTTAATAATCCTCTTTTTTATCTACTCCAGTGTATTTTTCTTGTTCATAAGTGTATCTATTTCGTTCAGCGCTTTGTATTTCTTCTGTATATTACGTGTTTTTGTGCATATTCCATCGTTTTCGACGCGGCCGTCGACGGACACCACGCCGCTTCGTTCGCCGCTCCCGGGGTGAGTACTGACTGTTGCCGTTACGCTCTATCCCGCTCCTAGGCCGTTCATTTAACTCGTGTGCGGTCGCGAGAGAGCAGTTTCGAACATCACTACAAATGTCACCGCTGTAAGCAGAGAAATAAAGTAGTCATCACGAAGCGAAGGCCGACATGCCTTCGCTTCGTGATGCGCTCGCCCTGTGAAATGTGAGCGTGGGATATCGAGTACTGCTTGCGTGCTCAACATTCGGGACGGTGCTTTGTCGTTGCGATCTTTTTGCCCTTCGGACGCTTGCGAAGCTGTACCAGCGGTCGGCGTGCCTCGGCAGCGCTCGTCAACAACCGTCCGCGCAGCATCACATCCTTCGCGTTCGGTTCTTCGTCGCGGCGGGAGAAGGGGTTCTGACTGCGTTTTATGCATAGTATGGGGGAGATTCCATTGTTTATCGAAATTACAGTTCAGCTAGCGCGCTCACTGTGGTGAGGCAAGATTGCCCCTGCGAACCGCGCTAACACAGCGTCCCGCGAGTGCATATCTTTATTGATCATCCCGTTTTCACGCAAGCGCGTGCATATGAAATGCTAGACACTTTTTAGTGGCTCTGCGAACTGCTTCTTTTGGACGAACACTGACGCATTGAAAGCTGGAGTGTCTTTGCCACTCCTGTACAACACTTCACGGTCGTGCCAGCAGCTTTATGCTGCTGGCACGAAACGGATTATGGTCAAAACGCGTTCTTCGTATTCAGAGCTGCACTATATCATGGACACTGACAGGGCAGCAGCAACAAGCAGCTCAGTGACACTGGAGATGCTTGTCCCCAATGCCAGTGCGTGGCTTGCTTTCAGAATGCTCCTTCGACTGTGTAATGTTCGAAAGTGCACAAGAAGTTGTAGATTACAAAAGCTGGCATGTTTGCCTAATAGCAAACGCTCTTTTTTTAGCACAAAGTTTACAGCAGGCTTTTTTTGAGGGGTTGTTACCCTAGATGAACTCTTACTTCGCAAGTTTAGGTTAATTCTGTCAAAACAACACCAAACCCATTAAAAAACTGTGTTGGTCAAATTTCCGTCCTCCTTTTAAAACGCTGACTGAGCTGCCTTTTTTTCAGGGAAGGCTATGGCGACACGGGATGTACCAGAGCCGCAAGAGCTACCACTTCCAGCAGGACCTTGGACCAAGCAGCTGAAGGACTTTCCTTCCGCATTCTCGGAAAGCCACATCCAAGGGCATGGCCAAGCAGCTGGAGCACAGAAGCACACAAGTTCTGGCTACAAAATGTTCAAGGCCCACAAAGTGCAGAACATCTTCCTCCACACCACAAGTGCATCAGAGACAATTGTCAAGGCTAACGTGGAGGCTTCCATGACCCTTACGAAGCGATACGCAGTGCATGCTGTGCTCTGCCAAGATGGGCAGGTCAGCAAGGCTTCCTGTTCCTGCAAGGCTGGACAAGGCGGTGTGTGCAAGCATGTGGCAGCACTGCTTTGGCACATGCTAGACCTGATAAGGGAGGGAAGGTCCTACATCCCGGATGCTCTGGCCTGCACTGAGGGAGCAAGGCAGTGGGGCCCATCTTCAAAGAGAGGTGCAAGTACGGTGTCGTTCAACGAACTAGAATTCGTCAAGCACGACTCTAGCAACAAGGCGAAGAGTGCGAGAAAAACCACGGAAGTGCATGTGGACGTGGCGCAGGCAACCGTCAAGAGGCTGCATACAGATTTCATTGAGAAGGGAATATTCCCAATGTTTGCGGACGTGATGGAAGAAGCTGCCTTCACACCCTTGCCAAGGAAGGTTCAGGAGCACTCGAACACGGATGATGGGGCCTCTGCAGCACGGATCAGCTTGCCCATAAAAGAGTGCTGGAATCACCAGATGCCACCAAGCGATCCATGCACCCTGACTCTTACACAAGCTCAGCACCTGGAGGAACAGACACGTGGCCAAAGCAGAAGTATGCTGTGGCACACGGAACGTGAGAAAAGGATCACGGCATCACAGTTCGGAGACATCGTCAAACGACAAGCACCCGTGAACGAAAAGTTTCTCAGGACGATTTTCTCGGGCGGACATGGCACGACACGTCACATGAGGGCGGGACTTCAGAATGAGGCGGCTGCTCTGAAGCGCTACAAGGCCAAGCAAAAGGTCCAAGTCTTCAGTGTTGGCCTTTGCATCAACCCTGGCCTTCCCATGCTGGGGGCATCACCAGACGGGCTGGTCTGGGACGAAGATATACAGGAGTACGGACTAGTCGAAGTGAAGACCGTGTCACGGGCGATAGATGCGAACCTGACGACCTTCGAGGAGGTGATGAGCAGAGGGTTTGTGGAGTTTATCCATGCGGACAAGAGTGTCGACAAAAAGCACAAGCACTACTACCAGGTGACAGGACAACTTGCGCTCACAGGACTGGAGTGGTGTGACCTTGTTGTTGACTGGGCGAAAGACTGCTGGGTCACACGGGTGCCCTTTGATGAGGCACTCTGGGTGAACGTTATGGTGCCACGCCTGACAGACTTTTTTTTTAAATATCGGAAAGACTGAGTGTTGATCATAAAATTGTAGTGTCTGTTGTGGGCGGTTCTAGTGCCAAGTTTGGACACTTTTGGTAATCGGGTTGCAAACACTGCCCGCGTGGGTGGGCGGCTCCGTACGTCAGCCTGCTGGTTTCGACTTCGACAACACCGGTTCTTGGCCTACCCGGTTTACGCAACTCGAGGAGTACGCTTATGCCTCCGTACTTCGCCAAGCACCACCGGACATTCAGGTGCGGACACTTCTCTACTGCATGGGCCCCGAGGCTCGGGTCCTTCTCGACATGTTCGGCTTGAACGCCGCCTCCCTGAACAACTACAACACGGTGGTCAAGCGCTTCTCGGAACACTTCCTGTACCCCGTCAACGAGGTGTAAGAGTCCTCGAGGTTCCACGAGCGGGTTCAGCAGCCGGGAGAGAGCGTCGACAGTTACTACGCCGAGCTCTGCAAGCTTGTCAAGTGGTGCAACTACCCGTCCCCCAAAGTCGAAGAACGCCTGGTTCGCGACCGGTTCGTTGTTGGTCTTTGCGACGAACGCCTGTCCGGCCAGCTCTGCTGGAAAGCCAAGCTCAGCCTCAAGGACGCGTGGACGCAGGTGAGGCAGATCGAAGACGCCGAAAAAGAAAAAAACTGCTCGCGGGAGTCGAGAGTGTCCAGGTCACCGTCAACGTTGACGCCACCAAGTCTTGTCATGGTCCGACGCACCAACGCAAGACAACAAAACGGTCAGACGACGCATCAGCAGTGTCTTCACTTGGCGATAACGACCCAGGTTCCTGCAGCTACTGCAGTCGGGCCCCCCACACACGCTCAGACTGTCCTGCTCGGCAGTCTCTGTGCAATTATTGCAAGAAGAAGGGCCACTTCGCGGACGTCTGTTGCGCTCGGAAACGAAAGCAGAGCAAGGTGGCGTTCCTTACCGCTCCACGCAATCCTCGAGACTGAGAAGGCCAAGGCCAAGTACGTTGAGGTCAATGTCGACAACTACACGGCGATATTCAAGGTAGATTCCGGCGCGGAGGCGTCTGCTGTTTCGGAAGCCTTCCCGAACTTACCTCATCATCTGGACAAGGTCGACGACCTGCTGACAGCACCAGGAGACCAGTCGCTAAAAGTCATTGGGTACTTCATGGCTACCCTCCTGTGGCGAGGCAAGACCGGTCATCAGCGTCTGTACGTGATCAAGTCCCTCTCTATGCCCCTGCTCGGGTTCCCAGCCATCCAGGCTCTGGGTGTGGTAAAGTTCTTGGACGACATGAAAGTGCCGGCACCGCAGGGACTTTTCAGAGGTCTCGGCACGCTCAAGGAGGAGTACAAGATTCGGCTACGCCCGGATGCGGTTCCGTTTTCACTTAGTGTTCCATGCCGCATACCGATACCCCTGCGCGAGGTGGTGCAAACAGAACTGGCCAAACTGGAGCAAGACGGAGCCATTCGGCGTGTCACCAACCCCACACCTCGGGACGCTGGACTGTTCATGGTTCCAAAGTCGTCGGGAGGTTACCGTGTCTGTATCGACTTTACAAAATTAAATCAAGTTGTCCCGAGAGAACGTCATGTGCTCCCCACCGTCGATCAAGTCCTGGGACTTCTGGGCGATGCGGCAGTCTTCTCGAAGCTCAAAGTTACCTCAAGCTTCCATCAGGTCAAGCTTTCCAAGGACTCTCAAGAGCTTACGATGTTCATTACGCCGTATGGGCGTTATTGCTTTTGCCGACTCCCATTTGGCATCACGTCGGCCCCTGAGTTTTTCCAGCGACAGGTGGCGTGGATCTTGGAAGTCCTAGACGGATTGGTCAACATGGTCGACGACATCCTAGTCTTCGGCAGAACGAAAAAGGAACATGACCAACGCCTGCGGCAGGTGCTGTTGTGTCTCTCCGAGGCCGGCGTCACCCCTAGCTTCCGTCGACGGTTCGGCCTCAGGTGGACCTGTCTACTCGCGTCATCGTGATGTGCCTCGTCCAGCATCACCACCACGTGTTCGTGGTGATGGTACGGGCCGACACTACTCAACCCATTCTGGAAGACAAGTGGTCGCTCCCAAGAGACTCAATCTGTAAAACTTTGTTTTTTTTCACAGCCAAGGTGTCCGATACTCTCCTTGAACATTCTAAAGGGGGGATTTTGCGGGCGGTGCTAGTGCCAAGTTTGGACACTTTCGGTAATCGGGTTGCAAACACTGTGCCCACGTCTTGTGTAAAAAGCCATTGCCTCGTGTGATAAAGGTGCCTTTTGGTTCCTAGCTCTGGACGCTCAGTTGGTTGCTTGCCGTCGCTGGTGGGCTGTGCAGTTTCACCGCCGGCCACAGCCCGGCACGGCAGTGTCACAAAGGAATCAACCTCATTTTTAATGCCAAAGACTTGGAGAACATATAATAAACCAACTTTTGTGAACTGAAAGTGGCTGTCATGACAAGTAGTTGGAATGCCTCAGACTGCTCATGTCGGCACAAGAATTTGTTGCAAACTGTAGCGCGTACCTCTGTCCGATATAGTAGTCGCAATATTTGTGTACTGAAAATAGAGTTTGTGCACTGTGCATGCTAAATTTCATACACTTTTCCATTGTTTACAAACCCACGCCCCAGCGTGTAATCTTCACAGCCTAGCATGCGCGTGGTCGTCAGTTGTGAAACCGTCCAAAGCACGCGCCATACACACAAACACTAAAGATGGTATGGGAGCGTGTGACACCTAAAGAGGGCATGATCCTCTTCTGCATTATGCGCGAAAGTTCCAACAACGACCATGTGCTGTGGCTACCAACGCCGCTTCCGGCGGCCCACCTGGGAGCAAAATTGGTTTACGGTAGTGTCGTTACTGATTTCAGCGCTATTGATGGTGAAATTTTGGTTGCACGTCAAGGTCCCCACATGTTCTTCCTCTGGGGTGACAGACATCTTCCTTTGGTTTAATCTGTAAACCCTCTAATCTTCATTTGCTGGGGCATATTGACGGAGAATTTTAGTAATTCGCACAATTTACAATGCAACAGCTTGTTTTCAACATCTTGAATTTTTGCCTGTGGCACACGCAATGGCATCTCAGTTAAAGCCCCTTCATGTTTTAAAAGTAGCGCAAAGTGCGTCGATGCACGAGGCACGTGCAACATGCAGCCCTTGGGAAGATCATGGCGACACAGCGCAGCACTGAGCTAGATTTCAGACGCCATGTCCTTCCCAGAAGTGGCACACGGTACGTGTCTCGAGAATTTCCACAACAATGAATGGCGCCACTTTTCCCAGGATAGAGGGGCTTTAATCTCAGTCTGCCTGTTGCCCCACCAAACAGTTCTGCTAGGAGTCGACTGTGGCCCCACCATTACGTCTATTTTTCTTTATTAACCACTACATTTCCGCCCTTTTTAGAGGATATGTGTGTATTAAAATAAAACATCCAAAAGTATTGAAATTAATTTAATCAGTCCTAGTTAAAAATTAAGAATAATCAAATGCTCGCTACTCTGTCGTGTAGTGTGCAACCAATCTAAAATTAAAACCTGGCAAGTTTGGACAACATTTTATTGCGTTGAGTACTTCTGACAGGAATCCTAACGTCCTTGATTTCTTTCATCATGACCATCTACCTTTGCTTTGAAACATTTATTTAACGACCAAAGAAGTGGCCACCATATCTGCCCTGCTGTTTGGGCATAAAAAGAGGAAAAGCTTTTAATCTTCTCGGGAGCTTCCAGGGCGAATGAGACAAGTGGCAGCGATCAGGGACTCCTGGGGCTTCAGTAGTCTGGAGTCACCTGGTTGATCTCGGCGAGTATGGTTTCCTTGAGTGCCGTAGGGAGGTTCTGAAGTTGCCCGACTGTGACGTTGTTGGGGGCCAGGTGCACTGCGAGTGGAGGGTGAACGGGCAATCCATCCCAAGAGCTTGGTGACAGGGTGAACACAAGTGTAGCATCCAGAGTCATGTTGCGCTGGTTGCGGAAAAAAGACGTCCGAGGCCCGTTCAGCTAGCTCCTCGGGAGAGACACCTTTGCGAAGGGCAACAGTGGCAGCAAATTGCCTAGGTTTGTGGTCCCCGAGGAGAGAACGGAGGAGCCTTCAAACTTTCGAAAGATGGCTATTGCCGGAGATGGATCTGCACAGGGAAGTCCAGCAGTTGGAAGCGAGTTCCGAAGTGTAGCACGAGATAGTCTTTTGGAGTTTATGTGAAGGTTTGAGGAGTCGTCGTGGTCTGCGAGAACGGCGGTAACAGGCCAACAGGTGAATGCGGCGGTCCAGTAAGTAAATGCTCGTCAAAGCGGCATCGTCCGGTACGGTTAGCCGCTTTGTGGCAGACTTGTGGGCGGACTGGATAGCTTGTATAATGTCGGAAAAGCCAGCAAGTTCCATGACAGAAGAAAGAGCTGCTCGGAAGTTGTCCCAGTTAGTGAAGAATGTGTCGCAGCAGGCGCGACAGTGAGATAGGGTTGCGGATAGGAAGTCGTAGCGTAAAATAATGGGGAGGTGATCACCGCCGAGGCGGTCGCCGGCGACATGCCATCTCCAGCGTCGAGGGTAACGAGCACAGGTAAAGTCGGGGCAGGTGTCCTGCTGTTGGGAGGATTGTTTGATACGTGTGGGGGTGTCTGGGATGTTGAGGAACGAAAGTTTCAGCCCTGTGAGGTCTGCAAGAAGCCGCGTGCCGTGGGGAAGGTCAATGTCGTAGCCCCATGCGTGTGTTTGGCATTAAGATCACCGCAAACGGGAACGTCGTCTTTTGGATAAAGACGGGCGAAGTGCTTAAAAAAAGGGATGTTTAGCGGCTGCCTTGTCCAGCGGTTTAGCGATGTGTCTGGAGCCACATAGACAGAGAAGAGAAAAACGGGCCGTTGAGGAATTGGCGGCAACCCGTAACGCTGGTCATTGCAGAGCACCTCTGTGAGGTGTCGAGAAGAGTGAAGCACACTTATCGATGAACGTACAGGGCGGAACGAATCCAAGGCAAGGGGGCACTAGTCTCAATGTTCGGAGCAAGTCCATCGTACTGTGGCAAAGAAGGGAGGGGGCCGTTGATTTCTTGTAGAGCAAACGCAGCGGCCATGTCGGATGACGAGTGAAGATAAAATTTTTCGATGAAGTCTGCCTTCTTCTGTTTAAGCGAGCAACAGTTCCACTGAACAATCCTGGGGGCGCTAACCATGTTTGCGTGGTGATAGTGGGGGGCCGCCGAACGGAATGATGCCCTGCATCGCGAGGCGCCCGATTACTGCACGGGTGCAGGTATCCACGAGAGTAAACAGCGAGTTTTGCATCGTCGGAATTCGCTGCGTGGCTGCCAGCATTTGTTTTGTGAAAAGGGTGATTTGTTGTTGCAAGCCAGTAAAGTCTGACCCTGACGGAAGTAGGGCAGGCGTCTCACTAGTGCTGTTGACAGCTCTCGCTGATTCTGCGAAGGTGGTCCGAGGCGGTTCTGATGTTGGGACTTGTGTGAGGTCGGCGGTGATGTTGTGTGCCGGCGTTAGGAGTTTTGTGGCGAGCACCGGGCGGGAGTCAGTCTTCTGCTTCGCAGACCTCGGTGCTGCGATGAGGGCTTTGGGCGCAGATAACAGCACAGCTTGCTGAGCAGGAGCTAGTTTCAGGCGTCACTGGTGGTGACGCCGGCTTCTCTTTGGATGTTGATGAAGGCAACTGACGACGCTGTGTTGTGCCGTTGGCTTGGGTGCTGTTGGGGCACTGGGCAACGCGAGGCTGGTGCCGTCGAATGTAATGAGTGCCGACCCAGAGTTTGTGAGAGGACCGGCCTGGAGGATAGCAGATTTCCGGCAATGAAGGTTTTTTAGGACGCAGAATCCAGGTCGCCAGACTTTTTTTATGAATCCGCGAACCTGGCCACGGCGAATGGCCTCGTAGCCTTGCACGGAGACCTGCAGAGTGCCGATCGGGATGTATGTTACATTGAGGAATGCATCGCACACTTGAGACAAAGCAGCATCAACTGCAAGTTGATTACTGCAGTCGAGGTACCTCACTTGGTAGGGGGCTGCAATGGTGTAGGAGACCTGAGGTCTATCTGTGCAGCAACTGCAGAGTCAATGGCAAGAAAGACCCCGTCCATGATGCGGCATGGTTTGGCCGGCCGTAGAATGACAGTGTGGGAGAACTCACTGCAGAACGATGCTGCTGGAGGCGCCGCGGGCGGGGCCGCCTTACGTCGGCGAGAGACAGGATGCCATCCGTCCTCCAGGGGGAACGAGTCAGGGTTCGAGTCACGTTGGATGCACCGGGGTGAGGTGGTAAGCTTAGTCGCAGCGGCGCCGAAGAAAAAAATGCCACGAGCACGCTTCGTTTCATTGGCGGCAGTGCGGATGTGGCAACTGTTGTTGAGGGGCGACAACTTGCTTTCGGGATCATCGTCGCCGAGGATGGAGAATGGATTCTGAGTAAAGACCGCAGGTTGAATTCACGCGGCAACAAGTGGTGCATCAAGAAGCGACGTGACGGCAGGAGTGGTTGCACCGGCTGTGGGTGGTGCATTGAGCGGTAAGCTTCAGACAGCGGGAGAAGCCAGCGTGGCCTCGGTGGGTTGTGAGTCCATTTCGTTGGGTAGAGGAAAGTCCCGAGGGCCGTAGTCGGTGCTAATGGTCGTCATGGGTCATGAGGGCGTGTGGGCACAAAAAGTTGCCGGAGCTGAAGTGAGCTAGATAGAGAGATATGGCCTCTTTTTTCTCCACGACCATCTACGAAGCCACAAGACTGCAGCTCTAGCTTCGACTGAGCAGTGGCTCTCTCGTGAAATTGCACAGCAAAGCACAGACCTTCCAGATAGAGTCCAGGCTCTTGCTCATACTGTTTGGGAAAGTACCCCTCAAGATTCGAAAACACTTCATTTGTCCAATCACTCGTTCCACGTGGATCCGGACCTTCGCAATCGCCCTAGTTTTCGCTTCGTCCTCCAGGGAGAGCTGTAGCCTTCCCCCAAGGAAAGGTGGAATGTTCAGGTTAGCCCCTGCAGCTTCGACCTCTTCAGTGATCAAAAAGCCTCTGTCCGCCATGACAGAGTCTCCGGGCTCAAGAAGGTTGCATAGCCCGGAACATGCGGTCAGGGCTTTGTCAGAGACGCGGCCAGGGGCAAGGTCGCTCACGAACGACACGAACCCATTGGGGGTGATGCCCAGCAGTCCCTTGGCAGTGTTGTGGCACTTGTAGCTTGAGTAGGTATCACTCTGCACCCTGAAGTCGCTAGGTGTCTCGATGAAGATTTCCGTGCAATCCAGAATGACTCTCGTCGATGGATACGCCTCGATGAAGCACTCCGGCATGTGCTTGTTCACAACCTGTCGCGACGGCCAGTAGTTGAGTTGAGCAAGGTAGTCCGCTAGGTAACCAATCCAGAATGTCCACACCCGGCTGACTGTGCTGATGTGGATACGAAACCGGTATGCAAGGTCCTGCTCCAAAAGTCCCACCCTCAGGCGGGACAACACGAGCAGCAGCTGATCATCCATGGATAGATAAGGTGACCTTCTCTGCGGACCTTGACTTTCCTTGTGAGCTTCATAACCTGCCTGAACAAACTTGTAAAAGGCGAGAAATCTCTCCAGGGAGTCGAATCCCGTGTAGAAGGCCAGTTTCTTTGGGTCCTGTTGCACGGCTGTGAGCGTGAAGTTCTGAAAGGGGATTGTAGCATCGATGACCTCCTCTGCTTTGTCATACATCTCCTCAAGATGGGCTACTTTCTTCCGCAGAGCTTCATTTTCTTTCTGTAGACGGTCGTTGTCCTTGCGCAGTTTCTCGTTTGCAGAAGCGAGCTCCTCTAGCTGCCTGATGCGATCACGCAGGGCTTGATCGATACATCCTGTGATGCTGTACTGGTGGTCTGCCAGATGGGGAGATAGCAAAATAAATATCACATCATTTTTGCAGTCAAATATCAAAACAAAAAACTAGGCTTTCTCCTTGTAATTGCCTTGGCTCTGCCAAATAGCATATCATGTGCCATACAAAAAAAGCATCACATGTTAAAGGGGCCAAGAAACGATATGCATTTGGATGTTCTGCACCTCATACAAGCATACTGACGTCTGTAGCACAAATATAATCTATATAATAATCTATATACCACAAACCAGAGGCTCCCCTGCCAAGGTTATATTCTGAGGAATAGAAGGCTAATTTACAGTCAGAAATCACAATGTTGAGAAAGCCTAGGGTTCACACCAGGGTGACGACACTTGAATACAGACGGCTTATGAACTGGACCCAAGCACTGAGTGAGCACCTGACTATTTGGTTACAATCAATGCCATGGTAACTATTGGGGCTTGGGCTTGTGTCTAATCACTGCGCCAACAGTAGCAGCTAACCCCTAACAGTAATCATGTGATTATTTTACCTGGCTGTGAGGAAGAGCAGAATATTGCTTGTTCTCAAGCTTTATTGTGCGACAGCAGCATTTAGCAGAAGTAACTGAGTCGGTTTATGACCTCTTTAATGCTGCTCTGTTCCACACGAAGGAGCTATAATGGGAATGCTGGCTATTCGCCTTGAGATCCGATCGTCAGGGGTGCTGCGGGGAAATGCGGAACTAAGCTTTGTTCTACACTTACTTGGAGCACGGAGAATGCTGCGGACGCTAACTCGAAGCCCTGAGAGGCTCCGGTGCAGCGTTCGTGCGCATGCATTGGAGTCAACTGCGAATTCTAAGAGCATGCATAGCCTTGCCCGTGCTCCATAACAAAAGTGGGGATGGTTTTTTTGTGGACGCCAGAGAATCGCCGCTTGTCTTGTAGGAAACAATGGATAAACAAAAGCATGTGTCCCCACTTTTCAATCTGGATCTTGAGGCAAATAACATGCAAGCAGGGCTGTGGCAGCATCTCCTTTGTACCTGGCAGACAATGAAGTGAGGGTGTGACCGCAATCTGAAAGAACAACTCCGCGGGTACCTTGCATGTGCGGTATCTTAGAGTGCACCGTGCCATATGGTGCTGCGAGTATGGAACGGCCACAACTTGCGTGCTATAGCCAGCGGTGACTGAGTTAGTACAGTTTGTAAAGTTCGACGTACTGCATGTAAGTGTTCCATGCACCTATCGGGACTGCTGCACAGTTGACAGGGATGCCAAATAAACAGACGAGCAACACTGATGCTCAATGTTAGGAGCTTACCGCTAGCTATTACATCATCAGTGTCAGGGGCACCAGCGGAGGCCAAGGGGCTGCCGGGTTGTGCTGGCTCCTGGCTAGCAGGCAGGGTCACGGTCTGTGCCAGGTCAAGGTCCGACAGAAAGTAGGCCGGCAGCGGCTGCAGCGCATGGCGCTTCCTTGCGCAGATCATGTTTGGGACCTTTGGGCAGGCCGCAACATCTGCAGGCAAGGATAAGGCAATTGTTCACGCAATTATTTTATAAGCATTACATACCGGCTGGAATTCTGTCTAGCACAGGGCACAGCTTACACTGTACGGAGCACATAACATGTCAAACAACCAAGAGCTCAGCTGGATCAATAGCGGTCACTGTTTCTACCCTTTGGTAGCTGGTCTGGAATGTTGTAGCCAAATAGCGATTGTTGCAGTTCTTTCTGAGACGAAGTGCATTCAACAGCCACCGGCGTATAAAAGAAGGGAACAAAGTTTATATCCTTATTCAACATAGTTTGGCACACAACAAAAGGTTTGTCCCAAGCGAGCCAATCAGAGTACACTTCTCTAGTAAAGAGCTGTCACATACATTTGACTTCAACACTTCAATCAGTTCACAGGGGTTATAGAGTCTGCCACCTGCCATGTTACTGTGAAATCGACTATATTCGGTGCCATCTTAGGCTGTCCATACTTGCCTAAAGGGCCCTTTATTAAACATAATTATATTTCCGCATTCATATGTGTTTCCATTTGTGACACGAACGATATGCACAGCTGCAACTTCTTACAAAGCAGTTGGCTCAAGCATATTACGACCGCAAACTCCTGACAAGGCATGTCCAACTCTATCTGCTTGAATGGTCACTAGGAAGCTGCCTAGTCAAGCAAACACGGTGGACAGTAATTATAGAGTCCTTGCACCTGACGTCAGTTTTCGCTCAAAATATTTCTAGAATTCATGTTGGTACATTTTCTCCTATGTTTTTCTATGTGCTAAGAGAGTGTTTTCCAGCTCGCTGAAGTCCTCTTGCATTGTGACCGACTGTGTCAGATAGAGCAGTCGGAAATATAAAGAAGCATCGTCTGGTACCGTTCAAACACACTGCTGTTATTTAGAGTCGAGATGAGCTGGCACTTCAATGTACGACAGGAAACATGCAGAGCCTTCACTACTTTCCACAACGAGAGAGCTGGATTAAAAGCTGTCATTTGGGGCCATCAGAGATGAAGGCAGCAGAGCGACATCCCCTGGTGCCTTGAGCAGCAAGCTAGCTAAGCCAAGCCAAATCCTTGAAAAAGGCAGTCAGTAGGTTTATATGCCACCTATTCCCACTGCAAATTTAATGACGGACGAGAATGTTATACTTTTTCAGTTTCAGTGATATCCTTGATGCTACTTAACCGCACGTCGCAAAACCTCTTTTCGATTGCAGTCCATTTGCGTCGTCTAGCCGTTGAGAGATCTCATGTATTCAGACAAAACATTGTTATTATGTCTGCAGCTCTACAAAATCTGACATTACGATTGCTTGAAGCTCCGTCTTTTTCTATGAGAGCGATGATTGCTTCCGTAGGTCACGTATTTCGCCATGCTCACTGGGTAGCACCGCTGTCCACAAATCACCAGACGCCACCAGCAGTGACGTAGCTCACGTGAGAAACGACCCATGTATACAGTGATCACAAGCAAGAATATAAGCAGGGAAAAACAACTATTGCAGAAAGAAACAAAAATAGGCAAATAACATACACTTCGGAAATGTCCTGGTTGGAAAAAACCGGGGAGCTTTGTCCTCGTACTTCTTTCTCCCAGTTTCGTTAAAATGAGCGCCGCATATTCTGCTGTCAGAGGTTGGCGTCCACAGAGAGAACCGTCCAGTGGTACCTGCATGCAAAAGA
The DNA here is from genome assembly GCF_016920785.2 of Ixodes scapularis. NCBI lineage: Eukaryota > Metazoa > Arthropoda > Arachnida > Ixodida > Ixodidae > Ixodes > Ixodes scapularis. The sequence continues at coordinate 147,574,356 of NW_024609868.1, forward strand.
AGCAGTTAGCACCATATTAAGATTCACCCATTCAACTTTGGAGCAAGTGCAACTCAATCTCAGTGGTAAGAATGGATGCAGCAGCCGTGGCGTCTGAACAGGGGCGTCAGTAAACTATCCGGGCAAGGGGGTAGAATTCAGTTCTCCTCCTCCCCCATCGTCACCCCACCGCCTTCTAAACACTTCCAGTACCATTGTGCAGCGGGCACTAAGAACAAGCACATAGTTTATGCCTAACAAACCTGGAGTGGATGCACGCTGAAAATGATAGAAGCACTGTGAGAGTATCTTTGCTTTAGCTGTAGGGTAGTGAGATGAAGCGACATTCCTGCGATGCAATCAAATATTGGTATGTCGGTGCAGGTGGAAGTGGCCAAGAGAGTGAAAAGGGCACATGCAACATCTGGGATTCTTTGAGATTGTCTTTTTTGTTTCAGTCGTATGTTGCACTTATAGGTCAAAAATAATGAATGCTATTTTTATTTTTAAAAAAAATGTGTTTCGCAGGTATGTTGTACATATGGGTAAAATGACTTGGGCCACGTCGGACAGTACACACACTGTACCTTCCTGATCATTGTCAGGAAAGTGTAGATAACAAGTAAAAAAATATGGTAAATACCTTTCCTGTTGATTCGCTGTACCCAAATGTTGCGTAGATGGCTGTTCTTCGGAAAGCGATTCCAGGACACATGCTTGGCAGTGAGAGTGGTGTGGGCACAGCCCGGTACACAGCAGGTTGTACCGCCCGTCATGTGGCTTCTGAGGGTGACCTAAGAAGATACTACATTCAGCTGACATCTCGAATAGTGAAATAAATAAGTGAAGTGACCATCAGTTTCAAAGTTGCAGTTGCTGACATAACTCGCTTGCTAAGGGCCCGCTCAACTCACAACCGCTGTTAAGAGCGATTGTGAAGCTATGCGATGTACTACATACGCATACCAGCCGCGACGATGAATCACCGGCGCTCGCGGACGGTCAGCGAACGCGAGAAAAGTGACGCCGCGCGGACGGTTGTTGACGAGCGCTGCCGAGGCACGCCGACCGCTGGTACAGCTTCGCAAGCGTCCGAAGGGCAAAAAGATCGCAACGACAAAGCACCGTCCCGAATGTTGAGCACGCAAGCAGTACTCGATATCCCACGCTCACATTTCACAGGGCGAGCGCATCACGAAGCGAAGGCATGTCGGCCTTCGCTTCGTGATGACTACTTTATTTCTCTGCTTACAGCGGTGACATTTGTAGTGATGTTCGAAACTGCTCTCTCGCGACCGCACACGAGTTAAATGAACGGCCTAGGAGCGGGATAGAGCGTAACGGCAACAGTCAGTACTCACCCCGGGAGCGGCGAACGAAGCGGCGTGGTGTCCGTCGACGGCCGCGTCGAAAACGATGGAATATGCACAAAAACACGTAATATACAGAAGAAATACAAAGCGCTGAACGAAATAGATACACTTATGAACAAGAAAAATACACTGGAGTAGATAAAAAAGAGGATTATTAAGTATAAACAACGAAGATGAAAAGTATGTCTAGAGCGAGGTGATGCGATTCCAACGGAGAGCAGCCAGACGACGGGGGCCGACAGAACACCGATCCCAAGATTCCTCGCGCGCGCGCCGGGGCGCTTGGGAGGACTGCAAATGGTCTATTCGGCGTTACAGGGAGTTGTAAGCAGCTTTCACTTTTTTCACCTTGGTGATAAGGAAGATGTCCTTCCGCTCCCTGGTGGAAGCTATTTGGACCAGTCGCATACCTTCATCTTTCACCACCTGATCTTGCTCTTGCATTCACCCACTCGCAGAGACAACAGAGAGCGGGGTCATGTGATGAATGGGAGGCGGCTAATTGGTCAGGCGAGTGGCCAGCTCCCACCGCGCTCTCAGGTTAGGGGTGAGCGGAATATATCTTTGACGGTATTATGTATGCGGGTCGGCTTGTGGAACCGGGCTTTAATTTCTTCCGGTGCTAGAATGCCTGGCGGAGGGTGTGAAATGGGTTCCTGGGCGGAGGAGGCGTCCTCCGAAGGTCCCGTCAATAAAGCCGGCTGAAGAAGCTCAGGTGACGCTCGCGGGTCACGCTTCGACACGTCGCGCCCCTTGATGGGCGCCGACAGCGAAACGAGGATGCCGTGCAACGGGAGTGAGTGTTAATTGTTGGCAGATACGGCTGGTGCTTTTGATGGGTCGCTGATCTGAGCCTCAACGAGCTGGCAGGTTGTGCCTCCCAAGTCACGGTTTTTATCACGGTCCGTCTCCCGTCACAAAAACGAAACAAAATAACTTATTTGGACTGAGACTGGACGATTTTCTTCGCCACGAGGGCTTCGTCAAAAAATAATCGGCATTCCACTTAGTTTTCTGACCGTTCCAGGTGAAGTGAGTTTTCAAAGTTTATCTTTAAGGAGTGCGCCGAAGGTATGCCATCCATGAACAAGAAATATATAATTGAGATGTAGTTGTTACAGCAATTAGAAATAAATGACTCTGTCTTGTTCTTATATATGGCTTCCTTTCCCAACGAGACGAGTAGCAAACTGTCATGATAGACTCGCCAGAAGCAGTTTGTAATTTTAACGCCTGCGCGCCACGACCTGACCACGTAAGAATGAACTGGGAACACAGTGTCCGAGAAAGATAACTACAAGTTTCAATGGTCTTCTACTGTCCAAGTCACATATACAAAACATGCCTAAATATGTAAGTTTTACTTGAAAGATTAGTCCCGTATTCTGGAATTAAAACGATTCTAACATCCGTTATTGATTTAATGCAACGTCTCAGTCAATAGCGCACTCTTGCTACTTAGAGTGCAGAATACGTTCGTTACTATGTGCTTTAGCAGTTCTGATACCTCTTGTTTAGCCTTCTAGAATCTAGATTATCTGCAGTTTTGCGAAAACAAAACTAAGGGGGAAAGTAGGATTGTGGAATATCGTGCTGGCGTAGTTGCCCATCAATTCCCATTGCACTTGACAGAACCTGAAATATCACAAGGATTTTGTTCGCGCGATCATCGGCGCAAACTTTCAATGTCAGTATTCATTAATGACCTAAGAAAAACGGTAATGTCAGAGCTACTTAATCTTGAAATATTGTGAATTTGTCTTGTACAGTGAACTCTCTTTTTTCAATCAAACGCATTCTTTTTTGCCACACTATGTAGGTTTAAATAAAGAACCGCGATGGAAGTTTGGTTTTATTCTGGTGACGGGAAATTTTTTTTTATCTCGTTCGTGGGTCTATAGGCCACCAGCAGAGTCTGTTTCGTGCTACAGTACGCTAATCACACACACACATAGACACACACACACACAAACACACATATACACATACACACATTCACACACATACACACACATACAAACGCGCACACACATACACACACAAACACACACACATACACACACATACACACACGCGCGCACACACACACACGCACATATATATATATATATATATATATATATATATACAACTGTTTGTTGTATTTTTAAGACGATGTTTTTAATATAGTTTTGATCCAATAGACTACTGTTGGGGCTTAGTGACGGTTTAGTTTCTACTATTGTGACACACAGTTGTGTGCTTAAACGGGAACCATCCACCAGGCTTCTGTTCTACATTTAAAATGAAGGATAAATTGATAAACACGGTTAGACCTCCATTTTTGCATATGTAACCTCGTTCACTTCGTCTTACATGGCTGTAATTACAGGTGACTCAAGTGCATAACGGTGAATTTAGAGAGTTATTATAATGTATACTAGGGGGTTCACCCTTCACTAGTGTCTCTGCAACTTCCGGGATGAAAATTGGAGCAGACAGCAACCAGTCTAGTTTTGCTGTGCTGCTGTGCATTCCTCTGGGAAAGCGCGCGTTCATTTTGTCTTTTCGCCGGAGAATAACACGGTTCGCTTTTGTTATTTGTGTCGTACCGAATAGTATGTACCTTTATTATCGTTGAAAAGGGCAATTTATTTAGTTACAGTATATTTCTTCACAAGTGAACAACGCTAGATTTCGCTATATTTAAGCACGAACCTCCGTTCCATAACAGGTATGTAAAACGAGCGGCCATTCTAAGCAAATTAACAATCGAAAGGAATGTAGGGTGTGTTTAAGCTTAGCCAGCTTTCCGGTGGAACACATTTATTGCTTTTTTTTTTTTTTGCCAGTCCTGTTACTATATGAAAATGATCTCGTGCGGGGTTAAAAGCAGTCATAACGTAAAGAATAAAGGACGGGGTTGTGAAAGGTGTTTCTGTAAGTATCATTTTCTATCCCAGGCAGTTTTTATCGGGCAGCTGTTCCCTGGCTTCTCGCTATTTTCAGAAATTTTGAGCGTTCGGCGACGTTTTGAAAGAATAAAGCAATACTCATTTATTGCAAATCAGACTATATTACTTGGCCCTCACCTCATTTTGATCGTCTCCATGAACAAAATGTTACTGCTCCAGTGTTACTGCGTACTTCTTGCCGTCTCTTTCGATTTTCCAGATGTCTTTGCCTCGTTTGGCACGTAAATCCTCCATGATAAAAAGCGGCGACGCCTTGTTCGCGCTTACAGTGTCCGACATTGCAACGCTACACATAAATGCCCGTATGAAGCTGCTTAGCACTGCGCTTAAAGGGGCACTCAAGTGGATTCTGAGATCGTCTATTTATTGTCATAACTCAATCTGCGGGCTCTAAGCATCCTAGAAATCCCAAAATTACATTCAAGGGCGGCCGATTTCCCTATTAAAAATCCAATCAAAGATCGCTGTTCTGCGCCTAGGCGCACGCCGTCAGGGGCGCTGTCGGACGGGAAGGCAGCAGGGGAGGGCGTGCGCCATCCAATCACGAGTGACGGCTTTCCGGCGGATTGATCCTTCGAACTGGCGGAGTGATCTTCCGAATGTGCGCGTATTTGACGGATTCTCGTTGGGACTCATTTTGTTTACTTCTGGTCTTGCGTCGTGCGGAGATGGACCTGCCAAATCTAACACCGTTGGAGGTGGAAATTCTTCGGCGGACGGCAGATATCAGCTCAATCTCCTACGACGCCACTCCTGCGCGCGACGCCGATGCCTCGAACGCGACGGACTCGGACGACAGTTCGCGATGCTCAATGTCGACACCGGAGGAAGACGACGAAACCGACGACGCAACCCAGCGGCTTGGGAACACCAACTGGTAGGTGATGAGCTGTTTATTATACCTCTCATATGTATAGCTGATGCTGGTTTTCTGTTTTAAGGTGCCAATGCAGTTGCTGCGTGCCGATGGAAACCGTCGCAGAGTGTGTCTGCTGCCGTGACTCCACGGCCGCCGTTCGCAAGCAGCAGGGCCGGCAGAGCTGCGTGACAAGCCACCCGGATTTCGAGGGGCTGTGCCCCGATCCGGGTGTGCTACAGCTACAGTGTGCATGTGTTGGCGTTTGCAACTGTTGCAGATGCCACTGTGTGTAACTCCACTTTCAGCGATGCCACTGTGTGTAACTGCACTTTCAGCATGCTCCTTGGAGCTTGGATAATCATGCAAAAGGTCGTGATAAAACAAGCCAGAGCATCAATTAGCAAGGTGTGTCAATATAATAGGTTGCTTTGTGAACAAGTCAATGATTGAAAGGAGACAGTGTTGCAGATTGGGGGGGGGGGGGGGGGGGGAAACCGTGGTGTAGACTGGAAACTGTTTTTCCCTTTCCAAGTATGAATGGTGTTGAGGTTAGGTGTCCTTGTGCTGTCATGCACAGTTGCCCAAATTTAATTTTTACAGTTCCAGTCTACCTCCTGGATGAAAACCCCATTTATTATAAACTAACGGGAGAGCTGCTTTGCCAAGGCGCAGCCTCTTCAGGATGTCAGCGTGGGAGCACATGAAAAGAAAAGTCAATACTGTATTACGTTTGGGGGACATGGAAAAATGTGATGACAGTGAGTGTTTCTAAACTTGTTTTGGTGCATTAGAATACAAGGGTCAGACCAATTAACGGCGACAAAAAGATAGCACAAAGATAGCACAAAGACTCTCTGGCGCTTTTTCGGGGGCTCCTCGGTCCTGCCGGCGACGGGAAGCAGAAGTGTCGGCAGAGCTGTGCATCGAAGGCGTTTGCAGTCACCACTGGAAAATGCAGACGTCTCGAAATGCTCGGCACAGAAACGGGGAGTCCGGTTCAAGTCCTCGGTGTCGTCATCTCGCCCGGCGACACGTAACCATTCGTGCCTTCGTGGATCCTTCTTCGGCAGAGCGAAAAACCGGAGACCTTTTCGAATATTTTTTACCTTTCGATTCGGGCACAACTTTACCACACAAACGTTCGGCATCACACGGAAGCGAAGACGAATAAACGTTTCAACACGTGGATGTCGATCGATTCGGTGAACCTTGCTTTGAGAACGGGAAGTGGGAGCCTCGGGAAGAAGATCCTCTTCCTTATCGTTCTCGCGGCGAGATAAGCTGCGAGCCACGCGCTTTCCACGACGGAGCCGCGTCGCCGCGTGGGCACATCACTCCCGCATAACAAGGCGAGGAGAAAACGTAGTTCGCTCTTTTTCAAACAATAATAGCTGTATTACGTCACCTACTGCCAAAGATTTGACGTTGTTGTCAAAATATAATGTGCATGTGCCTAAAAAGAGCAATAATAATAACTTTATCAATCTTTTCGCAGTTCGCTATTTCTATTGGTCGAATTCTATGGAGGTGGTGGAGACACGGGATGGACCCCGCAAGAGGATATAGTGCCTGTGTATTTCTATTGCTGTGAGTTTACTAGGGCGCCTTGCCATTTAGAACTGGTCATTTTTATTGACTGAAGCCCAACAAACAATATGCTTCCAAAAACAAGCTTCTCCAAAAAGCACTTGAGTGCCCCTTTAATGCTTTGCATTGGAAAAAAAAAAAACGAAACAAAGTGACTGACCAATATTTGTTTTTACGTGCTTGAGAAATGTTCGAAGCTATTTACTACGTTATAGTTCTTCGTAATATCTGCTCTTTACTCAGGCGGAGGGAAAAATTGCAGTCGTTTTTCCCCGTAGAAATGCATTACCGAAAGTCAATTTTCGACTGGTTGTTGTCTGTTTTAATTTGCAACAGCACACTAGCTCCAGTTGAACCTCTAGCATACCCTATAGTAAGTCTATCTGTGCATCATTGCCTGTAGAGCGCGTTAGGACCAACACTGTGAACTATGGGGCTTGGCGCTCGTACCGAAATTCGCTAGGCGCATGGCAATAAAAAAAAAAAAACGCATTTAAGTTGTCTTTTTTAGCAAATATTTACTAGCTCGTTATCATGTGTGACCTAGCGATGAAAAATTTATTAGCAAAACAAAACTCTGAGCAACAGAAGTTGTCACTTTTCCTTCCGCGTCGCCACCCACTTTCATAATATTTTTTTCTTATAGGAGGGTTTTTTGTCGTCCATGTTTTCCACCCTGTCACTCGCCCGTGTTGCTCGTAATTCAGCACTTTCAGCTAGATTTCTCTGCATTCTAACAGGGTTGCCATGCAAGAGCTTGCAAGTTGTTAGGAGTGGCCATCAATTTCATTGCCCCCCTTCATCAGGCCAACCAGCACTTTCGCGAAATTGGTTCGTGAGGCCATAGCATCTATTTCAAGATCTCAGGAATCGAGCGTGTTTAACGTAGCGAAAAGAGGTCAAGCCTATGACGACCCTGGGTGCCACATAATGCAGAGGTATGTGCTGCGCTCAGCATTGAGTCGACAAGCAGGAAAAAGGCGCGTTAGGGAACCGCCCAAAAAGAATCACTTTCCTAGGCGTCGAGATTTATCGCTCTGAAACGACCTCACTATCAGCCTGAGTGGATTCTAAGCATTCATTGGTACGACATTATACCTGATCAATTGGCGCCAGCTTACTTATCCATCTGAGGCTCTAATGGGGATATTAAAATATACTTTGTCGTAATTGATTATTGCCGCATTGGGGCCAGCAGGCAGCGTTCAGAACAAAGAGAAGCCCAAGTCCGATACGACACTCCGGGACTATTGACCTAAGTCACGTGCAGCTACCATGACTATTATGAAGGCCTTACGTAAGCTAATTCTGATCTAAGTGGGACTTCAGAGTGCTGAATACCTTTGCGGAAAATGATTACGGCATTGCGAAAAAAGTAGAAAACAAAAGTATTGTTAATCTGCAGTGTCGTATAATTACACTTTTATTTTAAATACCATCTGCACATTATAATATTCGTAAGAGCTTTTTGATGTTGTGATGTCTTCTAATTAGAAAGGCTTAGTCACCAAGGGGCTCAGCGAAACTGCTTAAACAAAGGGCGCCCTTTAAGATTCTCCTGAGCACCAAGCACTGTAAAGTCGAGTCTGGATTGATGAATCCACGATATAATTATTTACGCCTTAAAATTAGTTTAAAGAACAAATATAAAGTCCTTTTGGAGAATGAAAATCACCACTTACCGCATTCTTGACTTCTCGTAAACACCCGTCCTCAGAAAAAAAAACAAGAAAAAAAAAAAAAAAAAAACAAGGAAAGAGGATTTTTGGAAGTTGCTTCTCTTGTACACAGAAAGGATCAGTTTATCGAGTTCAGTGAACCCATGGTCACAGTCACTGACGGCTTAAGCAACGCAAAGCGTCGGGAGATTCGAACATTACATTATCGCCTCGCAACCAATCAGACTAAGGATAGCCGATACGAAAGCCCAAGCTCCAGTCAAGAAGCAGCAACACGTCCTGCGTTTCTCAAGTCGGCAGTGACTATAAAGTGCCGAGATGTTTCGGTGCCGCCCTCTCATGGTTTACTTTCGTGACGTCATGAACAGGATTTGCCTCACCGTGATTGGCAGGATTTCCCTCGCCGTGAACCGCCGATTGAGCAGGCATTACCATAATACAGGAAGCTATGGTTTTGCCAATCGCGAATTTCGGCTGCGGCGACGCTTTTGTTCACACGTAACTAATGGTTAATATACGTTCTAACTTCTCTTTGAGGGAACAAGTAAAATATGAACGACAAGGCAAGCGACTGAACTAATTACGATTTGCCGCCGACGGTCATCTGCAGCAGCGCGCGACTGTCGGTGGCGAGTAATACTTTGTCCAACACGCAATTAAATAAAAAAAAAACTATGATTAGGGCGTTTTTATTGTGCGTGCCTGATTTAGTTCGTGACATCACGGGTGCAAAAACAATGAGCCCCATGACGCTGCACTTTTTATACGGCTTAATTGGATGCATGGAGTCGTAGCGTCGGCAGAGGTCGAACCTAAACCAAGTATAGACCGCAGGCGATTGTCGGCGCTGAGTGACACTTGAGCATACTTAGCCCGCAGGTTACCGTCTCCGCCCTCGGCCAGCACCACCTATAGACAGAAGGCCTCCGCACGTGTCATCACAGTCAGCGCGATGGAGGCGTGCGATTGGGCACGAGTGCTGCGTCAGTGTTCGGCTGGGGTTCGTGTCCAATCAGCGCGCTAAAGGTCGTGCTCCGGCCCAATAGCCGAGGTAGCGCCATCCGACTCTGATGACGTTTCATCAAGGGAGAGGAGACCATGCGGAGGACATTTGTCTATAGGTACTGTCGGCTCAGCTGGTTTCAAAGGAAGTGCCGCTTTCTGCTTGGACTCACGACATGGCGGGGTGAATCATAACGTGCCAAGGGATAGCGCAGAGGGCTGCGTATGACATCGCAATATTAGAAAAAAAGGGGCGCAATTAACTTCCTCCAATCGCGATTATTTCAATTACAACGAGGGGCTTCTTACAATCCAAGGGCACTAAGAATTCCAGGTCCTACATGTACCCCCAAGGAAACAAAACCCACGCAAAACTTCTAATAAAACGTGCTCCTCAGACACTTCACTCGTGAAAAAAAGAAAATTAATTTCTTTCGAACATTCGGATGAACCCAGAAATTGCAGGAGTGTCGTGCCCGCGGCGCATCTGAAGCCACCCGAAGTTCCCCGCAACCAAGCATAGCAAGTCATAAAGCGGGTATAATCCGCGCACGACACATCCTGTGTTCCCCGATTACATCAGAATGACCGAACAACTTGTTTTTATTTGTTTCAATATTATTAAGCTGCCTCCAAGTCGCTGCCGTTTGTCTATCAAGGCTGCTCCGCTGACACCAACGTCGTGAATATTTAATCGACTTCGCGCCGCCACCCGCAAGAAGGCGTGACTCACATTTTAGTACGCCGGACCGCTTTCCAATAAACGAGTAAGCGGAATATAAGATTACGATTCTGTTCCGGTTCGGGTTCAATATTCAATGCTTTATTTTGATTAGGGTTTCGTTCCGTTTCGGTCAAAAATAACGGTTTTGCTCCGGTTTTTGGTTCGGGTTCGGTTCGACACCCTGCGTTTGTCACGACGCCAGGAAGGCACGAAGTGTGTGTCTGTGAGCCTTCCATTTCTTTCACATGCACAAAAACAAGGAGAAATAGAGCTACTTAAAAGAATACTGCATCACGGGCCGAGCTGACGAAGGCGTAGCTTTTAGCGTTTATGATGGCGGAAACTGCAAAACAGTTGTTAATTATTTATCTATGTTTTTAACTCCTCTCCACATTTGTCCAGTTTTTTTTTTCACTTTTGTGTGGGAGAAAAAATAACAGTTGTTTGTTCGCACATTCTTCTGTGTGTAGCGTTCTCTTTGTCGTCTCAGTGTCGCCATTAGTATATCTTCTCAGCGCAGTTTAACCAAAGCGTTTGAAGTATAACGTGATGGAAACGACACAATGGGATATTTCTCAACATGCTCTACAACTTTTCTATTAAGGGATTTGTGCACAAATTGTGATTTAAAGTGATGGAATGAATCAGTGTTACTTAGCCAGTGCAAAAAGTATATCAACTTGCTCAATAGGACTGTATTGTGTTGGTCTGGCATTCTTAGCGTGCACAACCTTTTTTAAGTATTGGCACAAGTTAGCTGAAACACCCTGTATATTGCCGCCAAAAGGGAGACTAAAGCAGTACGCAGCAGAAGAAAATCACCAAGGTAGTGGCATGCTTAAAACGATTGAGTGTTTTCTAAACCCGTTTTATATTCCTTTACAGCCAAGCAAGAGTTAGCTCAAGTTACAAACACAGTGCATTACTTGACCTAAGTTATGCGCTATTCCTTACAAATGTCACTGAAAAAAAGCATCGCGACAGAAGGTAGCATGTTACAAAAACTTATCTCACTGCGGCTGCTGCGCATCTAAATTAAATCTCCTTTCACAAAATGTGATTGTGCTGGCGATTTTAGGTCTCGCGCGTCAAAAAGCCCATAGACTTAGCAAGAAACTCATCTGCCGTAGGCAAAAGGACGCTGCGAGTTTAGGTCCAGTTAATGTTGGCATTTTGACATAAGAACGACCCACCCAAGTGAGACACCTGCATGTACATTTCGTCGTCTGGAAATCTCTGCGATGCCTGTGTGTGGCCCAGGTTTAGGGGAGCCTGAAGATCCAGTGGACGAAAGTCACTTGGAACACCCACCCATTCAATGACAAATTATTTGGTGAGCTTGACAATCCCCTGCGACTCTTCCAATTTCCAAAGTGCCGCAGAAGAAATACTGATGGCAGCTCAAAAACAAGCGGCATGACTATAATTACAACGCCACGGCCCGAGCATTATTGTATCATTGGCATTCTGAAGCCCACAGACCGTGAGAAATCTGTTCCAAGGATCAACCCTCTCAATATCTCAGAAAAGCTCGAAATGACCGCACCAGACCGTGTCATCATTGTGAGGCTGAACCGAAGGCTGAATTTCCTAGCAATTGTTTGCAGGAATACAGAATAGACAAAAGCTCTCTTTAATATTGCAAGCATCGGGAGAATCTCCATACAAACCGGCGCACACCACACCACAACTCAAGGGACTCAGCCATGGGAGTGATCTACAGAGTGCAGGAGGACATCACTGATGTGAAACTGGAATCTCCCGTTCGGGCTACTGCTCCAGTTCTTTTCATCCGGCGTCTTGGCAAGCTCAAAGTTGTGAAACTAGTGTTCAGCAGAACTACTCTACCAGCCTACGTAACCGTCGGGTGCACAAGATACACCGACCTTCCATACTCCGAACAAACTCAGACAGTACGTGAACCGTGATCGCTATGGTCATATTCGTGGCACCTGCATGAAAGAAACCCGCTGCAGTCACTGTGGGGGGGCTCGCGATCGAAGCAAGTGCAACGCGGACAACCCGAAATGCGCTAACTGTTGTAACGAACACGATTCAACATCTTGTCAATGCCCGATATACAAACTCGAACAGAATATATAAAACTACAAGAACAACACTAGAGTGGATTATAAGTCCGCAAGATCAGCTGTACTTTCATTAAAAGCAGCAGCTGAGCCACCTAAACTCTGGAATAAAGTACGTTGCAAATGATCGTCCAGAATAGGGCCGTATGCACCCTTACAAAACATATGACATCAGAAAAAAAAAATCCACGCACAATCGTATCAGCTCAATGGTATTAAAGAGTTTCCACCTTTTCCCACTCTGAAACCATACGCAGGCAAAACACACACAAAAATAACACATGAAAGTAAACATTTGGCAGAAATCTGCCTGGTTGGGTAAGAACATTTAGAAGAATGGGAAGGAACGCCAACCAAACATAAAAAGGAGCCCAACGTTTCGAAATCTGCTTGATTTCGAAACGTCGAGACGAAAAAAAAAAAATAACCCAGAATGTCACGAGAAAATAATCGCGAGAGTCATTCCCGTTCGATATTAGAAACGAAACTGAACGCAGTAGCCACTTTCATTCGCAATGCTTGGAACTCTCTAATAGCTTTAGCCTGTATATCACTCATCGATTATATGCTTCCAAGCATTTTGCTATGGTGTTAAGTTTACGAGAGTTACACGCACAAGGAAACATCTCTACACCGTAGATCCATGAAGTCTACTGGGGGATTACGCAATCGAGCTACTTACTATCTCTCAACGAATCCGATAGGTCTGCGTAATCGCTTGTCAGATTTCCGCCAGTTCGTTTTGGAATATCGTTTTCCCCTTATAGCAAAATAAGAATCTAGAGTAAATGTAAACATCAGGTTATCAAATTATGAACCCTTTCATTCCCAGAAGACAACAAATTTTAGTAGAGTAACGCTGGCGCTTAGGAACGTACCTTACCATCGTTTCATACAATGTTGGGTCAGACCAATCGAACGAATATGGAGCTGCCACTGTCCAAAAAGGACCGATTAGTTTTGCAATAATTTCTGCGTACATCTCACCCTGCAAAAATGTTTGACAAATATTATACAGCAGACCCCAAGTTCCTACATTCTGCCGCGCGATTTTAATAGCCATCATTCTATGCGTTCAGTATAAAGACGAATATACGCGGAAGGACGCTGATGAACCTAGCTGAAAACTCTGATCTAACTGTTCTCAATTCCGTAAGACTAACATACTTCAAAAGGAGCTCTCTGCATGTTTTCCTGGAATTATTCAACCTTGCCTCGTGGTTTGTTGATATTGAAACCCACGGAAGTGACCATATCCCAACCTATGTAACAATCGGCAGGTTTCATTGCGGAAAAGGTGGTTCAAGGTTTTTTTTTTAACTAACTAGGAAATATTCAGAAAGAAGATGGAGACAGTTTGTGATGAGATTACCGGTGCAGATGACCTTTCACATATTATCGCGTCCGCCAAATGTGAATCTATTAAGTTGTTCAAGATGGCTGATTCGCAGATGGTTGTCAACTGTGAATACGAGCAACTTGACGCAATCTGTCGCCGCACGAAGCGTAGAGCTCAAAAAACAGAAAATTCTGAAGAATCGAAGGACTCACATCGATCCAAAAAGTACGTTGAGCGACATTTAGGCAAACTCACGCAGATGCGCTGGAGAACTGAGAGCGCGAGTCTAGACCCCAAGACACCTCTAACACGTATTGGGTCGAAAACGTGAAGCCGTCGTACCAAACCACAGCAGCATGCATCCATTCCGTTCTATTGCTTTAAATCGAAAGCTTGCTGAAACTGCAGTGGCAGAAGAATATATACTGCACGAAGATCTCCTGCCTCTTGTCAAATCTCCATTTCGGCTCTATGCATAATAGGTAAAGCAACAAATGCCTGTTTATTTATTTGCACTTCCTTTACATTAAGATAGCTGGAGATAGCGCTTTCATCATGCGCTGCCACATCAGCCCCAGTTCCAGACGTAGAAGGCTACTTTGCCCTGACTCATCTTGGCGACACAGCCCGATGTACCCTGCTCGTATTCTATAATATCTAATGGGAGTCAGGCTCACTAGCGAATGAAGGAACGCTAGCTCTTGTTCTGCCGATTTTCAAGCCAAGCAAATATTCTCCTGATATAGACTCTTATGGACCAATATTGTACTCTCACTTTGCATTTGTAGATTATAGGAAGAATAGTGCTTGCACGAATCGAATCGGATTTCGAGGATAGAAATAATTAACCTTCTCAGAATTACGGATTCCGTGGTGGAAGAAGCTGCATTGATATTGTATATTCATTCGAGGCAGCTCAAAATCTAACATATCCCCCACAAATGTATTTTTCATTGAAATAAAACCCAATATTCCAGGAATTTGAGAAAAAGCGGCGATACCAGTAACTGTGATGATGCAAATAGTTTAAGAAAGCATATATCGAACATATTTACTACCACCTAATGTATATACGACAGCTTTACGACTTTGAAATTATCTTCTTTCGGAGTGCATATTTCATCCATGAAAACTACTATAAAAGCCGAAGTGAGTCACGTAACGTCCTCAACGGTGGCAGAACTTGCAGGGATAAGGGCATCCATGGGATATATTAGTCGTCAAACTCCAAACCTTTGGGTTATCTTCCATGACTCCAAATGAATACAGAAAATCTGCATATTTAACTTATTCACACAATACCGCAGATTTACCAAAACGCATCTGTTCAAGGACATGAGGTTGTCTCTCAATGGATACCGGGACATTGTGGGGTTGTTGGGAATGTGATTGTAGGCAAGGCAGCAAGCGATGCTCACAGGGAAATTGTAACTGTCCTGTGATTGCAGCTGAGATTCATGCTTCTGAAAGATGTCAAACGAATACCAACGCTCCGGGAGGCCAACGAAAAAGACGATACCTTCTGAATATAGAAATACGAAAATAATGTTAAGACAGCCGACGGGCGGGAAGCAAGTTTCATAACCCGGAACTAATGGGCGTGGAAGAAGAGCTGGTTTGTCTTCAGTAAATGTCTGCTAGTTTAGCAGTGTGTTTGTCTTTCTCTCTTTCCTCGCGCATCATTATACCTTAAGCTGTCATCTTTCAGAGGTAACTGTTCTCGTTCAATTTTCGAAAACTGATTCCAACGGTATTGCTAGGAAAATCGACAATAAAATTACATCGCGATTATGAACAGATTCCAGTTATTACTACAGGTACTTAAAACATATCAATCCGAAATTAAAATTTCATACGTCGCTAGAGAAACTATAATTCATGGACTGCGTCTCAATGTAGCGTACACTAAAAAGTATCTCCGTTTGATTGGCAAAAAAGAATCACCTATGTGATATTCGTGCTCTTTACTCCAAGACAATAACCAGTGTTTCGAAACTGCACTACAAACGACTCTTAAAGGGAAACGATGAAGAAACAGCAGGACTTAAGAACAAGCGGAGATGTTCAACTGCACCACCTTCTTGGGCTCTGGCCAACTCCTGGGGATGGATATAAGGCCACAAAAGCTCTGAATAATTATCTTGCTAGTCCTCGTTTAATCAAAATATTTTAAAATTTTGTGTAAATATTTTGTACGTATTTTCTTTTTCCTTCTTTTTTTTTTGTTCTTTTTAGTTGCCCAGCGTACTCCCCTCTGTCCTTATTTCGCGAAGTAGCAAACCAGCTTTGAGAGCATGTTGACCTCTTCGTGTATAAAATAAATGACTTCTTTCTCGTCTGCCGTCACCTGTTTTTTTCCACACGAATGACCGCAGCACAAATTCGCAACTAGGATCAAATCATGGCAAATGGTCATGATATATTCATGAAAAAAACGATTGATTACAGGTGAGTTAGATGATGCTTACCATGCTGCAACTTAAACCGAAACTGGGGTATGGAATAGAAACATAAAACTTGGGCGGGACAGAAAACATGGAAGAAGAGAACGTCTCAAACGCAGCTAGAAGATCAGTCAGACCTCGTGATGTACTCAGAGTCACAATGTTACCAAGCACACAACTTGCTTTTGTTAGGACACAGTACACCAGGACCCATAAAGGAACAACCAGAACGGGACAACCGGGATGCCTCCTCAACGTACAAAAAATAACAGCCATGACAGTTTGTGCTAACACTCCACTTCTACAAAAAAAAAAGTTTGTTCTTTGTGGAACATTTACACTAAACCCGTGAACAACATGGACCCTGAACATGATTGCAAAGACCAGCACCCTAAAAAAACAACGAAAAGAAAAAATAATAGAACTGGGAAGAAATCTCTTCGAATCTGCCCATCCATAACGCCAATTTCAAACGATAGACACTTCTAGACTCATTCTAACAAAGTGCTATCGCGCTCCCCTTCAACACACACACACGCACGCGCGTACACATACACACAAAATTGTTTACAATCTTAATACTGCTTTGGCGTTGTTGCCCAGTTGCATCGATGTCTGACTTATACAGTTCCAAATGATTTTATTTGACCTTGCCAGTCTTTGGCTGCCATTCACTTCTCTATGTATTATTTTCGTCCCTTAGCAATGCAATCATAACATTCATCCACGGGTTTTGCTATTTCCGACCTGGCTGCTTGAATCCTTACGTTTTTCTTTTGTTGTGTTAATCTATCATTAACGCACCTAGAAGTTTGCCCTACATATGCAAAAGCACATGCCATCGGAAGTTTATACAGTGCACTGTTCTTTCAAGCGATCAATATCTCACAGTGAGCTTTCCTACACTAATACGCTCCCGTTTCAAAAGCCTCAACCTGAAATCGGAACTAAAAACAGTTTCCACTACAAACCGCTCAGCACACGCCTTCTGGTAATTTGAAATTCCACGAAAATATGGGATCCCAGCAGTCCGTCTTTTCGAAGTGCTCTTTCCTTTCAATTTTCTTCTTGGTGTACAAATTAAAATGCCTTTCGATAAACTTTGAGATAAAATGTATGCACGATTGAAGTAGAGCATTTCTGATCAAATAGTTTGCAACTCCCGCTTTTGCCGTCTTCGAATGGCAGCACTGCGTGAAACGTGTGAGATAATCTATAGACCATTACTTCGTTACCGACAATAACGGAAATTTCCGAGAAAAGAGAACCCCGTTTTTCGGCCAGGGTATATGAACTATGCATCGCAGAAATCTCGAACTCAGTGAGAATGTGGAACTAGCGTTTGAGATAGAACGTGAAAGTGTGAGAACATCTCATTACCTGGATCAAAAGATAACCGAGAAAAACGAACTTTCACTATGAGTTGACGTCCATCTAAGCCTAATATGGCAGAACAAACATTGTCGGCGCCAAGAAAACAAGATCTTTCTTGCTGCCAAGTGTTTTTCACTCATATAAATCTCACAAGCGTCCACACCGTCGGGACTTGCTTCGACGATATTACGCTTAGGTAGACGTCGGCTCATAGAGCAATGCAGCATGCTGGTTTTCCTAGTTATCTTTTTGATCCAGATAACGTCATGTTCTGTTAATTTAACTTTCCGTCCCAACCGCTAGCGTCACATTCTCAAGGAGTTTGAGTTTTCCACTGCCGCCGCCACTGCATCTGTAGGGTGGCCGAGGAGTCGAGGACCATGTCAAGCTGATTTATCAGCTTTTTTCTTCGGCCTCCCCCCATTTTTCTGTAAATGGAAAAATAGTCTATCTAACTGGGCCGAAAAACACGGTGCTCTTTTCTCGGGAACTTCCTGTAGATGCCAGACATATAACACTTTCTGTGTTAAGAAAGAACTACGCACAAGTACCGCGTTACGTTCGAATGTGCTACCTATTTGCGATAATCGCATCCACCGATCAACGTTTATCTTGTCGCTGCAGGCAGGCCGCTCGTAGGGGCATATACGAAGCGGAGGGATTTGTAGGAGATCGGACCCTCACGGTGGTGCCCCCGCAAAGGAATTGACGCTCTCCATCTTGCACCGGTTCATAAATCAGAAGGGCCGAATGCGACCTCCCCTGTGCGCGGATTCAATGCCGGCCCTCGCGCTCTCCGAGCAGATAGCCGCCAACGGTCCCGAGGAGCGGGCTGGGCCCCCACTCGCAGCCGCCTCGTTTCTGAGGCTTTTGTGAGCGGCGGCTGCCCGACTGGCCGAGGAGCGGCTTATCGCGCCAGGAAGCAGTTTCTGGGGACTTCCTGATGGCGGGCTTTGTGGGCGCCGGAGAGATCGCGAAAGCGTAACGGATTAGGGCCCGGCTCAGCGCAGCGTAGGGCTGGACGCAGGCGCAGCGTCATCGATGGAAATTCGCTCGTGCTTTGTCTGATACGATGACTATCTCGCGAAGAGCGGACGGTCGCCTGTTGTGACAAAGGGCGACGGGCACTCCATGGGGAGCTGCAGTAGCGGCGTCGTCTTATGCAATGGCAGCTAACACGTGCCGCGGTCTGGTAGGTTATGACGGGATGGACTCTGGAAACTGTCTTGCTGGCCTACTTGATTTCCACTACCCAAATAAATTTAAAAAAAAATGATTGAAATAAAGAGCTATGAAGTTTTTAGCTTTTTTCACAAGGTATAAATTGCGTGAGGAGCTATTTGCTACACATAAAAAGCCTCTACGGTCAATTATTTTAAATATACGGAGATAGTCATCACGGCGTAAAACAGAACACTTCCAGCGAATGCCGAAGGTCGGAACAAGATTAGACTTAAACATATGCGATTTGCGCAGCAAAGGGGAAAAAAGAGAAACGTTGTGCACTTCCTTGCGCGGATAGCATTGATCGGGTCTATTCGTAGTCTGAAAATATTCAATGGCTGCTTTACTCTATTTTCTCGCAGTGACTGGCTACTTGAGGCTTCGGCAAAAGGAGTCAACCCCATCCTTTTTCTACTGTTTACAAATGCGTACGTACCGAGATTATGGTAGATAAAACATAGCACGGATGCGACGTGAGAATGCAGAAGCGCGTACATACCGGATGTGGATTTCCGATGCACGTATGTCCCTGTTTGGGGCATTGGTCAGTAATGGTCAAAAACCACCTGTGGCGGGCCATTAAAAAAAGCAATTCCAGCAGCCTGCCTATATACAAGAAGACACGGTAGTAATGGCGCGTAATAGTAAATGCGCCGTTAGTGTGGCATGCATGTCTTCTCCTTAGGCCTCAACAATGGTGCTACATCTTACATATTCTAAAAGCGCTAGAAACTAAAAACCGTTAACTTGAGTATCATTAGGCAATATTTTTCTCACCTTGACTACTCTCTTTAAGCTCTTTTATTTTGTTTTCCGAAAGTAAAGGGTTGTTTTTAGTGTGATTTATATTTTCCCTTGTCTGTGACGCGAGTGGATAAATCATTGTTCTGGTTTATATACCTGCAGTATTTTTTAGAATAAAAAAACGCCTTCCTCTTCCACAGAAACTCATATATACAACATTCCGAGGTTTTCAAATTCACAGCCCAGCAGGGCCAGAAGTTTTTTTAGTGGAAGGCTCCATACCAGTCCTGCATATCAATGGTCAAAGAAGGCGGGAATCCCCAAACAATGAATGGAGCTCGCCAAGACAGGTAATTGCTCTCCCAAGCACAGCTCTTACAACAAACAATAGGCGGGGCGACCCGTGACAGATTCGCCGCGTACGCACATCGACGCCCGGCGAAGATCGACGTGCAGCCAACTCTACGACTTCGTTTCCCGACGTCTTCTTTACCCCAACAGACAGCGGCGGCACCTCCGACCAGAATGCGAACAATCGACGTCGGCCAGCCGCGTTCAGCCGTAACGCGGCCCTCAGTGCTCGACTACAAGCACCCCTGCGCAGCAAAGACTGCCACGCACGCACGGGACATCAGCTTCGACTCTTCGGGGACTCCCACGGAGCGCCGAAGCAGTACCGCGAGCTCTTCTTGTATGTGGCCAATGTCCCTCAATCCATTCGACTCGCCGCCGGGACTCTCCGAGAGCGGGCGAGCCCCCGCAACGACTGCGGGCTTCCGCCCGGTGGTCCCGCGTCGTTCGACGAGCATTCCTGGAACGGAGACACAAGCACAGACACCAACTGAAGGAACATTGACCCCAGCTGCCCTTTCAATGCCGTCTTCACCAGCCGGACCGTTGCTCTCCCGGGCGGCACTCTTCCTGCAGCCTCTGCCTTGTGTTTGTTTCCAGCGTCCCCGAGGCGAGGATTGCACGAGCCCTTTGTATGGAGCGCGGATTGCTTCTGTTTTGCCAATGAGGCAACACGGCGGAGCCGAAAGGGACGGAGGCGCGTCCTACGCGATTCCGGGTTTACTGGCAGAAATCGCAGTGTCACGTCGTCCCGTTCGTGTCGACGAGTGAACAGGACTACGGTATTACGGATTCCTGAATTTCTTCGAGGAGGACCGGTCTCCACAGACATGCGTGGTACTATGGCGCAATGCTGACGTCGGGTTGCGGAGTTGCTTTTGACACCTCTCGGCAAGGTTGCAGACAAAAAACGCTCATTAGCTGATGTGCGCGACGGCTTCGGCTGACCACCCGCATGCTCGTTTTGTGTGATACATCGGAGCAGGAATGCGGCGTGACCCTCTGGTCGAAGGAAGGGCAGTTTCACTCACCGACAATTCGTTCGGGAGCCGGTGAAATATGCGGCGTGAAAGAAAGATGTCCTTGATGGGCGCGGAGGGAGGGCGGCCGAAGGACGGGAATCGTTCTGTGGACTCGCGTGTGGCGGTGCTCTGGTATTGAAGGGAGATTGCGGACGGGGGTTTCTTGCCACGCTTCTGGTTTCCAGCAGCTCTGGGCAGCGTGATTCCAGCTAGAGGTTCTGCATGAATAGAGAGAGTCGAGAAAACAATTCAATATAGGTAACAAGTTGGCGACTTCCACAATAAGTTAGCAGTTTATCTTTGTGAATGTTATGCGTCAATTGTAACAACTGACTGAGACTGTCATAATCATAGCGATATCCTTACTTTCGTGCTCATAAACACCCAATGGCCGTTGACATGACACAACGTAATACATATCTGAAACTTGGGCAACTCAGCATAAGAAAGTTCACTTAAAGGGCAACTCCGCTTCTTTTCCAGTAGTGCAAAACTATACAGTTATCTTTGTTATCATCTACAAAACCCCCATGGCAAATATTACGACGGAATTCCGCCTAGAAGTTCATTAAAATCGCTGTCAAAGTTTGACAAGCACGAATCCGCTGGTTTTGGATGAGACGTGCGGGCCAGACAACACTGCCCGGCTGCATTTCCGCTTCCTCCAAATTCCTTCTCCCGGCACGTCCGCGACGTCATCAAACATGTACAGCTTCTTTCTTTTTTTTTTTTCAATTTTGTTTTCTTTCTCGGGGAGAGCACGGGTGGCGCCAGCGCCGTGAAAGACGTGAGTGACGCGCTCGGCCGGCCCGGCGCTCGACTATTGATACTACTGATAAGCCGATCGCCTCGTTGAGCGCGGCTTGTGTTACATCGCATACGTTTGAACACCAAGTAAAAGGAGGAGAGGGAAGCTGCTTTTGTAAGAATTTGGAGTGACAGGTTAATCTTCTATAATCTTCTAGGAGGAGAATAGCGACGCCTGTGCTAATCCAGGAGGCACAAAGGAGGGTCCTGATAAGGGGGGAGCTCCTTCTTCCCTTGTATATCACGTGGGTGTACATGCTTAGTGATGCCGAATATACAATGTTGTCCGGCTTTGCCACCGTTTCGGTTTCGGTTTGTGATCATGGCTAGAGTAAAATTACACGAAAAATATTTTATTTTTCGCGAAACAAAGGATCGTGGATTGTTTTTGAGTGCTTCAAAAAGCAAAATCGGCCACTATCTCAAAATTTTTGAAATTAAGCGGAGTTGCCCTTTAAAAGCCAAACTCGCAGCAGACGAAAGCAAAAACGGACTGCGAAGAAGAGAGAATCATCTCATCAGCCTTCAGTATAGGCGGCAAACATATTGAAGATTGCATGCCTGATATTTTTTTACACGTGTTTCTGCATTCTTGTTCTACGTAGCTAAATTAAGGAAGGGGGGGGGGGGGGGCGCCTTCAAGAGAAGTTTGACCTGCGAAATGTATGGGAGGTGACTCAGTATCTGAAACGCGCATTATATTTCTGATGCATTGGTTACCAACCTTCTGAATATTAGTTATCGTCCGTGTTGTAGGCGTCACTGAAAAAAATCAACGGAATACAAGAAACACTTTACCGACCTACGTCGCCTCAAAATAAAAGGAACGCGTTACGGTTATGGCTACAAATAAAAAGTCATGTACGTTACTTTTGCGCTACATTTCTTTCTAAATTAAACCATTTTACTGGTTTGACGTTACAGCTATGCATAAGCGCGATATTTAAAGCAACATTATACCCTTGCAGAAACTTAACATAATTACTTCATTGTTTTACGGTTCCACATAAATACTCACAACCCAAAAAACAAAAAAAAAAACAAGAAAAATTAAAAAAATGGAAGAATTCACTTGGCATCTAAAAATGCGAAGAAAAAGAATTCGAGTGTAATTTTCTTTTTGATATTTGGGAAAAGAAGTGAAGAGTGAAGTGACTAGTTTACCTGTTACTTGAAATAAATAACGTAAGTATGGTACCCGTTACTGCCTTGCAAAGTAGCAATTACTTGACTAGGCTACCAAAAAAAAAAAAGGTAAGTCTCTACCGGTATCGCCATCACTTGTAACGTGTTGCCGTCAACACTGGATATAGCACGGGACTTCAAACGTACCTGCAAATCTGAAAACAACTTTTTTTTTTTTATTTTGTACCTCTCGATTCTCGCCTAGTTGCGTACTAAGAGACAAACACTGAACAGCAGCATATAGAGAGTGGTCATAAAAGTAACTAAGTCTCGTAACTCTGCACTTAGCTCGAACAGTGACTTAGTTCGGCACTCGACAATCAGTCTCAAAAAGAAGGAGTTTCTTTGACAAAAATGAAACGCGGTAATTTCTCGTTGTTTTTTAAGAAATCGTTCTACCGAGTGGCAGACGCGTTTCGAAGTTGACTTCCATATTTTCTCGCTATATATTCACGGCGGCGTTGAATACGGACGCCAGTGACATGTGGGATGGGGACAAAACGGTCCCCGACATGATGTTCGTAGACAAAATGGCGCCGGACAAACTGGCCGCAAGCGCAAATTCGGTCAATATGGTCCCAAGTTAATTTTGCGGCGTAGTTCGCCAGCTCTTTGGAGGTTAGTCGATTGTTAGTACTCGATGCAAATTGAACAGGAAGGAAAGAATGCTTTACAAGATACTTAATTTATGAAACGGTAATCTTTTTAAAGTTTTTATATTACATGTAAAACACACGTCCTGTCACCAGCTGATAAAAGTAAAAAAGAAAAAGAAAATACTTTCAAAAACATATGCAAGCACATATATCAACATATATATAATTAACATTTGACATACTCAGCACGAGAAAAAAAAATGTTCATCTTCTATAACAGGCAATCACAAATATGTATGTGCATGATAATACCTTCGATTCAATATGTACTCAACAGAATTTTTTTCTTTCAGCTTTATTGCGCTAATTTGAACTTTAATAAAATATCTTCGGAAGATCTGTCTATTTTCATATCACGACTAAACTACGTTTCACTTAAGCCCGAGTGTAGCCGACGCAACAAGCTGATAGGTCCGATCAAGCACTGCTGAAATCAAAACGACCTAGACGCTGTTGCAGGTTAGAAAAGCAGGAAAAGCGAGGCCCTCCACCCTTTCCAATTAGAGGAGCGAAAGCCGGAGAGGAGGCGAGTCGTGTTGCCTACTCTTCGGCCTTCGCTCTGCTCAGTGGAAAGAGTGAAATCTCCGCGGGAGGAGCTTGTCCCGCTTTTCGTAACCTGCAACAGGGTATAATGGCGTTCGTCTACTTTGTAATGGGATAACATTAACTGTCACAATGGAGCGAAGCCTGTCGTCTGTAGCAGCGATTTGATGGATAGGCTCCCATTGGCTGGCGCGCGGCGTAGTTCCAAGGAATGCCACCCCACAGAGAAGCCCTCTCCATGGCGGCGCAGCGGCCCGGCCGCCGGTAAGAGGGGGCGGCTGGCCGCAGAGCCAGCAGAGGCCACTCAGGCAGACTCCGGAGGGGCTGCACGATCGAGCTCAGCGCGGAGCGGCCACTTTTTTCTGGATGTTATCACCGGCTAGTCCAGTCGAGCGCCGAGGGCGTCGCCACCTTGCACGTTTAGTCTACGCGTATGCATTTGTGTGGTGACTTTCAGGCTATAGCTTTGTACAGTGCTCTGACATATGCGAGCAGGAGCCATGGAGCAGAGTGAGCAATAATAGAAATTTAATCAACATTAGTTTCTCCTAATATATATATATATATATATATATATATATATATATATATATATATATATATATATATATATATATATATATATATATATATATATATATATATATAAACGAATGCATTAAACTGTACATTGCAGCTGTGTAAATTAAAGATTCAGATTATAAGATCACAAATTATTGAAGACCGCCTAGAGTCTAAAAATCACTTGGGACTATTTCATCCAGGTTTACATTTGAGAACATCTCGTCGAAGATTATTTTGACCTGGACCATTTTGTCCGGGACCATTTTTCTCTACACCCGTGCCATGCTGATAGCAGGAATTACTCGAATTACTCGTTACGTGGCGGCAAGCACTTACCATTCCTGTAAGCAGAAATCCGGACGTTGGACAAAATGCTAATGTACCCACTTTGGTGCACTTTTTTTTAAGTTAGTGGCGCGGTCATGCGTCTGCTCGTTAGCAAGTCAATCAAGCGTACGAAGATGATCCTGTAGTCTGCCTGTTAGTCCTGAAATGTCTGGTTAAAGGGACGTCGAACGTGCAACAGACATTCTAAAGTGACCTGGTATGCAACGTATGCAATAAAATAAATTTTACTCAAATGAAAAAAGTAAATTTATCTCGATCTTTACGTCATGAGACACATTTTGAGTTAGGAGCTATTTCAAAAGGCGTTTCTTCCCCCCCCCCCCCCCCCCGCCCGCTTTTCCCACGAGCTAAACATCAATATGGAAACATACTCTTTTTTATATTTTTTTTTTTGAGGGGGGGGGGGGGGGCAGAGAAGTAATTAATTTTTATATTTAGTTTAAGAAATATTTTCAGCTAGGAGTTATTCCGAAAGTCATTTGTACTTGGAAACTTTGACCTCAAAATAAGGAGTCATATGTTTCGGCTGAAATGAGGCTCATGACGCAAATATAGCGACGTTTTTCCGGGGAAAGTCTATGTTGTCGCATAAGTGTCCCGTGCAGGCACTTATTTTTTTATTATTTTTTTTTTTAGTTCAATGCCCCTTAAAAACTTAGGCCACGGTGCCCAACAGATGAATGGCCCTTGAAAAACTTAGACCATCGATGCTCAACTTGACATGAATGAACGCTATGCTTTCATTGGGATTACACTCGTAGACGGAAAAGGGGGGGGGGGGGGGGGGGTGAAACCTTCCGACTTAAATTTTAAAAAAAAACATGACAATGGCCGCAGACAGTTCAAGGTTCGGAACGACAAAAAAAATGCAAAGTGCAAGCGCTTTAAGTTGTGGCTTAGTTAATATTTACAAAGGGCGGTTGTTGAGTTCAGTTGCCTTTCTCAGGGCTATTGGCATGCGACAGTAAACTTCTTAATCCCTTGCGCACACTATCTGTTGACCAAAAATGCAAAATGTCATTGCTCAAAAGATGGCAGCAAAGCTTTAGTTCGAGTGGAAAATGTCATATTATATAAAAGCTAGATAAGCTATAGTGCATGTAAGCCAAAAGTAAATGTCAGCTTCCACTGCATCGAAGCACGGCTGCATGAAAGCGTGTAGTATATTGAAATCGTCCCTGACTAAGCACCATAGTAAAGATGACGCAGACAGGCGAGCGGAGGAAAGGCACTAAAAGAAAACCAACCTCGCCCAACCAACAAAAAAAAAAAGAAAAAAAAAAAACGGTTCGTGAACTTAGGAATATTGTTGCCCCAGAACCCGAAGGCTAGACCATCTTTACATCCGCAGGGACAACCAATTATCAGAGTCCTCTATTTCGCGTGGCGCATGGTGAGCCACAAATTGGTAGACGCGGACGATCAGCCCAAGGCTCGGTGAGTGTTCCCTCCATGGAACACGTGACATATACAGTCAGTGTTGGCGCTAACGCCTTACAAGTGACGGCGTTGCAGGTATACACCAACTCATGTTTACAAACAAACTGGAGCACCCCTAGCGGGCGCTCCAGTTAGCGGCGCCCCTAGCGAGCGCCACAGGCGCCGCGCGTGCGCGATGGAGTGTGGGCAAGAAGCTCGCCTTCGCCCATAAACAAACCATTGAAATGCGATGTTGTCGGCGTCGGCGTGAGTCCCCCTGCCCTCTTTCGCGTTCGAATTGTTAATTCTACGTCTTCCTGGAAATGCCTCACTACTTGAGCGGCCTCAGCAAAAAATCACCGAGGCTCGTTACACCGCAAAACTTCGCGTCAATAATATGACATTGGGCGATTCATTCCGCGTGGACGCTGAAGAATGTACGCTAAGGCCTGATTCGTATGTTGAGATTTCGCTCGCCATTTTCACTCGCGACGTCGCTCGGGCTGCAAAAGTGTGAACCGTAGCTGAGATGGTCGACGTCGATACTGAAAATCGAAAGCAGAATCGGACCAAGTGAATCAGGCGTAATAAGTCGATGATGGCCACTGGTAACAATGGTAAACATCTCCTTGTATATACTGTTTACATCGAGCCTGCTTACCAACCTTCAAATTTAAGTCTTTCGGGGCCTGCACTTACTCATTATCGCAAGTACCGGGCCAACATTTGGCCTACGGGCCGGTGTCGTCTAAAAGAGCAGACGACAGCAGAAGCGTTTGAAAAACTTGAGGGTTTTCCCGCGTTCATGTTTGAAACAAAACAAATAAATCTGATGACCACATGTATCCCTGAATTCAACCCAAAGTGCTTCCCGTCCAAGCAATAGTGGTTCGACACCTTCTGGTTTTCCATTTTCACGGCACATATCCACGTTCTCGGACGAGCCGAGCACAAGAAAACTGATCTTCAAACCTTTCTCGACCCTTTTGTTACCGCCCGAGTCGCGGCGCTCTGACCAGAAGGCGGGTTTTTGTCTGGTTCCTTTCAACACAACTCAGGAATACACGTCTGGCATGGGGACTTCTGCCCACAGCCCCAGACCGGAAGTGCACCCGACGCGCCATCACCGCGCCGTGGGGTAACAGAGATGAGTTCGTGTACAACGCGTTACGTTTTTTTACAACTGTAACGGATAACGCACTTACGTTACTTATTTGATTAATGGGTTATGTATTGAGTTATTAATTACATTTACTTTCCAAGACTTGCAAATAAAATGAACTTAACTTTTTTCGTGGTTTTAGGAGCAAAGGCATATGAATTCTCGGCACAGCTTCAAAATGTTGCCTCTATTTTCCAAATGCAAACACTCCCAGATAGAAAAAAAAAAACAAAAAAAAAACCCAACATCCACGCCCTTTTTTCACGTGTCGAATATCGCTGATGCCGTCAATAGCAGGCGGGAGTGTCGACACCAACAGAGGTTAATTGCTAATTTGACGACGTCACAATAATCCGGCACCGTTACAAAAGAAGACGCCTGCACAATGTACTTATATAATATTTATTGAAATATGGCGCGTATGCATACCTGTAACGCCAAAACAGTGAAACGTTTTAATTCATGAATAATAAGAAACGCATCAGTAACTTGCGTTACATTTATCGATAAAAGCTGCTTCAGACAGGTGCAACGAGCGATATAGATACGACTGCGTCCGTTGTGACCGGAGCGACTGGAACGACCGCTTTGCGACGCCTGTGCACACAACCACTGCAACTGAGCGCCGCAACTTTGACAAACACGGCGGACATCTGCACGACGGTCGCTTCTCCGTCGCCGTCAGCTGTTTGCGCGGTGCCTCTGAAAAGAAATGGACGCGCTGTCACTCACTGGAGTAACAGAAAATAGACATACAGTTTTCTGTAGCCTCTAGCTTTATTCATTATTATTTTTCCAGGATAGGGCTCAGAGGGAGAAAGAAAAGAAAAAAAAAAAACAAGCAGTACGCGATCTTGGTCGCTCAGTTCGTTCCCAATCGTAGTGAAAAAGTTTAGCCCGACCCAACTCCTTGCGTTGCGATCGACACGGCCATTTGGCGCTTCGTTGCCACGGAAACTTGTCGCTCCAACCGGTTGCATTCGTTCTTTGTTCGTAGTCGTAGCAGTGTGTGGCCTTAATGGTATTGACGCGTACTTATGATTTCGATGTAACGTAGGTCCATAACGCCTTCCTCTTATTATTTGTATGTAACGAGTAACGTATCTCAATTTTTTTTTGTTATCTTTTTTTTTTTTTTTTTTTGCTTTTGGTATTGCTTAGAACATTGTCGGCAGCGCACTAGTACTTTGCGAGCCTCTGCGGAGCACAAGTTTGTCTGCTTCTTTTGCAGGGGTTTTGTTTACGTCACAACGCCGAGCTCTGATTGGCTCTGATTGAAGGGCAGTGGGTAGACCTCGAAGGAGCTTGCTTCGAGGTCTACGCACTGCCCTTCAATCAAAGCCAACCAGAGCTCGGCGTTGTGACGTAACTACAACCCGTGCAGAAAAAAAACAACAGAAGAACTTATGCTCCGTATTACGTGATATGGAGATGAGGAGGACACGCACAGCAGCTAGTGACTGCGAAGGAAGAGCGGCGCCAATGCAAAAAAAACTAACCTTTCAGTAGGTTTACACAATGCCTCTCTAGGTAACATCTATCTATCTCATGGATATCAATCTTTTCTTTCGGGAGTATATTTGCGACAGTTGTAGTGCCGCAGTGAGGCGCAAAATACGATAAAAATATATCCGTGCCGCAAGAATTTTGGAGAAGGAAAAACTTTCAGCCTTTCCACTCTGGTGAAGAAGGAAGACCAGCGGAGCTGTACGATAGAAAGTAATGGCCGGCCTCAAGTCGGCAAGACGGAGTGAAAAGGCTGCCTCAGTCTATGAGCGACGGCGGCAACCAAATACGTGGCTTAATTGCCGCGTCGCTCATAGATGGCGGTAGGTGTTTAGAGTTCGGTGTCTTAATTTCTT
Source organism: Ixodes scapularis (assembly GCF_016920785.2). NCBI lineage: Eukaryota > Metazoa > Arthropoda > Arachnida > Ixodida > Ixodidae > Ixodes > Ixodes scapularis. The sequence goes on from NW_024609868.1 coordinate 147,603,644, forward strand.
TGAGGGGGACATGATCCTGGCGAAACTGGCCTTTAACAGCTCCGCTGTAAAAATGTATAATTCACTCCTAGCTATAAAAAGTGATAAGGGAGCACGCAGGCGAGCTGGTTATGTAACATCTTAATCCCAGAGATTCTAGACAGAAATTAAGAGACGGCTGGCTTTTGATGTTTCGCCTCACGCTCGCCGTTCCGAGTGGCTGACGACGCGATCGGCTGAGGTGCTATAAGGAGCTGCTTGGGACCTTGGGTTTCTTGAGCTGGCCGTGGCTATGTGAGGAAGAATTTGGTGTCATGTCGTTCGTTATTTTATCACTCTTTGTCTCGAGGTTTAGGCAATAATGGTGAACCCAAAGGTTTGGTGATAGGTACTAGCAGGGCGGCCAGATGGCGGCCGAGCGAATAAGCAAATAGTCGTCCCCAACCAAGCCCAAAAAAGCGGCGTGACCTTCGTGAAGAAGCCCGAAACAAGCGGAAGTTTATAAATGTACACATTCTTTAAAATAGTTTATTAATAATAAAATGAGAAAGAGAACTGGCTCAAATACGAAGGCTCGCTGAAATACGTAGTCAGCGTGCCATGCCACCATCCGCCGTATAGGAAGTATTCACTAGTGGCCATAGTTGTGTGCGCGACTGCTGAGCGCGTGCTGATGGCGAGCTTCCACGGTTCTTTTGCAACGTGCATTCTACACCATCAGGATTGCCGGTCTTAGCAGCCTATTAATGTGTGCTCGTTCTTAGCGTGCGCTCTAGACAGCACCCACAAATATGGCACTCAGTGAATACTTCCTATTGGGCAGGAGATCGAGCTATAGGGGGAGCTTTATCGAGCTTGTTGTCCCCACAGCCCGGTGTTTACTAACACAGAATAACAAAGAAATTGAACCTCGCCATGCACGGTCTGGACACGAGCGCTTCACTCTTACCAGTGCTTTGGTTGCACGAGGAGCGGCCATTCGAATCGTCACCATCGATATCGCTGATCAAAAACCAACAAGTAAATTCGGTTTGTTGTCCCCACAGCTGAAGTGTGCCGCCCGAGGCGTGACTGTTCGATCTCGTCTAGAGTGCCTTCATACACACGCGGGCGTTTGCTTGAGTGGTGACATCTCAGCCATTTTTCCGCCCAGTCCTTTTTTTATGCACTTTGAAGCGCGCGGAATCTGGTGTCACTCAGCTCGAGCGCGTAGCTTTAGCTAATGCATAGACGCCATTTTACCGCCCAAGTCACGCACCAAGTGCGCGAGAGCGTCACGCGCTGGCACATTCAGGGCAACAATGGATGTCTTCACCCTGAGACAGACAGACATGCAGGCACCCTAATCTCGTCCCCAATAGTGGCATGGCCCGCTGAGTAACGTGCTATTGAGCCTCCCTATAACATGACTGCTTGAGCTCCAGTTCTGGTATCGTTCTTGGAGGCGACGACTTGGTAAAGCGCATAATAGTCAAACGTGCACTGGAATGCGGCCGAGAGTTCCTCACATGTTTTTTTTTTTGTTGTTGCCATGTGCTGAAGGAGGTCGGCATGATGAGCGCGGATCTCGCACTTGCACGCTGCTTTTTTATCGTCTTCAGGGACTGGTCGCAGCCAGTCCTTAAACTGTGTTTCCTTTTCCCACTCTTTACAATATATCTGGCCATACTTCGACAACTTCGAAGCCATTTTGCGCAAAATACAATGGCAAGACACGACGACCGCGGCTGCCGACTGGCAAGATGGGCAAGGCTCCAAAACATTTGTGAATGAATAGTAATTGTTTTGTACTTTGTGACGGACATGACCGCGAAACGGTCATGCTGTTTTTTGCGTTTTTGACGACAAACGCGCTGTCAATGTGCATGACGAGCAATAAAATAACAATATTTGCGGGAAAAACGCGAATAAGCTCAAAAAACGCGACAAGCGACTGAAAAAATCTATCAGCGACTTGGTGAAAAAAGAAGCCCAAATCCGCCTATAATAAGCGGAACTGGCCACCCTGGGTCTTTCGCGTTTGATATTTGAAATTTATGCGTTCTCGTTTCCGAGATTTTTGTTTTGTTTTTATAGGCAGGGGAAACATAATAATGCGTTCTCGAATGTTCTGAACACCCATAGCTTTCAACGATCGAACAAAGACAGTGGGTAGCCCCCAGTGTTGTAAGCTTTTCCGAAAAATTAACGAAATACGTTAGTCGTTACTTGCTAATAAAAGTTAGCCTTTGCCGACCTGCGTTACTTCAAAATAAAGAAAACGTGTTACCGCCACCGGTACCGATTAGAAGTAACGGACATTACTTTTGCCTTCCTTTTTTGATTAGGAAATAACTCGTTTCACTGTTTTGATGTTATAAGTATGCATAAGCGACATATGTCAAGAACCATGTCCACGCAGAAACTGAAAATAACTACTTTATCTTTTGTTACGGATTCACCTAAATACTCAAAAAAAAAATCAAAACTAAACATACCCCCAAAAGTTGTCATGGCCTAACGCCTGCACACGAAAAAAAAAAAAAAAATTGAAGTGTCACCTTTTTTTAAGTCCTGGGAAGAAAAAGTAACGAGTAACTTAACTCCGTTACCCGTTACTCAAAATACGTACCGTAACTACGTTACCAGTTACTGTTCTAAAAAAGTAACGAGTATGCTACACGTTACCGGGAAAAAAGTAACGCGTTTCCGGTAACGCCGTTACTTGTAACGTGTCACCGCCAGTAAGTTTCTTATCGCCGCCCAAGTGAGACATCCATGGTTGTCTCACTTGGGCTTACTGGAAAAAAAGCTCACCGCAGAATCTCGGTGTTTGTAATGATAGCTCGTCTACTAATTGGAAAACGATTTAATCTTATTTCTTTACGACCAGCTGAAACCTCGATGGAACGTTCAGAATTTCCTAATATCCCGGCCCTTACTCACGTAAATTCAAGGTCGCTTCGTGTGGCTTTCCAAACTCACTTTCTGCCTGGAATGACCACAACGCAAAAGCGATTATTGAATCTCATATTTTCACTGTACACACTTTACCTGTAATGCACAGACCGGCGCTGCACTAGATTTGCCAGCATCTGCATATTTCGCTATTAACGTTCTGAGTGGTAGCGTCTTCGAATCGACAGGTAAGTGAATTGTATATGGTCCCCCACGTAACCACGCCAGGGTTACGCGCGGTGGCAATAACACGAGAGAGTTCTGTGAGAGGATTAAGGAGCTCTAAAGTAAGGCTGTCTTGTACCCTGTCCATCTGCCTGGCACGGTGAAGGCAGTTAGAACGAACTCCTTCGAATAATTGGCAAACCAGCGACGCTGACAGGCGCGGGATCGCGAGTTAATTCGGCGACCCTTGAGTGGAGCTCGTTCACAATTCCTTTGACGTCCTCGTCTGATATGGCTTAAAAATAGAAACGTAACATTCTGAATTCCAGAAGTCACGTGATAGGGAAAATGGGAAGCCCCTTTTCCGGAGAGAGCAAACGACCCGGGTTGTTTCTGCGTGCACTAGACTACACCCGACCGGACATTGGGAGGCCCAGAGTTCAAATCCTGGCTCCGCCAATTTTTGGCTTTCGGCGGGTTCCTGAAAACTTGGATTCTTTAATTCATTGGATTAAGTACGGTTCATTCATCTGCACATATTCGTTCATATCCTCCTCGGAGACCACGTACGATGACGTGAAGTGCCTGTGTTGTATATTCAATAACGTGGCTCTTGATTCTCGCAGATGATGATGATACCGTGTCTCTAAAAGCTCATAAACAAAGAATACTACTACATGTACACGGGGCGAGACAAACAGTGGGAGGATTTCTGGAGCACAAACGAGCACGTACCACGTGACACTAAGCGTCGTACCGCGTTCCACGCGGCGGCGTGTGTTTCCAGAACACCTCCGATTGGATACATTTCGTTTCTTGTGCATTAATAAGACAGGTAGGAAACGCCAGAAAGCCAAGGTGGAGTGGTGTAGTGGTTAGCACACCCGACCGGACATTGGGAGGCCCAGAGTTCAAATCCTGGCTCCGCCAATTTTTGGCTTTCGGCGGGTTCCTGAAAACTTGGATTCTTTAATTCATTGGATTAAGTACGGTTCATTCATCTGCACATATTCGTTCATATCCTCCTCGGAGACCACGTACGATGACGTGAAGTGCCTGTGTTGTATATTCAATAACGTGGCTCTTGATTCTCGCAGATGATGATGATACCGTGTCTCTAAAAGCTCATAAACAAAGAATACTACTACATGTACACGGGGCGAGACAAACAGTGGGAGGATTTCTGGAGCACAAACGAGCACGTACCACGTGACACTAAGCGTCGTACCGCGTTCCACGCGGCGGCGTGTGTTTCCAGAACACCTCCGATTGGATACATTTCGTTTCTTGTGCATTAATAAGACAGGTAGGAAACGCCAGAAAGCCAAGGTGGAGTGGTGTAGTGGTTAGCACACCCGACCGGACATTGGGAGGCCCAGAGTTCAAATCCTGGCTCCGCCAATTTTTGGCTTTCGGCGGGTTCCTGAAAACTTGGATTCTTTAATTCATTGGATTAAGTACGGTTCATTCATCTGCACATATTCGTTCATATATATATATATATATATATATATATATATATATATAAATCGCGGGACCGAGCATTTGATTATCTCTGCGCACTCAATGAGAAGGAGACAGAAGTCATTGGGAAGGCCGAAGAAGGAATACCAAAGAAAGGTGCCTGAACAACAGAAGCGTTTCAGTCAGCGACTCTAAAAAGAATCAACACGCATATCACTTTGTGGCAAGTCGTGATTCACGGGCTGTAGCTACCGTGCGTTGCGTGGTACATTGCGGTGTTTTTCAACTGAATGAACATAGCTAATATCAACAAATTCCAAAGCTCGATTTAAAGCGGACAATATAAAACGTGGTACTCTGGATGCTCTCGGTGGCTTTAATGGACGAACTGTGTTGTTCTACCGAAATATTCGGTCATTCGCACCTGCCACCGCAACCACGAATTATGACGTCACGAGACCTCAGCACACAAACATTTTGGGGGAGGACATGGACCTCTTTACATGCGTTCGAACGTCAGATTGGTTTCGGCAAATTCAATGGATGTGCAAAAGCACTAACGTCACTACAAAATGCCACTCAAAAAAGAAAAAAAAGCGCTAATTTTTCGTTTCGTTTCAGTTTCTTTTTTGTTTTGTTATTTCTGTACACTGCGGCGGTTTTCGACTCGTCCGACGGGAGCGCCGGCTCCGATGCAGGAAGAGTGGAGAGCATTCATGCCCGAAGAACACACCCCCGCGCTCTCGTGACAAAGGAAAGCGGAAATGGCGTCCAAACACCACCGCCGCCATCAAACGCAGGTGCTCCCCGACACGCATTGACACGGTCAGGGAACTGGATCGAGCGTGCGTCAGGTTCGTCGAGATCCGCGAGGCAGAGGTCGTCAAACCGACGCCCTTAATCAGCGGTCCGCTGCGCCGAATCCGCACGCGGTTCTAGGCTGACGGGGCTGAAAACAGAAAGGGAACCGCAACTTTTTCCTTGAAGAATCTTGCACAAGCGCGGGATATCTTTCACCTAGCCACTAATTACCGCACATTGCTGCGAGTGCACAAGTTCCCGTACAAGCGCATTCTAACCCTTTCCTACCTGGAGGAAAAAACAAAAAAACAATGTAGACATCTGGGAATAGAACGCGGAATTCTTTGTGCCGGGTAATTTCGATGATAAAAAAAAAGAATTATAGTAAGCATGAGTGAGACATCTAGGTCTACATTATGTCATTTTTCAACCTCTGCAAAACCTATGACTGGCCCAGGAGCAGGTGCTCCTAGATGACCAATGGACGAAAACCACAAGAAACATAGATTGGACACGTCACACCGTCTTATCCTCGAACGGCTTCTGTAAGCTTGACGAATCCTTGAGACCATGCCAACTTGCAAAGCGCCGCAAAAGGTAAACTATTTCCAACTCTATATCAAGCAACATTACTGTAATTACAGCCGCACCGCCTGAGTATTTCCTCATGGTATTTATGAAGCCCCCATGTCCCGAGAAAATAATCCTTTACAAATATTTATATGGGTTGATCAGTTTAATCAATTCGATGTTATAGCATGCAGGACCTGTATCCAAACTGGTCTGGCCGTATGTATACTGAACCTGTATATATACAGGACGCGTATGCACACAGGTGTTCCTCTATTCATAGAGGACCTATGTGCGTACCTGACCAGCATGCATACACTTGTGTTAGTATGCATACAGGTTCGCTTGTTCAAAGTGTAACATACGAGCTACCTAGGTGAAACTACTTAAGAAGGTCATCTACAGGGGGCAGAAAAAAAAAGAACCCATCTACAATAAAATTACGTATCACACCGGTACAGAAAACAAATGTTCATGTAGCACTTGTCGTCTTGGTGTTAATGAACACGAAAATTGCGAAAATAGAGCTGCACCGATCTTACCATGACCTTTGGTATGCTGCAAGACATCAAATCAATTTCTCGATGCCCCGAAAACTGTCCAACATGCAACGCAGATCCTGTCTCCCCAAAGCGTAGAAGCATACTTTCTTTTTCCTGAGTCGGCTTTGAAGTTTTGATATTTTGTGATGCTTTTACACTCCAATCAGACCCCTAGTTGGATATTTAAGAATTCTCCAAGAAGTCACGGCCACGCAAAGGGGTGCAGAGATATTCGAGTAAAGTTCAACGCACGTGTTTTTCTTTGTTTCAAAAACTCCCGTCTCGTCAGGAGAGCCGAACGGCCGATAACTAACGTTATATCTTATATTCAACGATAAGAAATGTTGTGTGTATTTCTAGAAAGTGCATATAAACAACATGTAAAAATTTTACAAGCGTATCTATCCAGAAATTCATAAACTGAAGTATATTAAAACGAGCTTATCTCTCACGAAGTTGATATCCGGCTTCTTGTCGTAGCCCTCTGGTGGGGGGCGGAACTCGTTCGGTCATGCCAGCAATTAAAAAGACAAACAACAAAAGGGATGAGGACGATTCGTCACATGCACACTCGTCACAGGAAGATTCGTCACAGGACGATTCGTCACATAGGAACATTTGTCACAGGATGACTCGTCATGCGGGCAACTGGTCACATCAATCGGGCAGGGGACGGTAGTAAATAGGAAATTTCAACAACTGCCCACATTCCCTGATGAGGAGTTTCACGACTTCCCATTTTCACATAAACCAATGGTTAGGAAAACTAAGCTTACAACACTCCTCCGCTTTTACTTTCATTATATTACGAGTCTTCAGCAGGTTGATCTCAGTCGCTGGCTTGAACGAGCAATAATCCGACTGGCAGCCAAATCAGCTTTTACTTTTGCCTTGCATACATCTATTCGACAAAATCAATTAGCATCGGAATTCTTTCTGCTGAATGTGTACGAGTACCCCTCGTGCAGCACCATGGCTCTCTCTGTAGCGATCACCTCCATTATTTTGAATATAATCCGAGTTCAAAAATAGTCGCACTTATATGGCCTCCACATTCACTGTTCGGGACGGACCCAGAAGCTAAAATGTCTGTTACAAATTTTTTGACCTTGAGAAGCGAAAGACATGCTAAGATAAGAGGTGACCCACTTTGTGAGGCCGAATTAACATGTTTGGGACCGAACCAGAAGCTAAAACGTGCGTTACCAATTCTTCGCCTTTCAGATATGAGGTGATAAGATAAGATATGAGGTGAGCGACTTTGTCCGCTCCAACCAAGTTGCACAATACATTTTGGGGGGGACCAACTATTGTGGGACCGGTTGGCCGCGTGACGAGTCGTCCTATGACGAATGTTCCTGTGTGACGAATCGTCCTGTGACCAATCGTCCTGTGACAAGTGTGCATGTGACGAATGGACCGTATCCCACAACAAAACAAAGAAAAACGCGGATCGAAAGTTGACCCCGCAAGTTTGACGTCACTGCATCAAACAAGCAGTTGATAGGGGTGTTGCGGTAGGCGAATATATGGGGTTAGACTCGCTCTGTCAAAACGTTTTTTTCAGTACTCGGACGACGAATTTAAGCTTTTGAAAAGAACATATATAGGACGCCTGGATCTTATACTACCACGACAGGCGTTTGCCGAGAATCGGTTGTTTCTGATGTATTTGCGACCGCAACTCCCGGTTCACAAGACGTCTTGAGATGCGCCTTGCTGCAGGCCACGAACGCATGACGAATGTCAGGTCGCGAAAGTATGTCGTCTGCAACAGCTTGGGACATTTGCAGAATTATGCGATTTTGATTCTGCATTTATTAGAAACAAGGCAGGTCTAATAAAATTAAAGAGATTCATAAAAAAGAATTGAATTAGTGCGCGATACGAGATATTGTCCGGCGAACGAATCGGCGAGAGAAGTATCTGTTTAGTAAATGATATAAAAGTCGCGTCTCGCCCTCGTTTCAATCTTGTAGAAGGATGTACGTGCACCGCGAAAAAGAGGTTATCATAATTGCTTGACACTACATGATTGGATCGAGGTCTCAAATTTCGTTTGCAGCTAGGCTCGCAACATGGTCTTTTCTACCTGCATGCTTGTAGCCACTACAGCGAGAAAAGAAATTCGCTGGCTTTTTCGTTTTCAGCAAAACCCAAAATATGGTATCAGGTAAGTTACGGACCGATCGTCTGATCACACAAATGTGCACTGAAGCAACCACATACTGTGCCATCATAACCTTTTGAAACGCGTGCTGACCTGCATTTTGACGTTGATACACTCTACGTCATCGTTCTAACTTGTCATTATCCGATGACACTGTTTGCACCCTTCTCATTGCGATATCGACTACCGCAAGGCGTCGACGTGCTGTCTTGTCCACCTCCAAGTCAAAAGTCAAATTTGGGAGTTTTACATGCGAAACCAATGACGGGCATCTGGCACACCCCATCCGAGGACTGAGGATTGACTTCCACCACCTGGCGATGTTTTGGCGTGCAACCGAAAGCACGATTACACGGCGCCTCAGTCAGATTGCAGGCACCTCGACAGGCATTCGAACCCACCACCTAACGATCCGTAGACCGGCACTTTGCCTCGGAGCGAAATAAGCGTTCGCCATCACGCAGAGTAGCACTTACGGACAGCACAGGTGACTTAGGAAGGAGTAGCTGCTAGTAGTGTACGATGAAAGCAGCTCAGCTTCCCTCATCCACCCCGTTCACCAGCAAGAGAAGCCTGAGATAAGCAAATAGTTGCAGATAACTCAGGCTGTTCACGCTCCCGCTGCATGAAAAGCCGGTTCAGGCAAGCGGAGAAACAAGATTCATCGCGAAAGCTCTGTCTCTACCTACTCATTTCCGCCTTCACATAAATCTACACCTCTCAACAGACGTTAAGAACGAAAAATGGTGCGCGAAGCCACCTCGGAGAAAATGTTTATCAACTCGCTGACACCGTTCGCCAAACCGGCGCCGCTCTCCTCGGGAAAGTGCGCGCCTAATCAGCCGTTCTAGGGTCACGCACTCGGCGCTGTTCCCGTCTTTATTCGTTATAGCTTTCGTACGTTTCCTTCCCCGTCTTTTCCCGCGCATGCACGTGCGACGAGCGGCGCCGACGTCCGTATAGTGTGTGGCCCGTTCAAACCCGCTTTGCATAACTGCGTCAACACGAGCCTCCACCACGTCCCGACGTGCGCTTGACGAAAGCGTGCGAGGTCTCGTATTTAGGAAACTTCATGCGCGGGCGAGAGATGCCGGAAAAACGCCGTTTGTCCGCCAACGGGACGCGGCGGCGTGAGTCGTGGCCGCTGGGTTAGCTCCGCTTTTTTGCTCGGCGGCCGCTGTGCAGCGTGTCTTGTTTGCTGGCCGAGGCGCACAGCTGTCGCTGGCCGACGGTCGTAACAAAACGTGGAGACTCTTCCGCCAGCCGCTTCTCAAGGCCGTGCGCATCACGCCCAACCTCTCGGACGCGGTTCTGTCTGCCTCACGCGCGCTTTTCTGCCCACTGCGTCGTGCTGCGCTGTTTTGGAACCGCTCGTTCGTACGCGATGCAGCGAGCGTGCGCTCGCAGTAGGGAGCTACACTTGATTCCAGAATTAACGTGGGAGTGACTTCGTAGGCTGCCTCTAAACACTTTTTTTTTTTTGCGCGCGAGTGCATAATTAAAACACGTTTCAGCATCATGGTTGAACTACAGGCTTGCCTACCTCATTTGATGTGGAGCGAGCTTTTGAATTACAGTCTCGTCCCCCAGCCTCAATAGAGCGACCGTTTCTCACCAGGAACGGTGAGGAGGAAACAGCTAACATAAATGTACTCCACTGAGACAGCGTTCCTCAATAATCTTCGATTTTGAAGCGCGTTCAGCCACTGAAAGTTGCTCGTTGAGAAGAGAGCGGAGTCAGAGTGCTCGGGCCTGCCCTCAGTAGGGCGCAATAGGTGCATGACTTCACCAGTGGTCGGTTACCGGGACAGTGGTGCGAAGTACGCCGCACGCCCGGATAATTGTCGGGGTGGAGTTCCGCGTGCAATTACGCGGTTGGGAGGATCGCGGACCCGTTGGGCTACGTCGCTCTCACGTCGCTGCATGTGTCACCTGCTAAGACGGACGCCTTGGCGGTCACGAGAGCTGCCTGTTTCTCGTGGTCACTCGCGAAAGCAACGAAGAACTTTGTACAAATTTTTCTAAACGTCCCGAAATAAAGCCGGGCAAACTAGTATTACGATGACTTGAATCCGTCTACCATTGGTGTGGTTTTTTCGCTGTCCTATTCCGCCTATGCAAGGAAAGTAATCCCGAAGTGACAACGAATGACATCACAAAAACAAGAGTGGTCGGGCGTACAACTCTAAGAAAAAAAAAGAAGTACGAGAAAATGCTAATTTCCGTGTCGTCGCTTCGTGCCAACTTTTTGCTGCTCAAGTTTATTGCAGCGAACGCGCTGGTGAAGGCGATAAAATAGGAACAAAAGGTTAGGGCACAAACGAGCTGGTGAAGTTTTAACATCATTCTAGACAAACCCCCTAGACTGGGAAAGAGGAATGCTGTGCTACGCATATATATATATATATATATATATATATATATATATATATATATATATATATATATATATATACCAGGTGGGATCAGAAAGTTCCGAGACTGATTTTGTAGAGTAAAAAGAGAGGGCAGCACTGTCATGCGCGCTTAGCAGTCGAAGGAAGGGACCTTCGTGTCTCGTTATACCGAAGGGCGCCGTCCAGTGTACCATTTGGAGCTGCGTTTCACGGGTTTTCGTGACCACGTGCATGGGCACAATGGCGATTTTACTATAGACTACAAACCAGAGCGAGAGCGAACATCAATTTTGCGTCAAACTCGACATATATAAAGCAGAGACCTTCGATATGATTCTGGAGGCTTGTCTAAAAAAGCAGTGATTTTCGCTAAGTTTTTTAAAGTGACACTCGCGCTTCAGGAACGGCAGAACATCGCTAGAAGACGAAGAACGGTAGGGAGACTTTATCCGACGTCTCCTTGACTTCGGTGACGTTCTTCCATTCTTGAGGCGTGAGTGCCACTCAAAAGACCTCGCACACCTCACTTTTTTTCTTCCATAAGCCTTCTAAATCATTTTAGAGGTCTCTGTTTTATGTTTGCTGAGCTTGACGTAAAATTTATGTTCGTTCTCGCCTTGGGCTGCAGCGCATGGAAAAATGGCCATCATGCTCGTGCATGTGGTCAAACAAACTAGTGTAGCGCAGCTCCAAATGGTCACAGAGCGACGCCCTTTGGAATAATGAGACACGAAGGTTCTTTACTTTGACTGCTGCGTGCGCATCACTGCACTACCCTCACTTTCTACGCTACAAAATCAGTCCCGGAACTTTCTGATTACACCTCGTATATATATATATATATATATATATATATATATACTGATGGGTGTGAGCTTTGCCCGATTTCTATAAATTCGACTGCTTTATGGCCGTGCGACTGACAGAGTTTGCCGGATCTACGAAGGCGCCTGCGGCCTCAATCCTACAGGTGCTGAGGTGAAACGAATTCTAATAAAAGCAGAAGTTGGTAGAATCTGCTTTTAATACTTGTATCACGGTACGTGTGCGTATCTTAAGCGTGTTCACTTTAAAAACAGTTTAAACCTACACTCTCAAGGAAAAAGGGTGTCAAAAGGTATATTCTTACACCCTTTGTCCCATATAATACACCCAAGAATTTCAATTCGACGTGCAGTGCCCTACAGTCGAACATTGGGCCCGAACCTTTACGAGGGGCTTGATAGCCGTGTGGTACAACATTTTAAATAGCTAAAGTACGTATGAAACACCACATAAAGAAAACACCGAGTTTTTACAGTAGGACGAAGAAAACCCGGATTATTCTTTTCCTGGTCAGTGAAACGTACATTACCTATTTTAATAAGTTGTACCACACGGCTATCAAGCCCCTCGTAAAATTTCGGGCCCAATATTCGACTGTAGGGCACTGCACGTCGAACATTCGGTCCTTCACCTCTCCTTCAGCTTTCAAGTCTGGAAGAGCGAATCATACTAACACAATTAAGTTAAAGGTTTGGCGATCAACAAGGTGATCGGATAGTTCAAATTACCAGGCACCTAATGACTCAAATCAAGTCCGTGACATTTTTTTTCTCATAGATTTATGCTGTATGAGGCATTGATGAAATCTAACGACGGGTTGGAGCTCAGCTAACTGGGTGATGATAAGAGATAAAACCAACTGGACGTTTGAAGATAAATGAAGAGAAGAGCTCAGAAACGCTGGACTAACAACTCTATATCATTTAGGGCTTTCTTTCTCCTTTTCTACTTCGTATCCCCTGCACTCTAGTTTAAATGTCGAATACTCGGAATTTCTTCATATCCCTAAAGTGATGGACCCCGTAAAAAAACTATTTTATTCTGCCGGAAAACGCCACGCATTGGGCACGAACATAGTTATCGGATTTTCATTCAATGGCCAGCGCCTTCAGAATTTCTCACGTAAGCCTGTCTGTTCTTGGTTTTTTTTCCACCATGCTGATGCTGCGTAATCTTGCATTGCATGGGGTACTCTCGACAATGAATGGGTAGGAGTCCTCCTGCTGGAGATGTTTTTCATTGAGGCAGCACGCTCTCATGCGCTTTTATTATTGCATCGCCCAGTTTGCCCTACATAGCATTTTTTTGTATGTTAACGGGATGGTATATGACTCCTATTTTTGCACGCAGAATATTTTGTCTACCGAGCGGTGTCACACACTTCTCCTTCGTTGCTTTCCTCTTGGTTTACATTCTGGCACAGGGAATCAGCCATATTTGGCGCACAACACACCACCTGGACGCCTTGCTTGCCAGCAATCTTTCTTAATCTGTGGGATATGCCGTGGATGTAAGGCACTACCGCTATGAGTAGGCGAGCTTTATTTTTTGTTCGGTAAGTGCGCTCTGGTTTCCGCTTGATTGTCATGCGGATCTTTTCACAAACTTAAGACTCCAACTCTGCTATGAATATTCTTTCCCCCCAGGCCTTGGAGCTTCAGCCGAAAGCACTACCGTCAACGTCACAATATACTATGAACATATGTCTAGTGAGTACCTCGAAAATCAAACATGCACTCGCTTGTAAGTCAGTTCGGTGCCTGTCTTCTTGTGTTAAACGATTGAAATAAGAACTTGATTGCTAGATATAGAAGACAGCCAGACAAACAAACATAAAAATAACCAAATACGCCTCAAGCTGGGAATCTAAACGGGTGGTATTTCGAAAATTTGCAGAATTTGATCGATGACCATAAGGTCCCGGACGCGCAAGTTACGACTTCTGTTTCGAAGCCATTCGTCAGGGCTGTGGCGCTTTCTTACTCGCCTCGAAACATTTTCATTTAGAACGCCCTAAGCAGAAGCGACTGCATCCCGCTCCACGGCGAAGCGAGGCTGGAATGACTAATGCCTTGTCGCGGAAGACTATTAAGTATTTATTAATGGTGTGTCATTACTTTCGCAGTGGGGGGAGGGCAGTCTTTTGAAGCCGGCACTCCTATATCGGTCACTGTGTGGGCATTAAAAATAAACCGGGCTTTTCGAACGAGCTGCGGATAGCGAAGGAGGCTAAGCCGCCTTCTTCCTATCGCATAGCTTGTCGGTTTCTTGTTTTCTGCTGCGGGTCTGACCGGTCACCGCTAATCGAATGCGCAGCCTCCTAACACACTTCCGAGGGGTTTTCGGCTAGGAGCAACAGAGCAGTGACATACTCGGCTAAATATTTGTTGTTGAACCGCACGGACGATAGGGGGCACTGACCCCCAACCAAAACGCCCAGTCAGTTTGCTATTTGTGTAAGTGCAAATGTAGGCCTTGGATCTTAGAGTGCAGCTATTCTGACCTGTTCCATCTTATCATCGAACCCTGGTTGTCTAACAGGTTACAACAAACTAGCATGAGTTTAAAAAGTCGACATTTTGAGTACTGGCGTGGCAAAGGCCGTGATGGCAAATATTGCGATGCGTTGGAGTGGAGAAAATGTGGGGACTCGATGGCCAGCATTTTTTTTTCATTTTTTTTTTATTTGGTACTTTCGTACAGTAGAGTGCGCAATTGATTAGTTTGGAGGAGGGGTCCCCAAACATGTTGGCTAAGGGGCCGGATGGGGATCTGCCGAAGTCTGGAGGGCATGGAAATAAATAAGTAAACACAAATTAGGAAACACTAAATAAATAATCCCAGATAAGCATTGAAATACAAAATTAAACGTTAGAGTAAAGGTTTGAAAACTTCTACGGCTAATGAATTCATATACGTTAATTTGAAGCTCAATATTAAGCGCGTATGACAGTGCACACTAATTGGGACGCATATAATTCATCTACCATAAAACTAAGTGCAAACTTTGGCATAATTACACATCTGCAGAAGACTAATGAGGATGGTAAAAGTGATTCTTACAATATGCGATAGTTACAACAAGGACATTGAGCACTATATACTGAGAACCCAAAGGAAGTTTAAGATACAATCAATCGACCACCGTTTATTTCAACTTGAAACACAAACTTACGGTACAAATACGTACTAGTTAGATATAAAATTGGACTAACAATGGTGGTGTTGACAACGTACAATAGTTAATGGGCCGCGTTAGGATAAGCAGTTTTCTCTCGTTCTTTTTGGTATCCCCACTCAATTACACTAATAATCCGAAAGTATCTACACTATTTTTGTTTGAAGGATCACGCGTCTACAAACTTTAATTATACATACATCATCCTGCCTGCTCGAATCTGGCCAGTTAAAATCACCAGCGCGAAAAACTGTCTGGCCTCAGTCTTCCGAAGCAATATCGTAGACTGAATCCAAATTGAATGGTCGATAAATGACTCCGATAGCGTGAGGGTTACCATTTAGAGCGACTGTGCATCAAATCAATTCGACTGTGTTATTGCCAAAATATAGTAGCGAAGATTGTAAGGAAAAATGAATTAGCAGAACCACTTTTTGATATTAAACGCTTTCTGCTTTTGGAAATACCTCACTATTATCAATACATGCGTTTATTCATGATCCTGTTCCGAATTCTATATTAGCCTTGGCACACTCCATCATCAGACCAGCAAATTCCTCAATGTTGTTTATTATACATAAAGCATCCTTCCCCCCCCCCCCCCCCCCAAAAAAAAACAACAACAAAAGAAAACGAAGAAATAAATAAAAAAGTATTTTAAGCGCAAAAATAAAATATGCATCGCCGTACGTGCATTACCCGCCAAACTGAACACTAGAGGTACGAACCAGATGCCAAAGGTTCAGCAGGAAGCGAAATTTATTCAAAGTTTATGTTATTTTCTGAAAATTCCAATGGAGAAATGGGACCCATTCCTCCATTGAGCTTTCTTTCTGGAAGCTCGTCAATGTCCGCTTCACTGACTCGGCATCTGGTAAGAGAGAAAAAGGAGAGCAAAGGGGCGGCTCTAATCTGAAGGTCAACGCGCTGTTTAAAGACAAGCCCTCGCGAGGTGTGGGCACTGCGCATGCGTAGGAGACGTAAAGCTTCTGCGGATGCTCCCTGCCGATAGCAGCGCCACCGCAGCACCGTGACATCAGCGCCCCGTCTTGGTCCATACGCGGCAAGCTCGCAATAAACCTATTGCTAATTACCCAAGCATCAACGAGAATGCAGGGATTGGCGTTCCACGCGCCACACGTGGTGGACTCAGCAGTAGTAACCTTTCTAAAGCAAATGCCTGAAACAAATTGCATCGTGCACGCGCGTTTGTCAACGCTTTATTTTGGTTATTTACTTGGAACCTTTTATACGCGGAAGGCGTGCACGAATGGCGCGCGGAACATCAATCCCTGCATTCTCTTTGATGCTTGGGTAATTTCATAGAGTCATTAGCGAGTTTTAGAATAGGGGGCCCCACAGCTTGGGGCATCGCAATGGGCATGCGCAGAAGTTCTGCGCATGCGCACTGGGACGCCCCAAGCTGTTTGGGGCACCCAAAGCTGTGGGGCCCCCTATTCTAAAACTCGCTATCATAATGTACGGTAGAGGTTCAACTGGTGCTAGTGTATACGCGACTTCCATGACGCAAATTGAAGCAGACAGCAACCAGTCTCCTTTTGCGGTGCTCCTGTGCATTCCTATGGGAAAACGCGCGTGCATTTTGTCTCTTCGCCGGAAAATAACACGGAGCACTTTGGTTATTTGGGTCGTACCGAATAGTATGTACCTTCATTAACATTGTAAAAGTGTAATTGCTATAGTTAGCTCATTTTTCTTCATCAGTGAACGATGTTTAACATTGCTACATTTCAGTCCCAAACATGTGTTCCGCAGCAGGTGTGTAAAAACGAGCGACGATTCAAAGCAAAATTACAATCGAAAGGAATATAGAGTGTGTTCAAGACTCGCCAGCATTCCGGTGACGCTTACATATTGATAATATATGCCAGTCCTGTCACTATATGAAAATTACCCCGTCCTGCATGAGCGTATGAAAACATTCAAAACGTAGAGAAGAAAGTTAGTGGGCTATGAAAGGTGTCTCTTCGTATTGTTGTCTCTGCAGGGCAGCTTTTATCGGGCACTTGTTCTCAAATAATTCGAGCGTGCGGGTGATATTTTGAACTTAGAACAGGCATCTTCGCACAGATCAGAAAGAATAAAGCGGTACTTACTTATTTAAAATCGGAATATATTACGTGGCCTTCAATTTATTTTGATCCTATACATGCACGGGTACTGGCTGATCCAGTGTTACTGCATAGTTCTTGCCGTCACCCTGCATTTCCAGATGTCCTTCCTTCGTTTGGCACGTATATCCCTCATGTTGAAAAGCGCCGACGTCGTGTTCGCGCTAAGAGTGTCCGACAGTGCACATAAATACACGCACGAAGCCCTTTTAGCGCCGTTTTTAATGCGATGAATTTGAAAGGAAAACGGAGTAACTGACCAATTCTTTCGTCGGCCTCACTGAGAAATGTTCCAAGCTACCTAGTACGCACGAATTATTCGAAATATTTGCTCTAGTAAGCGACCGAAGGGAGAAAATGCACTCACTTTTTTCCATAGCAATGCATTACCGGAAGTCAATTTTCGACTGGTTGCTGTCTGCTTCATTTTGCGTCAGCACACTAGCGCCACTTGAACCTCTAGCGTACATTATAATAACTCTATGGGTAATTTAGCAATAGGTCCATTGAACGTGCTGCCCACACGACCGACACGCGTTCACTCTAAAAAAGACCCGTGAGTCTGCTTTCCCGCACAACACTAGGAGAGCCAATCACCGCAACTTACGGAGGCAGCTCAGCGAATGACAATTCCGAAACATATGTTTAGACCAAAAAACGCAGTCTGAGTTGTGACATTAAGCAATGCAAGCGTGACGTTTTGCATTGCTTAAAGGGGCACTGACACCCCAAAGGTCGTATTTATTTTTATTGTCTAAAACGATGCAAGTTGCAGTCATAGACACGCAAAAAAAAACCGCATCGCGAAAAAAAATTTTCCCGCGCGCGCGCGCGCCTTTTTATTTTTGGCGTTTGATTTTCCCGCGTCTCGACTCCTCGCTTCTTTTGATCGGTGACGTCAAAAATCAGGAAATTTAGAAGCTTTGTAGGCGACATCTCTATAACATTTAATTACGGCAATCCTAAAACATGTTTTTTAACGCAATTGCGAACGCACTACGGCCCTTCTTTTTGAAATACCAAAAATCGGGAGTTCGTTGTGGTGCCGTCTCCTGGATTTGTATCCTCCAACGGAAAACAGGCGACACCGCTCAAAACCGGTCCGCCGCAACGCCGGGCGCTCGCTCCTTTCCTCCTCGCTTTGGGTCGCCATGGCAACAGCAGGGAGTGGTGAAAGGAAGTCGACTCTCAGGTCTCCGCGATTTTTGACGTCAAGGCACCGGCGCCGATCGCGCGGGAACTTCGAATTCGGCATTTGGAAATTGTTTTTTTACTTCACGAATACTGAATTCCCAAATCTCAAATTTTGAGGGTAATGTCCCGGCATCGTTTTCAATCGTTTCGGATAATAAAAAAAAATATGATTTTGATGTGTCAGTGCCCCTTTAAGGTCACAACTCAGACTGCGTTTTTCGGTCTAAACATATGTTTCGGCATTGTCCTTCGCTGAGCTGCCTCCGTAAGTTGCGGTGATTGGCTCTCCGAGGTTTGTGCGTGAAAATAGACGCACAAACATATTTTAGAGTGAATTTGGCGACCCAAAGATCTGGGTATATGACGTAACGACTGGTAGGAGGTTTTTCTGTTTTCTTGCGTTTCAGGGAAAACGAAAGTAATATTCAGATCCACGGGATAAAAAACAAATTCTCTAGAATTTATCTCTAACTCGTTTTTTCAAGATCCTGTTCAGCTCCATTTTAAGAGACCGATCGCCATCGCTGCCGGCATGCATTGTAAGAACTAGTAAGAACTATAGTCTTTCTGCACGCGTGACAACCCCCCTGAAAGATTGCGCGAGCAGCAGGAGGTGGCACGAGCTGTCTCGTGAATTCGAAGCTTTCACGACCAATAGGGGGCGCACTGCGGCTATCAGAATGGTGGTCGTCTGGATGATCATCGTAGAACAGCACTACGAGGCTCGATCTGCGACGCGTAAGTAATTCTAGTTGTGCTGTATACGAGCAGCATTAGATCCTTACTCTATTTCTTCACATCAGGAAGGTGGAGACAGCACCCTTACTGTGAAGCCGATCATCCAGCAGCTCGAGAGCTGAACTCCATGGAGCGAATTATGTGACGAATAACTGACGACCGCCGCCCGACGGCACGCTCGCTTTGCGCGCGACATAGCAGCCACTGTGGGGATTCCACGCGCAGAGCAAAAGCCGCCGGGCAAAATTCGTCGGTTATTCGCAGCATATTTGTCCCATGAAGCACCGTGGCACCACCATCACTGAAACACCGTGGCACCACCATCACTGAAAGTTGGAAATTAGCGCCAGCCTCTTGAGAACTACAGCTATGCCTGCGTCACGCATGCATGAAAGGGGAACGCTTAGTGGGCTCGGTCTATTGAAAGTTGCTCAAGGCTATCACTTCTCCAGTGCCAATGTGCCAGAGCCGTATATCGAGAGAGTTTGGTCATTCATTGGGAAGTATATGAAGCAAATGAGGAGGCGCCATTGACCGAAAGAGGGCTAGGCGTGTTCCAGGGCGTCTACACAGATTCGAATGAGGCCAGCCCGAAGGCGCCAATAGTACGCTGGCGGTGGTCGCGAGAAACAAAATAAGGGCGTCAAGGTAACTCTCTGTGACTGAAAATATGGTGCACGTGACTTTTCGACCACGGTCATGCAAAATCAAAATCTAGCAGAACGGTCGACGTAGTCCGTACGCCAGGCGCCGAGGGCGGGGAAAATGCCGACCGAGCAAAGCAGAGACCGAGCAGAACATTCGATTCTTACATCTTTTTGCACTATTATAATGGAAACATCACGCGCACTATATTTTCAACCATGAAGAGTTAGTCCATTTAACACTTGCGTACTTATTAAAAGTGTTTCTCGCTACCACCGCTAGGGGATTATTTGTGGCTTCTGGTTGGCCAAGAGAGCACGCCAAGCCTTCTATCCGCGGGTCGTGCACGCCCTTGCTCTGCCCGCTCCTCCCATAGACCAAACTCTCTATATATACGGCTCTGCAATGCGCGAGTCGCTCTAGTGGGTCTCATTAATGCGCAAGTCTCACTAGAGCGCCAAATAGAAATAGCCGACACCGACAAACCTCAGGCACGTGCAGCACGGAGGAGAAGGTACGTTTGGCAGGCTTTTACTCAGTCGTGCCTACTGCAAGCCTGCTAAAGGTGCCTTCGCTTTTAGGCTTTTTGGTGGCGGCTGTTGCTGTTTGTCGCTCCAGTGGGACTATGGCAGAACATTTCATTGGTTTTATTTGAATAGAGCGTTTCCTTTTTCTTTAACTTTGGTGCAAAATAATTCAGACTCTTTGCATGTAAATATACACATTTCACACATCTTGACCTCTCACCTCCTTTCCTCTTCTAGCTTTCCTCTTCTGGATTTCCACATGACAATTGGGCATTGTATTGTGAATCTTAAACCCGGCCAGCGAAATACAATATCTGGAAGCATTTAGTTACGATTGTTAAGTCTGGCGCCAGAAATAGCAGCACGCACAAGTGGTCGTAATTGCGGATTATTTTCGCGAATATGCGTCCTAAATATCCGGCTCGGGAGCGGTCCTCCGGTGGGAACTTCCTTGAGTTCCTGCAAAGCGAAGAGGAAGGAAGTCTGGCACCGGGACATCTTTGCGGCCAATTTCCCGCTTTGTCGAGACACGCGTCACTCTTCGATGCCAGGGAAAACGCGACGGCTCGCGCCCTCGTCTTCACACGTGCTGAGAAACACAAAACTATCAAAACGACTCTGAAAAGAAAAACTTGCTAATATAATACTATGAATAGAATAACGTAATAATTTTTAACGTTTCTATTCTTATTGCTGTCACTGATAGCATGTCCCAATGGAAATGCGCTTTCCAATAAGAAAGGTACGCAGCTGCCGTTGGAGACCCAAACTGCAAGCAATACTAATTGATAAATGAACTGATGTTCCCATTGGTAAAAATGCCATTCAAGAAGACGTCTTCAGTTCTTTTTAGAAGGGTCGGGCAAGAACATTCGCTTGGAATGTTTTTCACTTTACACGAGCTTACTGGCACTAGTTGGACCCAAGCATACTCGCACGCAACGCCACTGACCAAAAAAGTCATTTGTCGCGATGTAATTTTACCGACAAAGGCGAGTGTTTTCTTTCAATTTCATTTTCGCTAAACTTAATGACGTAGCTGGAAGGGGGCCGCACCAGACTTGTACGTAATTCGTTACAAGTAACGAAATTACTTGTAATTCGTTACATTTATCGGTAATTTAGTAACGGAATAATTACATATTTGCTACAGTAATTTTAAAGTAATTCCCTTACATAATTTACGTAACGGATTCCTTGTAATCCGTTACATTTTTTTTTAAACCAGCCCCCCCCCCCCCCCCCTTTCTAAAGCAAAAGTCGTTCTCATTTTGGTAAAGTTGAGCGCAGTGACACTGCGCTCAACTTTACTCAGGCTTGGCACTCTTCAGTTCCGCAAAGCCTTTTTTTTTTGCAACATTAAAGGGACCATGAAATGATTTTAAAATCGAATTTCATCCACCGCACGTCGTAAAAGGTGTGAAAAGGAACACAAAAACACAAGACTAGGGAGCTAAAAAAAATTATTTGCGATAGAACTTTTAAAAGAAAACTGGACTCTTTTGCGACTTCTTTCCTTCGAAAGCTCTGCCTTTTCACTACGATGCATACGCAGAATCGGTGCACGTCAGCCGAATCCACATCGCCTATTGGGTAAGAGCCTACCTCACCAGCACCGCGATCGTAAACAATAAATAGCCGGCGAATGTTTCCTAAAAGTTTTGTTAAATAATATTCAGATCCACATTTTGTAGCATAATTAGAGATGTGTGGCGAAAATTGCCAAATTTGATAATGCTGAGAGCCAAGCGCCATCTATCGTGTGGTAAACGAAGCAACTACTGCGCGTGCGCAGTAGGGCAGGGCCAAGTTGAGAACGGTTATTTCCTTTGGTTTCCTTCCTCTCAAAACTCGGACTGACTGAACGTTTATTTTTCTACGTGTTCATCTCGCGCGTGCCGACTTCAAGCAGCAAGAAAGAAATGTACTTAAAACAAACCACGACGAACAAGAACGCTGGATCCACAAACACCCGAGAAGAGCGACAACAGCCGCGAATCCCGCTCCGACGAAACTCTCAGAATATAGGCCTAGCAGGCACTCCGACTCGGCGCAGCGTTGCTTCGTCGCAAGACCGTCTGCCTACGACCGGCTGGCGTACTGAATGGAATATGCCCGCGCTACCCTTGTGGACCCTTCCGTATTATAGTTTGATCGCTGACCTCAATTTTAGGTTAAGAGGTGAGGTCAATCTCTTCCCTTTGTTTTCCGAGGCAGTGTTGACGAACACTCGTCGAAAAGGGACCCTCGTCGATCCTCTCCTTGTTTTGTGTGATATAGAGCTGAAATAAACGCTGTATGGATTACCTTCGTAGCACGGTATGTACACTTTGTTATTGGTATGCCATTTTTATTCTGACAGACTGCACGTCACTGTCGAGCTGTAACAGTTCGTGGGAGGTATACGTGCAATACCGGTCCAACCTTTCTTTGCCGAGTGTCGCGTCAGTATCGAGTTGCAATTGTAAAAGATCGGTCCCGAAGCGCTTACCAACAGCGCGAATACAGCACTTCATCAAACGCGCGCGTCCGCTCCGAGTGTGAACAGGTATTTACGTGGCTCTTGCTGACAGTTCAAACGTATCTTTTTTAACGTCGGCTCGCTCCTGCATCTCCGAGACCGCGAAAAACGCCGCGGCAAATTGTTCCCATCTGCACTTCCCAACAGGCATACCGGCGTATGGGACTAGTCCCATGCTGTCGCTGTAGCGCAACGTATCTCATTGAATTTCGTTCAGCTGCGATGCGGCGATGAGAGGCGCCGATTCAGAAAATACGTCGGTGACATCGGCGCAGTAAAACCCACCGGCGCACCCCAACTCGCTAACGCTCCCATCTCCTACTGCAGAGAGATTTCCGGTTCCGGAAACATCGTACATCACGGCTTGTTTTGCGGTCAAGAAAAAGTCGATATTTCATTAATTTTTTGTGTAGAAGTTAATAAACCGAGACGAAAACGGATGCCTGTTCGGCATTCAGTGAACATTGACGGTTTATTGTAAAAGTTATGTGGAAAAAGTAAAAAAGTCATTTCATGGTCCCTTTAAGCTTCTGAACCTAACAACAATGTCAAAAAATCCAAATAAACCTTTAAAAAAAAAATGGGAGGGGGGCAAGTTATATCCGCTTTTTTAGTGTCTGTGTGTTTTCTTTGCGATCGAAGACGGGGAGAGGAAGACACCAAGTGATTGTATGCCTCTTCGAGAAGCTCAAGGCATTAAGTGCACAGAAAAGAATTAACAATGTCCTTCTCGGTTATAGTGACTACGACCATTTCCATAATGTCACAACACGAGACAAAGCGCCGTCTACCCTAAAATCCACTAAAAGAGATGTGATAATATGTGAAGGTGTTATTGCCACAAGCATCCTCGTTCGTCGATGCTCACTTATCATCTTCTCTTAGAAAACAGGATGTATCGTTTTTTGGTTCTTTCACCTTATTTGACCCTGTTTTGAAAGCTACTTACTTTTTTGTAGTCCAACTTCTAGGGTTGGCCAACTTTATTTGTGAATTCCAGCCAGGTTATCTGCATCTCAGTTACTTTTTTTGTAAGTCAGCTTTTTATGAACACTTCGAAAATAGCAATAGTCTTGCTTTTTCCTTCTACCTGTTTTTACCCCAGCAGGACGCATCTTATCTCAAGCAGATATTTTTTTTACAAATAAAACATAATGGTGGCTAACGTAGACTTGATATTCTGGGCTTGAGGAGAGAGTGAAACTCATGAGTGGAGCCATAGCGCGGCTTAGTACTCTGCCCTTCGCTGCCCGTGGCATCAGCGGACGTCTATCTGGAGAACACCGGAGTAAACTGCAGTCGGTCCGTGCTCTGTGTGTTTTTGAACGGCACCAAGAAAGGTACACGTGGCAAACGTGCGTTCACATTTCCTTGTTTTAACCAACGTTCTAATTAATTGTTGTTATGATGTGTCCTGTTGTTTTCTTCTCGATTACTTATATTTATATACTGGAAACTTTTTTTTTAATTCACCAAAGTCTCAACCGAGGCTCGACCTGTTCAGAACCAAAGGAAGAATAATATCGAGTCAAACCTTATTTTATATTTAATTATCACCTTACTGTTACCAACTCTACTAAAACTCTCTAATATCCGACAACGGCTGCAAGGACGAAGCTTAGCTCCATCTTCGAGGTAAATGGCACTTCCATTGCTTCGCTGAAAAAGCTCAATGCAGAGCATAAAACATTCGTGAGGCACAACATGGCACTCCGATCCAGTGCCTCAGTTCAAATGGTGTTCAGCGTAGCAGTCGACATATTGAGTAAGAAATAACACAATATGTCTGACGAGACTTTCGAGAGTCAGCTTTTGCTCAAAATACTCAAGGTCAATCAATGGAAAAGGTGGCAACAATAAGAACTTGAATAAGCTTCTTCCCTTTGTTTCTTAATTAAGGAAATTATTCTTGAAAGTAACGCCACGAAAGTAACGGATTACTTTTGGGGGTAAAGGTCACTTACTTTTATGGGAGGGTAATTGTAATTGTAATAAATTACAATTTAGCCCTGGGTAATTGTAAATGTAATTCCTTACTATTTTTCAGTAACGTGTACAAGTCTGGGCCGCACACGCCGAGTGGGCAACGAGAGCGGTGATGGCTTTCAGCGCACTAAGAGGCGCAATGCCGAAGCTTGGGAAACGCCGAGCGAGGGGCGTATACACATCGGGGTAGGCCACACACCCTCGCCTCCAGGCTCACTTCCAGGCGGCGCAGCCTGCACCGCGAACCAGGCGCTCCTGTGTTCGTATTTCAGTTTGCCCGGATAGTACATGATGAAGACTCGTCTAACTCTCACCCCACTAAAAAAATCGGCTCATTTGATACTGCAGACCACAATTATACCAAGCACGATAAGCAAAGTACAAACAAAATACCCGCATTAAAAAAGAAACACAAAGCAAGAAGCAAGACAAGCAAGTCAGCAGGTAACTCGAAAAGGGGTGATGTATATATATTTTATATAATATAAATTAAAATAAAACACACTGTATAACACGGCCTCCAAAAGTAAGTGAGAAGTTTGTGTTCAGACAGAAGAAGAAGAAAACTTTATTGTCCCAGCACTGTCAGTGGGGTGACGGGTGCAGCCGCCTGAAAGGTTTTACAGCGAAGCTGTTCATGGCTATACTTCGTTTCACCCTACGATGGACTAAAGGCCAAGGCTACGGACCTCCAGATCCAATCACGAGCCCCCTAGAAATTGTGCGGTCTGGCTTCGATGCACGAATCGGTGCCCGCGTCTCGGATTACTGATAAGGGGGCGGGTGGACAGTGGTTCGAATCGAAGAGCACTGAGTGACTCAACAGTTTTACATCGCAAACAAAGCCACGACACCACGACATAGGCTCTTTGCAGCGTCGAAGCTAGAGAAATGATGAGGCGCTTTTGGATTCGAGCATTATTCGTCCACCTCTAATCAATGTTAAGCGTGTCATAGTATAGCGTGGAACGTGATTGGACCTGGCTTGTGGCTTTGGCCTTTAGGCCATCGTAGGATGAGACGAAGTATAGGGCTCCGTGGATTTTTCATGTGCGTTAACAAAAACTTTGCGCTCGCACCGCCGCACGTGCACACCTTCCCCGTATAAAAGATTCGAACTAAATAACCAAAATTAGGCGTTGACGAACGCGCATGCAATATGCCATGTGTTTCAGGTTTTTTGTGTTCTTTTTTTTAGAACAGTTACTGCTGCAGACGCCGGCACGTGCGGCGCGTGGAACTCTTTATTTCCTGCCAACGAGGTAGAGGGGCTTAAGGGCCGCCCACACTAGCGAGAAAACGCGCGGGGCGCGCCGATCGCGTTGAAAACGCGTTCCGCAAAATCGAATGCTTCAAGAGTGCGCGAGGCCTCCTGTGCTGTCACGTGACATTCGCGACGGCAGAACTCTATCTAGTGTGGTCTTCAGGATGCGAGACGCGTCTTCCCGCGATCGGCGTGCCACGCGCGTTTTCTCGCTAGTGTGGGCGGCCCTTTAGAGTGATAAACCTGAAGTTCGGAAGTGGCACCCCCCGGTTGCCGCCATGTTGTAGGCAAATGTGACCACTCGTCACGTGACCTCACAAGAGCCGTGACGTCAACGGTAAGATGGCAGCGCCCAGAGCTGCGGATGCGCGTTTGCTCGGTGCGCGGTAGCCGTGATGTGCAGCTGCTTTCAAACGACTTCGGGCTTCTAAGTGCTCGCTGACGCAGGTATGATGTGAAAATATGAAGGAATGAGACTTCATACCTTTTTTGCGCAAGATCGCTCTGGATCATCTGGATATTAACACCTATAAGACAGCATCAGCCGTATCGCCGTACCAGTGCTCGGATTCCCGGATGTGTTCGAGGATCGATAGAACTTTGAGTGCTTTTAGGATGAAATTTTCGCATTCTCTTAGCTTTGTTTGAGCATTGGAATGTCTAAAAATAGACGCGAAATGTATGCGTCGGACGTAGGGTCGAGGAAAATTTGTTTCA
Source organism: Ixodes scapularis (assembly GCF_016920785.2). NCBI lineage: Eukaryota > Metazoa > Arthropoda > Arachnida > Ixodida > Ixodidae > Ixodes > Ixodes scapularis. Next base: position 147,630,395 of record NW_024609868.1, read on the forward strand.
GCCCTAGGCAACTGCATAATCGCAGCAACTTTTAGCGAAGAAGCTCCTGAGAAAGTTGAAAAATGTTGACTACCATCCCTTTCAATCTCTTCACTAAACTTTTTTTCAAAAGTGTGGGCCGCCTATACTTTGCTTCAACATAACTTGGAAAAGTGCAACCGCCACAGCCCCCTCAACCCAATCGGAGAGACAGAGTGAAGGTGTGTGACAAATCTGTGCAGGTGAGCACTGTGGTCATATGTTGTCATGTGCCTCTCTCCAACGTACATACTGACTAATTGAGACTGTAGCCTTTGCCGTCTGCCAAATTCTGATGAAACAAATTACAGTAGCTACTACTCTAATTACCCCAGGCTTTCATACTTTCGGCATTTGTTCGACAAGAATGTTATGTCCGCCATCCCTGTGAATTCGGCTCAGCACCTATTGGACTCGAATGCTGCATTAGCCTTCGACGTGAACTGGGGCCCATTCGTGTGCTTTACGCCGAAAAAAAAATTGGTGACAGATGTGTTGCTTGATGGGGTTTTTGCAAAGGGTGTATTTTGTCATACGTATAGAAAGTGTCCTGCTATATAACAATGCATCCATACTATTAAACTAGATGCTCAGAGGAGTGTTTGTATTTCCACTTAACAAGTTGCCGCAATAATTATTTCTTATGAGTGTAATATTTATTTTTGGTAGCTGGGCCCGGTTTGTGCTCATTAATGTCCGTGTGCTTTGATGTTATCATGTCTGTAGCGTTAATTATCCTCTCTGCAATGCCTACAAAGGCCCTTGGAGGGAATAAATTAATAAACAACATTTTCACGTCACTGGAGTTGGTTTTCGGATGCGCCACATGCTCAGGAGATGTGGAACGAGTGCAGCCTAATGCAACTAGTCTGCCAGTTTGGTATGTCCCATCAATTAATATTAAGGGGTCAGAGATGCGAGTGTCCTGAAAAGGTCCAGCACGTGCGGTGAACACAATTCTTTGTGTAGAGACTCTGAAGGCGTAAAGGCGAGCGGAAATATGTTTATTTGGTTAGTGTAGCAAATATGTGTATTTCCATTTAATCACACAATTATTGATTCTCAGAAAATGGTTCCATAACGAGTTCTTTGTGCGACAGTCTCGTGTCGGGCGTTCAGTCGTAGTACCTGTGCTTTTTGTTGTCACATGACGCTCCTGGCACGTCGGTGTTCAGTTTGGTCGAGTGGCAACTTTGACCGACTGATGCCGTCTTGTAATCATAGGTCGTGTGCGGCCACTGACATTTGATGCACTGAAGCTGCAGAGCTGGCTTCTAATTCGCAAATTTTCCTGGTAGTTCTCTGCGTCAATGCAGTAAGCTCGGGCATGTAGTGCTTACGTGGCTGTGCCTTTTGCTGTAGTGTTGACTTGATGGCTGGCAACAGTGTTTGTTTGCTATCCAAGCCATTTCACTTCAATTTCGTAATGCCGATTTTTTCTGCATCCCGCGACCACTGCAACTTGTGAAAGTCTTGTATGGCAGAGTGAAGTCGGGTGATGCTTGCTGTCCACTTTTAAGAACAACCAACCATTCTATTTCTTCAAGTCACTCAGCGGCATTCTCTGTCAAAGTTGAAAATTGTGTGCTTCTTTGCGTGGAAACAGATATTAGGTGTCAGCAAATTATTAGGTATTATCCATGGACGAAAACCAACACCAAATCAACTGTCCTTGCATCGCCGCTCACCTGATTTGTCGTGCTTACCTCCCGTCGAGGTGATGGGGATCAGGAGCTTCGGGGTAATGTCAGCACCAGGGGCAAAGGCTACCAAAGATAATCTTCAATGTCCCGCGGATGCTCCTCGAAACGTGGTCGAAGGTCGCTCGGCACGAACTCTCGCAGGCCAATTCATTGGTACGGGCACCTCCAGTAGACATGGTCGGCCTCATGCAGTGGTAGCAGAGTGGTTTTCGGTCGACCATCCACAGCACCTCCGTTTTCCTCGGTGTACTTTGTTCGGCGAGAACCTACACTGTTTTTTTCCGATGTCGGGAATGCTTCGGCGTTGGGGTGTCTCGTTGAATTGGCATTGAATACTAACGGGTAGCCGGTGGTGGACGTCGTGACTTTGTGGCATAAGTCGCCCTCGGTTCGTCAGATGCCACTTCGCTGACAGAAGTCTTCAGTTGAAATGCCTGTCGAACTTGGTCCGAAACAATTTCGGCACTCAAAGTAAAAGCTGGGCAACTGATGGCAAAAAGTAGCCTCCTGATCTCCTCCCGGACAACAATGTGGATGATGTTGCGGATGCCTGGGAGTTTGACGTCAAAGTTGCAGCTGGATGACTCGAGTGTCGAGACTCTGGGGAGTTGTTGATAGTGACAGGCTCGGGCCTGCAGTGTGCATTCAATGTTGGAAGCCTCGGTGATATGAACCCTTCGGCTGTTGTCGTGGGGTTGCGGACAAGGCTGCCGAAGGTGATGTCCCTCACATGAGGGGCATGGGATTCTTAGCTTCTCGTCTTCTGTAGCACCAGGGTTGGCGTGGGTGCTCGATCAGGCGCGGAACGTCCTCCACGAAGGCAGCAGCGCTCTCGTTGAATCCGTGTCCCGGACAGAGTCAGGGATTCGGCTCTCTCTCGTCAATGTTGGCTGATGAACGTCTACTTCAGCTCGACCTTGCAAACTTTTCATGACGTTGAGGAGGATTCGTGGTACTCAAATCAGTGCCTGACAGTTTTTTCTACGAGAACTATAGGTTCTGTAGGAGCTGGTTGTCTGTCCAACCACTGGGGCGGGCAACACGGTTATATTGTTCAATTCAGCCCTCGACGTCTTCATACACCTTGCATGAAATAGCGTCGGAGTTGAGGTGCGACGGGCATGCAAATAATGGTGGGAGTGGACACGGTTTGCTGCTAGAGGTTTGTCATTGTTGGCCTAGTCAGCTTCAGGTTTTCTGGCAAAAGACAGAATTCCGGTGGTTCTTGCTGGTAGCAGCGACTGGCTCGGATTTCAGGTTCTTCGTGGTGTATTTCCGAGGTTCGTCCTTGTGGTACTCGCTCGCCTTGCGGTTTTTCTGCCGGGCTCGGGTTAGGACTTTGTTCACGGCTCGCCGGGGTTTAAGACGCGGGATAGTCCGCCACCCGTGTCCCGTTATCGGGAAACTCGGCTGAAAAGCCGTCAGGGTGCACACAGAGTGAAGGGCTATGGGTAAAGTATCCAGCACCTCCACCAGAACATTCGACGACAGCTGAATATGGCCAGGAACTTTCCAGGATAGTAAATATCGATAGAAGATATGACCGGAGCAAGCATCCGTGACAATATAGTAAACCTGACAGACGAGAGTCTATCTTGACTACTAAAGAAGCTGCATTGCTTTAGTGGCATTCTGTCCGAATAAATCCTCTCCTTCGAGGTTTGGCGACTGCTATGGACGAACTGAACTAAACTGGATGTGGAACCACTTTTCTGGTAATGAGCCGCTACAGACTGTCATCGCAAAGCGGCGTGAACGGGTGGACTGGGTAGGTAACACGCGCGATGAAATGTCCATACAGCTTGCAATTCACGTAGCGAGTGTTGATGAAACTTGTCTTGACGAAACATGCGACATACCAGCGGAATCAATACCAACTGCAACACCTGTCCTCCGTGAAATAGCACGTCTACGCCAGAAAAATATAGGAAACAGCACAGCATCACCTAAAGCACGGCACAGGAACTACCAGCTTGGAGGCAGCTCGTAGGTGCGCCGCACAACCAAAGTGAGCCTTCGGTCATTTGAACGAAGCGGCACCACGATTACATACTGCCAAGCACGACTCACGCAATTTCCGTCGCTAAACTGTGTATCCAAATATTTTGCACACGCTTCACTGCAAACCTCGAAGATTCCGATGGTCAACAAGAGCACAGAAACGTCGCCTTAATTTTTATCCTAGCGGTATCCGAATCAATCCGAGGTCCGAGCAACGTAGGGCAGATTCTTCCGTGGTAATATCCCCGTCGGTCACCAGCGAAATGCACACCGTTCCTCCGTAATTTTCACGTTATGCCTACGTCACACCCTACGCTGAACTCTGAAGTCGCTTTCGACCGGCCTCATATAACGGCTTCCGCGTCTGAAACCAACTCGCCGACACGAACGACGACGAACAAAGCATCCGACAAGCTCCGGCCCAGGTGGGACCAGCCGCTGCATGGGCGCTGCCATCTTTCCTGTGACGTCACGTATTTGGTTCGGTCACGTGACGAGTGGTCAAATTTGCGTACAATGACAGCGGCCTTATGGCGGTCACTTTCGAGTGCAGACCGGAACTCCGGTTTATCGCTTTAAGCCCCTCTACCTCGTTGTTTCCTGCATTCCCCTTAATGCTTAGGTAATTTAGCAATAGGTCTCTTCAGCAGAATAGTTATCAATAGGCACCATTTTCAAGATCAGTAGACTCCCAGGTTTTATAATAAAAGTTTCTCAAAGATTTGCCGCTGTGCGCCCCGCGTCGGCCATGTCTACGCTCGCACCGCCCTCTCTTTGTCGTCGTTCCATGCGCTTGCGTGCCTAGTTTCCTTTCCTTCCGCGCTCCCGGGGCGGCGATCCTGTCCCGTGTGTCTACTTTCCACCGGGTGGCGGTCTTGTCGCGCGTGTCTAGTTTCCTCCGGCTCCTCGGGGCGGCGATCATCGTCCATACGAAAGAATGACCACCGATCAGAACAACAATAAATGTGTTTACGTACCTTTCGTCACGATGAACACCGATCAAGACAAGAAATCTGTTCGTACCTTGGTTCAAAATTCTGTGTGACGTCTGTGCCGTGTGCTAAAAAGCTTCACTGGTCGTCCATCTTCACAGAGTGGATAGGCTCATGATTATTTTCTGCCTTCGAGGTGTGGCGACACTGGATTACGCCGATGATAAATTTAGCCAATGCAGTTCGCCCGCTAGCCTACGGTATTAACGTGCATCGCGCAGTAGCGATACACGATCGCACGCCGTTACGATGCTCATTCAAATTGAGACGGGCAGGAGTGGGGATTGAACGCAGGACTCCTGGATTGTTCTGCGTCGTGAGTTTTCGCTCCGTTTGCCCCGAGCAGCGGTGCGCTAACACATTCGGCCACCGATCCCCCGTAAGACGGCCTTGCTGGGGGCAAGGGGGCGCGTCTCGGTTGGTTTTGATGTCGGCAATTTCTGGCGGGGAATGTTCCGACTGACTGGGAGTGCCGTCATCGCCAGCGTAATGATGGTCATTGCGACGCCGTCCTCGTCGTCGTCCCTCTGAAACCAGCGAACCGACTTCTCGGAGATCGGTCCACGGCCGATGTGGGTCAGAGGGGCGGCAAGCAAGGACGCGTCGGGTAGCAGCGGGGTGTGTCGCGCTCGTAGGAACGGGCACACACGCTCCATAGGTGGCGGAAGCGCCGAGGTATGTAACCGAAGCACACTGCCAACGCGAAGAAAACACTCTTTATCACGACTAGCACGGGACCGGGAATTATATATCCGACGACCGGATCACTGGGCGAAGAACAAAGTGGGAGACTAATGGGAATTGGACGTGGCGTGGACGACCAGTGAGAGAGCTTGGACGGAATTCGACGTGCTTGCTGCACTCTTATGGAGGCTTACGGACTAGCGCCACTCGTACGGAAGATAGAATAGATGAAACGTGGTCTAAGCCATTCGGAAAACTCCAGAGTGGTCCGTGCAATAGATGCGTGATTTCTAGACTTCATAAGACGGGCGAGTGGATAGGCGTGAAATGACTTTTGAAGAATTTGCCTCGATATAGAAGAAATGAATTCGACAAACTTCGCGGTTTTTGCGTTGGGCAGTGCATCGAGAATGTTATGACTGACTCAAGGAGACACAATTGATTATCTTCTGGGGACAGACAGCGTGCCACATAAACAAACGCAACCTAATGGAATGTTTTAACTATTGCATATGTTGTCTAGTATAACAACTGGCTGTTTATTGAACGCGTTTTGAGAGCACCTAACCGTCGCTCAGCAGCCTCTAACGTTGCGAGTAAGGACGACGCGAATCACAAATACGGAAGTGGGAACATAAGAACTCACGTCCTGCGTTTCTTAAAAGAATACTGCAATGAAAACATAATTTTTTTTGAAGAGCCCAAATAAAAAAGGTTCATGTATATATATATAGATATATATATAGTTTCTTTTTTTTTATTCTTACACCTTTAAAACAAAACCGCGAAAGCTACACTAATGCGGTTTGTACAGGTGGGTTATACGGCCAGGCGGACATTATGTGGGTGGCTAATCTTTGCGATAAGTCGGCTAATTAATTTAAATTTTTTAATTGATTTTTTTATTAGTAAAAATAGACATATAGTTCCAATCAGAAATTGCTGATCATAACCGAAAACCACTAAATCAACTATTTTTAGAAAGATATAATGCCGGGGCAGCATCTTACGTCGTTCTGTAAAAACGCTTCATTTGAACGCGTGTCTAGATTTCGGTTTCTTATCGGAGCGCATGTTTGCGCCCGCGGTCCTGGTCCCCAGTGGTCGCGGCGCGAAGCCACTTCCTCGCCTCCCTTGTAGAATGGAGGGAAGTAGGGCGCACGCGTGCTGCGCGTCTCAGCCACATGGGAGCAGGACCGCGGGCGCGGTGATGCGCTCCGATAAGAAACCGAAACCTAGAAACGCGTCCACATGGCGCGTTTTTACAGAACGCCATAAAATGCTGCCCCGACGTTATATCTCTCCCAAAATAGTTGAATTAGTGGTTTTCGATGATGTTCTACAAGTTTTTAATTGAAACCATATGTCTATTTTCACTAATGAAAAAGTTATTTAACAAATTTTAATTAATTAGCCGTCTTATCGCAAAGATTAGCCACCCACACAATGTCTGCCTGGCCGTAAACCCACCTGCTCAAACCGCATTAGTGTAGCTTTCACGGTTTTTTTAACAAATCTGTAAGAAAAAAAATACCCTGTATATATATATATATATAAAAAACAGTTTACTAAGAAAAAGAATGTCGGAGCAATAATTACGCCGCTAGGCGCCATTCAAGTGTAAAAGCTGCAAGGTGCAGCCCTGGAGCTTCTACATCCCTGTCCAGTGCTTACAGGGTGCTTACATTTCTCATTAGCTGAAGAGATGATTGACCTGTGCGAGTTCGGTTGTAAATTTGTATCTCCGTGCCGTGAGAGTATTTTAACCGGCTATATTTTTATGTTTGAGAAGCAAAATATCGAGATAGAGTCATTATTGTTTTCAGATGTATTTTGTGGTTGCTTCTCCCGCTTTGGTTCGAAACGTCAACAAACATGGCTGCCGGCGTCTGCGAAGTGCTGAACGGGCAACGAGCACAGCTCGTTGAACTCGTCAATTTTCATGAGTACGGGTAATTTTAAGTTTACAGAGGGTGTTTAGAGGAAGATCTTGTCAACCAACATGGTTTGCAGCAAACACTTGTCGCAAGCATTCGGAAGCGCGGCGCGAATGCTTGTTTTCGTAGCGGGACTGACCTAAGCAATCGGGCATTCGGCTCGCATCAAGTTAGTCTATGTGTGTTCCCGTCATTTCGCTTTAAAGGCAAGTACCTCTCAAATTTTGCTGTGCACCTGGCCTGCCGAAGCGAATAATTTTAGGTCACGTTTTAATTGTGCGTCATGACGATCTCTCACCTTGCTCGCGGATGCCACGCGAGAAAAAGATAACAAGAACATAAAAGCTGAAAGGACTGCATATATATTTTATTTTTTTTTTTAGTTTCCTCGGTCGCTTTTACCAGACATCAACAGACGATGACAGACGCTTGTATTGGGCCTGTGCATCATGGAACGCTAGAACGGCGCTATCACGGTCGTCTTGCGAGGGTTTTAAAGGTTTTGAGAAGTGGCGGTTTAGCAGACGGACGAAGGTGAAAACGGACGCCGACGAGCAGCGTTTTCATGTCCGCGTCCTTGGGGCGTGGCAGACGACGATAGACGGTGGTGAAATAGCAGATGATGCTGGAGGTGTCGACCGCTATTTCACCACTCTGGTGTCTGACACAACTAGCAGTCGTTGTCAGACACCAGAGACGCGCCGGATGTCGGCAAAGGTACACCAGGTTTGTTAGCGTGTTCGGCCGAGCAGCCAAGCCAATCCAGTAGTAATGGGCGGGGCAACTGATTTGTGGGCGGGGCTTAAAGCGGGCCGTGACCTGGACCTAAATTGCGTCTAACGACGCAAATATTGCGCGAGATGTTTTTCTTCTTGTGGAAAAAATTATGAAAAAATTAATACTTTGGTTTGAGCTAGTCGGTTCATGATGGTTTCAAAGTTTAAAAGCGCAAAACATCAAGGACGAAAAAAACACAACTGCGTCAGCACGCCATCTATTGTTCTTAGTGACACAGAGGTTTCTTTTCTAGACGGTTGCGTCTAGATTGTATGACTCTTAGGATTCGAACACGTGTGTAGAATTATGTAAGTTGTAGATTTTAATATAAAGTGGAGGCATGAGTTGCAACTTTGTTCTCGCATTTGCGCTGGTTTGACTGATTTTGTTAAAATATACGTTGCAAGTTGGTCCCTGTCTGTGTCGTGTGTGTTTTCTTCTTCGTCCTTGTTGTTTGGCGCTTTCAAGCTTTTAAATCATTACGCAAAAAGAAGGAGCTACGCGACTCACCTACGCTGTTTAAAAAAAAAAAGCTTTTTTTTTTCTTTGCTCTCTTCTTGAGCTGCCATTAGCGTGAATACAGAATGCGACCTTAGCGCATCAAATCGAGTAAAGATGATTGTGATTGGGTAGAAGAAAGAAAACGCAGGTGAACTTGGCGCGTGTGATTTTTCCGCCCTTAATTCGATGCTCTGTGAACCATGTATCCATGTAAATCCATGTAAACACAGCCAGTGACTATATAATTGGTGATGAGTATAATGATGTCTTTTTTTTATCTTAAAACAGCTTATCTGCACAAACTAGGTTTAATATCTTTAAAATATAGCTCAATATGGCTTCCACAAGGGCACGGGAAACTCAGCCAGGAAAATCCCGAGATAGCTCGGACCCCACACAAGTCATAGATGAACTTTTTTTTTTCTATCTTTATGGCTGCATATTCGTAGAATCAATCACTACGATTGATGGAGGGAGCTCCGTGAATGACGAACCAAAGAAATGTTCAGACCTTAAAATGATGGCTGAAGCGAACTAATCAGCTTGACGTTTTACAATTTTACGCCGTGGTCAGTCTTGCATCTCTGTCCTTATTTTTAGATCTAAATACTTAACCTAATTGTGTTGTATGTATGTTTAGACAGCCCGACGTTAGTCTGCTTCAATGAGTGTCTGATGTCTCAGCTGTAGATGAGAAGTTTAACCACGCAGTAGTGATACACGACCGCACACCGTTACGATCGCTCATGCAGATCGAAACCGGAGTGGGTGGGGATTGAAGTTTGAACCCAGGATCCCCAAGTTCCACAGCGCGAGATTTCGCTCCATCGCTCCGAGCTGCGGCGCCTGAACAAACTCTGCCATCGATCCCCCCCTCTAGACATATCCTCGGCCACATCATTTTCCATGCTCCCTTCGTAGACAACGGGGAATTGCGGTCCGAGTGCTCTACGGGGTAGTTGACGCACTGAGGGTTTTAGAGATATCACTGTTTGGGTACATTTAATCGATTGTGCTCCAAATTATTCACATACCATAGGTGTGATCTAAGGGTTTACTGATATTTTGCGATGTTCTATACACTCGTACAAAAATGCGCTATTGGAGGTTTGCTGCATTTTGCATGTATTGTAGCTCTGAGCACGTGGAGTGGACGCTCACCCTGCGTGATCCAGGAATACTGGGTTCGGTTACGCTTCCAGCTCGTCTTCATCTGGATTAACACACTCTAAGTAGCGACCACGTCGCATTGGTGCGCTGGCACAGCACCTGTATCTAATTTGTTCGTCGTTTCGCACTAACGTCCCCAAGTGTCGTATTCCCTGCTTGGGAGATCGTCTTCAAATCACTGTAAGACCGCTATAAGTACGGTGCAGGTGCCATACATTTAGATGATGGTGATCGAAGCGACGAGACTGAATTTTGGGAAAGGTATATCAAGAAAATGCTTCGAAATGCAACCCACATTATTGAAGGAATATTGAGGCATCGAGAGAATCGGTGGTATTGTGCCGAATACTTGTTCCGCCCTCTTCATATTGCCTTCAGACCCGGTCGCTCCAACGGTTGTCAGGGTGGATCTCACTGCCGATCCCCTTTTGACCGTTTCTCTTCAAACGACAGTCAGCGAGTCTACCGCTCCAACATACCGAGCGTCTCCGATAGTCGTTAAACGACCAAAAGACAGAAAGGGACACCAATAGGAACATACGCACCCCCCTCAAGCCGCAAAAAAACTACAAAAGAAAGCACCAGTAAGCGACAAAAGAAGCGACGTATCGCCTCCGTTCGTAATGGTCCCTTCTTCGAGCGGAAACGAAATCCGACACGGACGTGCAAGACCCGTCGGGGAGTCAGCGCGGTGGCTGGAAGACAGCGGCGACCACGAACTGTGCGTCGCGCCGAACGGGGAGGTGGGGGGGGGGGGGGGGGGGGGGGGAGGCAGGAGGCAGAATAAGTTTTCAAAGGCATTCGTGGATAATGCGGTGTCACATTCGAAGTATATTCGGCGCATAAGCCACAGCCGGTGTTTCGAAACAGGCCCGGACCGAACGGTGAGCACATCACCTTTTCGGACACCAGGCGGGAGGAGGGCCACGACCAGCTAAAGCACCACGGCGGCCGAGTTGAGGTCAACGGCTGGCCACGAAAGAGGAAAAAATAAATGCGCCCTCGTGTCAAACGGTGTCAAAAACCTTAGACAGCCGGCATCGCACCGAGTTCGAGGAGGGCCCGGCCGAGAGAGCGCGCGGAAGGTCGTGGACGAACGTAAGGCGCGAGGTGCTCGCCCTCGCCGTGATCCCTCGACAAGAGGCGCAAAGAAGCGACCAGAAAGTTCATCATCCGGGGCACAATCACGGTCCGGGCGAAGGGAGAGGTGTCGAGGCGCGAATCCGGATAGAAAGCGCATTCCGCGGCCGAGCAGGAAGCCGAGCTCCGACCGCTTCCAGGTTCTAATGAACCCCGGCGTTTCTTCGCACTTCGTGTACGTCCCAGCGCAGCTTCCCCCGCACGTCTTCCTGGTGTGGATGAACTCGCGAGGGAGACCGCAGCGTCGAAAGCGACGCGACCTTCCCCGCCGTAGCGAGAGCTCTTCTTCCCTTACGGTTTATTGAGGTTTTCTCTTTTTTCGACCGGCAGTTTCCCACCTGCAGTCTTACCTCTAGCTTCTCTTTCTTTTTTTCCTCCCCCACTGGCTCGTAGCTGAAATGGCAGAATCAAGATAACGATAAGGAGCAAAGGCACACGGGTAAAGAAAGTTGAAAAGAAACGCAAATAGAGCGGTCGTGCTTTCCTGGCGGCTCAAAGAAATTTCTCACGTTTTCCACGTTACTGACGACTGCGGTCGCTCTCCCCGGGTTCCCGCTGTCGGCGGGAAGAGTGCAGCGTGCGCGTAAAAGAAACAAAAAGTGGGTCCTCGCGAGTCACCGAGCTCGACGGTCTCTCGGAGAGCCTGGTGCGGCGTCGTTGTCGCCGCTGTCGTGACCGGCGCGTGAAGCGTGGAGCTCGCTCGCCACAATGCTGCGAGGGCCGCGAGTGGAAGGAACTTGCCCGCCAGATAAAGTTATTAAAGGGGGCCGCGCAACCATATTAGGCAGGAACATCTCCCACTTTCAAGCATGCTAACGCTAATGCGTTCTAAGTATATTCGCATGAAACGCCATTCACAAAGAACCTTCTTTTGTTGCAGCTTAATTTCGAGAATAAAGGCGGACGTTTTCGTTCCTTGTCTCCTTCGCAAACCTTGATGACGCAGTTGAGGGATTGCATTGTTGGCGTCGACAGCCATACGATCCCCAGGATTTTGTCGTCGAACTTTGCGATCCTCGCAGTTACTATATTTAGAAATGGCTTATACGAAATACAAATTGGGGTGTGGGTGTGTTTATATACAGCCTGAACTACGCATCTGCCTCAACGGGTGACATTGTCTCTCGGGGGATTGATGAGCGATTTAGATAGTGCGGTACAGCCGCTAGCCTGGGGTTTTTAACGTGCACCACGCAGTAGGGACCGCACGCCGGTATACGATGTGCATCCAGATCGAAACAGGGCAGGGGTGGGGATTGAGCCCAGGATCCTGGGCTCTGCAGCGCTAGCTTTCGCTCCACGTGCTCCGAGCTGGTGTGCGCTAGCCCACTTGGCCACTGATCCCCCATGACTCACACAGTGTACACAGGCACTGCATGAGCATTCGAACTGGGCTCGTGCCCAACCGCTCCGATGACGTGAGGAGTCGAATCTTCAAAATCTGTGGAACTCATCGCGTGCCTGTCCTTTGCAAAACCCCAGCGGGTGGCTCTGATAAGCACCCAGAGCACATAATAGTCTACAGATCACGTGAACGCTTACTGTGGCTGAGAGTTAAGGGGGTTAAGGCTGCTTGTTTTTCTCGCCTTTTTATGGCGACTCCCCTTACGTGAAGAAGAAGATACGATTGTTTCATAAGTAGTTATTGTCAAGAAATAATTTCAAGCGGTATTTACTCGAAGTCCCCAAAAACGTTTTGCATCGCCACTTTAAATGAGGACTGAACATGGTGAACGCTGATGCAAAAAAAAACAAAAAAACAGGCAGTTTTGAACGCATCAACAAGCACAAAGTCTGAACGAAGATGGGCTAAAAGTCATTGAGGGCTGCTCGCTTGCCCTCCTAAAAGGGAAGCAAGAAAAATCCTTGAGCTTGAAAAAAAAAAATATATTTTTGAGCATCGTAATTGTCAATTAAATTTTCAACGTAACCCTGCCTGTAGCGGCGCGCCGAGCGCAGGAAAGTACAAAAGCGGTAAAAAAAAATAAAAAAAAAGGAGTGCCGTTCTCGGCGGGGTGACAAGATTACGCTTGCTCGCCACTAAGCCGACACGGGAATGCCGAAGACGACGTCCTGACACTTTGGACAGATAGCAGTCGGCAGAGAAGCTCGCCTCGTGCCCTGCGGCAATCGCTGCAAGTATTTTTCAAAATAAATCGGGTTTTAAGTTCTGCCCAAATTAAGCGCGCTAACCGCATTCACGGGACAATAAGCTATCGATGTCTAGTCGTGACTCCGATTTCTTGAAAAGTGCTTCAGCTTCTCTTTAAAGAAAATCGCCATGTAGATTCATCAATGACTGCAAAATTCTATTGATCAGTATTATCTTCCCGAATATAAACCATCGCCAATAAGGGGATGGTTACGTCATATCCCTAGGTCCTAATTCGTCGATCACTTCTTACTTTACTTTGACCGGTTGGAACCTTTGTGACGTGTATTTTGCTGAGAACATGTTCTTGTTGCACCGATTCACGACGTATTCACGGCACATACGTCTTCTTTGGTGATATTTTATAGCATACTAACATCTATTTTTATTTCTGTCTGGTTTTAACTGTATCCCACTATCTTTCTCTCTCATTCTCATTTTGTGGTGACAGGAATTGGTTCGTAAGTAAATATCAATAATACTGTTCCAGAGACTTGCACCCAAGGCTGCATACACCCTTTAAGCACCCTTAGCTTATATATTACACCATTTTTAATGGTAAAATACGGTGCCGTTGCACGAAGCACCCTTCATTTTTGAAAGATGTGAAAAGTGTGCGGAAATAAAATCTACGATGGGCGTGGAGAACACCCTTTCTTAAAGTTGTTGGGCTCACTCTCCGTGCAGCAGCTTTAGATGACCTTGTTCTGCAGCCACTACATTGAATAATTATTGCCCGTGGTAATGTTTGTTACTTCATGATACAATCCTTGAACATGTGTTGGTGCGTTAAATATTGATGATACCAAAGCAGCGTTATTGTAAACTTCGTAACTGCGGAGACGGTCATCTGCCAATGGGTGTCTTTGAACACGAGGCGGTGGAGTAGTCAACAGGGTCGTGATTCGTCCCTCGTCTCTGACTTATTCCATCTCCATTGGACTTTCGCGTGCAGGTGAGAACAGCATGGGGTGGTTGTTGCTTATAAGACTGTGCTCGTAAAAGATACCCCTAAGGGGTTGCTAATATCGCCTGCTTCCTCTTTCAGGTCGTTCAACCGCAGTTTAAGGGTGTTAGCCCTCGAATGAACTGATGTGCCCCATTAACGGTTAAACGTTTTTGGTGTGTATTTTCAGGAGTTGTAAGACATGAAATATCAAGCTGGGAGATATTGCCGCGAGTGTACTTTAGTTTTGTTTGTTTGTTTATGTGCCTTGAACAGATGAGCTATTAGAGATCTGAATATATCATCTTTAAAAAAAGGAAACATACTAAAGAGAGTTTTTGTATGTTTTGTGTTCAGGGAGTAGACCCTTGGCTTCGGAACCATTTCTTAAAATAATGATATGCGCGGAATCACTTACAATAGATGAAAATAAAACGACAAGGGACAGACAGGACAAAGTATCTTTGTCCAGTATGTGTCCATTTTGTCGCTTTCCATTTATAACTGATAGATACAAGAACGCTTCAATCCGTTGATTCCTTAAAGGTCCGTACTTCTTAGGTTTATTTATATATATAAAAAAAATTAACATTGAAATAAAATAAAACGTACGATGTTTATGATGCAATTAAATTCAAAGGTGCAAGCGAGCTCGACAGGAATGACGAAAATTGTACAACCGTTGCTTGAACCAATATTTGCACGGAACCTTTGTGACATATTAGCGGACTGACGCCTTTAGTGGCGTCTGTCGGTTAACTCAAGAATGAGACCGTTCAGTTTCACTGATAATCAAAGCCGATAAACCAACTTTGTAAAAGGCAAATCAATAGGCAGCTCAAGGTGGGCACTGACTGGCAGAGAGCAGTGGGACGACACAGATACCGTATGTACAAACGTACAGTGTAAATCGCGTTTTGTGCATGAAGAAAATTTACTTGGTTGGATCTTTCGTAGTGTTTGCTGTAATATATATATATATATATATATATTCATACAAAGACATACAGTATATAGATACATATATATAATTTCTTTATCTTGTTTTTTATAGCCAAGATCCTTAAAGCATGATGAAGAACAACCCGACACCAGAGTGGCCGCTCAACTCGCAAGCTTGAAGCATTCAGGGTCTGAGGTGAGCATGAATTACCCGAGCTCGGATATTTCAGGAAATGCAATCCGTCCCCAATTACAGCTGTGGGCTGAACGCACGCGCAGGAACCACGGCACGGTTCGCGCGCCTCTCTTTTTACAATTGCGATGTCTCTCTCACATCTCCCTAGCGAATCTGAACAACAAAATGTACTTCTTCGGTTACGGCAATTCACATACAAGAGGAACCACCAACACGCCGCCGAGGGCAAATGCAAACAACACAAACGGAACGAGCGAAGCACGCGAACTTCCGCGTGTGCACAGAAAGACAGCAGGAAAAAAAGAAAACACCTCGAAGAACACAAAATCCCTGGAGGGGAGTGCTACTACCTGGCTGAGAGCGCAGACGTCTACGGCTCGCATTCGAACCATCTTCGAGGGAAAGGAAGACTGATCGCTGGTCTCGGCAGAATAGTGATCGATTGGCGAGCTCACCGGGTTTGGGGGAACAAATACAAAGCAAGTAGTTGCGATGATTTTTTTTTTTTATCGCAGCCGGGTCAGTAGCACGCTGATCATGGCCGGTCTAGCCTAACCTAGCTCAATGCGTGTGCGTGTAAGCCAGCTTGCTCGTAGGCCCACATGGTTACACTGTTGCCAGCCGAAAGAGTGAACTAAAGGATGCGCCTGAAGGAGGTGCGATTTGCTCGTCGGAGCTGAAGAAAAAGAAGAACACGATCGCAGAGACTGCTTTGATCTCCTTCCGACAATGGCAGGCAGTCTTTCGGGACGGTTCCGAAGGCATACGTGAGAAAGAGGATTCGACGAGAGTATTCGGTGCCCTGGGGCGCTTGGCTGCTCAAAACTACCTGCGTGCTTCAGCGCAGTATGTGTACTTTGGAGTCGAGGCAGCGACTAACGTGATGTACGTATTTAGAGTGCAACATCTCATAACGCTTTGCTCAGTAGGGCCTGCATGGCAATAATTTAAGTTTGTTAGAACAAACTCGGTGTTCACCCTAAAGGGAAGTACGCTGAAGGCAAGTGAAGAAATGTGGTCGCGCTAAAAATCGTAGTTGTGTGCCCCAATTAGGTGAAATTAGGCACGGTTTTTCTTTCTCTTCTCAACATGGGCAATGGTTTACTCACGCATCCAAGGGGCAGTTAAAAACAAACATAATTACATGTAGTCGCGACGATATTACAGGATACTACGATAACCTGCATTACATTTGCAACGAAGCGTAATAGACTATTTTTTTATTGAGGTACTGGCTCTTGCGTAGGCAATACGCAAGAGTACAGCGTACGTTTCCAAGACATTGTCAAATAGACGTCCGCTTCCAGGTGCTTCCAGCGCCACCAAGCCAACCAAGATTTTTATGAAAAATAGAAAGAATAAAAAGTCTTGAGTGGATTTAACTCAAGATAAGGAAAGTTAAGCTGACTGGCCAAGTGGTGCTCCGGCGTTGGCGGCTGCGAGTGTGAGAGTACGAGTGCGTGGCGAAATTCGCCCACGGTTCATCCGTCAAACATCATTTGAGATGACCGTTTTTAACGTGTCGTGGGTTGAAATCTATGGTCTACTCATTAGAAATGCAGGGAGATAACTGCGTGATTTTTTTAAAGATTTGTGTTTTCATCGGCAATCAAATGTGCGATAAAAAGATCGCAGCGCTGACGCAGAATGCTGGTGGCGAACATTCTTCATGTGCACCCCATTGCTGAATGGCAATCTGGCGCGACTGCGGGAGGTCTTGGGAAAGGTTACCGAACTGAACTTTACGTAACAAAGAGATACCCTACATTGTAAATCGAACGCAAACCTCACGTCATCCATGCTACCTGTCGTGGTGGCTGTCATTTTGAAAGATCTGTTCAACTGAAATTGCTGTTCAGCTGACAAATCGTGCATTTACCAATTGAAATTGATGCAGACAAAGTGTGAGGCTATGGTGCCTTTCCGCAAAAAGCTAGGATACACGCGAACCAAGCAAGGTTGTTTCTCGGAACTTGGTACGTCTTGGTCACACAACAATGTGTTTTTTTGTTGTTGTTTTTTTGCATTTCGCGGCAATGAATGAGTAATTATGGTGAGCTTTGTTTTTGCTTTTGATCAAACAACGCTCAAAAATGCTTGGCCGTTTTTATCTTAGCTTTGGGAATTAAAACGATCTCGTTTTTATACCTACTCTGCGGGGGAGCATGCACGTTTGATTCGGCATATCCACTTAAGGTGATGCAAGCTGGAGAAATAGAGCGATTATTTCAACGCTTTGTAGCGCAGAACATATTTAGTTACTTTAATGCAAGAAAAAAGTAAGCGAAGTGAGGTACTCTTTTACGTGTTTGATGCTGGTCATTTACGTTGGTTAAAAGGCTTCGCCCTCATGTGAAAATACGGTCTGAGCGCATTAAGAAAGCTACATTACTGTTCCAATCTAACAGCGCAATCTTGAAGTGAAAACATTAAGCACACTTTTTTGGACGCCTTTACGACTGGAACGCAGTCATAAAACTCAAGATCAACAACTCAAGAACTCTTTCTAACGGTCTCGAGCAGTACATTTTTGTTTTATTTTCCAACGATCCATTTTTTTGCAAAAGATTTGTTCTGCGGCCGCTATTTCATAACGTCTTGCTCCCCGATCTAGCCAACGGTATGCTGCAAACTCTAGAGCCCAAAAGGCAAACTCGGCGGTTCTAAAACCGTCGGAAGAGACTTTACAGCTTTCTTCGCGCTCGCTAATGTTGCGTCGGCAACTTTCTTTCTGCCGCGAGACGACCTTACGCGGAAGTCGCACCGAAGGCTCTAGGCTGCCGGCTACTTCGCTAACAGAGCCTCAGGGATGGCTGCAGTTACTTTGTAGACATTTGGATGTCAATGACCCCGTAGTTTCAAAATTCAGTCAGATCCCTTCGTCAAAGCGCAGAACGTATGCCTTGCGTTTTTGTTGTTTCTTAAACGTGCGATGAAGATTGAAACGTTTCCAGCTGTTCTGTTGATACTCTTCTACCTAAGCCGGGAAATAGGCTCGTCTTTTCTTAGCTAAGGCATTTAACCTACATTTTCGGTATCTCGTATGTTGCAAAGGTTGCGTCGACGGATGAACTGTCTTTGCGCGCCTTATCATGACCTGCCAAGCAGCAGAGATTTGGCCAATCATTGCCCAATGGCTGGAATTGGTCCTTAGGCCAGCTGCCAAAGAGTAGCCATTAATCGATCAATGCTTAGCCGATGACTGACCCTATTGAAATATCTCATTTGTATGAAAAATTTCTGTGTCCAACATAAACATAGGAATCATACAAGATATATATAAGAACTTATAAGAGCTATATGAGATATATAAGAACATATAAGAACTTCTGCAATATATGGATATTGCAGAAGTGCAATAAAGCAGACGATCGGTCTATTTTCGCCTGTCAATGACTCTGCAGAACAAAGCTTCAGCGTAAAATATTTATAAAAATAGTTGTAATTTTAATTTGAATCTTGTAACTAGAGATGATAAAATGCATTTATAATATAACGCGATTTGATTGTACTCCAAAACATTAAATTACAATCCCAAGTTGCTAAGAAAAGCAACTGAATAATGGCTCTTTAATTAGCATTATTGAATTACTACCTAAATATGCGGTACGGTAACCGTGACAGTGTTAGAGAAGCAGCTTGGAGCACTGGCTGGAAAAGTGCCCATGGCTTTTAAGCTTTATGGAGCCTGGTCTTTGCTCAAATGTTTTACAATACTCCCTTAGACCTGTGTGTGGCTCGCATCGTAAAAAGTCGGCATGACATTCGGGCACCCCTGACAATAGAAAGCTTTAGTAGATCGTTCCAATAACACCGGTAACGATGCCCGATACTCCGCTGACGCTCTTGCGAGTGCATCGCATTGTTATCGGGTGTTGTTATTGGAGCTATCGGAAATATATACTAAACTTCTATAATAATAGGGGTATCGTGCTGTGTCTCGACACCCTCATTGTTTCCATTCACCTTTAGTCCATCTTAATGGCCTCAGCAACAAACAGTACGAATTTTGAGCGTGGGAACGAATTTTACCCTACATTATTTAACAAACTAAAAATCACCATCTGGTGTCATTGTTGCCTTTCTCCGTCGGTCAATTTTAATTGCCTCAGCAACAAAGAGCAAAGAACGCGAACGTCGGAACGAATTTTGCCCAACTTTTTTAACAAACTAAGAGGCAACATTTGAACACCCAAGACTTTTTGTTTTCAGTATCGTTTGTTCACGATGTTGTAAGTTCAGCTCTCCTGCATATTCTCTGTTATTTCTATAAAAACAATAATGTTAATTCTTTGCCTTTTTGTGCTTTTATTTTAACTCTAGACACACGTACGTGTCATTGAATGTAATGCAATTCTTAAAATTGTTAGAAATACGTTGCAGGTCCCCATGAACAGAATCTCGCTTAAGTCCCTCGCTTTCATTACAAAAAAAGTGCTGAAACTGATGAAATTATAGGTCTGTTTTGATTCGGCCAGAAAGTTCTGAACTAGTTCTGTCCGAGTTCAGAGGAGTGCAGGAGTTGTGCAGCGGCGGCTCAGAACCAGTGCAGCCACCGCGTTAGGACTGGCGCTGTGATCGGCTTCCGGAGCGGAAGCCCAGTGTGTCGCGTGCATCTGTTGGCCCTTGTTTCTCCACGCCATGTCATATGCTACATTTCATCATTCGCGGTTTGATGAAATCATTCGCGTTTCCTTAATTTTGCAATATATAAACGAAATATTTTTTTGTGAATGTTTCTTTATTCGATGTACCAGAAACATTTTCTGTTCGAAATGCGTTTCTGTCGGCATTTTTAACGGCGTCCGCTTCCTAACGTTTCCATAAGTGTTCATGACCATCACATTCATTTAGCAATAGTAGATTCATTCCAAGTCTCGTGTTTAGCATTTCGACGATAGGTTCGCGGCATCCGGATGATTTCGCGTCGGAAGTTGTTAGCAGCAGCGTGCAATAGCGGTCACTTTGAAGACGAAGGCCTGACGAGAGCGTCGTGGCCAAAACAGTTATCGACCGTCACTTTGTCGTCAGGTTGAAGCGCTTATTCTGATTCTCAAGAAAGATGCGCGTGTTACTACCAAGCCGATTCCGATTCTAGGTGTTTTTCCCAGGCCCGTTAGTGGGTGGCCAGAGACACCAGCGGAAAAAGCATGCGCTAATATTAAAATAAAAGACGACCTACCAGGCCCTAAATGCGGAACGCTGCATTTATTGTCCCCGATTTAGGGCTTGGTTGGTGGTCCTTTATTTTAATAACTAATTTCTAAACCGGACAGACGTCTGTCAAATGTTTACATTCAACGCAGTATTATGCTCAGATACGGGGCATGTGGGTGCCAATGTACTAAATCTCCAACCTAGCTCTGCAATGTACCGGGATCGTCAGTCTGCATCCATGTGCTACTGAAGGCGGGTGGATGTCAAGAGTGTGATACTTTTCCTGTGTCTTTAAAATGAACATAAACATAGTACCGCGTAGCATTAAAAAGAAACATTACGCGAGCCAATATTTCAATGCTTATCACAGGGAGCCAAGCCTTCGCAAGCAGGTGTGTACAACGCTTTCAGAATATCATAATCGATCAAATTCCTACCCTCTCTTAGTACCTCGCTTCCGCGTGCACCATGGGTACTCTATTTTACATAAATGAGAAGAAATGTAACCCCCGTTTCGGCGTTATTGTTAAACATCGCAAACATTTGAGCAAGTGCTCCGAGAAATGGCACCGCGAACAGCGACGAACAAGGAGTGTTGTCTGCTCTCTTCGTCTGCTTCTGCACGGATGCTGAACTAACTCCGGAGCCGGTGCCACGTTTTGAGGAACTGGGTCTGAACTGGTTCAGAGCTGGGATGAACCGAACGCGCCAGTGCAGCGGCCGTGCAACTTCCGGTTGAATCGAATGTGCCGGTTCTTGCAATGCTGAACTAGTTCAGCCAGTTCAGTCGAATCGAACAGAGCTTAGAAAGGAGTCATAGGGTCGGTGTTTGGCAGGTTGACGACTAGCGTCATCTCACGGAAGAGAAGGGAAGCAAGGCACGACGATGATGGAAGTGAAACAAAACCAAGTGCAAACGAAAAAGCAAAGGTAGCAAGAGGAAAACTGGTTTGACGGCATCGCTCTCCTGAGGAGGGAAGTCCGCCGAGTGTTGCGAAGTTGTGGGGTGTGTGGGGGTCTTCGCCTGTTTGCATTGATCAGTCACACGAGCCGCAAATGCGGAGATAGTAGGAAGTTTCAATGCAACATTCCTACAACTCCGAGAACGATACTAAATGTTTCGCCGGCATTTTTTTTTTTTTTTTTTGCGCAAGCATCGTATTGTAAGAGCAACAACATACAACAAACAAAAACAACGAGGAAGAGAAAGAGGCTGAAACGAGACGAGCCAGCACCTCAAGGATTCGAACCTTCAAGCCACCAGCTGTGTATTTCTAAACTATAATCTTTCTAAATATGTGAAAACTGTACTACATTGTTCATTGGAATGCCTTCTGATTTAAACAAGCTGTTGACAGTACCGTTAAATGCTATCGTTACCGGAGGTATCGGAACGATCTGCTAAAAATGCCCAGTACCGAAACAGATGTCGTTGAAATGTGCATACGCTTCGAGGAGGTGGAGGAACGGAACACCTGTCTATCGGGCTTCACGTTTCCTCAGGAGTACTTGGTGCGATATTTTTGAAATGCTCGGCTCAATTAATTTTTTTTTTAATTGTTGTTTTCCGAAACAAAAGAACAGAGAAGGCAGTGGGAAGCTGTGAATCGTTTAGTTTAAGAAACAACAACATAAACACACAAAGAGTGCTTCAGGTCAGTTACTCACCTGTGATGAATTTTGACGTCATGCTACCTTGTAGCCGTATTACACAGAAAGCTAGCACTGTGAACCTGCCTTTGCGTTAGTGTTGTCAACTCAAAAAAAAAAAAACATCAAGGAAATTCCGAAAACTGTCAAATACCGCTTAATTTAAAGCGCACGGCAAAAATGACGTTTTAGCATTATTTTTCGGCTATAGTTAGTCTAAAACGGAACATTAGGTACAATAACCCTTCAAAGGAAGCTGTCTTGTTTGTCCCAGAGTGCTTCATGCACAGAACGATGCCCACAGATTGTTATTAGGTGTGTTTGTTCAATCACTGCCAACTCGCCCAACTAACCACCTTACTACTTATTACCAGGTGAGGTTTCTAGCCATACCTGCCGACGTATATTTTCATAGTTAATATTTTTATGCATTAGTTGGTGGAAGTTCAAAGCTTCAGTTACCGAATTCACAGGCTTTACAGAAGGTTATATTCGCTAGGACAGATTTCTGACTCGTCTGACGTCGGTTGGAACTTCTAGTAACCAATCTCAAAGTTTATAACCCTATGGCCTCCATTTATTTTTCTGAATTGTTTCGCACAGTTCAATGGGCCCATGTTTTCTGGCAGACTTGGAGAATGAAATCATATACTGACGCACGAGTCAGTTGAAATCAGGTTTCGATGGTTGCCATCACAATATATCAATTGCGGCGCAACCTTATTCACATTGAAAAGAATTTTGTTGAGTTTAATAAAAAACATAGTGACCCCCTCTAACTTACCAAAGAAATTAAGCTATTTACGATTTATAATTGCATTCTAAAGATTGTTTTAGGCCGCAAAAGAATCCCGATAACATTGCTTAAGAACCGCTCAAAATCTCGCTAACAGCAAAGCCGCAATCTCAACCGCTAGACAACTCAGAAAATTGCTTCAAGGTCCACGTACACTTCGCGCATCCAACTTTTGCGTGCTTCCTTCTTTTCTGCCCTCTAAGAAATGCCTGCGCGTCCACTTACCTGCAAAACACTCAGAGGACCAATCTGTGCGATCTATGAAATAACCTCAGCGAATGAGGAGGTAGAACATCTGTTTAGGCCCCAAAATTAAGTCTGCGCTGTGGGATTACGCAATGCAAGCATGGCGCTTTGCGCTGTTTAATGCTACAGCGCAGACGTTATTTGTAGGTCTTAACGGATGTTCCGCCTCATCATTCGCTGAGCTGATTTCGTAGATCGCAGAGATTGACTCTTTGAGTGTTTTGAGGGTAAGTGGACGCGCAGGCATTTTTTTAGAGTGTATATCCTCTCCACTTTTTACCTTACCCCAACTTGGCTCCTCTCTCAGCATAGGAGAGGAGAAGCGCTAAGAGGATGATCTTCCCTGCAGAAAACCAAGGCTGTCCGTGGGCCTTTAACTCTGCGGGAAAACCGCTAAACTGGCAACAGTGATTAGCTTACTGGCATCGTTCAATGCCGTTAACATAGAAAAATCGTTTTGTCAGGAAGCATGTTGTTTCTACAACCCTCTTGCGGTAAACACGCCTAAAAATGTATGTGCATCTTATTTTTTTGTAACACGGGGAGAGCAAAGCACTGCGCGGAGAGCTGGGTGAATGACAAGGACAAGACCCTCTTGAGACGTAAAGGTGAGATCTGAGGTGTGACAGCCAGCGGGAGACTTCAGATGCCTGCAACACGCTCAGTGCCACAGCACATACTCCCTCTTATTTAGGTCTAAACGGATTTCGGCTCTCGTCCTTCGTCGAGCTTTCTTTTCTTTTTTTTAGATTGTGAGGATTGGCTTTTGAGTGATCTACCCGAAAGCAGTCACACAGTCGAATGGCCAAACTGCAGCTCGTGAGCCACATGCGGCTCTTTGCGGGTCTAAGTATGGCTCGAGGCTCCCGTAAGCGTGCTTCACCCTCTCCCCTCCTCTTTCCCTAAAACAAAAAAGAGTCCTATAATTAAAAAACTGAAAGACGTTTACACTTTTCTTTAATGCCGAATTAGAGCGCAGTTCTTGAGGAGGAGGAGGGGAGGATATAAAGAGGAGGGTATGCCCCTCCTCCTCCCCCGTACTTTTTCCTCCTCTCCTTCTCCTCCTTCCCTCCTCCTCCTGCGTCTCCTCCTCCCTCTCCCCCTCCTCCGTCCTCCCTCCTCCTCTCATTCTGCTCCCTTCCTCCTCTCTTCCTCCTACCCTCCTCTTCCTCCTGTCTCGCTCCTTCCTGGTGGCTCTTGTGGCGTCACTCGTGAAGGTCAGGTGAAGGTCATGACCTCAACATGACCTTCACTGTGAAGTCGTGACCTTCGTGGTGACCTTCACGAGTGACCTCCGTGACGTCACGTGTGACGTCATAATGAAAAACGTCCCATAAAGTATAAGGTTTAAAAGCGCAAACAGACAGGGACAGTAGGAAATAACAAAAACGACAGGGACAGGTGATACTCTCAAATGATTTATTGCAGGACAGTTCAACGCTTATATATGCGCAACTTATCTGCCCTTACATATCAAACAACACCAACAACCAACAAACACTTCACAGACACCCATCTAGATAAGTCACATCTTTATCTAGTAGGCTAACTGATGGCGCACTGACGCACTTTTCATTCTTCTTGTTAATAAAGGAAGCCTCTATAATCTCCCGCTCTGCTTTTCTTTCGCATTTTCAAGAACGTCGTTGGCTGCGCTTTTAAACCTTATACCTACCATGGACCAAATAGCCCAAACCAAAGTTTTAATGTGCCATAATGCAGCGCCCGGTTACGGCGACGGCGACGAGCCGGAAACGGGCGCCTAAGAGCTGGGCTCTAAAAATACTCAATTTTGGCAGCCTTGTACTACACTACGTATGTACAGCGATACGGCTTTTTGACACACAGTTGTGTCTAATGACCCAGCTTCCTTTATTGTTCAAGAAAGAATTTCGAACCGTATTCGCATAACAGGTGTTAGGTGCAGTGGCTGGCTTGCGACCCATGCAATCATTTTTGCTTAGCGGTTGCAGAAACGTTTTGCTGACTGGTGGTATTTGTTGTAGTCTACCAATTATACTTGTCCACTTTGTAAAGGGCTGTTCCCTTCATATCGTTTCTTGCTAAAGTTAGCCCTCCCCCCAGCCCCCGTTTTTTGCTTCTTCCTCCGGCCCCCTGCACTCTTGTAGTTTTGTCTGAGGCTTTAACCCCATGTCACTCTGGCCACACCTGGTCTGTGCAAAGAAAGGCTACTGTGCTATCACACGTATCTGGGGCTCTTTTGCCGTATGACCCCATATTTGCCACTCATCTGGTTTCTGCCCTTTAGTAAGTGGGCATTCCGTTATTAGTTTTCTAATATATTCCTAGGAAGTTTATGACGTGCATCTGAGGATTATAACAGACAAAAAAAAACCAAAAAAACAGCAGCCTCTCCCTTAGCTAAATGTTTAGTTGATTTCTTTGGTGAGCACCTAACCTTACTGAAATTCAACTTTCTGTCTTTTAAACTTCTCTTTAAGCCCTTTTTGTGATATTAACGCAGTCAAGATTAGGAACAGTTTTGTTTTTGTCTCTGCGAACTGGAGCGATGGTAGCGGCGAGCAACTTTCGTTCTTGGCTCGGAAAGGCCGCAGTGTCAGTCGGATGGTGCGGATAGGCACACGGAGTAATGGCAGGCATCAGCTATACTCATCCGAAAGTCATCGCAGATGATGAGAAAGGCAATGACGCACGCTGTTTCCGGCCTCCCTCGCGACGCCAACGTGGCGGCATACTTGGCCCAAGTCAGCGAAGACGCCCCCTCGGTCACGCTCGTGGGAATACGAAGACCTCCCTGGCTATAAACGTATATGTCTAAGCTGCTTATAACTATTTTTTTTAATAGCAGGCACTTTATTGCGTACACTTGACGAAGGGAGAACTGGGGAGTGTGCCATCGGGTCAAAGCAAAAATAAAAAAGCGAAAAAAGAAACAATGTTGCATTCTTACTGCCACAGAAATTTGTAGAGAAGTAAAAAGAAACCATATCGCCATATTGTTTCCATGATGAGCTGTAATAGGCTGGATGCATTTCATGTTCGTCAATTTTGTTTTCTCAGTGCTCCTTCTTGGTTGAAAAGGTAGGATGTTTACAAGAAAGCGCAACATCGCTCAACATCAATTTGATTATTCATAGTTTCTTAAAGAAAACCCGATTCATCGCGAATGAGCATCCCATTTACTTGTGATTAAAGAAACTAGATAAGGAAGGCGACGTGCTACATTTCAAAACGCGCGTGACGGCTGAGAAAAAAATTGCTCGCGATTTTTGTTTTAGGTAGAGGGATTCTTTGCACTCTATTGAATATTCGAAACATTTCAAATATTGTTTACTTTTATCATGATCGATGGAGCATATAGAATGAAAATGCTGCTTTGACGTAGCCAGAGCACGACAAAATACGAGTTCTTATTATAGCAGCCTGACAACAGTTAAAAAAATTTAATAAAATGTTGGTGATTCTTTAGATACTTGAAGATTGCGATCCGCTTTATTGTACAAAGGACCTGCTCGCATGCTTTTATGCAACGCACAAAAAAAGCAAATAATCGCATATCGCGATATTGGGAAAATATTACATATCGCCCATTGCATTTGCGCTGAAAAAACTGAGTTTGTGCTCTGAGAAATCTGAAGCGAATACTCTCTCGCAATGCACTTGGTAGAGAATATCGCATAAATCTACGGTTGAATCTCAGCTAATGACGATGCTGAATATATCTTGACGTTGAGGATTGGGATAGTTGGTAGTTCCTTCTTAAAAGTACAAACTGCGCAACAACACGGACCGAGTAGAAGACTCACAGATATCAGCGCGTTTCATCAACTGAATTGTTCGAATAAAGGTTCGCAAGGTAAAGAAATTGATGGGCAAACTTGTATGCCAGACTGCCAGACATTACTTAAAAGTCAGCACTGTTGTTTGTCAGTCTTCTACTCTGTTCGTGTTGTGCGCTGTTCCTACTGGTAATACAGCCCCAAAAGTAGGCATGTGTGAATAGCGGTTCAAACCAAATAGCGCTGCGTCATTCGTAGCCTTTTGAGTCCAGGGGAAAGACAACTCTTAGCAGTGTTGACGCACGTAATGAGACTGCACTTTTGAACCCTTTTTCGAGCACCCCTGCAAGTTAAACCAAACTTCTGCGAGCGCTGTGCCACTAAGCATAATATTCCACATGTATTCTCAAACGTACTCAGTATTTTTTATGGTCTAAACTATTGGGAGTCATTCGTCAAGGCATACATTGCAGCTATTGGCTTTCCATTTCCATGTTTTGCGAGAAAGTAGACGCTCCAGACTTTTTTATAGAGTGAAGTATTACGCAGACTGCTGCAGTCTGCGTAATAGGATTTGCACTAATAATCTGAACCCGTGAATGTTACTCTCCATATACCAGAGTGGAATGTGTTTTTGACTCAGGATATTATATTTGTTTCGTCATTTGCTCTGCTATTTTCATGTTTACCAGTCATTTACACCAGATACAAGAATGTTGTCCTGATGCTCTTATTATCTGTTAGTCAGTCTATATTTGAGTGTAAGCTCCATCTTTTATTAGCAATACAAGCGTCCTCACGATCTTTGCATAGGATGTTGCTATGCGATTTTTAAACATTTTTAATATAACAATGTTTTGGCGACACCATAATATATTCAGGGGATGCCTAATTAAAATTTAATTATTGTGAAAGTCATTTGCATCAATGACTGTTTCCCTGACCAATACGGTTCTTATCCAATGCGTACATTTGACCATTCATGTTTTATTTGGTGAAACAACTAGACTAGGGTTATTCATGAGGCACCATGCATATTATTGGTCGCTGTTCGCAACGCATTCTCGGAGCTAGATAGCATTTATTACCTGCAAAGAACAACTATCCTAATTGGCTGGCATGTGTGATGAACGCGCATAATCGTGTAGGCCTTGCCCAAACAAGATATTTCTTCTTTTCAGAAACTGATTCTCGATGCAACAAATGTTCGAAGCAGCGAATTCTGAGAAGGTAGTTCCGAGCATTCGCATTGAACAACGATGAATAAATTGTATGTCGGCTCATAAATTACGACGGGTGTTTCACCAAACATTGGTCCGATTTTATTTGTCAAATCTACGCATCACACAGAAATGACTACTGTATTGGTCACTGTCAAGGACATATTTATGGGGGGTACAAGACATTTAGTATAATAAGGTTTTTAATCGTATTTTTATACCTAGCATTTATATACTGAGAATACACAAATCATTCGAATTATAACCTTAGTGGGTATTACCGGAAATCACTAAATGGATCATTTTTATAAAGGTTGAAAGCGTGGATTGTCTAAGCCTAAAACGCATCAAAATTCACGCACCCGCGCCGTTTCTACATTTTTTATCATTCGCATTTTTTATCCACCACCCTTGCACCTGTAAAACCAATTGAAGCGCTTGTGCACGCTGACGTTTCGCATGCGCCCAAGTCCTCCTAAAGTTTTCTAAGCTGGTGGTTTTCAATGTCGCTCAGTCAGATTCTAATTTGAACAAAAACGGATAGGTTTTGTCTGAACAAACAGAACATATTAAGGGCCTAAGTATCAAAATGTTATGTATGTCAAATAAGCTAACTGAATTGCCAGTCATCAGTGATTAATACGGATCCAATTGTTTTTCCCTGCGCTGCATAGTTTTCTCGGAAAACGTCATGCCCATGTTCGGTGGAAATATTGGGCACATGTCCCTATCAGTCGTTCACAAACAATTACCACATTAACCCTTACGAACCATACTCAGAAGATAGGGAGGTATGGTTGATCCGAAGGTCGACTCTGCGTTTCATCGGGTCTGTCCGTGGCTCACAGGGCGCGCAAGTGTGCTTCGTGTTAACTGACAACGTAAGATTTTAAAAGAATATTACATCACGGGAAATACGAATTTATGTGGAAAATTAAAAAAATAAAGTCAGCGCATCTGTGACTGCTCAAAATCTACCATCCTCCCGAGACGTACGCTAATAAGTGTTACACTGTTGATGGTGTACTATAAAGGCTGTTTCAATGACTTATTCCTATGCCTCCACCTTTCGAGTATTTTTATTTATATATAATGCACTCTTTTGAATCCTAAAGTGGGTGCTGTTGCATTGAACATCTTTAATTCTGAAAGGTGTACAAAGGGGTATGGAAAAGGGTGGCAAAGGTGAAGAGAAACGAATATCCTAGAGAAACGAATATCCTTTTTGATAGTTGTTCGCCGCACTGACACCTACTTTAGGCAAGGCTATTTTAGCGACGACCTCTAATAATAATTGCTTCTAACCAGACATGTACGCGTTACCCAAATGAAGTAACCAAATACGTTTCTCGTTACCAATTCTCACGAGAAACTTCAGCTCAAAAGAAACGAGTTATTTTGCTCGTTACTTTGACGACCCACGACTGATTTTGCTTCATGATTTTCTTTTCAGCAGTCGCTGCACTTAAGCAGTAGTTGCCTCTCTAAGTTTTCACCGGTTATATTTCCCTGTTCTAATGACGCGCTCGAAGGAACGGCAGTCTTTTGCTTCGGGAAGAGATGCGCAATCTTGGATTCCCCTCCCTCTTTTGTTCTCTCTGCTTCTAATGTTCGAAGTTTCGAATGGGTTCTGTGCTTTTTCGTGTTTGCAACCACCGGGTTTACATTCTGTCTGTACACGATACTAGAAGGTTCAAACAACGAACTCAATTTGGTTCGCTGGGTGAAGGACATTCCAGCTGTTGAGTGCCACTGACTTGATCAGCGACAAACGTTGCTATACTGTCGTACAGTGTACTTGTTTTTCGGGTTGCCCAAATGTTTTTGTCGCTATAGGTGCATACTCGGGTTAGAATTAAAACGAGGCTGTTTAAACGGCGTTGTACCCAATACTCCTCAAATGTAACGAAATACCGTTACTCGTCATTTGGCCTTAAAAGCAACTAAGTACGCTACTCTTTATTTAAAAAAATATAACTGAATAAGTTACCCGCTACTGAAAAAAGTAACGAGGTAGAATTAACTCGTTACTTTTAGCCCGTTACGTACATGTCTGGCTGTACCAATATTATTTTTAACTTAGAGGTACAGTCTTTGGCAAACGTTCAGAGCCCACCGCGGAGCGGCCGGAGCGAGCTCGCTCCCGTGCGGCGGCGCTGTTACCGTCGTCACTCACTGGCTGCGAGGTGTTCGAGAATGAGGAGGAACTTTTGTCTTGAATCACAGTGTTATCAAAGCGAGCGCGAAGCAAGAGCGAAGTTCTCCCTCTCTCTAAATAACCTTTCAGCCAACGAATGTCGAGGAAGCAGCACCGCTGTACGAAAGCGAACTCGCTTCGGCCGCGCGCGCGGTAAGCCGTAAACTTTTGGCAAAGACTGTACATTCCTTGAACTTTGATACATTGTACATCAGGCGAAACAGTGACGAAAACAAAGCAGTGGACGTAGTATAACCTTCGTAATAGCGAAGGCGGTCACCTGGGAAAGAGCATAACACCTTGAGGGTGTTACTGCACACCAAGGGCGTTCCAGTAACACCCTCTCGGTGTTATCCCCGGGGCAAGGTGATTTACACCCTTAAGAGTGCAAAAAGTTGTAGTGTGTAGGTGATGTATGATCTGAATCACCTCTGCCTCGCGGACGTAATGTCCAATTGAATTTAACGAACGCCACGGGGAAAGCAGAACTGCACAAATGTTAACCAGTGATGCCCGATGTTAAAGCCTTGAAAAGTTCCCATCTCGTACGACTGCTCAGCCGATGGGTGTAGGTGCCCAAGTGAAGTCGTCGAGCTCGTCGTGTTTCCAAGGTGGTGCGTCAATAAGTGCCTTCACTAGCGGTTTGCTTGCAAAAAAAATTGATTGTTGACCTCTTGAAACAATAAAAACTAAATTAATCCTTTCCTTCTCAAACTGATTTATGAAACCAGACTTATTTGATTTAAATGAAATTGACTTGATATAAATCACTGTAGCTACAAAATGTTGATTCCTTGCCGCTAGATCTATGTTAAAACACGGCAAATTGATTAATAAATTATCCGATCACTGATTACAACTTTGAAATAAAGTATTACTTGAAATTTAAAGTGCAGTTTAATTAACCACTTTTATTTTATGTCATGGGCGCCATAATAAACAAAAAACTTGAAGCCTTTAATTGTTCAAAAAGGTTAAATTTTTGTCGCATTCTTTCTTGATTGAAATAGGATCTTACTTTTCTCATTTTCGTTTCTTTTTCTTTCGGCTTGATTTTGTTGCAATATCGTTATATAACTAACAAACAAAGGAAGTACAAGGTGGAAACCAAGCTCAACGCCCCGATTTGCTTGGAAGAGGTCTTCGTTTTGCGCGTGTTTAGTCATATTTAAATATTGCATGCCTGGTGATACTTTGATTTAAATACAAAACATAAGACAAGCAATGGTAGACAAACGGTAAATCGAATATATGTTCGCGATTATTTCTGCGGGAATGTTTAATTTAAATCATCGTAGTGAAACTGGTCTGAAATAAATCAGGGTTAGTAAATAATAATTTAAATCAAAATTAATATCACGATTTCATACCCAATTTAGATCATAGGGAGTTTTATTTTCTACCCTGCTTTTAATCAAAGCGAATAAATAAAAAAAAAAAAGTGGAGCCACACTACCTACTTGAGCACTGGATGGCCCAGGTTATCCATCGTACGGAACAGACTAAATTGCACACATAAGGCGTTCAACCAGTATCGCCATACCTGAAAGGCCTGCCTCATCCTGTATCAACATTCACACATGTATTTACAAACACACTGAGAATAGTAGACTTGTATTCATAATATAAAGCGCTTGGAATTATTGATCGAGAATAGGTGACGCGTGCTCGAGCTTCTACACGTCATCCCTCTTTCCGTTGAATCATGTAAAGCACAGCGATGACGCTATGTTTGTCTTCTCACGCCTTCGAGTGGCGGCCCCAGGTGTGCACACACAGACATTTCTGTCGGGGACAAGGTCGCGTGGCCCCCGCTTCCTACGCCGCCGGAAAAAGGAGAGTCAAGGACCAGGCGTCCCACTCGCTAGCTGCCCACTCGGCGGATCGCTGCCGCGGCTGCCGGCCGTGCTCTGCTCGAGCTCTCGCCGAGTCTGCCCCACGGGGCACACATCTGGCGGCCACGGTGCGCTTGCCAACACACCCGCGCTCGGCTGCCTCACCTTACGTTTCCCAACGAACGTAGAGAAATGCCTCTCGCTCGTGTACACGATTAAATGTGGGGCCTCTGGGCGGCGCCATCTTGATGCTGGTCTGAGCAGATTTTATGTATTTCATTTATTTCGCAGTTTAGCTGCCAGCCGTGTAAGAGAGGAAAGCAAGGAGTGAAAGATACAAGTAAAGTGCTGTACAATGTTATAACAACACAATGAACCCGCCCAAAAAGAAGGGGCGTACAAATAAACACATTTATGACCCGTTATGACACTTCTATTTTCAAGCAAAGCACATACTGCATTTTGAGATAGTAAAAGATTTGGAGACAAAATACATTTATGGCTCGCGTCTGACATAATCCTGCCGTGCAAGCACTTTTTCCTTGCATTTGCTGACCTCGAGGTAAAACGAGAACATTTCAAGCTTGGCATATTAATAATTAAAAAAAGAATGCTGGTTGCAGGTGTATCATCCACATGACCTACCAAATCCCCTCAGTGAGGGCTATTTACTCGGGAGTGGCAAGCGCTTTAATATCCACTTGCCACTGCCCTCGCTTAATTCGATTAGAATGGAAAATATAAATAAAAAGCACAAACCCACATCCAGGACAGACAAAGAAAATAACACTCCTATGTATAACAGGCGTTGTTAATAAGCTACTTTCAGCAATAAAATATCTACTTGTATGAGATACTTGTCTGCTCATCCTTTTCATTTGATCAGCTCCAAAGGCTCGCCTCCAAATTAGTTGTCCTCCTCCTTCGTGTAATTTTCACTTTACAATATTTTTATATGCAGCGTCTGTATGTTTTACTTCTTACCATTAACATTTACGTATACGTCCTCCAAAAGCAGTAACTGTAGGTATACTGTTTCTTCTTTCGCATTTCTCGGACGGTTCGCGAGTACGTTCGGCACCAAAGAATGATGTAGTCTCTCTGCAGCAGTTTGGAGTTCTGGTTCGTTTCCAAAACGCCAACCTAATACGCCCGGTTAGTGACGGGGAGGAGGAGACAAGAGAACGCCGAGCTCTGATTGGAACGATTAGTGGGTAGACCCAAAGCTAGCTGCCCTCGTCTACACTGCACTCGTCGAACGCTTTCGAATGCAAGAGCCGAAGCCGGACGCCGGCGCTCCGCGTTCTAACGCCTTTGACGAGTGCAGTGGCGACAAAGGTCTCCAGCTCTAGGCCTACCCACTAATCGTTCTAATCAGAGCTCGGCGTTCTGACGTTCCCTCTCGTCTCATCCTCATCCCCCCCCCCCCCCCCCCCCCCCATTTTCTCGGCCTATATCGTTCAGAAGCCTCTGCAACGTACAAATACGCAGCTATGGCAGGTATATCTCGGGATCGCTGGTTACAACGCAGAGGATCTTTGTAAGTTGGCACTTTGGTCGAGCATGAAATACCGATGCAATTTCCGCTGAAGTGCAGAAAGGATGAAGCTGTCGTACCGCTGCACGTTCTTCTTTCTAGTAACCTTGGGAGGTCTTCCTCCCGTAAAACGAACCCTTTTACGTTTTGGGGACTTCAGAAGACCACTCAGAGCCTCCGCTTCTAGCCGCGCCACAGTTCGCTCACTTATGCCGTTGAGATCGCTCACAAACCGGAGTGCGAGAATATTGGAGAGACCCCGTTCCGTCTGTCTCACTTCTGCGCACACGTTGGCCAGTACTTGCTCTGTTTGTTTTAACAACTTTTGTTGCCAAACTTCGCGGCAATTCTATTGTGCGAACAAAGAGGCGAGCTCATGGAAGGCAAGGACGATGCACACGAGAAAGATATAATGTTTGTTCTGCAGAAAGCTAATAAAAAAATCTTGCGGCGAACTTAAACCAAGGAAACGAGGAGCTTAAAAAGAGTGCTCTACGTTTGGCATGTCTTGACTAATATTATGATAGCATTGTGAATTCAAAGCTAAAAGGAAAAGTACTCTATTTATTGAATGTTCAAGTTACGAGCAACAGATTATTGTGGTAAAATTAAATTCAGTTGCGCAGTGAAACAGTATGCTACGGCTCTGTAGCCTTGGCTTCATTGCCACGTGAAGTCTATCTAATTGTATATTCGTCTCTTTGTAGCCAGTGAGATCAAAGTACATTAAAGGACCAGTGGCCAAGCGAAAACACTATTCTTTTCAGCTGTTCACTTTGATCAACAACGCGTTTTTTTAACCACTGTCAACACAAAACCGCGAGGTCTCCCTGACCATCATTTCGTCACCGTCGACGCTCTTAATAAACTTTTGCCCCGTAAAAGCGTTGAATTAAATCCTTGGGGAAAGCTTGTTTGCAATCAACTCGCCACGTTGTTGGGAAGAGTTGGAGGACTCGTTTGTGCACGAAGAGTCGAACTTTCTCAGTGATGTTTCGTGTTTTTTTTTTCTCTTTCATTTCTTTCGGTTCTCTACAATTACAGTCTTAAAGTAGATTGCTTAATATATTTCCGCATCTCGGCTACGGAAGTTAGATTATTGCTACGTATTTTTTATGCTGAACACGTTCAGTTAAGGTAAAGGAACGATAGGCCATTCAAAAGCGAAACAGCCTGTAAAAGCAGTGCATATAGTAAAAATAAGAAAAAAGCATTACAGCTTGTCCATAAGGTTCCTCTTTTGAAAGAATGCTTAGGAATTTACGTGCAACACTCGAGAGTCCGTCGTTGCGCCATTGCAGCCGCAGAGAGAGTACGCCTGCGGGCGCAGCGTGAAGAATAGACTTCCATGTATGCTTCGAGTTGTGTAGGGCAAGGCCGGGAACGCCCACAAGCAGGTTTCCATCCGCCAGCGAGCAACAAGTTCAGGCTATCCGTGCTGCCCACACATTTCTTCTTTCCTCGAAAGCTATAAGCTTCTTGACAAATTACTTATTTGAGGCGATTCATCGCCAGAGGTTCGATTGCGATATGTTTTATAGAAATATTACTGCGCCCGCACAGATAAAAATAAAGTGCTACGCCGATTACTCGCAACTTTCAGGTGGAAGGAGCAATTCAATTTACCTCGGTAGAAACGTGAATAGAAAGCAGGAATAATAGTTGCGATGATTCTACGCGTCAAAAAGAAATTAAAGAAGCCCTAGATGACTCGGCGCTACCGTTTGTGTTTAACAATGACTTTTTTTTTTTAAATACACACTCTCCGTAAGCCAATCTTTCTTCCTCCGGTGTTGTTCTTCCGCCGGAACGGTGGGCGAGGCTGAATAGATAATACTGCGTTATAAACGTTCCTCGCATATGTGAATACACCTTGTTGGTCGTTTCAATTGAGTTGTAACTCAATCGAAATGTACGGAAGTACGTTACTTATTCTTTATCGTTCAAAAAGGAAGAAAGACTTTTCTGGCGTTACCGAAAAAGTACATTCAAACCCGTTAGGAACAATGATGTTTCTTGTAAACCGGACACAGGGATTGTTCTCAACATATTACTTTTTTCGTTAAAAATGCATCTGCACTCTAAAAAAAGTAGTTGCGTCTAGTTTACCGCACAACACTCGGATAGCCACTGATCACCACAACGTAAGGAGGGAGCTCAGCGAATGACTATGTCGGAGCATATGCTTAGACCAAAAAAACGCAGTCTGAGTTGCGATATTAAGCAATGCAAAGCGTCACGCTTGCAGTGCTTAATGTGGCAACTCTGACCGCGTTTTTGGTTTAATCATGTGTTCCGACGTCCGTCATTTGCTGAGCGACCTCTGTAAGAGGCGGTGATTGACTAATTGAGTGTTGTGCGGGAAAGTAGGTGCTCAGACATTTTTTTTTTTTAAATGTGGGGGATAGGTGGCCGAGTGGGCTAGCGCCTCGGAGCACGTGGAGCGAAAGCTAACGCTGCAGAACCCAGGATCCTGGGTTCAATCCCCCCCCCCCCCCTGCCCGTTTCGATCCGGATGAGCACCGTATACCGGCGTGCGGTCGTGCATCACTACTGCGTGGTGCACTTTAAAGACACCAGGCTAGCGGTTCTATACTGCACTTGCTAAATTGTTCCTTTACAGCTGAGATACCTGACGCCCACTGAGGCAGGGTAACTTCCGGCTGTATCAATGGACACACCATTTATTTTCTTAGCTTTAAATGTATCGATTTTTTTTCCTTTGTGAAATCAGAAGCCATAAACGCGTTTTTTTTACTTAGATATCTGGAAATAGGACCATATATGGGTATTTGTTTTTATCAACCTTTACGACATCCACCTCCGCTCCGCCACGAATCTTGCTGTTCTTGCACTATTCGGGAGCGTTAATGCATTAGAGAAAAGGCACACTCGCTATAATTTACCGCATCTAGCCACGCCGATTTCTGAGTATCTCGTTCAATCGTTGCTATCATTCTATTTCTCCCCTCATAACAAGAAAAGTAATTAAGCGTTATTCTCAGCTAACAGTTTGACAAGTTTAATACATTCGGTGTTATGGGCATACAGAACCTGCGCCTACACTGACTTCCCGTGTGTTTACCGAACCGGTATTCATATAAAACTTCTATGCATACACGTTTTCCTGTATGCAAAGAGGAGCCTATGCGCAAACAGGTTGGCCTGTTCAAAATATGGCGTAGAAACTTCTTGGCGAATCCTCTTAAAACGGTCATCTTCAACCCGTATAATAAAAGGGGAGCCTAATAATAATTAAGAGTGAAAACATAAAAACAACAATAAATTGTTCAAAAATGTTTTTTGTTAGTTTTTAATGCATGTATATACAGGTGCACCACAGATACTTTTATCCAAATCTTGTCTCATCGGTGTTCATCAATTCGTAAACCCTGAAAGTCAAGTACGCATTTTTTGACATGACCTTTGTTAGGCTGCAAGACATGCAAATAATTATTCAATACCCCGAGAACTCTTCAAAGTGGTGTGTCACTCGTAACGCAAATTCTTTTTCCGAAGCGTCTAAGATTTTTTGCAGAATTGAACCGAATTTTGAGAGTTGCCATACATTTACACTTCCATCAGATCCCCTCGTTTGACGTCTAGAAATTGCCAAGAAGTTACGGCCAATTTATGAGTACATATTCATTAGTATAAATTTCAACGCGCGTGTTTTTCTCATTTAAAAACCCCATTCCTGTCGGGAGAGCCGAACGGGCCGATTATTAACATTCTATTTCAGATTCAATAACAAAACGGTGCGTGTATTTATTGAAAGTGCTTATAAAATTAAACATGTTAAAATATACACGCGTATCTAATCTAGACATTTATAAAACGAAAAATAATAACACGAGCCTACGTTACGGCGTTTACATCCAGCCTCTTGCCATAGCCCCCTGGTGGTGAAACTAGTTCGGTCGCGCCAGCAATTTTAAAAACGCAGAAATGTCTAATTGACAATTCAATTTGATTAGTGGTGAAACATATCTTCCTCAGAATATTATACGCACAGCCTAGTACCCTCCCAGGACTTAATTTTTCAAGGTTTACAAATATACGAACATAGCTGCACCCAAAATAAAATTTTTATTTTCATATAGTCTGGAAGCCGTGGAAAACTGAAATTTCCGCCGACACTGCGTCGTGTTTGGAAATACGATATTTTTCTTGGAGGTTGCAACTTGTGATTCTTCGTATACCCCCTAGATATCTATGTTTTGTTTACCTTGTGTGTTTCGGGATTCTTAGGAGCCCATTGGACACTGAACGTGAGATAAATGGAGATGGGAATGCCGGGTGAAATTTTGAGTTGTATGGAGACATTACCCGTGACATGCCCACCTGTAGGCACAGACCACATTTACGTGGAATACTGGTCACCTGTATGGATAAACTAATACCGCACGATGATACCGGCACCCGCACGCAATACTGGTTGCCTGCGGGGGAGATACCAGTACCGATGCGAGGCTTGGGTAATGATTTGTTTCGTGGTAACACCGTGGCCAACTTTACCTGCATCCCTTTACCGGATGACCCCTAATCGTGTACCGAAAACCGGTGTATGTATAGTTACGCTTATACTGACCATTACGGTTATACTGGCGGCCGGTATGAGACTTTACAGACCAGTATAAAGTCGTGCAGGATTTTTCCAGGCTGGGATACCCCTGAAGAGTATGCGTGCTTGTTTTCTAAATCACTGAGAAACGAGGTACAACACTTAGTTTAATCTTTGAGTGCGTGTGTCTGTGAATAAAATTAAACATATACCGACCTTCCTGAAAGTGCGCGCTATTAGCGATGCGCGAGACCAAAGGCTACGCTGCGGTCAGCTTTCCACGATTGACCAAACCATGGGCATATGAGCATTGTCAGATTGTCAACTTTGACGGTGTTAGTTTCGGATTGCGATGGCTCCTAGCTTCCAGTGTGCTTTTTAAATACACTAACGAACTCGTCGTCGCACCGGATGGTAAGTGGCCAGGATAACGACTGGTGACGTCACGGTGAGGCTAATCCCAGTCGTGACGTCACGGATTCAAACCATAAGAGGGCGCCACCGAAACATCTCGGCGCTAATATCGCTTT
Organism: Ixodes scapularis; assembly: GCF_016920785.2. NCBI lineage: Eukaryota > Metazoa > Arthropoda > Arachnida > Ixodida > Ixodidae > Ixodes > Ixodes scapularis. The sequence continues at coordinate 147,669,047 of NW_024609868.1, forward strand.
GCAGTTTCTTAAGGCAATAAAATGAAATAAAAGAAAGCGCATACGTACTGTGTTAATGTGGTGACCATTATTCGGTTGCAGCCCGAGTTTCAGGAAATTGTGGATACTCCAACACGAGGGCGCATGTGTAAAACGAGGCTCTAGTGGGATTGCTATTGTATAAGGATACGGTGTCTGCATCGCTAACTCACCGCTCTTCAGAAAGACCGACTCACCCTGGGTTAATGTGATTAAAAGCCCTTTAAGCCCCACAATAAGTCAAGAACACAAGAGCGTAGAATAGCTCTGAAAGCGTGTTTTTGGCACCTTCGTTTTTCTTCGGGCAGTAGTTGTATCGAAGGAGCCAAGATAAAATAGTGGCAGAATATAAGCGAGAAAGACAAAACCAAAAAGGCTATCTTGGCCGTAATCTACGAAGACAGATGTCGTAATAGATATTTCATATTTTAACGCTATTGGCAAATCGATTGAACTACATGGGGCACTTTGTCCAGCTTGTTTCCCACACAGCTCGGAGTTTATCTGACACAAGGGCCGCGCATTAGATAATTTACGTCATCTTCCCCCAACAGTCCTGATCGAGCGCGGGGCACAGATGCTACGCTACACGCATCAGCGCTCGGTCCACTGATTGAACACAAGTGGCAGCCTTCCCTGCCCCGCGCTAGCCAATGCTATGGGCGGAGAAAGCCCTGCTATCCAGAAGGTCTCGTAGGTGGGCACTCCGCATATCAGGCCGTCGCCGAGGAACCGTGCGAGCTGTTTCGTAACTCCTGGACAGGACGAAGCAGTCATTCGACTACCAAGTTCTGGGTGATGCTCTTCCGCGACGTGGCTTGCCGAACACTTCCCAAGTTCGGCCGGCTGCGGTTCGTGGATGTCGCCGGTCGGACCCCGCCCGCCCCCGGCATTCTCGCAGTTTCTCGTGGGAGGTTCGAGTGGGCAAACTCGGTGTCTCCTTGCCCCGGTCGCGCCAACGTCCACGTCCCACCATACGGGCAAGAAGAGACGAGAGATGTTCCTCCTACTATTCCTGTAACCGCGTCACCCTCTCCTTTCTTCCATTGCGTAAGACATGCGTGTGTGTGTGAGTGTTTTTTTTTTTTTAAGGGTGCCGTCGTCCACTTTAAGAAGTGTATCTGTGGAGCGTGTCGGTGGCTCCTCCAAAAGACCTTACCTCGAGCCGCTCTTTCTTATTATTTTTTTTTTTTTTTTTGTAACGCGTGACAGCAAGCGAAACTGGTTCACGACTCATGGGGCATTCACTGATGGCCGAGTGCGTGAGCGCACCCCAGCTCGGGGCACATAGAGCGAAAGCTCGCGCTTTTGGTTTAGTCTCACCTGCAAGCGTCATCCTCATCATCATGTTTATGTTTATGTCAAAGTCATGCAACGTCATCCTAGTTTCAACGGCACAGCAGGCATGTATGGTATGGGGTCTAGCCTTTCTGCTCTTGGGTGGAGTTCCTGAGCATGAAATTAATATTATTATTATTATTATTATTATTATTATTAAAAACACATGAATTCTTGGTTCGAATCCCACCCCTCTCCATTTTGATCCGCATGAGCATCGCACCGGCGTGAGGTCCTGTGTCACTATTGTGTAGTGCACGCTAAAGGCCCTAGGCTTAACAGTCGTACTGCATGGGCTAAATTTCTCATCTACAGCGTAAACCTGTTCGCAGCACCTCAATGGCAGTCCGACCTTACTCTATATAAGCACGAACGTCAAATTTGGTTTATTTTTTGGTTCACGACTTCAAGGAACACTTGATAAAAATTAATGCACTACAAGAATGCTCGTGTACTAAAAGTACACTCTTAGTAGGGCAGCCTATTGAGAGTATAGCCTAGGTGTACGAAAAGCGTACTTGTGGACTGTTCAAAAAGTACACTTGTAAATACAAAACTAGTACACCAAGTCGGGTATACTTGAGTGGTATTGGCACTGTGCTATCAATGTACTAACAATGAAGTATTGAAATATAATTATGGTAATCTTTTGTAAGTACAGTATCAATGAGCTTAACATGCACTATAACTTTACTGTAAGTTCATTTAAGGTGTACGGAATATGTACCAATAAATTCCAGGAAGTTGCTGGAAAATTATTGGCAGTACATGCCGCATGGATAAGCTATGAATCTTGTATTTGTGTTGTTTTGTTTTGTTGTTCAGTTGGAAAAGGGGTTAGCCGGAAGAGGTGCAAGTATGTAGAATTCAGTTAATTACAGGGGTGATTTGAGCTGCGTATTTAGAATTACATTAACTCGCTGTGAAATATCACACCCGTACTATAAGTATTTTAGAGCGCAGCTCTGAGGCGCCCGTTTCCGGCTTGCTCGGCGTCGGCGTAACCGCGCGGTGCATTAGGGGAAACGTCCCATAATGCAGCGCGCAGTTGTAACTCATGATTCACGCGTTGCATTATGGGACGTTTCCCGTAATGACGTCACGAGTGACATCACGAGGGTCCCGCGCGTTGCATTATGGGAAACGTCCCATGATGCAACGCGCGGGTCTCACTCGTGAACTGCGCGTTGCATCATGGCACGTTTCCATAGTTCCTCCTCCTCCTACCTCCTTCTCCTATCTCCTCCCCTTCCTTCTCCTCCCCTCCTTATCCTTCCTCCTTCCTCTTCCCCCTCCTCCTCCCTCCTCTTACTCTCGCTCTCGCCCCCTTGCCCCTTTACTTCCCACCCGGCATGCACGTGCAAGGTCCTCGCGGAGAACTGCTGGTTTGTACATCACGATCTCATCGTCGCTGGAGTTGGCTTGAGCTGGTCGCCAACGGGTTGAAGTCAGAGTGACCAGCTTCCAATATATCTTAATAACAATCACTCTCATCGCTGCTGCGATCAGTGTCGAAGATTCCAACGAACACAGGTATACCGTAGACGTCATCGTCTCGAAACTGCGTGCTTGTAACTTTTAAGGTAAACGAAAAAGCTGAGGCGGGAGACACGGAGACATCCTTGTCTGGGAGTGTATGCAAGGGGACGCCTGGCGCTGGGCGAGTTGCTTCGCAGACTCACCAAACATGGCTGCCTTCCCAAATGGCGACGTACACGAGGGTCCAGCATGTAAATCGATCTATTCACGAAACTATCGCGCCATTTACGAAACAAATTTATCGAGAGCATAAGAGCACACAATTGGTCGTCGCATTGTTGTTATGTCCAATTCTATTTTTTTTGCGAGTCCGAAACGTTTTAAGAACCGGCTCACTGAATCACACTTGCGTAACAGACCAATGTTTAACTGAGTATATAGCTCCACTAAGGTAGCTTTTTTGTAATACATTATTAAGTTTGTTATGGTGACTAGCAGAAACGCAGGACATAACTTTTTATGCTCACGGTCCTCGCTCGCTTCGCGTCCCCTTCTTCGTCGTTCTCATCGGCTAAGGCCAAAACTGCGTCTCTTAGGACGTGTCCATGCCTCTTGCTTTGTGATTCGTCCTCAGCGTTCTAACCAGCTAACGCCTGCGGTTAGAACGCCTAAGCGCGGCTGCCGAGCGTTATGAAACTCGGAGCTCTCCGTGATCAGTTTAATGAGCAAATAGAAGGAAACAGCTATTGATACGGCGGTATTTAATAGAATATGATACAGGTATAACGAGTTATCATATAATTCAACTAGTTAAAATATATTAGATTAAAATCGATTACGGAAAAAAAGTTGTAGAACATAACAGGCGGGAGATAAATGTTGCCTAAATTATATCCAAGTTCTGAGGCCATCACCTCACTTTTTGATTCACTTGACGTAATATTGTTGGAGGGTGTTCGCTGTGCATTCTCAACGCTAGCTCCTCTTTATCGACTGCAGAGAATAAACACCCTGATCGAGAGGAATGCATACAAGCTAAATATATATTCCACCCAAACAGGATCGCTTTTTTGGAGATGATAAATTGAAGACTTTAGACCATGCTCAACGAACGACTAACCACATGACGTCACGGGAAAACCGAACGACCAGAACTTGAAACACAGAAAAGCTACGTAATTTCTTTCAGTTTCCTCGGATGCAAGCATAATTTGGACACGCCAAACGACACGCCTGATTAAGATCTCTTCTGTATGAAATCCCAATTCATAATTTCTTTTATTCGGTTTTGGACTCGACTGAATAATGCAAACGACACCCTTTACGATTCAACATTCCAGGCGTAAATTGCTATATCTCCTACTTTCCCCATTGTTCGGTGGGCAGTTGCACCGATAAGAATAGCCTTTTCGAGCAAACGTGTTTGGGTACAAGAAAAGTCAGATAACCCATACATAGATGAGATCGTAACGTAAACGTTTACGTTTAAGACTATCAAAGAACGGCGCTCATTCAATGTGCTTTTCGGCTTCTCGGTCATTTTCTGTTGGAATTGTTTACCCCTTTCCCCGGATTACGTAGATTAAACCGCAATACAAAATCCAGATTATAGCATCGATGGTTTTGCGTGTTTTTTTTTTTTTTTTCGTGTTTAGCTTGCTCTTAAAAAGCGAAGTGTAATTCCAAGCATCATCTATATGTTACTCAGCAGAGTCCCGTAGCGAGGTGAAATCTTATCTTCGCATAAGGCAGCGCACATGGCGAAGGCGTACAAATGTTTTCCGCGTATCTGTAATGCTTGGGAGATTTCGACACGTTCGATTTCCCGATACCCGTACTTCGTGCCGCAGAGAAGTGTAAACGAAACGGATGCCCTCCCTTAAGCAAACACTGCTGTCTGCTTCAGGCACACCCAGCGCCTCATCGCGAATGCGTGTCACCGCGCCACCTCGATGGTTCCGAGGCGAAAGCGTTGGCCTACGGATCCCCATGTGGCGGGTTTGAATCCCGGCCGAGGTGCCCGCAATCTGACGGAGGCTTAGTGCGGAGAAGACGCCGTGTAACCGAGCTTTCGGTTGCACGTCAAAAGATCCCCAAATGGTCGAAATTAATTATCAGTCCTCCACTGGGGCGTGCCAGATGCCCGCCTTTGGTTTGGCACGTAAAACCCCCAAATTTGGCTTTTTTGCGTGTCGCCGATAACATGGCGCTGCGACCTTCGCCCCCCCCCCCTCCCCCCCCCCCTGAACTTCCGCAAAGTCATCCACGGCTGGCAACACACGTGCAGTGAATGCGGAGAGCACAAGTGTGTCGCCTCGCGGCGGCCAGACCGATCACATGTGCACCTGCAGGTGTGAAGGGTTGCTCAACATCTTGCGGCTGTGCGTCCGGCCATGGAAACGTCATCGAGTGTGTGTCATGTGTCATCTGGAGATTGTCACAAAAAGTACTCTTCTTGAAAGTCACTTTTCTATATCACCGTAAAGTTAAAATGTGAGTGGATCTTCATCTGCCGTGTAGACGTAGACTCTTTGTCGAGAACTGACAGCAGCAAAGTTGAGATGAGCTCATTACCAGAGCGAGTCGATCAATGATTCAACGATTCGAAATCGATGCGTGAGTAACGGACGCAACCCAGTATTGCCAAAGGTTTTGGTCATTTAGAAAGGGATGAAGTTTTGAAGACATAGCAACCGCGGTTGCCTTGTCGGATCCCCTACGCGATACATACGTCTTCCTATAATATTTTGCACTTTCGGTTTTTATTTGTCCAGCTTATTACCGAACAATGTTGTCCCGATGACCAGTGGATTGGCTTCACTGAATGCGCTAATATGCACTAATTAAATCTGGAAGGAAAGAAATGGAGGAAACCGGAAGAAAACAAGCGAAGTTGGAGCAACACAGGCGTCCGAGGCGTTCATCCGGGTTTTTCGCTCCTTCCTAACTAACCAGCAAGGAGGAAAGCGCCGGTAGACCCTTCCCCTTTTCTCTTTCGTCCTCTTTCAGTAAAACGGTTTATAAAGCACAGAGGAGCCACGTGCCTGCATCATTAATATCGATACCCCATTATATTTGTTTTAAAATTTTGTTAATAATCGCTTTTGTCTAGCTGTCCAGTGAGTTTTAATTCCAATTTGTGAGCACCCTTATAAAAGCATGAAATGCATTTGAACGGAACACCCCAATCCCAAAATGTTGACCGTCCGTCCAACCGAGCAATTTCCGCTAAATTTATCCAGGAAGTTGACGTCACGTGACCAATATGCAGTGGGAAAATATACGCCACGGGACCTATATGTCAATTCGGTTTTCTCGCTAAATTTAACGAGAAAATTTGTTTTGCGACCTAAACGCCAATCCAGTTTCCCCGCTAAATTTACAGGGTAAATGACGTCACATGACCAAAACACAGTGGCCGGAAATCGACGTCAAGTGATTTATAGAACAATTAAGTTTTCCTGCTTTAAAGTGGCGATGCAGGCGAGTTGCTTCATGAAACAACCGAAAACAGCGCATAAATAACAAAGACGAAGAAGGTGTAGATAAGCCAGGCGCTAAACTTGAGCTGACTGTTTAATAAATACGAAAACCATCGATCTAACATTCCACATCACTATCGCGTCAACAGGTGCTGCAAAAAAACCACCTCATTCTTGCGTAACCTTACCAAAGTATAACTGACGTATCTTGCGCCTTCCTTTCCTCTCTGGTAAGCTTCCAGCATATACTCTTGGAATTTTATCAACCCCTTTCCCCAAAATCGTAATACATATAGCACGCTTCTACAGTTCCTCCACCTGAGACTGAAGTTCACTAAGAATGAGGTTTGCTGTGCCCTATCATCCCCGCACAAAGAAGGGCCTTTTGCCGTATGATGCAGCTCATTCCAAGCTGGTCAAGAGGGGCATTACGTCGTCATGCTTGAAAGCTGCCCTGAAAAAATCTTTCGACCACAGGCTTCAAGAGAGCCTTGCGTGGCCAGTATAGAACGGTTTGGCACTGCGGTTTACCCAAGGTCAGTTTTGTTGCCTGTAGCCGAAAAGCTTATTCGAAAGATTAAGATAGGAGGACAAACAATGGCAAAACAAGAGACCACAGGTAATACGTTATTTACGAACGTTTCCTAATAGTATGAAATATATAGCCGGGCGGTATGATCCACCGGTCGTCTTCTCGGCGCCTTGCAAAATGTTGCACTTGTGCTCTAGGGTTACTGATAGGGGACAAAAATTAAACAAATGTATAGTGAACCCCAGAAGAAGGTACGTTGAGTCAGAGGGGAGAGGGAGGGGGGGGGTTGGTGTCGAACCCCGTTGATTTGTGTTCGGGCATCCACCGGACAGACAGGCAGTTGTATCAACGACCAAGCGCGCGAGCACGCGTTGTCGGTGAGAATAAGTGTGGGAGGATATCTATATTTATACTGTGTCACTTGTATCTGTATTACAAATGTTGACTCTATAACGATTATGGCGAAAGTGGTTGATAAAACGGCAAAGGGAACTCCTGGAGTTTTTTGAGATAGGAAAGGAATGCACACCATGCGTCAGTCAAACTTATAGAGGCTAGGGCTGGGCGATTGATCGATTAACCTTCCGATTATTCGATTAAGGCTTTAAGCGCGATCAAATTTTTTAACCGGTTATTCGGTTTTTTAATTGGTACTCAAAAGAAGTCCGTTCCCAGCCAGGTGCTATGAGCAAGGTTCAATTCTCGCGCTTGCGAAGCGTCACGTGTTCGAGGATATACATTACAGTCTGTTGAGGATCTATTACACATCCTGCCCAGGCAAGACAAACAAGCTGGGAAGCTAACAACGCCATGGTTACTTGTTCCAGTATTCGGCACGTAAAAATGGACGACTTCACGAGTATGAAAGGCAATCTCGCTGGAAAGCTTGGGTTTAAAGTAAACTCCAGCGGTGAAGTTTTTAACTCAAAGGAAGTCCTCTGCATCATCTGCGAAAATCCGTTATCGTACAGTGGAAGCGTAAGTTCGCTTCAGTATCGCCTACAAGCGAAGCACCTATGTATACCTGCAGCAAGGACCATCCGCCAAAACGCAGACAACAATCAACGCCTTCTCATCGAGGTTCCTTTCTTTGAAAAAAGAAGAAAGCACCGCCCAAGCTCTGACTTCTTGCCTTCCTCTCGGAGAATATGAACAAACTTCTTTGTCTTCGGAGCTGGAGCAAAAATATGTGAGTCTAATCGTTGATCTAAATGTATCCTCAATTCTAAATGTCCTTTGCGCCGTGTAACAGAGAGTAAAACAAGTCTTCAAAGGCAAGACGAGTTGTTGCATTTTTTTAATATGTTACTTATAAAATATAACGCAACCGATTAATCGATTAATTAATCGATTAAAGGGTGGCGATTAATCGGGTTGAAATTTTTAATCGACGTCCAGCCCTAATAGAGACCTTTTAGTGTTGTGTGGTTTACCCGCAGTCTCGGGGTTTTTTCAACCATGTGAAAACTTCGGTTTGTTTACGCAAGAATAGGGTGGCCTTTTAGTTGCACGTGTCGACGAGATAGTCATGTGGATTGTTAGTTCGATGTTTTTTCCTTTTATTAAATAATCGGTCGAAGACCAGCGCTTATCCCGCCAACGCGTTCCTCGTCTTTGTTATTTGTGCGCTGTTTCCAGTTGTATAATGCGTAGAGCTGTGCGAACTGAACGTCATCTTTCTTTATTTCTACAGTATTAAAGTAGGGTTACGGGAGCCGTTAACAGCCTGCAGTTTGAAAGCGCTCATTCTTACATAAAGACCGATATACCAGAAAGGCGACCACGAAACAAATTTAGTTGAAATGAAAATTAAATCGCAGTGACGTAAGATCACTGAAATAGAACAACATAGCGCTCATCGTACACGATGACTGCATAGATCAAATTTCGGGAGAGAGGTTTTACGACAACGGATACCACGCCTAATTGGACTTGAATCGCGGCACCTTATATTCCAAACAGCACGGACGTAGCGGGGTGCCTATATGTCAATTGCTTCTGGTGTCTCGCGTCTAGTCAGAGACAGCCTAGGAAGCGGAGGGTGTTCTGATCATGTTATTACCAGTATGGCCACGTAGGCCAGTTGCTTGATAACCGAAAGTAAGAAATCACCGCACAGGACCAATATCTGAACACCGCTCCGCTGTCAATGAGAAAGTGGCGTCAGGAAAAACAAATTAAGACGCAGAAGAACGCATTGTTTAAGAAGAACAGTATAACGAAGGTGAGAGGCCACGCAGAGATGTGCGAATATTGGTTCAAATCGAACAGCACTGCGTTGCTGATAGCCCTCACAGCGCGAGTGAAAGCCAAGACAAACGGTTCTCTTCACAGTGTCTGGAAGCTTGTGGTGGCAGTGCGCTATTCGAAGAACTATTCGCACACCCATAAACACGCCCAACGTTTCTTAACATGTCAGTGACAGGATTCTAACAGATCCGATGCGCATATTTTCCCGCGAATCGTTTGGGAGAGCCTAATCGCTGCAATCTGCCGAGGGCGCTCGGCGAACGAAGAGGCTGAAAATACTCTTAGACAGAATAAAACAGTCTGCGCCGGGACACGGGGCTTGACCTAAGCACGTGATACGTCATGCTCACGGCGAAAGCTGGTTCTGTTTGTATAAATAAATTATTGGCCAGGTCATTCAACCAGCTCTCCCCATTGATTGCGGCGATTGCCTCTCCCGGGTATTTTCGGGGAAAGTGGACACACCGGAGTATTAGAAGGTAGATCAGATTTTGAGTACGTTTAATATTTCGCGAACAGAATACAAGACAACGCCATCGCCCTTGCTCACGGCATCTTGTGTTGTCTGCTGTATTCTCAGCGTCTAGGTATTATTTGAATACCTCAATACGAGCTTAGAGCGCAGCATGCATGGGCCTTTGAATGTGCGAGTGAGTTATTAGCAACACGAGCTGAGGGACGCCTTCCAAAACGCAGCGAAACAATCTTTATGTATCGAGAAAGGTGTGCAAAACAACCATGTTAGGAAAGTTTCAAGGACAAGGGATCGCTAATGAAGCTCGACTTTTTAATATTAGGCTCATTGGTTCCACGATAAAACGCAAGCGTTTCCGCAGGAGATTCTTTGCCAACAAGAGGGTGGCGAATTATGTCTAAGCGCAACTAACCAGGATCTCATGCATGGCACGTTGGCCTTGCGCCAGCTGACTTATGATGCCAAGTTGCTTGTCTGGGTACGAGCTTCGCCAGGGGAGATAAAACATGTTCCGCAAAATAAAACCTATTCAAAATATGAGAGCTAAACCAAAACACTAAGCCCAGCTTCAGACGAGGCAAGTTTCCCACCAATTTTTGGTGTCGCTGGCGAGTAGTTCCCTCGCTTTCCCTAGCACGACACGAATTGCTCGGATCGCATCCGCTTCGAAACGAACAAGCCACTCGGGCAACCTGGAGACGTTTGAAGCGGCGGCAGCCAATCAGGGCCGCGATATTTTCATGTGACACCCTGTGCTGCCATTGACAACTAATGCCGATAATGACAACAAAAGACTTGGTACTGGTTTGAAATCTATTGTTTTTGGTAATAAACAGTTTCAGAAAGATGAGTTACTATTCTCACGCCATTTAAAGGTACAGTAAACACGTCTAAAGCGCGTAACTGTATGTCTAAATATTGCACAAAAAAAAGTTCTACAAGTTTTATGATGATGATGGCAAATCGCAACGATCGACTGCTGCGTCTGAACTCGGGTGGCCCGTGTTGCTGGTGCTGCCACGTCAAGTTGCGAACGCGCACGTGATAGACTCGGAGCCACATATCCGAAAAAGTCTGTTCTTTGAGTCGTAGCTTATTCAGAACACACCGGGGAACATTAACAGGTCCTTCGGTGTCTTACCTTCTATTTACGTCCAGGGCCTGCGTCACGTTAACAAAGCATCAAGTCGGTAGAAGAGGAAGAAGAGGTCGAAGTCTCACTGTGCCATTCAATTTAGTCACTCCCTGAAGAAGGAGTCAAGACGACCCCGAAACGTCGGTAACTGATTGTTTCTGAGCTTTTGGTTTGAGATTTATTTGTCTCGTATTGTTTCCCCGAACCAGACAGATTTCAATCGAAGAAGTTTACTTTGTGGCTTCTTTATTTTCACACAGTTAAACTAATAGTTATTGAAGTCACATTTTAAATGTTTTTAGTAAATAAACACGATAATTAATATTTAGAATGCCTTTATACTTAATAATTACATTGCAGCAAATCCGCAAAAAGTTCTTTCGCGCTAGCGCTTGTTGGCACAACACGGCCACCTGAACTACAATCTCATGCCAGAACTTTTAAAAAGGCTCTCCACCTCTAGTTCGTTGTAGTAGCAATGGCAGAAAGGGCGACATTCAAGGACAAAACACACACACACACACACACACACACACACACACAACGTTCCCAACACGTGCGCCGAAAACACAACAGCCATGCCCAGAAGGAGATCAATGCTCTGTGATCCTCGCGCCCTTGTCATGGGCAGTGTTCTGCTTACTTTGAGACAATTATAGCCATAGCGCAAAGAAGCGGCCAGAATACTGCGCATTTACAGCCTGCAGACCTTGAGTTAAGCCTAAGTTATGCGTCTGGACGTCCGCCACGATGCGTTGAAATCCCAGGATCAGCGTAACTCAGAAGTGACCCTTGGTAGGGGACATTCCACAGGCGTGCCTAGTCTACAGAAGGGAGAAGCATAGCCCTGAAACGCGAGGATGATTAAACGTGTTGACGAGCAGAATAAAGCGGGTAATTGGGCTGTTTGGCGCTCTAAATCATCGATGTACGACTCTCCATGGTTATTGGGAGCTTTAGAACACGTTTGCAGTAGAGGAATTACGTTGGTTCTTTTTAGCTCAAAGTTCGTACCCTCCATTATGTTCTGGTGTCACGTGAAGTTGGAGCGCGCATACAGCGGGTTTGTGGGCGAAGCAAGACGTTTAAACCCTCTCGGAGGTTTTTTTTTTTTTTATTGTGTATGTGGAAATCGCAGTCCCTGGTACTGTGTTCCGGAGCTAAAGGCCTCCTCTGTCACGGCGGACTGAGATTATAAATGGAAATGCCGTTTTTGCAGCTGCAGTTGCATTATACAGATGTGGCTGGGTGGAACGAAGCACTAAGCTGGTAACGGGATATTGGAACAATACATTGCTTCCGGTTGAACAAGATAATAGATGTCGCCTTTTCAGTCCAATTCTAGTCTCGACTACGAAATCATCTGGTAGCTTGTTCTAGCCAATCGAATCAAAAGTGGCGACTGTCATTGGCCGACACGCGCAGTTTGGAGAAGGGGAAAGGTCACATTGTGCGAAGACCAGTTTCACTAAGAATATCTTAAGACATTTGTGCTAAGAAGTTCTGAATTGACGCACATCGTAATAAGTTCTCAAATCGACATTACAGAACGCATTTTTTCAGCGTTAAAAAGAAAACGCCGAAACACGAGAGCTTCCGGAGTGCCGCAAGGTCCCGATCTTTGCGAGAGCGGGCTGTTGCTATGGCGACAGCGTCTTCGCAAACACGAACGGCCAATGGGAGAGCTGGGCATGTTAGGGAGCGTGTAGGTTTGAACCTACGCAAACATAGGCAGCGGTCCTTTTAGCATTGCTTATTAGATCATCGTGTTTGTGCGGTGTAAGATGTCGCCACTTGCCCAATTTAAAGAAACCCGAATCCCCAGCTTACCGTGACCTGGATGGCTGGCATAACCGCTTTAGTCGACTCCAACAAACTCAATCGCTACGCCGTCATCAAAACTGTCATAACGTTAAATGAAACGGCCCGCACTGCCACTTTCCAAAACGCAACGTCTGAGAACACATCGCCACGGCATCGTTCCTGGCCCCAGGGATCTAGGAAGTAAGCGACGTCTTATTTTTTTTTTTTTTTTGTATCATGAAAGGGCCAGCAAGAACCGCCTGTTCACGCTGAAATGGTGTGTATTCGATCGAAGCGCAGGAATCACGCTGTTGAACTGCGTCCTAGTAACCGCTTCGAGACCAATATTTTACATTACGATTACTTCTACAGACAGTGAGGGCACTAAACGATCGCAAATCGATGCTGACGTAACGCTAAGCAGGAGAAGCTTCAGACCCGCATCGCGTAGCTCCCAAGAGACGATCTATTTTAATCCGTCTTGATGTTTTCACTACTACCGTCACGTCGGGACAAAAGGAACATACTTGAAGGATGAAGTGTACGTATCAGGTGGTCCGGAGGTAATCTTTACGTCATTTATTTGAGCTTTCCTCCAAATATAACAGCATATCAAATCAGCGGGAGTGCCCCTGCGACCAGAGCTTCCGCCTTCGCCACCCAACGAGGACGACGAGGGGACAAGAGAGGCAACTCTAGAATCGATGTCAACAGGGTTTAGGCTATTCATGCCTGAAAGGTCCATTTAAAAAAAGAGGGGGGGGGGGGGGGGGGGGGGGGAGGGGCATCTTATATTCAGCAGGCCAACGGTTGGGGGCTCTTGGCCAGGGAAGGCAAGTGAAATGCCTTGCCCTGCCAAGCCCGTGGATGAACAGGAGTTCCTTTTATTTCGAAGCAACCAGAATCGTAATTCATTATTATTTCTCTTTTTTTTTTCTTTTTTTCGGTAACGCCTACAAAACTATTTAAAAGTAAGGAGATAAAGGGAGAGAAATAGAGAGAACTAGGAGTTCATGCGTTTGAAGTAATTAGACACATTTAGATAAGAAAAAAAAAAAAGACTCTGGGGTCTATTCTGATTGGTGTTTTATTTTCCTTTCTAGTTATGCCGATATTCTCACCTGTTCACCGCCATTCCTTCTCTAACGAAATGTTATATCCTGGTACCCCTCCAGTACCCTTCCGCCACCAATAAATATCTGGCGCGCTCGTGCGCTCGGACCGTCTGTCAGTGATATCTCCATTACGAGTTGGAGCCAAATTCCAGTCAAACGGTAGCGCCACACATCTTCCCTGTCGCGTGGGACACGCAGCAGATTTGTATAGGGACCCCCCCCCCCCCCCCCTCCTTTCCCCCCAACCTTACCCCGCGTGCGTCGTTATCGTTTATTGCAGTAATCAAGAAACGAAAGCAAAAAAACACCGAGACACGCCAGCCCTCTGCGAACTGTCGTGTCTCGGCGGATCTCGACTCGCGCCATCTGCTCCAGAAAGCCTGACGGTTGCGTGGCACAGCCAGGGCGTCCCTCGGGCGTCACCGAGCGGAGGCACGCGCGGTGGCGCTATCGAAATTGGTCGTCGGCGCCCGCCTCGCCGTCCCCGCGGAGGAAGGCTTCGAGTGGGACTCCCCGACGCGGCTAACGAATGCAAATCCAGCGACGTCCTTGCCAGCGGCGTCGAAGGGGGGGCCGCGCGTGGGAAGTCTGCGGCTCAAGGACGACGTCGCCTCGCCGTCGCCCCGCTCTGCGCCCGCCGCGACGCCGACGGAGTCGCGCCGCGCTACGCTCGGTCTCAGCTTACGATGGACCGCGTAGGCACTGCCACCCGGGAGACAAGGCCTGGGCGTGACGTCATCGTTAGTGGATCCACGCAGCGGCCCCCAAGTGGCAAACAAGCCGAAGATCGTGCGATGCCGACGCAGACTAGCTAGGCGGCGCTGCGTGAGTCCACTAGTCATGACGCAGGGGGTGGAAAGGCCTCGTCCTCTAGTTGGTATTTGGCGGAAGACGCTACGAGTCGGCGCTTTTCACTCGGGCACAAAAATGGCGCTGGGCTGTGGATGCGCGCACGGCGTCGGATATTCCGCGCAAGAGAGCAACTGCGCATGTTCGGAACATTTTCCGCAGTCCACCAGCATTTCCGCTAATCGCGGAAGGCGATTAGCGGAAATGCCGCGTGAGTGTAACCAGACCTTGGGGGAAAAGCGCGGCGATGCCCGTGGAGACGAGTCACGTGATGATTCCACAGCGCCGGGTTGTCTGAGAAGGCTCGTAACCTCTGCTCCGGTCCATCGTCGTGAAGTACAACGTAGTCTAGACGGATGGACAAGGCCCGCCGCAATATTTCACGCTTACGTCCTCTCGTGTGGCGCTCACTTCCAGCCCGAGTTTGATCGCGCCTGCTCGCTACCTCTTTTTTGCTTCTCGGATCTCGGATTTATTAGGGGGCAGCCTCATACACGCTGCTCTTCATAAACTGTATTTTTTGCGAATTTATTCTTCGAAGCAAGTCCTGCTGCTCGACTGATGCCATGGCGTCGAATACCCTAAAGTGCAGCCTGCGCGCGGTTTATATGCCCACTGAGACAGTCTTGCCGTAAGTCGGATAACTGGTATTGCCTGTTTTTGAACGTACCATCTGTAGTCTAACGAGGACTGTGCGCTCAAACTTTGACGCCCTCGCATGCCCACAAGTTTGTCACGAGGACCTGCCTCACGGCAGTGGCGTCACGAGGGTCAGCGGCACCCGGGGCGGTAACCCGCCGCGACACCCCCCCTCCCCCTCCCCCCGGTCTCGTGGCCCGCCGCGACTCCTCCCCCCCCCCCCCCCCCCCCCCCGCTCTCGTGGCCCGCCGCGACACCCCCCTGAGCGCTGCACCCGGGGCGGACCGTCGCCCCCCCCCCCCCCCCTTGTGACGCCACAGCCTCAGGGTTCGGCTGGCAACGGTGTCTAATCATTGCGTTGGCGGACGCTCGGCGTTGGCCTCGGGACCAATCGCTGGGTTTCTGCAATTTAACTGCGAGGATGTTTCATACACAAAAAAGAAGAAAAAACAGGAGAGGAATTGACAAATATTGATTAGTGTAGGCAGTCCTTCACTTAATCAGTGCACACTTTGGGTAGGTTCTCCATCGTTAACTCTAGTGACTTCTTGGTGAGTGACCTTCTAGTTAGGCACGAGAAGACCACTATTTCATGACTTTGGATTGAAGGGTAAAAAAAAAACAACACGAAAACAATAAACGAATAATAAAAGCCTAACGGTCCCATACAAAACAGCCTTCTGTCATAATTTCGTCATTTAATATTTCTTGATATATGAAATGGGCCGCTTTATATTATCACCTATTCTCGCCCTTTTTCAATTTCCCCGTGTTCTGTGGAGAGCTTCTAGCTTGAAGGTTTGTTGGCGCTGATAAAAATCTCTGGTTTCCAGTAACGTACCAATGCGGTGAAGGGATATGAATAAATAAAGAACTCATCCTAGAGCAACGATAACCATCGCACATTCCTCTATCACTTTGGGAAAAGAGTGTATAAACTATAAAGTGAAAAAAAAAAAACAGAAAGATGTTGGTTCCGACGAAATGGCATGTGCTGCGAGGAGGAGGCACTTACATCTGTAATCACAATACTGATCCGATCACTGCTTCGTGCTCTTCGGTGCGCAGTGTACTCGATAACGGGACGCCGTCAGTCGACATCGAATGCATTGCATTACGCGCACCAAGTTTTCCACAAAATCTGCCAAAGTTTTTCTTTTTTATAAACTGATACCACACGGGGCTTGATCAGTCGTATCGTATATAAAATGAAGCTTAAATTGAGCGCAGGAGAGAAGCTGCTGATGCTGGGCCATTACGCCCACTGTTGTGCCATTCTTCAATTCTTTTTTCATCCCTGGACTTTTTTTTAAGACCACTAGACGAAAATCCCCTGCTTACAAAAGTTGCGCCAACCCGTTGCCTACAGAAAGGACTCTCGAGTCGGTAATTTGATACATGTCAAACGACTTGATCCCTCGAACATGAAGGCTGTCTAAGGGAGCAGCGAATTAAACGTAATCCTTACATTTTCTGCAAGTATGTCAGCACTGTTGCTGACCATGCTGAAATTGCCCCGTGAGTTAAATGGAGTCGGCATCGCGGACCACGTTAAAACCAGCATAAGACCAATGTAGTTCCCTGAGCTACTGTTTTGAACTAAATCCAAAACAAGACGAGCTTGGGTGCGCTCTGTCTGACTCGAAGACAGCATTACATTCTATCAAGGCAACAAACATACACAACGTAAGTATCTCGCTAACGTACAGGATATGCGAAGAACTTGCTGTTGGTGTAGAATATGGCAACTCGGTACTACTTCAGTTAGTCTCTGGGTATATGGTGTCTCAGAAATTATCCAAACGTACTCCATCGCCGCTGCTCCGCGCACACAGATGGCCGCGTTGAGCTCACGTCCTTAAGAAAAAAGCAATGTCAATGTGCATGCAACCTCCTCGCATTTCATTTTCTCTTCTCCTTTTTCATAGATTTTTGTTTCTTCAAATAATCAGTATTGCATCAAGAACGATTCAGGAATAGTGCTTGCCACAAATATTGAATTGTAATTTATTATTATTTCAATCCATTTTATTGCACCACTCATTTCATTGGGTAATTGCGCCTCTCATTGTGTGCGTTGTTAATACTCTGATCGTTCGTTCATGTTATGGTTATGGGAGCAAATTATACTTGGTCAAATGAAGTTTTTTTTGTATGTGTGGGCATTTTATTCCGTTTGTTTAATCACAATTGGTTCAGTAAATCATGGACATAATCGCAACGCGCGAGAGCCGACATTTCCTGATTGAAGCAGTGAAAGTACATATCTAAGTCGGGTTTACTTTTGCGTCATTTATACTCTTTTGTTGTTGTCCTTTTGCGCTGTTTTGTTCTCCTTGGCTTCATCCCTCGAACATACTGTGTAAGAATTGCAGTCAAAAGTGACTGAACATATCTCACTGATCTGATTACAACAGCGAGATTAACGTAGAGGGAGGAAGAGCGATACGGAGAGAAGAGACTAACATTCTAAGTTTAATTACATCGTATACTTTGTTTGGTGCAATACTTGTCTGTCGCCTGTCCTGATAACCAAGCCGTAAAGACGCAAGATGTCCTCTCTCCAACCTAGCAGTTTCCCAAGAAAGAAGTGCAGTGTCCCGAGGTCCGCGATGTGTGTGTGTGCATAATAACTGCCACTTGTGAACATCGGTACCACATCCCATTATGTTGAAAACCCCCACAGGAGCTCTAACTCTCACTTTCTGAGTCAAGAAAAATTTGTCAAGCCGCGCACACGGCTACCCCAGTGTCACGATAAAATCTCATATTAAAGCACGCAATGATTTTTTCGAGTTTGACGGCGAACACCGGCGAATGATGTTATTTAGGGACAATGCAAGGACATGCACGTGTCAAACGCAGGTGAACCTTACTAGATAAATAATACTCAAGTTTACATTTAACACGGAGCAGAAAAATATAAGGAATGCTCATGATGCATTTGACCGGGTCTAGACCACCGCGTGGTCTGTGGTCACAATGCTGCGGTGTTGCTGCTGTTGGCAACGTGCATGCTAAGACGCGTCACCTCACTTCGAATCTGGCTTGTGCGCACGCGCAGTACGCACACCTGGTGTGAACAAGCCTGTCTGTACACAGAGGAGGTCGGCGTAGAAAACTCTTCTTTTTGGCCGTCCAGAAAAGCGCACACAGCCCCTAGCAACTGTTTAGCGGGAGCGAAGCCTCTTTATCGAGACCAACCGCAGATATGCCTGGGGAGAAGAAGAAGCCATTTCTCCTGGAAATAACCCGTTCGCTTTTATTTACCGCGTGACAAATCCGTTGTCCCAACATCCGGGCGTGGCGGCGGCCCGACCACACGGGGCGTCGGGCCCCTCATTCCGCATTCCGCGCAGTTGCTCAGCGGGGAAACGTGCGATGAGTGCGTGTGCTGCCTGCGCCGCTTTCCCCGCACCTCTTTCTTTTATGGCCGACGAACGAGTTCTTTGTCGGCCAAGTCGGCGCGGCCAACTGGAGACGATGCGAACCGCCACCGTTTCTAGGTAAACAAAAAGAAAAAAATGACACGCTTTCGCGAGTAACATTTAATATGCCACCAAGGTGAACCCAACACTGTCGCCTGCAAGCCGAATTCTGGGAGTGCGAAATAATCTTTCATAAAGTGACGTCTTCGTTTTATGTTCCCTTTCAACACTAAAAAACGGAACTCTAAAGATGTCTGTATTAGCCGCAGCAAATGCGCGCATTTTAATCTATTTATTATGCCTGAAATATCCCAGATATGGGGTATTACAAATCTTGTGAAGTAACGCGTGACTGTTACTTCGCTTACCTTTAAGAGCGCAGCTCTTAGGCGCCCGTTTCCGGCTTGAGCGGCTTCGCCGTCGGCGTAACTGCGGCGACGTTTCGGCATGGTGACGTTCCGGCACCGTGCCGAAACGTCCGCGCGTGGAGTCACGTGACCCCCCTCGGGGGCTCAGGGGGGTCATGTAACCCCTTGGGGGGGGGGGGGGGGGGGCAGGGGGGTCACATGACCCCCAGACCCTTCACGAGGGGAGTCACGTGACCCCCATGAGATCACGTGACCCCCATTAAGTCACGTGACTCCTCTGATGTCACGTCACCCCCGCGACGTCACGAGGGTTACGTGACCTCACGGTTACGCCGACGACGCTCGGAGGGAGGAGCAGCATGGTGAGGAGGTGAGGAGGAGAGAAGAGGGTTATACCCTTCCCCTCAATACCCTTCCCTCCTCCTCTTCAAGAGCTGCACTCTAATTCGGCGTTACAGAATGTTGTAAACGGCTTTCATTTTTTTTCCTAACTTTTACCTGTAACGAGTTACGAGTTAATTTTCTGAGGTGTAACTTGTAACTGTAGGTCAAATATTTTTTTTCTGAAGAAAGCAACAACTGTCTAATTAACTGACTATTCTTTATAGGCATGTTGTGATTGGTTAATTCCTGAGTGAATTTAGCAACGGGAAGGACAATGTACTTGCTCTCTTGTTCTATTAAAAATGCCAGCACGTTGGCGAGCGGTGTCATTTTAAATCTTGTTATCGCATCAGGTCAGGCCCCAAAGTAGTCATATAAACAAGTCAGATTTAAAGATCTCACTGGGAAAACTGTGACTTAACAAACAGCATAGAGCCCGAGCTCCTTTCTCTTTAATATCTTTTGACCCTCGCACCCTCCCCCTCCCCGTCTCCCGTCTTACGTTGGCCCGCGACATTTCCGGTGTGGGCCATTTGGCCCCCACACTCAAATCAGTTTGAGACCACTGCTTTATGGAGTTTACCAACTAGCCCCACCATAAGTTCTCCTGCTGATGAGTAGGTGTCAGTGTTTTTCGTGAACTTCGAGTTAATTTCATCAATGCCACAACGAGAGGAAAGCTTCAATATGCGGATTAAATTCATGATTCCCATAAAATCGGTAACAAAATGGTCCATTGGAAAGAATTCGCGGTTTCGCAACTGCGTGTATACACGGATCTGAAAATGATTTTGAAAAGAAACGACGTTTAACACAGAGCAACTCTTCTCTGAGCATGACGTGATCCCCTGAATCCACAAGAGATGATGTATTTTTCTTTGTAGGTTTTATAATCTTCAAAAACTGTGACGGGATACAAGCGAGAATCAATGGAAGCGCATTGTTAAGAAAAATGTGCTTGGCCCCTTTGATAGTAATGCGTTAAGTGGACAAAGCGTATGCGCACTGAGCGTGCGGGAATGTTTGTGTGGTTTGCTAGACAGAACATACGCGTTTTCTTGTTGAGCAGCCTTTTGAGGACAGTAGTGAATCACGGAGAAGGTTTCTTTGTAGGAAATCGTACGAAGCGGTACTTATAATCACGGACGCAGCTTTGGTTTCAAATATACTCCAATTATGCTCAACTGGGAGATCAAAAAAGCCAGGCACACAACTTTGAATAAATAATTTAAGTTCCGTATTTATTGATGAGTTATCTTCTCTTATATAATCTCTGATCGCCTCAGACTTAGCCATTTGACGGGCCACCCGCCCAGTTACAAGGAAGTGCATGAAACAATGGTCGCTTGAGCAAGGGAAATATAACAGTGAGTGGACAAGATCAGGTGCCGTCATAAGAATGAAGTAAAGTCAAATCAAATCAAAGTTTTATTTTCCAGAAAACTGGAGGGATCGTCATACAAAAAGCTAGTGCATTTGCCCAAACAGAACCAATTCTGGTGGAATCAGTGATAGGCTGAGTGAATGAGCATACGTTCACGAAATATATCTTGAATGTCGTTGCACTCAGAGTGTAACCGGTCGCGGACACAAACATATTTTAGGGAGATTACAGTCACCCAGCAGAAATCACGGAGAAAATGGGAACCTTAAGACTAAGCCATTAAGAAGATCATGGAATTGATCACTAAAAGCCGATGTTTCGCTCGGTGGTCGGTAACATGTACAGAATAGTATATTTTGGTTACCGAGCTGAACACTAACAGTAAGGAGTTCCAGGGGGGAACTAAGAACAATAACATTAGATACAATGTCGCTAGTTATCGCAATTAGGACACGGACTCCATATCTGACATCACGATCATAGCGATACATAGAGTATTTCCTATTGCAGTCAAAAAGTTCAGCATCTCCTATTTTAGCAGAAAGCCTAGTAAGTTTCTGTCAGAACGACAACATCAGCCGAGCGATCATCAAGAATAGTCGATAAAGCATCACGTGTATTGAAGATACTCCTGAGCTTTGTGAATAGAAGTGATAAGTCACGGCAAACGGTGTTACAGTGCGCGTTCTTTGTTAAGACAAAGTCGTATCAGCACCCGTTAGCACGGAATAAGATAAGGTTTCAGCTCTAACTGAGTAGCTTGATTCAAGTTGACATATGTAGTTCTTGGCCGACGAATAAACGTAGCATTTCTTGTTGATATATAATTCGTTATAACGTATGGTGAATTCTTGGCCGCTTTCTTTTCCGAAAATCAAAGTCTTTTTACGGAAGCTTCTGGTAACCCCCTTCAAAACTCTTCATTCACGGATACCCTTGATCCCTTTAGGGTCTTTTTTGATGCCACAATGCTGTCCCGAAACGTAAATGACCAAAACCTAACGATAATTGGGCTAGATTTCCCAGGACTAAATATGCCTGGTCTGTGCGCGCGGGAATTACGGTCATCACTAGTTTCCAAGTATAAATTTAGTGCGGCATACAAAATGGCGCAAATTTTTTCCTCGCACTGTGTCCGCGTTTTGGGGCGGTGTAGGCAATACCATAAAAAAAAAGGTTTCATTTAGGGGTGCAATCTTTAAAATCGTCGAGGCGTTGGTTTAAAAGCGTTACTTTTTGGCTAGGACTTGCCCCCGATTATCTCTTGCCTTTCAGACGAGCGAACAAATTGAACCTCTTCCTTCTTTCACTTCATTAAGGGATTACATAATTTACTCGTTTCACATCCACCTTAAGATGCCATGACCTTAATAGGGAAAGAAACTCATTGTATTGTTTCCCAAGATCTTCTTTAGGAGGGCCGTGATTTAATTCTACGTCGCCAGACATGAGTAGCAGCTTCATTGCATGAACAAGCTCGCAGATAAAATAGAACAAAACGTGTGGGCACGGAAGTAACAGCTCGTAAACATTACTTGATCTTCGTCAATAAAGAGAAGGAGCTGAACCCATCTGCACCAAAAAGCGGGAATTTGTTTGACGCGTTTGCATCGGAGCTGTACTTCAATGCCCACAAGAATGAGGCAGGCTACGATTGCTGCTTATAAAGCGCTCTGGTGATGCGTCAGTCCATGCCGATAAATGCAATGTCGGGAGCACTTGTAATCCATACTCCAAGAAAGCTGGTGGTGCCGAACATCAATGCATGTTCCCCGTTGGAAAGGCCTGGCAACAGCTGATACCAAACTCCTCTTGCTGCAGCAGGGGTAGCTGCAGAGTCACGACGCCTCTTGGTAGACAGTTCCACGTGGACAAGATAATCAAAATCTGCATCAGAAAACGGAAAGGTGTTTGACGCGTCATCATCGTTGTTGTACTCCCATGCACAGATGCAATTAAAAATTCATTATTTACAGTGCTAGCGTCATTCTAATTTAATTGCCTTTCCTTTCCTTATTTTTATGATTCTCATCAGGATATTTTCAGCCGGTTTACGCGGACTTTTGGGTGTGACAACCAAATTAAAAGGGTTTGAGTACAAAAAAGTGCAAGATTAACCACCAAGTAAAAAACAAAACCGTTTTAGGTGAAAAGAAAAACGACAATGGACAAGTTTCTTAACTCAGATTAAATTTTAAGAGAACCACTAGGCATCGCTGCCGAGTTCACTGTTTTAAGAACAATTGTAATATCCATGTTTTTATTTAGCCTCTCGTGCGTGTTTTTTTTTGTTTTTTTTTGTTATTTTTTGTTCTTTGAACACTTTTCCTTTCTAGTTTTGGAAAATGCTTCGCTTGAATTTCGGCAGAGAACCCTAATGCGCTTACTCTTGTTCTATATATTTTTTTGTCGGGCGGCCCCTTTTTGCATACAATAGACACTCTTTGCAAGAATTGTTTTTCAACAGCTATAGTTCGTAAATATTTTATTTTACTTGCTAAGACATGAGGTCAATTTATTATTTTTACTCTCCCGATTTTGAGACCAATCGCATTCACTCTCTATTTTCTTCGTCTTTAATCCTCGATTTATGAAACTGTCGCGATTAGGTAAGACGTAGGCTTCAACGCTCCAAATGTGCAGGGACGAGTGGAGGCGAGCGATCCGGCGTCTGCACAGAACGTAACACGTCCATCATTTAGAAGGTTGTACATGACCCTCGTGTTCAGTTCGGGAGTTGGGGATCGTAGTATGAAAGTAAGCATCTACCATTCGATAAACGTAAACGCGACGACAGCCATTTAAACGGTTTAGCTCCAAACTTTCAGGATGGTACCAGGTTTTAACCATGTCGCTACAGGTTCGATTGCATGTATCACTTTTAGTTCAGCCCTTTCAAGCTGATTTTGGCGTTCAGGCTTAAGCTAATATATGCGACAAGCGTTTGTCAATGAAGTTGAAAGTAAATTTAGGGAAGGACACTAAAATATGCGTACATCATAACAGACGGCTAATCACCAACAAGAGATTATGCCCCAACTCAGGCTCCTGTCGTCGCGCCAACGCGGTGTCGCAGACTGTTGCATGAAGCCTGCGCTGATGCTTGGCCTTTTGAACAACTTGTTCCTGCGCAAACGCAATGCGCACAGCTCGCGCGCGCGAACGCGTTTATAGAGACCATTCCAATATTCGCCTTTGGCGCGCTCTTATTCTTGTCTACTGGGCTGCGGTTCTGAAAGTGCGCAGGGCCTCTCGTCCGAAGAATGCCTGACGCATTCGTCCACAACCCGCTGGCTCGAAATTCTTCGCCACTCTGGTATCGAAAGAGTCAGGCTGGATTGCCATCTTGAGCGTATTTTATGCCATATACTCCGCGACAAGCCTTCTTGGCATATACAGTCAAAGGTACGGGCACGCGTGCCCTCTCCCCTTTTGAGCGCTGATTAAAGCTGAGCGCACACTCTCGTCCTCTCCTCGGAAATGTCAAGAAAGGTTGTCGCCGAGTATAGTTGAAGAGAAAATTAATTCGAGTGCCATACTTAGCATCACGGTGGGCTTCAGGTGCAATGAAAGCGAGTGGAAATCTATGAGCGACGTAAAAATAGGGCATGGCGTCCTACAGGCGTTTAATAAACTGCAGCGCAGGTGAAACGCTTCTTCAATAGAACCTGCCGTTTTCCCATATGGACCACTCGCATTCAACATAAACGTGTCACCGTCGAAGGGGATCGTTCATAACACAATTCTAAACAAGCGCGGCTGCGACAGCCAAGGGTCGCAGCGTCGCATAGTCGCCGTGGTTGACACCTGGCCCACAAAAGAGCTCCGGGTAATGTTTCTTCGTCCCGTGACTTTACCTCTTTGTACATCGACAACGGGGACCCAAGTCGACTCGCCGTCGGGACCGTCTTCCCACCCTTGGAGCCGTCGACGTTCTCTTATGAATCTTCGGCGACACCGACAGGCACGGCCTGCCGAGCGCGCTATGGCGAAAGGTGTCTTGCGGATGACAGCGAAAAAATGTGCGGCTTCTGCGGAGGTGCGAGGGGGCTGCCTGGCGAAAAGGCTGAAGCGCAGTATGCGGTCCCCGAATGCGGTGTTTGGTCGACTGGAAAAGGCGGGGAGTCAGCCAAGGTTGTCCGTTTCCATCGCGCTCAAGAAAGCTGGGTAACGGCGAAAGGGGGTCAAAGAGTATGGCAAACTTTGCGTTATGTTTCATTTTGCTTGGTCATTGAAACACCGTTTCATGTGGTGGGAACAATGCCTATTACGTAGGTACGATGGATTGCTAACGCTTAGAGTAATAATTTCTGCCATGGTTACGGAAAGCCGATATCTTGTTTGGAAATCGCGGTGAATGAAAAAGAGGACGAGTCTGTTTTATACTTTGTGCCGCTTTGATTATCGCGCAGTGTGTAAGATTATGTAAACTTGCTTTTATGGCGACAAATAACTTCTTGCGGCGTACCAAAAAAGCAAACTGTTACGCAAATGATGAAATAAGTTTCTCTACCAATGTTGCCCCCTATGAACGATCATTAAAAGGGACTAGAAGAATCGCCGTGAGTAAATGTTGCAGAAAATTTATCTAAGTCAAAAGTAACATAAAATACCTATTAATTGTAGCATTCATATCCAAGGCATGTAAAGTTCTACAAGTTGGCCTAAACAGAAACTGCTCGAAAATCTTAAATAACAATATTTGTTTTGCAGTAAATCATTTCAATGTACAGTGACTTCCGAAAGCATTTTCAATACTTCTTTTTACCGTAATCTACAAATCAGGGATATGTCCATGGATATTATATTTTTCTGGATATGACTTTACAAATATTCTCTTTCTAAATATGCACTCTGAAAACTCATCTGCTTTCCCAAGCATTTGAACGAGCCATCGCTTCAAATTATGGGGAAAACTGGCTGAATGACGAGACCAAAGTATGTCTAGATCTAAATATGCATAGAAAATTGCTGGAAAAATGTGTTGTCCATGAAACATGTGGCATCTACGCTCTCGGTGCTCTCCATCGATCGGGTTGAGAGACTGGCTTAACGCGTGGCATTAACACTCGATGACAATCCCTGGAATGGGGATACCGAACCAGGGTTTAAAAAAATGTGACAGAGTGTCAAGTTGCAATCTGCCGGACGCAGAGCAGATGCACAGCGGGGTTTCTCCGCCAAATAGCATCTCAACACACGGCGATGTGTTGTGACAAGCATAGTAAGCAAGAAAGCACCCACAAGGGATTTGGTGGTCAGTTTGTTCCGGACGTCGATCTACCAAAACCTTTTAAAGCGCAGCTCTTAGGCGCCCGTTTCCGGCTTCAGCGGCGTCGGCGTTGCCGTTGCCGTCGCCGTCGCCGTCAGCGTCACCATCGCCGTCGGCGTAACCGCGACCCCCCCCCCCTCCCCCCCCCCCGAGGACCTCGGGAGGACCCTGGTTTCCTCCGGGAGGACCTCGGGTACTTTCGGTGAGCTCGGGGAGGGGGGGAGGGGTCACGTGACCCCCCCCCCCCCGAGATCACGTGATCCCCCTCGAAGTCACGTGACCCCCCCCCCCCGAAATCCCATGACCCCCCCCCCCCCCCCCACCCCTCAGTACCTTTTCCTACTCCTCCTCAAGAGCTGTGCTCTAATTCGGTAATTCGGCGTTACAGGGAGTTGTAAACGGCTTTCACTTTTTTTTTGTGATGGCGGTCAAGATGTACTTCAGGAAGGGAAGCGCATGTGTCCCTCCTCGGTGAAAACAATATTTGTTATGTTACATACCAATACTTTAACTGTTAAGGTATGGCTGCAGAAAGAGGGTCTCGATGTACCTTAGACTGTTGACTGAGCATTGTGTAAGGCACCTGAGGAAATGGAGCATGTTTTTTTCTTTTGTCCAGATGTATTGTTTTTCTGGTATGTCGTCGAACCCATGCTGAAGAAAGAGTATTGTATTACCTCTGGGAGTATCGGTTTTTTGAACGTGAAAAACGATTACGGTGTTCCCCAAGATATATTTTTTTCTCGGCCCTTGTAGTATCTGGAGATTGCGTATGGCTGGCAGGAATGCTGACCCCAATACCACAGAAGTACGCTTCTATTATTTTTAGGGCTGGGCGTCGATTAAAAATTTTAACCCGATTAGTCGCCACCCTTTAATTGATTAATTAATCGATTAATCGGTCTTGGGCATTTCCACGCATAATAATATTGTTTAAAAGTAAAAATTGCATCTATTTTATGTTTTGTTTCGCTGAATATGGTGTTAAACGACGCAATGGTTTCAATTATGAATCAACTTCGATATTCAGGTGGGAACAGTTGAAAAACACACACACTCACATAATATTACTTCCGCTTCATGAGGCAAAAATGTTCGTTGATATTCCCCGGCAATAGCGACCTCCTTTGATTGCTCACGGTAGTCTCGGCTGCGCTAAACGGACACTCGCACGGCGTTGAAATGACTGAGACATGTGTAACCTTCTGCACTTGTGTGGAGTTGCAAATCTCTACTTTTCAGTTTAACTTAAGTTAATATTTCACCTAAATTTTTAACTTCATATAGGTGTGCTCGTCCATGTCTCCATGGTGAAAGCATTTATATTTTTATTTAATTTTGGTTCGTCAAAATTTTACCGATTAACCGGTTAAACAAATTAATCGCAATTAAAGCACTAATCGATTAATCGGTAGGTTAATCGATCAATTGCCCAGCCCTAATTATGTTCCCTTATTAAACAGGTTGAAAGTGTTTTTGCCATCCATGAGCCAAAGCCCAAGTGATTGGGAATCTAAATCTCTGCTCGAGGTGCGAGAATTTTAATATGCGCTGCAAACGTTTTGTGTTAACTTTTAATCTGAAGTAATATTTCGTGTTGTCTTGCAATATATTAAAAAAATGTTTTGTGACAACCTGGAAAGCCGCTTGCTTAGTAATCTAAATGGGCTGGGTTTGATTCCCAGCTGGTGCAAACAATTTGTTTTTACTGCGCTGCCCTTTTTCGCTAGATGTTCGGCAACTCGTGAAGACCACAAGTGATTCCTTGGTAAAAGCGTGGCCACGAGGCTCAACACTGATTGGTTTTGAGTGAAAACAATCTGCACGGTAGCACTGCGCATGACGCTTTACATGTTCAGTTTCTCACTGAAGGCGGTTTCTTTATGTCTACAGAAGTCCTTCAGCGTCGTCATTTTCTGAGCCGCATATTGCAGAGACTGGCTATCCCAAGCGCTTTGCGGGCCAGTAGATGCACTGCTGTTTCTTAAAGTGTGATATATAACTCAACCATGTATGGATATGTCTTTCACGTAAATGTTTTCAATGTATGACTGCATAATATATAAGGAACCATACTCCGTTTCAGTTAACCGACCTTAATTATAAGCTCGCGCCGCCTCTAGCTCATCTCGAGAGGTAGACACAAGAGGACGACAGCAGTTATCACGAGAATTCGAACCCGGTTTCAAAAACAACAAGAACCAACGCAAAACGAGCGTACTATTTGTAGCTGACGAACTGGTGAAAGGCCGAACATAAAAACAGCGGTAGTTCCATAGGCTCTAGAACAAGACAAAAACAAGCCCAAAGCGGCCGTATTTAGCAACGAATCACACCGAGAGGAGTGGAACGACAACAACAGCAGTGCGTGCCTCGTCGTGGGAGAGTGATACGCTAGGCCCACGAACAAAGATTCATTAGGACGCCGCTGTTTGGCGGGTCTATATCTGGCGTCTTTATCGGAGCAGGTGGCGGCGTGCGCGAGGGCAGGCCTGTCCGACAGGGGGTCATCGGCCGACGGCACCGGTACTTCTCTTTGGGCCGTTGGTGAGGGGTGTGCCACTGCCCAGACATCCCGCACAATGGGCCGAGGCGCCGTTATTTATGGGGACGTGAAAGGACCGCCACGGCCCACAGACAGAGATGATGACCGTAAGACCAGAAGCGTTTTGCAAACTCAATCGCTGTACGAGTTTCTTGTCTTTTTCTTTCTTTATTTGTTTTCTCTCGGGATACATCCAGGAAGTAAACAAAAAACTGAATACCTTAGTTCCCAAGTAAGCTTGGCGGAAGGGAAAACTGAGAAAAACAAACTTCCGACGGTCCAGATGTCTCAGAAGGGCAGTAACTGCGAGAAGCTCATGCGAAACAAGCCTAAGCAGCATAGATTTTTCCATTCATTGGCCAATGGCTGGCAATGGTCCTTTGCCCAGCGGCCAGGCATTGGCCAGCCGTTGGCCAATGACTGCCTTTCTTTGGCCATTGGCCAATGCCCACTGGCCATCATTCATCGACCGAACATGGGCCAGTGTGTGTGTAAGCGTTGTGAATAAGATAAGAAGATAAGAAAGACTATCGCCAGCCATTGGCCAATGCTTGGCCATAATCCGAGCTTGTTGGGAAACCAATAAACCATCTAGAATAACATGAAATGTGACCATAAGTACGTAAATTGCGCGTCTTTAGGTGTCTAGAGTAATTCTATGTATCTAGATAAGTCATATTAATCATATGTTTTCATGGGACTATAGCGCGCTTACTCAAAATGATGCCACACAATTTATGATCAAGTAGAAAACGCGAAAGGCAACACACAAGAAAAATAGGCCAACACATTGAGCCTGCTTTTACTTGCTCGCTGTTCCTTTATTTTTTCTTAGCACTTACCGATTAGCTTGTATAGTTTGCTGCACAGTATCAATAATGTCCACTGAACTAAATCTCCGCGTCGGTATCAAACGATTGTTCCGTACGAAACAACCTTTGAACGAACAGGTTAAAGTCGTCTCCAAACCTCTCCATTCTCCGTAGTATAATAAATATTCCTAATACCATCGCAAGTGTTCAGCGCAATTCGCGTTGCTTTATCACACTGCGATGCAAGTCTTGCTCTTTTCATATGGTCCAATGTCACTCTACTCGCGATCTTCAAGCAAGTACACGGGTTGCAATTTTGTAGACAAATTTTTCGCACCATTTCTGCTTGATACGGACGAGTTCGCTGGTGTGCTGGTTCTCAGTGTGCGTACAATTCAGCTCGTGTAGTTTGGTGTGGATGTTTTGTGCGCCTTCGATTTCTCCTGGACTCTTCACTGCCGTGATTGACTCTTCGTGTACTCTACACGTAAGTGGACTCACCGCGCTCTTTCATTAGTATTCCAATAACATAGTTTTCATTTGAACAAAACTAGCTGTGCGTTCACTTCATGGAAAATAGATGTCAAGAATCAATCAGGAAACAATTATGGCTACGGTCTTGGAGTGCAGCGTTGAGTAATTAAAGGTCTGAAAGCCTTTCATCTAAAAAAAAAAATCCTTATGTCGAGTGCTCAACAAACGTATCCGGAACACGGGAAAGGCGTCTCATCTCTTGGGAATGCTAGCCTCCTGGAGGCAGCCGCACAGCTGCTGCCTGTCGTACCGCTCCATGGAGTAGTCCCAGCTAGGGAGACCACTTGCTCAAGGCCAACACTTGTGCTGGGTCGGGAACAACCTAGCAGTTTCGCCTGCGAAGTGATCTACGCTTTATGTTTTATTCACTAGAAACATAAAATGCCTACGAACTGAATCATTCAATTACTGGCTGTCGACTGAACTGGCAATATAAGTATAAACTGGCCGACCGGCAAAATGGCTGCGGTATGCATCGTGCAGCGAGCGACCTTCCCTGTTCGGACTGTTCCATTGAGCGCAATGTCATGAAGCAGTTCTTCGGCCCCCACCAGGAACGCGCTCCCCCTAGATAAGACGCCGTTTGCGTGTTTCGGATGTTTTGTGACTACGGTACAACTCAAGGTGGAAGAAGAGAGAGGTGTCTCAAGAATGACAAAAAGGGGAACGGACTTTCACTCGAGCTTCGCGCATCTCTCGGCAATGGCACTGTCAGTTTAGACTTCCAGTGCAGCAGCGGTAGCACGCCGCGCGGCATGAAAATGTGTGCGCGAATAGGTGTATTTTCTCGAAACCCCAGTCGTATTGCGCACCTCAAGACGTTTTCCAGAAATGCTAGGGAATCTTCGACACACCTGTTCCATGGCGAGGTGGTGCCGTTCAGACACCTCTATCTTCATCCACGTTACGCATGTGAAGGTTCATGCTCATAGCCCAAGCACAGGTTATATATCTGGATAAAACGTTTTGTGGATCTTGTAAACCTTGACCTTCGTTCTAAAGTGCAGGGATTAACACCTTGCTGAATCTTTCTGGAAAAGAATTGGCGGATATCATTCTTTGCAAACTAAAAGAAACACCCATTTGCGCATCAGGTATAGGGCGTTCTTTAGTCACCGGTGTTGACCATTTTTCGTTATGCTACCTTTGCAGGTTAAATACGTTTCAATTCTGGTCAGAACTCAATAGCACTACAAGTCTCAAATAAGTTGAGGCCATGAGTACTGCCGTGCCGACAAGCGTGGACTGTTATCTATCTTTCGTAAAATATACTGACTTTTTGGCAGTTCGGAATTATAGTTAGAGGCGGTATTGACGTCGCGTGAATAGCCCCATTACCTTTTTGCCTTTGTGAACTCGGCCGGATCACCGCTCCCAAATCAAATGGAGTGGAGCGAGACCTCCTGTCAAGCCCACTTCGCCGGCTTCGTGTGTCACGGGGGATCTGCTGGAAAGAATGGGGCCGCCCGAGAAAGGAAAGGGAAGCAAATAGATGCGCGCGTATATCTCTCATGCGCCAACGGCAATGCAATGACCCTTTCTGGGGACAGTTCCTAAGCCTTCGTCGCCGCTATGGCGCCCTCTCATAAACACGTCATCTTCGACATTCGAAGGGGGACACAAGGCTCCAGGTTAATGACATCAACGGAGCTGGCTGCGAAAAAGGCTGCATTCATTTCCCCGTTCTTAAATACGGGCCGCGGCGAAATACGACACCCATAAACTTACGCGCAGCTAAATAGACAAGCACTGCTGTCCCATCCCCTCTCTCCACGTTAAAAATAAACAAGATCTTCCTGCTTATTTCAGACACAGGTATATCAGTCGTGTCGTTCATTTGACTGTCCGCGCCAGCATACATCCTGCCACCTTATATATATATATATATATATATATATATATATATATATATATATATATATATATATATATATATATATATATATATATATATATATATATATATATATATATATATATATATATATATATATATATATATAACGGGCATGGTGGGGGGAGGCCGAGTTGGCGAGTTGATTATGCATAATTATGAAGAGGAAAACAGCGGCAAAAGCACGGAGGACAAAGAACGAGGAACAGACAGACCGAGCGCTGACTGACAACTGGTTAATTTCTGGAAAACCACCTACCGGCGTAGAAACACAAGACAAACATACATCGGACCATTGCCTAAGGGCACGTGTCACAACTCTCCAAGAGCATGATTTCCTTGTCGAAGAGCGCAATGGAGGGAGCACTGACGCACTCATTCTTACACTTCGAAATGTAAATGGCCTCGGATATTTCACGAGCCACCTGCTGACTGTGCCTAGCAACAATCGTCGTCTTTTCCAAAAGAGGGGAGCACCCACATCTATCACAATGAATGGCCAAATTACCCGATGGTGAAAATCTTATCGAAAGTTCGTGTCCCCTCAGCCTATCATTGATACAAATCCGTGATTGGCCAAAGTACACTTTCTCACAGGACAACTCAATTATTTTACACCACGCCGACCGCGCACCGCACGAACCCCTTCTCCTGCTTCTTACCACAGCCGAGTTTATCCGAACGACTCGTATGAACCTTAGCACACAGACGTCCCAGTTTTGAAGGCGCAGAGAACATCACAGGGGCTCCATGTCTCTGTGCTACCCTTTTGAGTACGTGCGTAACCTTATGTATGTCAGGAAGAACCGCCGGTCTCATGTTAGGTTTCTTCCTAGGTTAGGACTTGGGGCGTCAAAGACCTTTGAACAGGCTTTCCGCTATACTGACAAGGACCTCCCATAGGGTACCCTCCCTGCGTGAGCCTGTCGGCCTGGTTCTAAAAACTAGCCAGCATCTGGTGAGGGAAAGATCTCACCAGGGCCGTCTGCATAAATCTCTCAATCCCCCTCTTTAGAACCCTCGAGTGGCTAGAGTCAAGAGGCAGCACACCTTTTTTTTTCATCGGTCAGTACCGCCAGCATATATGATCCTCATTAAAGCTAAGAACTATATATAAAAACTGTAGCCTTCCGTCTACTGGATTTTTTCTTGTAAACTTCAAACCACATGAGTTAGATTTGAACGCACACACGTTTTCGATGCTATCATCATTACTTTCACGAGACACTTTCCCATAAAATCGTTGGCGTATCTAAAACACGAATCACCTCTCTTCCCAGACCGACTTCAATAGCTCTATCGCACATATAAAGAAAGATGCCACTCACAACTGGAGCAACGCTAGCCCCAATACATACACCCTGATTATGCAAAAGCAGTATGTCATCATTAGGCGCTGTTTCCTTCTTCGTAACTTTGCTTGAATACAGTAGCGCACATAAAAAACAAAGATAATTCGACCCCCTCGCGCGAGGCTACATCGTCTGTTACGGGAGCTGTGAACCCGCGAATCGAGGGGGTACAAACCGCGTTTGATGTCTGTGCAGGTGGCGGGAGACGTCGAAGAAGTTTGAAAGGGTGAACCGGTATAAAATAGAAAAGTAGGTAAACACGAAAAGCTTTCTCCTGCCCGGGAGAAGAAGAAAGACACGATGGAAGGCGACGGAGAGCCTACTCGGCGTTTTCATACTTGATCTTTGTGTTTCTTATATTTGTACTTGCGTTTTTCGCTTGTCTGGTAGTTCTAGTGACCGGTCATACAAAAATTCGTGTTTTTTTTTTGTCTATTCTCCCATTCCTGATGTTTTCTATTTTGTTGAACTTGCACTCTTTATGCTGCTGAATGTTCTGCTCGTATTGCCCCAGTTACTGTATTATACTCATATTTCTAAAAAACTAAGGAGTAATTGAAGTAATCCGTTATCAATATTTTGTAACGAAACTACATTACAAATTACTTCCGAGAAAAAGTAATGTGGCAATTACAATATTACTTGAAAAAGTAATGAATTACAAGTAATCCGTAACCGATTACTTCCCAATTCTGGTTTTACACGACCTGCACGCGTCCAATCGGCTTGATCAAAAATAGTGGCGAGCCAGCAACGAATCTGAATAAAGTTTTTGACACAAAAATGCCACTTTCTTTACGAGACTTAGCAGGTGAAAGGTCACGTTCGAAATCCCCTCGCAGGTGGCATTACTGAATATATTTAAGAGGGATTTTTTGGTTTCGTCATTCGCTTGGGATTTCAAACTACATGGTTTTTGTCGAACGAGATAGTCTCGGCCGCCGTTCGGGGCCGGCTCATCTAGCCTACGGGAAATGGACGCGGCCTGGGTAGGTGGTCTGGCTTAGCCCCCAGATGGGTCGCGTCCAGGATCATTCCCAAGGGTAGGCCGGAAGCACCTTCACCCAAAAGGGCGAGGGAGGCACCTTCCTTTTTGAGGAACGCGGCCTCGTTTCGTGTCCGGGAAGCCGCCGCCATCACGGCCCCCAACACCTTCATGTGCTAGGTATAGATAGAGACACTGGGAACACGTAATTCCCACAAAGGGCTTCATGAAAGACCATGTTAAAAAGTAGTTGCACATCACTTGTAAAGTGCACTGTATTTACAGTTCTCTACTTCTTTAAGTGCATTGCTCCCGGTGTACTTACTACTTTACTTGAAGTACATAGCCTCTCAAATACTTCGTACTTGACTTCAAGTGTTTCGTTGATGTACTCTACGTAATAATGCAAACTAGCAAACACTTTGCAAAATGCAAGCTCAGGCAGTGCTAACCCTCAACCCTCAATGTAGAAATGGTACGTCCGCAGTACATCACTGACAAAAAAAGAGAAAAGTACAGAAGTAATATGAACGCAGAAGCAGGAAGAGCTATTAAAGCACTTGTGTGAGAACACAAGCCTCTTTATGTTTTCTAGCAGAATTCCGCTAACAGATCAAGATCTATGTACTTTTATGTTACCATAAGAAGTTACAAAAAATAAACTGAAAAGTATTTTGCTACTTTTTAATGTAGTTAGTCATTTACTCAATTACTTTGAATTGAAGTAATTTCCACTCTACTCAAAATACTTTTGAGGTCAATACTCAGTAACTTAACTCATTCACTTTCTTGAGTGCGCGGACAGGTCTGCAATCCCTTTATAGTATACCGTAGACATATACAAAACTTGAAAGTATAAAACAGAGAGGACGAAGGCGGGAACAGGACATCTTTCAAGATGTCCTGTTTCCGCCCTCGTCCTCCCTGTTTTATACTTTCAAGTTTTGTATCTATTAACCAACACGCTCGTTTTCAATTGTAATTGCGTGGACATATCTTTAGAAAAAAATGTGAGCGTGAAACACGAATATCATTTATTTTAAAACAGAACATAATAATTATTTCTGCTTTGTAGACTAGCCTCTGTTCATTTCAGAAAATTACATTTTCATCTGAGCAACGTTGGTGCATAAGCCTTTGTTTTTTATCAATACATTTCACATATGATAGTATACAGTAGTATACTGTGATATAAAATGTATATATGCAATATAATCAATTTTAAGCACTAAACTGGTATTTCCAGCAATGATGAATAAATCTTTATTTAGCGAGCATCAGGTGCAAATGTTAGGGCACCCGCCCGGTGGAGGGCATCCTTAGTCCGGGATACCCTGGCTGCGGCTGGCTATCCGGGCCCTCGTCACCAGGTCTTGCTGGATCCCAGGGTCCGCGCTGGTCAGACAGGCCATCCACTGCTCGTAGGAGGGGGTGGGTTTGGGAGTGAGGTCCGGGGTTCGTTGGCATTCCCGTACGCGATGGTGAAGGTTGCCGGGAGAAGGACAAAAATTACAGGTGGCGGGGTATTGAGCAGGATAGATGGCGTGAAGAAGGGTTCTGTGGGGATATGTGTTGGTCTGCAGTCTTCGGAGGGTGGTGGCTTCATCTCTTGATAGTCTTGGGTGCGGTGCCGGGTATTTTCTTTGGTCGTGACGGTAGTGGGCTAGTACGTCCGCATAGTTGACGAGCAGGTCGGTCGTGGGAGCAAAACAAATTTAAATCCCTACCATTTCCCTTATCTTTAGTATACTTTGCTGGATTATATTAGTTGCCACAATAATTTGTGCACACAAAATATGATAGTGGCCCTAGAGTACAACGTCTAGACTCCAAAAATGAACGGGTTTGATTGCTAAACAGGATTCATCATTGTTAACATATTCATACGATTACAGAAATAGCGGCAAAGAAAGCACCTGACATAACCTGCCCACAAGATAAAACTCTATTCACTAGGCAAGAGAGAAAGTGATTAATCTTGTAAAAAAACTTTTAGTAAAATATTGAACGCACTATATTCACAAGGTGCTTAAGAAATAGCGGGTGTTGCGAGCCCCCGACATGTTAGCATAGCTCCAGTGAGATTGTTGCAATGGACGACTAGGACGCTAAAGAACGAACCGCGAAGCAAGAAGTGGGAACGTAAGAGGCCACACCATGGTGTTGTTTAAAGGAGCTGTGCAACAATTTTAACATTGAAAGAATTGGCATCATCTGCTTTTGATATTGCTCACCTTGTCACAAATGACAGAAAACACACCTCCTTTCATCGAAATGTTGCGATTCCGCCGCGTAATAGCGAGGCAAAACTTAGAATATTCCCCGACCTGCAGCCGCGAGCGGCGGCCATGAGAAACACGCGGCGTGACGTCAAATGGGAATCTTGTAGAAAGATAGCAAGTTGTGCGAATACTTGCTCGATAAAAGGTAACTTTTCTATAAATTTTTGTGTTCCAACATATATATAAATACGTCAAAAACCTGGTATCATCGACAAAACTTTTATTATACGGAGTTTTAGTGACGCCATCTATCCTAGGTCCACAAAACCGTCAGCTCTCTCTGCTACCGCGAACAGCCGCCAGAAGCCAAAAGGGGAGGGGGACAGGGCTGGACGGGCTATGGCCGGACCCGGATGAGACTTTCCTCTCACCATATTGTTCGCGCGGCACCCGCCAGCACGTGGTCACGCGGTCGCGAGCGGATAAGTTCTCGCTGCTCACTGATGGCTCTAAAGAGATAACTTTTCTGGAACCCCGCGCCTACCCCATCAACGTCACTGTGCACGTGACCCGGAAGACGACGTACGAGTTGAGAGGCGGCAAAAACCTGGATCTTTTTCATCTGTTTAAATAAAAACTAGGGTATCCAGGCAAAATCTGTTTTCTGTAGTTCACTTCAGAAGTGTCAGGCATCAACTTCCACAATAATTTAAGCAAAGCCCTGAAATTGTTGCACAGCTCCTTTAAGCGGTCAGTTGCCACAAAAACCAAACCGCCGTCGAATTTTTGTTTTTTTATGCACTTCTGGTGTTTTTGAAATAATTTTGAACATCGATTTTTTCCAAGCCACAACTGCGCGGAGTTATTAGTTCAGATGTATTGACAAACTTTAATAAACAAGCCGTTATACACAGATCAATGATTTTAAAATTAAATGTCTAAGAGTGAGCCAAAATACTGAAATTGCGCTTACCTTTTCGTTTTTTGATAATGTTGACATATCCTTATTTCTGAATAGTTTAGGGATAATTTAAGAAAACACCCCAGGTGTGTTGAACGCGGCTGGCATACATAAGGTTCGATGAACTGTTCGACTGCCCTTATTCGAACTTATCGATCGAAGCAACTGCTATTTTTCATTCGTCGCAGTGAGACACAGGGGTGTTTCAACCTGCGGATTAATCTTGCTGTTTCTGCTTCTTTGGTAGAACAAAAAACAATTAAAATGTCAGACGACTCCTCCTGCTTCCTAAGATTTTCTTCATCTTTTGTTCTAATACTATGACAATAGTAGCGCGTGGCCGATACAGTGGGGCGTTGTACAAACGCTAGAGTAAAACTTTCACGAATCCCGGAGAAAAGCTCACCGGAGAAAAGCTCACCGGAGAAAAGCTCACCGCAAAACCGGCGGATGCGGAGAAAAGCTCTCCGGCCATTGAGCGTATGCGCAGAAGAGCTCACCGATATTTTTTCTACTTTTTATATGGAGGCTGTTGGATCGTGCATAACATATATCAATTTGTTATCATTAAAATTTGTCAGCTTTGAAAAAAAATAAAATGTCCTCTTTTGTAATATTTGTTAAGCTTAATGGGTATATTGCTCCTAAATTAATAATTGCGGGCCAGTATTTTTGTGGGTTACTCTCTAGGCAACGAAAGCCTAACTAAAATCTTTATGAACTTGAAAAACAGGAAAAAGTAAAAAAAACGTAATGATGACTGCCTAAAACCTAAAAATCAAAGGTGTAAATGCCGAAAATCCAAAAGTGTACGCGCAACACCGCGGTGCCTGAAATTCTCTTTGAAGCTTTTGTTAACATTTGAAAACAGGATAAAACAGTCAATAGGATATCGAGGCTTCTTTCTTCCACGGACATGCACGCTTTCTAACCGTTCGTGCTGGTGTTTCCACACGTTCCCTTTGTGTGATCGTGTCCTTCTACGGTGCGCCACCCATGACCTTCAGAGGTGCACACTGTCTCCGTTGTTATTCGTGAGCTATGTAAGAAGTAGTCATTTGTAAGGTAGGTAACGAAGTGGGTGAGTTGGTAAACGTTATACATGATGAAAACCGCTCAAACGACGACGACGGAGTGAAGACAACAAACACGACACGACCGAAGCTGTTCTCGTAACTACAGTTTTGTTAGTGAAATTAACAGAAAGAAAACAGCGTAGCCGACACTGATGACATTAACAAACATCTACTTATCTATTAGGCACCACACAATATTTGGACCTCAAGCGATTCACACACCGCTATTCATATTAGCTCTTAAAAAACAAACCTCTTTATCTGACAGAGCTACCGACGGCGCACCCTCAGCTGTCAATAAATTGTTGCCCTTTTTACCGTTGTACGATGTTCTGATTTTATACTTGCGGCTTCAATAATATACAGAATGGGTGATTACTAATTTCTGAGGAATTAGTAAATATGCCCAATGAACCTCAAGAATATTACAAAAACGAGGACATATTTTTAATGAAGTGACGAATGCGAATTGCGTTAAATTGCCACGTTTTACGCAGAATCAAGCTAAGCTAAAAAAATATCGGTGAGCTTTTCTCCGCCTCTGTCGGTTTTGCGGTGAGCTTTTCTCCGGTGAGCTCATCTCCGGTGAGATTTTCTCCGGTGAGCTTTTCTCCGCCGCCCAACTTTCACACCCTATCTTGCAGAAATACATAGCAAGTAACATCTTGAGAAGTGGCCAGGAAAACTAAAACTGGTCCTGTCGGTCTTCAGTCTGCGATCTTTAATAAAGCCCGACATTTCCAAACACTCATGTGGGTGCCGAAAATCGACATATTTCCGAGTACATTAAGCGAGGATTACGCGATTAAAAGCACCAGAGTAACGCAGATTTTATTACCTATATCTCCCAAAACTGTATCTCTAATTCTCTCTTTCACGTTTTTTTTTTTTAATCGACATCAGGGTATTGTCATTTATTTGACCGCTCACCTTGGCTACTAACCGGTGCTTAAATTTTGATGAGTTAATTGTTTTTTTTTTTTTTTTGTAGTGATTGTGTAACGGATTTTTACCAGAAAACCAGCTTGAAATAGATGACTGCTTGAGGCTACTCTCTGTACAAAACGTTCGATTCGTTCAGATACACAATTACAGTTCTACTCCCTTTTTGTCCTGGTTTTGAGCACGGAAGTCAAAAAGTTGTTAAATGCTGACGAGCAGCAAGAAAGAAGGAAACCCTCCCTCCATACCTCCTTTCCATTCGAAAAAGTTGGACTCTGCTCCCCTCGGCTGGGAGTAGCTCAGAGAAACACTCCTGTGGGGAGAGGAGGGGAGGGGAGTGAGAGAAGAAATAGAGATAAGAAAGCTGAGATCCTGTTTTTTTTTACAACAAAAGACGATTGTGTAGGTTGACCTCTAAAAGAGAGAAGGAGAGAGAGATATATTATATTTATTACAACAAAGTGTATAATAAAGATATCTGCCTTTGTTTCTGACGTTGGGAAATGCGAACACGCTAAATCGAATACATGAACGTCAAACGTGGGAGAAGTATTACGAGAATGCGTTTAGTTCCGGAGGCCCAAATTCGAACGGTGGAAGCAACAGTGGCCAACTAATAAAGAAGACAGCCCCCCACTCCCCTAAAACAAAAACGGGGTAAGAGGTCTACGCGTACTCCTTATCAGTTTTAGGCCATCGCTAAATGAGGACAAACATCGACTCGGTGTTTCTTGTTCCCCGCAACTAAGAAACGCAGACGCATTCGCAGCAGCACAAACACACACAAGCGAAAAAGGGGGTTTGGGGCGCGGAGACGACGGTGAGAGTCGCTACGAGAGTATTTATCGTGGCACAGCGAATCTGTCGCGGATGACTGCTTTGGCGGGGTTACAAGATACGGCCTCGGTATCATCGCAACGGGCCGCCGCGGTGTTTTTTGACTTGCGAAGGGAGTCAATGTGTGCGTGGTACGAAATACCGCCGCTTCGCCCCGTGAAGATTCTTCGTGAGATACCGAGGGGGCCTTTCGCTTCTTTACTTTAGTCTCCGATCGTATAAACATCCAAGCCGAAGAATACGTAGCACCGTGGCTCGGCCCGTTCAAAGCTCTTGTGCATAGTTTACGGGACTGGCGAGAAATTTCTGAGGAAGTCCCGTAGTAAACGGCTCCACGAACTAACTACTCAGAATAACGAGAAGAAACAAAACCTATAGAAGGTGATGATTCGGTGGCTGAGCACGCAGCTGCTATCCTGGGGCGAACCGGTTTGGAACTCAGTTCTAATATTACATTTTGTGGAATGTATAACGACACCAGCCAAGAATTACTCGTAACTCGGCCAGTCGACTAGAGTTATCATAATGCAACTCCGGTTTCCACTAATTTAATATCTATAAACTCTTTTTTTTTAAATGAAGATTTGCATTTACCTTGATGTACTTTTCTGAGTAACTTCAATTGCGGTTAAAATTTACTTTGGTGTTAAGAACAAAGCTGAATTCAGTCCAGTGGTTAGGACACAAGCTCACGCAGAAGTTGAACAGTTTGCCGTCATTGCGAATGATGAAATACGTGTTTTGTTTCCGAATTGGCTCCTGAGTTTTTATTTTTCGCTTCTCCAGTCTCAGATTAATTCAGCATGATAAATATTTACCAGCTCGCCTGCGAACTTAATATATTTTCTCATATTTATCGTATTTAAGGCGTTTGTGAACTCCTCTGTGCCTTCAAAATTTTATTGTAGTAGTTACAATAAATAAAAAATCCTAGAATGAAACCCGAAAGTAGGCGGTCGTAATTTACGCTACCTGGAGCTTTACTCAATGGCATGAACTTGATTGAAGTTCTAGTTATTGCATTCCACTTAGGCTATTAGGCATACACCTAATTTAGCTCATATTTCGAGTAACATCTATTTCCGTAAACACTTATCTTTTCTATTTCTTTCGTTAAAAATTTCCTTTTTTTTTATTTTTCCTTCTTTCTTTGTTATTTTCTTCCTCTTGTTTTCTTTCTACTCTTGCAGACCAAGGCCAGCGACGCTGCAGAGGTAGATAGCATTTCTACCTGTCGCTGAAACAAGATTTACAAACAAGCTTTTAAAAATTCCTTCCCCAGCTTTTCTTGTTAATCTAAGTTATAGTGCCGAAAGCAGGCTGGAGATATTTCTCAAAATAACAAAGAACTATTAATGATTTCTAAAATTACTCCTTATAAAAGCGGATCTACCATTTACTCAAAAAGCTTTTACTACATGGAATCAAATTAGGGTTAAATTGAAACGCAATAAAAGGAGGTGTATCACTCAGGCGCACAAGTTGATGTAATCGAACCCTTCAAAAAAATTTTATTTTTATTTTCACCAGTTATTATTTTTGGTGATGAACTTATATGCTAATTATTTGAAGTATACATCAGATGGCTCTGCATCCGTAATGCAGTGCGAGTGAAATAAAAAAAAAAAAACTTTATTGAAAGTTTTTTTTTTTTTTTTTTTTTAGTAAACAACAAAGATAGAGTATTATCTCGTTATGCTACGAGGATACCCCCCATGCATTGTGCTGTCATGTGTACTAATATCTTCGGTTTCCTAAGCCCTTTGTAAAGTTAAATAGGCTATTATTTATTCCGTGGGCATGAACCTTAGCTCCGATTACCATGTCGCTGCGGAAAGTATAGTGGCGCAATCCCACATTTTATATAATAGCAATAAGCCGATCTGGCAGAAGTCGTCCTAACGTTCAGGCATGGCAAGGCCAGTAGAAATTATTCATAATCACTCGGTTGCTATAGGTAGGGTTCCGTGTCTTCGGATAAATCCGATAGAATCCGTAAAACAAACGCCGGTAAAATTTTCGTCAAGTCGTATTTAATTGAGAAAATTTAAGGTTTCGGTGGCAAAAAAGGACGGTAAGCTTGGTCAGAGCACAGGCATTAAGATCAGTGGTCCCGAGGAAAAGCCACTTCAGCTTCTTTTTCAAATCTCGGTCTATTGACCAAAGGGAGTTTACCGTATAACTCGTCACGTTTTGTTCAGGAGAATGGGGCATTGCACTTCTAAATCACTACAAAAGAAAAATTTCTGGTTTGTAGTTTGAACCATGTTATTTGTGTTTCTTAAAAAAGAAGGGAGGTGTTTTCATAACAAAAGATAATATTTGAGTTTATATGAATCTTTAATGGTTCGCAGCGACTACGTCGAGGTGTGTAGTGATTTTAAAATTATCGACCTTTATTAAAGCATAATTTGTTTGCATGTTTTGTCGTGCGACCGTTAGTACTTCTGATGAATATACCTGTCGTTAAAACCCCAACATTTTACAACATTTTTATTCCTAGAGCAACGTTTCTAGAACTACATTCCAACGTGCGTGGTGTGCGTGACCCATCCAATCACCTTCAAGCCTTGCCTTCACGATGTGCTTTTTTAGCATTGCAGCCTCAAATTTCCATCCTTGGCGTTGTTTTTGTTAAATTATTTTACCTTTTTTTTAACCCGCTCCCCTCTGCAATGCACTCGGGCCTTGAGGGAATATTAAGTAAATCAATACATAAATGGCAAGGAGGCCAATGCCATATTCAGCTAAATAAAAAGCTCTTTATAAGGTTGAATTTGGGTATGTTTGTTTTTAAATAGAAATAATTTCTGTTTTTCTTTTTTTTTTCTTTTTTTTTTTATGGAACACAGCAAAGTTAGTTTCCACACTTCAAAAATTGATAATCTTGCTAAAAGAAACTTTGATAAGACGCGAATTTCTTAAAAAAAATAAAAAAACTCCGAAAATGCCTTTCGAATTTTACAGGAAAAGAAAAAAAACAAAAAAACGGAGATACGGAACCTTAGATACATGTCAACTGTCCACCAAAACGCCCGAAAGGTCCTTTAAGGCATTACTAAATGATGATGACGACGCACAGTAGGCAGATGACACGAACATCAGCAGCAAACAGATAACTGGCAGACGCACGTTTTCAGGAAGGAAGCACAGTGTTTCGTACACTGTTTATACTTCAACATTTTTATGAAATATGGTCGATATTCAAATCTTTTTTTTCGAGATCATGCCGTGTATTGTAGCTGTACACTGTATACACCAACTCATGTTTACAAACAAACCGGAGCGCCCGGAGCGCCCCTAGCGGACGCCACCGGTGCCGCGCATGCGCGATGGGGGTGTGGGCAAAAAGCTCGCCGTCGCCCATAAACAAACCATTGAAATGCGATGTTGTCGGCGTCAGTGTGAGTCCCCCTGCCCTTTTTCGCGTTCGCATTGTTGGTTCTACGTCTTCCTGGCGATGTCTGACTATCTTGAGCGGCGTCAGCGAAATTACCGAGGCTCGTTACACCGTAAAACTTCGCGTGAATAATGTGACATGCGGCGATTCATTCCGCGTTGACGCCGCAGATTGTACGCTAAAGCCTGATTGGCATGATGAGATTTCGCTCGGAATTTTCAGTCGCGACGCCGCTCGGGCTGCAAAAGCGTGAACCGTAGCTGAGATGGTCGACGACGATACCGAAAATCGCAAGCAGAATCGGACCAACTGAATTAGGCATAACAACAAGTCGGTGTTGGTCACTGGTAACAATGACCAACATCTCCTTGTATCTACTGTTTACATCGAGCCTGCTTACCAACCTTCAAATTTAAGCCTTTTGAGGCCTGCACTCACTTCTTATCGCAAGTACCGGGCCAACATTTGGTCTACGGACCGGCGTCGTCTAAGAGAGCAGA
This sequence comes from Ixodes scapularis, assembly GCF_016920785.2. Classification (NCBI taxonomy): domain Eukaryota; kingdom Metazoa; phylum Arthropoda; class Arachnida; order Ixodida; family Ixodidae; genus Ixodes; species Ixodes scapularis. Next base: position 147,713,058 of record NW_024609868.1, read on the forward strand.
CGACAAGCAGAAACTTTTGAAAGAGCAGACGACAATTCGAGCAATCAGGCGGTCGTTTGAACTTGAAGACGCACTGAACGTAGTCCACAGGTGGTCCGCACAACTTGACAGTTTTCTGGCGTTTATGTTGAAACAAAGCAAATAAATCTGATGACCGCAAGTATCCGTGAATTCAACCCAAAGTGCTTCCCGTCCAAGCAATCGTTGTCCGACGGCGTCTGCTTTTCCCTTTTCACGGCACATATCCAGATTCTCGGACGAACCGAGCACGTGAAAACTGACCTTCAAACCTTTCTCGACACTTTTGGTACGGCCGCAGTCGCGGCGTTTTGACGAGAAGGCAGGTTTTCGTCTGGTTCCTTTCAAAACAACGCAGGAATACACGTCTGGCATGGGGACTTCTGCCCACAGCCCCAGACCGGAAGTGCGACCGACGCGCCACCACCGCGCCGTGACGTCACAGAGATGAGTTCGTGTATACAGTTCTAGAGCGTTACAAGTAGGGATGTCGCGAACCACCCCAGGTTCGATTTTGAAAGGTTTCGATATTTGCGAAGCGAACTGAGGTTCGATTTCGAAAAATTTCGATATTTTCGTACCGACCGAGGTTCGAATTCGAAAACTTCGCAACTTTCGATCTCAGCGGAGTTTCGAATTCGAAAAGTTCGCAGCTTTCACGGTTTCTAAAATTTCGAATTCGAATATTTCGAATATTTTTTTACTTCAGGTTCGATAAATTCGAAGATTTCGAAATTCTTTGGAAATAAAATTCGAAAACTTCGAACGCTTCGAATTTTTATAGACATGAAGTTCGAACAATTCGAAGATTTCGAATTTATTTCTGCATAAAGTTCGAAAAGTTCGAAGGTTTCGATTCTCTTTTAACGCTAAATTCGAAAAAAAAACTTGAAGATTTTGAATTTCTTTCTAGTCCAAGTTTTCAAAGTTCGAAGTCCGGTTTTCAAGTTCCTCCACAGTTTGTTTCAAATAACGTTTTCACGACTCGCTGGTTTTCACAAAATCAAGTTTAGAAAAGTTAGGGTGTGATATCTAGATTCTGCGAAGTTGGTCAGGCAATTAGATGAGAGGACGAGTGTCCCGGATGGTGCTGGAATATTTGGCAGTGCAGAGTGACGTGTGACCATAGATCAGTAATTGTGACCGCCAGCCCGGGGGGGGGGGGGGGGGGGGACTTTAACTTGCATCACGCAGTAGTGATCACACGAACAGACTGTTTTACGAGACTCATCCAGTTCGAAACGGCCAGGGGCGAACAGTTGGTTGAGGCTTAGAAAAACCTTGTAGCGACCTGGCAAACTACCTCGCCACCCCTTGCACGCTGGTAGTAATCCGATCGAACGCCGCCCGAATGACGCTGGCATGTAGTAAGTTAAGTCTGTAATTGTCCTGGAGGTTTATTTTCAGGAACGGAGCAATCGCCTCGCAAAAAGCCGACACAACTCGAGGTCGAGGTGCGTTCTACCATACAAGTGGCGTCGGAAGAGGAAAAACGGGGGAAAGAGGGTAGCGGGGGGGGGGGGCTTCGGTTTCCTTCCTTCCTTCCAGATATTTCGGACTGTTAAAAAGAAAACAATACGGGGAAAGAGGGTGTGGTCGAGTTAATTTTACTCTTAAATTATTTATGCATATGTATAGCTACTGTCGCTCTTCACTGCATAAAAGATTGCGTAGATGGTCATTGTTAGAAACACTGATCTCTATGGCAGAGATTGAGATTGTCATTGAGATCAGTGGTTAGAAACTAGTTGTGAGAAGGCACTGCTCGTCACATGCTTAGTGGTTCGGAAGTTCAAAGCTATGCATTTTCAACCTAAATACCTGTGCCAATAGTAAAAAAAAAAAAAAATTATACATATAGACATAAATAAAAATAAATGCGAAGATAAAAAGCTGAAAAAAAAAAAAAAACTATCAGGAATTCACCGGAAGTGTTGTATTCTTGCATATTTAGAGGTTCAGAACTTCGAAACAAGTTTCTTTTACCAAAATGTGTACGGGCTAAAAGAAATACTTCCCAGGAACGTGAAGCGAAAAAAAAAAGTTTTCTGTTAATGACGTGCTGAACTTGAGCACTATTAGAAATCTTCTCCCATGAGTTAATTACGTGAAAAAAAAACAATAAATACATTATTTTGTATTCTGCAGATGGCAATGATATGTACTGTCCGTGGTGTTAATTTAAATGCGATACCTCAAACAACGTAGACGAAAATAAATATCAAGTTTAAGGCATAATTGCATGTAGACACATGTTTGGACATTTCTTCAAAACTCACGTTGAATAACAATAATCACATCTTAAGACGGCACTTACCTAGGCTATACATAGATCATTCTTAAAGAAGTATAACACCTCTACCATGAATAGCTTCGGCTACAGCGCGCTTCAAATCTGGCACGAACGACGATCGTCAAACACCCGTCGTCCTTCCTCGCCCCTTCGGGAATTTATTTCTTTAAAACTAAGCATGCCAGAACATTGAAATAAACGCCATTGTCTTTCGTAAGGAACGCAGCACCGCGTGTAAATGTTCGAGAAGAAAAAAATTACGAATGTACCTCACTACTTGAATTCAAATGAAACCGTCCGCCGGTCTTTCGAAGTTCGACGAACGTCGAACTTTTACCCTAAAAGTTCGAAGTTCGTCGACCTTCTGACTTTTCAGGATTCGAAAGTTCGAAACTTTTCGAATTGTCTTGATAAATAAGTTCGAAAGTTCGAAATTCATCGAATTTTTTGGTCAGTCACGTTCGGAAGTTCGACAAGCATCGAACTTTGCAGCGCAATAAGTTCGAAAGTTCGAAAAAGATAGATTTTTTTGGCGTAATAAGTTCGACGGTTCGAAAAGCGTCCAACTTCTTAGCTTAACAAGTTCGAAAATTCGACTTCCGTCGAATTTTACGATGTAGACAATTCGAAAAATCGAAATCTTTCGAATCTTTCGAACCGCTTGATTCGATCATCGAAACTTCGATTCGAAAAAAGTTCGCGGCATCCCTAGTTACAAGTGTCTAGCTCCAAGAACCTTAAAGGGCTACTCCACCGATTTTTTCATTGTCTCCGATTTGCTTGAAATTTTGCTAAACTAACCAACAAACATCGCGAAAATAGTATCCCAAATATTAGGTCAAAATATTGTTTTTTCGCGAAGTTATTGAATTTGCAGTTTTGGTCCTCACCGTGTTTTTCAAGCTCGAAGTCTCTACTGGCAACAGTGAAAATGTGACGTCAGTGGAAGGCAGGGGTTCACTCTTTGGGCTGTAGATTTTGTTTTAAACTGATTCGAAGCAGTTTCATGGTGTCAAATGAATGCTTGGGAAGCTCGCTGCAGTACCCGCGCTCCAGCACGGAGCAAATGATCGGCATATTCTATTTTTTGGCTGCTTGCTCGACTGGCAAGCCTGCCTGCCACTGACGTCACGGCCCTGAAAAGCGCGCGCATATTTGAATGTTGGTTTTTGCTTCATTTTCATTTGCCGATTTCGCAATAACTATTATGAATTTCGCGATTCTGAATAGCATACCGGAGAGAGTAAAGACCGGGGAGTCAGAAAATATAGTTAGTTGAGGTAGCTCAAAAAATCGGTGGAGTACCCCTTTAAGCTTGATATAACACCAGCCAACGGGAACGACGACGCAGGTGTGAAAAAAAAATCTAGCTTTAAAGCAGCTAAAAAAACGACCAAACTGTTTCCCTGCAGTCGTCGCATGCAAGAACAATTCAATCTAAGCTGATTTTGATAATCACAGAACATCTATGCTAAGGTTTGGGTATGTTAGACGAAAAAATAAACTGGTTTGCACCTGAAATGGAGTAAAACTGGCGCCCGTTCGGAAATATGTCTGGTCCGGGAGGATCTTCTAGAATACTCTTATTCCCTTTCCTTCTTCAAAACGTCGTTTTTCTAGCCGTTTATAGTACGTACTCGGGTGTTGACTGCGGATAAAGTAAATTAAAAAGTCTAAGTTACTTTTCTTAAGATACAGGTAAATGCAGTTGCTTATTACTCGATGCAATAGCAATTGTTACTTATTACGGAGTTGCTGCCCGAAAACCTTGCTCTACACCGTCACGCACACGTTACACTAGAGTTGGTATACAGGGAAGTACTCGCCTGACCAATACCTTTCCGTTGGATACGCTAAAACAAAAAAATATTTACCGGAGGCAAGTGACAAGCAAGTCCAGATAAATGTGGTCGTTCATGTAACATTTCTATGCATGCCCACAACGTTGGAACGTTTGTCAGGTAACAAAATATATAATAAAGAGCGTTACGCATTTTTTTTCATGAAAGACCAACAAATCCTAAGTTATACATTTTCTGCTTCCCACGAAACAGAACAAGACCTTAATTTCATTGCCGAAATGAAGCTTAAATGCTTAAATGCGGTATCATTTCTAACGCACAGCCGACACGAGCCTGAACATATTCTTTACTATTGCGGACCACTTAAAATGAAGACTCACCCCGGTATTTCTAAACCATGGTCCAATACTACCACAGCCCGCAAAAAGAAGGCGCGTCCTAAAATAGACTGCAAATGGGTGCGGTGCGTCTCACCGAACTGAAACGACCGACAGGTTGCAGATCGCTCTGCATACGGGGGGGGGGGGGGGGGGGGGGGGCGGTTGCTGAGCTTGGAGGGGGTTGCTGAGCACGGTGGGCGCCGCGAATATTAGTCGCAGTGTGATACGAGACTGTTCCAGCTTATGAGGAGGTGCCGCGAGTTGCGAAACGGCGCATATGATAATGGTAGTTGATAAAGTGGCCGGTGCCAAAAACGCCGCGGTGTTCTAGAGGTTCTTGCCAAATATATGTCGTACAGATTCCGAAGGGCCGAAACTGGCTTGAAGATTGCTTTGCATGGACAACCTAATCGCGGATAATGATAATAATATTAAACGAAACTCGCCTTTTTGCCATATTAGCGTGACAAAGTCGGTGGTAACAGATATTGTGGTGTGTTAGTGTGGAGAAATGGTGTACACGCACGAAGACCAGACGGTGCGATGCAGCCCGGATTCGTGCACGGTGAGTGCGTGAGCGCTCCGTGGATTTCTTACTTGTGGGTTCCATCTTCGGCGGTGGAAATGTAAATACGAATTTTCTCAGAGCCTGTTCGAGTGTGAGACGGAGTAGACGGAGTGTGCGGAAAACAAAACAGAGGCTCCCTAGAACAACTGATACGCAGCAGCGCCGAGCAGATCCCTGACGCCAGCTTTGGCAAATGGCAACCAAACACTCGAACTATACCTCAACCTATCGCTGAAAATTTGACAGTTCTAACGTAGTGTTCGCCTTTTTTTTCATTGCTTTTCTGTCGTTTTCTTGTGCGCTCTTTCTCTGTTAAAGTCCAGAGCGCACTCGTTTCATGGGACAGAGCGGAGCTTTATGTCTGAACACGGGATGATTTCTGAAATTACGACCAGTGCGCAGGCGAGCTGGTGGAAGTTTACCATGATTATATAAACCCGAGACTGGAGCAGCAGGAAGAAATGTTTTTTACAGTCGAAGAGAAAGTAAGAGGGACAGACAGTGTTTCTAATCCAGGTAATAATTGCATTCAACCATTCAACCAATACAAACGCCACAAAACTTCCGAATATCCGGTTTTTAAGGTAGCGCGCACAAACCTCACCCACATCAGATAAGAAACTAAATGATGTCACCCACAACGTACAAATACCTTCCGAAATAAAAAAAATAAAAAAAAGCTTTTTAGTTTGTTAGAGATTACAATAGAATATACAATGCATTAGAACTACGACATACGCACTCACATTGATACCTTTCGTTGGTCTAGACGAAAAGCTTCTGAACTAGTATCTCGAGATAACACACTAACAAAGAGAAGAATTACCTCGACACATAGTTAAGGCTTGCAACCTTGACGAATCATCCACACAGGGATTTTCTCAATAGAGCATTGACTAAGCTGAACTTTTGGTTTCTAAGACAAAAAAAAAAAACAAGAGTCATTGATCAGGGAGGCATAAAGCTCCATGTTTGAGCCAAACCTCGCCGACTTTTAATACACAGGGAAGAGCGTCAAAAATGAACCACCAAAACAAACTTACAAAAATGAACAACTAAAACAAAGCGCAATAGACCGATCTCACAGGGAGTTGCACGACGCCACCGCTGCCGCGGGGCATTCTGGTACATGTAGTTCTCCCCAGTTTTCTGGCCGCGTCAAGGCGCGTTGTACGTCCGGCGTTTGGGAATTCTCAGGTTAGCACGAAACTTTTAGTCGGCCGTTTACTCACGGTTTTTAATGGGTGTCTTCACCCGTTCTGTGTCAAGGTGCTACAATAACAGCACCAGGCAAAAAGGCATCGGATTTTATGTCTTCCCGGAAGAAAGCAGCCCACGAAAAGAGTGTCTAAAACAGGTAAAGATAGCGGTAGAAGAGCGGCAGGAAAAAGCGTTTTAAATTTGTTTTGTTATTTGATTCATAATTTATATTCACCCCGTTGCACGATAACTAAAAAGTGTAAGCTTACACAGGGCATGAGACGTAGTAGGGCGTACCAAAGTGTTCCGCACGTTGGAATCTTTCAGAGCACTCGCTCCGTAGCGGTATATCCGTTGGTCTATCTCAATCGGAACTTCCACACTGCCTTGCGGCGACCGTTTTTAATACAATGTTTGCTTGATGCATTTTGGTGGTTACAACTGTTATTGATACGACATGTTTTGAGCACAACTGTGCTTCAAAAGATCCAGATACAATCACTGAAGAAAGAGCATTGATTTTCGGTATGTATACATAAATATAACTTGAAATAAAAGAACTTTTTCAAAATCAGACTTAATTTTTGTTTAGTGGGCTATTATGCCACAACGTGATTTTGCTGGCGTTACTGATCCATTCTGTATTAACACCAATCGACACAGCGGAAATACGCATTCTCCGTCGGTCAGCTCTTACCATTCGGAGCTTGAGTAAACCAAATAAAATTGAATAGAAGCTGTACACAAGAGCTCATCTCTACCCGAAGTTCTCAGGCATCTCTCATGGTTGCGTTTCATTTTGACAAATGCGAGTTGTTACGGCAGGTTCTTTTTGGAGATCGTTTCTTTGTGTGCAGGCTTCCTCCCGCAGTTCATATGGACCCTGTCGCAAAGGCTCTCAACCAGAATAGAACGAGTTTTAGAAAACTATCGCTCTCCGAGAATGCCTATTGAGCTCGTTTTACTTCATTGTCGAATAAAAGTTATGCCCAAGCCTGCGCACTACATAGCTCAGTATTTCACCAACAAACACATTTGACGCTGTTCCGCGATGCTACACCGAGCCGATGGTCCCTCGAATTTTGTGCTCTTTCACGTTGAGGTAGATATTCACTTGCTTCCAAGTTTATTGAGACGTAGGAGCACTCGGAGCGCTCTAGGGAGTAGCGGACTCGTTGTTTTTGCCGCTGTTGCAGTAACACCACCGCGTGAACGCAGTGAGTTCACCCGCGTTCACGAAGGCGAAGAAGCGAACGACGACGAAGCAGACGACAAAGCGATTCTAAAGCGATAAGACTACTGGAACTATTTTTTTTTTGTGCCTGATGACAAACTAAGGCATCACAAACAACACAATCTTATAAAGTACTGATATGCAGGAGAATCCAAGCTAACACCAGGGCTTCCCAAACTATGATGTACGCCAACATGAGCCCTTTTCAGCCGGGAAGCCGGAGAGCGATGACTACAAGTAGCATGGCGGCGGCAATACTCCCGGAAAGCGCGCGCCTGCGCAGTTCGCTTGGTGGCATCGGTCTATTAGAGCTGCAAACATTGCTTTGAAGTACTACCAAGCTGCAAAATGTCTTGACTGACAGTTTCCTATTATTCTTATACGGATTGTCTATCTTTGAGCTCTCTTTGTGCTATTTACCTCTTGGTGTATCTATTTCTGCTCCTGACCTGTTTTTAGATTTGTTAATTTATACTGAAGAAGGGTTGTGCTGGGAATAAGGCCAGGAAAGTTCAAAACCTGTGCTACCAAAATTAAGTTGCCACTCAAAAACTGTGAAGGCGGGGTTAGTTAAATCATTAACCAGGAATGCACTAGACAGGCTCTGTGTTTATTTTATCACTCAATCGTTGGAGAGAGAGTGGAAAACATTGAACAAAGCCGGTTATGACGATCAGTTAATCAGAAGACAATTATGTCTGCTATTCGCAGACAATAGTGAAGGAAAACAGAAATCAAAGTACAAGTTTTCTGTAGCCCGGTATTACCATAAAATATCGCAAAATCTCAAAGCAATTGCAAAAGAGTTCGGAGTAGACACCACTTTCATTTCAGATTTTAAGTACTAGGCTCACGCCATTTCAAACAGGTTTGAGTGGATGCAAAAAGCGCACCGTGAGAAGTCTCCCCCGCAAAAGTCAACTGGTCTGTAAGATACCTTTTGCTGGTAGTTTTAAGTACGTAGGGCAAACTTCAATGGGGGGGGGGGGGGGGGGGGTATCAATGACAGGTTAATTGAACACAAAAGAAACGTACAGAATAATTCTGGAAATTCGGATTTGGATAAACACGTGGGCGAATGCAATAATTGCAGTGCACAATGGTCAGGAACAGAAATAGTAGACCAAGCGGTAGATAACACAGGGAGACAGTCCGGATAATAACAATAGGAAACTGTATCAGTCAGGCCTCTTGGCAGCTTGGTGGTACTTCAAAGATATTTTTGCAGCCCTAGTTGAGCTTTGTTTTGGTTGTCTATTTTTGCAAGTGTCTTGTTCATCCCCTTGGTGGTCTTTCGTCTATACTCGAAGTCCGCGAGGTTTGCGTCAAACATGGAGCTTTATGCCTCCCTTATGAATGACTGTTTTTTTTTTTTTTACTTTTGCTGCTTTTTCTTTTTTTTTTTTTTAGAGCGAAGAAGTTCAGTTTAGTCATGACTCTATTGAAAAGCTCACTCTCTAGATTATGCGTCAAGGGTGAAAACCTTAACTATATGTCATGGTAATGTTTCTCTCGTTTGTGTGGTATTTCGAGATACTATTTCAGAAGATTTCCGCCTAAACCAGGGGTGCTCAAGCTGGGGCTCTTCGCGTTTTAAAGTGCGTCTCACGGCTCCCTCCCAGTGGCGCGCTGCTATCCGGGGAGATCGGTCCAAGTTGACGGAGCGGTTGCGGCGCCTTCGGAAGCGTTCTGCGGAGCTGGCATTGCCACAAGTCTGCGAACGCAAAATGACCTATTGAGCCGGATCTGCCAGCGGAAGATGCGCGTCACAAGGGGGGCGCTCTTGGAGTGCACCAAATCAGCGAGCGGAATGAACCATAATGCCATGAGTGCTCTATTGTGTGTTTATTTGTAATGTCTACGTATGTGCACGAGGCAAATTGTGGTTGAATGTTTCCATGAATGTTTTGTGACAAACACTAAATGAACGTTCATAATGTATTTGTTCGAGAAAAACTGACCAATGGATTATAGAACTGAGGGAATATAAACGTTGTTAGAATCTCTGTGTGTTTTCTAAACCATATCTATAGAATTTTTATTATATCTTTATACACTATAGGTTTTATATAATCTACGCAAAAGCCGGCCGGAAAGCTATGAACTGGATAGAAAAGTCGATATATTTTCTTTAAAATATTTTTAACATCTATGCACTCATTTTCTATAGGAATTCCGCAGAAAGTGGATCAATATTTTTTGTAAGGTAATGTTTGTTTTGAAACATATAATTATATGTCTCACTGAGCACTTGGTGCATGAATACTGTGTGCCAACTACCGTCGTGTGCTGCTGCAAGTGTTAGTAAGTGCTACGTAAGTAAGGTGTGTTTGCTTCCTGGTATAGTTCTTAATGGAGTAAAATAAGGAAGAATAATGCATACTTACATAATTTTATTGTCACTGTCCATAGTTTAGTGACAAAATTTAGGTGTCTGCAACGATATCATGCGGCGAATTATTAGGTGACGTATTTAAATTTCCACACGCCGGTTCCCCCCCTGATGCCGTGCGACATGAAGTGCAACAATTATTAATCTGCAATTATGTGTAGTAACGGCTTCCCAAACTAGCTGTAAACGTAAGACTAACAACAACATAATGTTACTTACACCGTAGTACCTCAAGTACCGATCACGCTTCACCCCACTGCGTAAACCATTAAACATTATCTTCCCAATCCGTGCCTGACAAGTACCGCCTATGGGCGCCGATACACTTTACCCCGATCTCACGTCACGAAGCTTTACTTTCCGACCGAAAGAAAAGATACAAGAGCATGGCGCAATTGAGTAGAGCAGCAATGCCAAATGGGAGGGAGGTTCCGAGGGACGCAGCAGAGTAGAGACGGCCACCGGCGCCTAATAACAGCTCCACTGACACAGCGAACTAGTGCCCCCTTCTTTTTTTCTTATTGGACAACTGGATTCGTTGCAGCGGTTTCTGTTATTTTCAAACTGAGCACTCACTCATCTTGGTTCCCGGGATGACTGGCAGTATCAATTTGACATATAATAAAGAAACATACGAGGGAAAAAAGGAAAAAAAGAAAAGAAAACGCTCTCGGCAAATCAATTTAGCATTTCGGACGGCAAGTTCTCGCTGCGCGTCTTCGACCCTCCTTTTCGCCGTCCCACACAGGTTAAAATTAACGGACAGAAGCCGACTGCAGGAGTCACGATTTGTAGATTTTCTCCGAGCACGAAGGATGCAACAACGACCGCCGTGCTCGCTAAAGTGCACTCGTGTCTCGTGTGCATGCTTTCTGTTGCCACAACCAGCTCGGCGGTCTCAGTCGAATTGCGTCCGTCGGTTTTCTTCGGAGAACAGGTCGAGTCTGAGTATCGCCGTGCACTCGTGCACATGAGAAGGACGATCCGTTCGGCGGCATCATTTGGGAAATATTCCTGCGCACTGCAGCCTGGTGCCTCACACGATTAATTGCCGGTGATGTATGAGGTTCTCTTGAAATTCCACATCAGGAACGTTTCTGAATTGGAGTAAACGTGAGTTTGCCACCCGTAACTTTGGTTTGGTTAAACGGCTCGCTCAATGCTTGGTACCCTATTTATATGCTAGCCACTGAAAATCCATGTAAGAAGCGTGTGAACTTGAGAAGTTGCACTTACAAAAACATCTAAATAGCGAGGCCGTTGCGATGAATTTTTCGTGTCACCTTGTCAGCGGAACACGAGTCCCAGTCGACCGGAACACACGTGTCGAGCCTCGCGCTCCATCCAGGTGGATGTCGTAATACCACGAGTGCCCCAGGCTTGCTGTCTAGGTGCTGTTGACGGCTGTCGTGTAAATGCAAGTGATTTGGCGCGCCCTAAATAAATTTATGAATGACTTTGCCAATGAGTAAAGGCACATTCACCAAGTCAGCAAGTCCTGTCGCAGTCTTACATGTTGTGTAGACATTTTTCAGGGGTAGTCCAAACTCTCGAGCCCGCTGTATCTAAGTGATGACTGCGTTAGAAGATAAATATTGCTTTTCATTTGTGATGCTCCAGTCATGCTTCACCATTACGAACCAGCGCACATGTAAACCATTATTCAAAATCCTAACACACGGAAAAATACACTCACACAGCGCTGAACTATCAACCCCCTGATTTGAATTTCAAACTTCCTCTTTTTCGACCCCAAGGAATAGGTTGTCAAGGATCATGTTTCATGTAACCAAAACCAACTTTAGGAGTATGAGCTCGCAGCCACGCAGAGGTTATGGTTGACTTCAAAAGCGTCATTTCTGGAAGGTCGGAAAACTGGTAATAGCTAATGGTTTAATCCCGGATTGACAGGACAATATGCTGGACATTTTCTCTTCAGTCGAAATAAATTAGAAATTATCTTTTTTGCTGTTTTGAAACAGAGCTTGAAACACAATCACTGGGCACACAAACATAGCGTCCCCATTGTGGGGCTTGTCTTTTGCGCCTGTTTCCACATTCATTTGTACCGGTTGGGAGAGCTTATAAGCAGAAAAGCCTGCCGCGTCAACGCTGTCAAGGATCTGCATGTAGTTTTATTATATAGTAGAGTTATGGACCAATTTTTCTAATTTTAGCAATGCATTCGGCGTATGGAAGTGCAATATATAATCTCTCGACTTTTAGGGAATTCTTTTTTTCGCAAATATTTATATATAACTGTTTACTACTTAAGTTGCAACACCCCACAGACTGCTAACCCGGCTGGTATCACTATGCTGATGGACAAACTGCTACCAACTTACTGAGATCTTATTTTTTTCGGATTTCTATATCTCACCTAAAACTAGTCGCTTTCAACCAGCTGTCACCCTTCAGGTTTTAAAATAAACAGAATCAATTTTCCCTTTATTAAAACAGAAGATGCGTTTTTCCGTTTCCAACCATGAGCCAATTCCTTTAATCTGTATGTCGCCGAAACCTCTCGAGCACGGGTTAGACCTTCAGATATCGTCACTCGCCTGGTCTCAAAACAATGTGTTTCTTCTGCCACCAGCCTCTTCTCGAACGGGTTTCTCTCAAGAGACTCAGCGGCGTGAATTTCTTCGGGATTGGCACAATAACCTTACATGTCTTGCAGAAATCTAAATCCCCTTCCTGACTTTTCGAAAAGTTTCGACCGTGTTCGATGTCAATGACTTCCGACTCAGCTTTTGATGAGGGGATCGAAGTAGAAGAAGCGTTTTGTGCACACGGATAGTTGGCCACACAACTCGGTCTTTCCGCAACCCAACTACTGTGATCTGAATTCCTTGTACGTGTTCTGCTTGGATTGAGTGCGGGACACACAGTAGACATCAGTTCTGCGTCAGCGCCTTTGAACTCCCCAATTTGGTCTGTGCGTCACTTACCAACCTCCAACCCCCTAAAAAAAGAAAACAACGCGATAACGGTTTTTTTGACGTTTGTCGAACATCTAAGGTTAGATGTTCGACAAAAGTCGAACATCTAACCTTTTTTGATGATAATAACGTGAAGCTATAGGAGGTATTCACTGGACGCCATATTTGTGGGTGCTGTTTAGAGCGCATGCTCAGAACGAGCTCACATTAATAGCCTGCTAAGACCGGCAACCTTGATGGAGCTAAATGCACGCTCCAAAAGGACTGCGGAAGCTCGCCGTCAGCACGCGCTCAGCAGCAGCGCACACGGATATGGACGCCAGTGAATACTCCCTATTTACACAGAAGAACCTTAAACTTGAAGATTCATCAGCCGAAAAATAAAATGGCGTTTCCGACGTATGGAAGATGGCATTCAAAACTTACGAGAAATATATGACGCTATGCAGCCCCCGTAATGTTTACCTGATTAACCCAGTACAATACCGTCTCTCTCTCTCTCTTTCTTACTATTTTGAATCGGAAACCTACACACTAATGTTTCTCCATTTTCTAGAAAGAAAAACTTGGACTGACCCTTCTGCACGCAGAAGAGAACGTTTGTCGTCCTTGCCGTTTCCATATTCTTTAGCAATGCCTAGGACTAAAAATTGATATAGAAATCATCTCACCTGATGCGCCATCGAACAGGCTTACGATGGTACCATAATTTAGGGATTAATTTGTTTTGCAGGACATCACCAAATGGAATCGTTTGCAATCCTCCACCGCTATTATCAATGACGTTTTTAATCGCCCACAAGCCGATTTTTGGGAGCTTCGCATTAACGCATTTGCTTGCCGTACTTTGCGTCATGATCCGTCTGTAAGGTCAATAGTGACCGTTTAACCATATAAAAAATAAACCAATAGACCCCTTTCAAAAAATCTGGCAACAGCGAAAATCCGCCGAACGAGTCCAACAACATTGGGCGGCCGGCGCCATTGGGAAGGACCCTGTTGCGGCCGGCATGGCAATTGTTTTGACTGTCGCGTTCTTGTTTCGTCGATCCCTTCGCCTCTGTATGGCTGCAGGTAGCGTTTTCCCGATCACGGGTTGGGTAAACGACCTTTCCCAGCTCCCAGCCGTTAAAGATGATGAGGTATATCGCTTCTTCAAGAGCCGATCGGACTCGGAACGACAATTCGACAGAAATTACAACTTTCTCGTTGAGGGGTTCGTGGTCGCCGCATCTATAAAGGCCAACTACGCAAGAAAAAGGTAATTACTAAGATCTTTGTAGTTACGACATCAAACATGTCATCAAAAAATGATAGGAACCGGTTATAATTTACGGGCTGTAGTTAGAAGTCGCCAGTACTCTCCGGATGTGCGACAAAACAGGCGCAGGGGTCCCGCTTCGCTGTCGCTCGGACAGTCGCGCGATGAAGCACACCGCATAAAAGCGACGAGCGAGCGACCAAAGCGATGAGCGTCGTTTTCTAGAAATCCCAAACCAAGCGACGCGACAAGCGACAGTGAAACATTTTCGTTGCTCGTAGCCGACTTTCGTCGCTTGTGCCGTCGCTTGACTCGTCGCTCGTCAAATCGCGTTTTTTTACTTGGAATTAAGACCTAAAATTTCAATGCGCAAGTTAACCAGTAAAGGACGTATTCGACACAAGTTCCTACTTGATACGTCGAGTCCCTTTTTCTTGAGGGGGATTTTAGAATTGGGAAATGTAGAGCAGCAAATTTTGCAGTGAAGCAGAAGTTGCAAGCGCGTGCATGTTGCTTTGCATAAAGCACGCGCTGCACAGATGTCTGCGCTTCATGCGTACCTAACATATAATTTACACGCGCCAAGTTTGAAGCACCGCGAGCTCGTGCATACCTGAAGCTAGGCGCTCGCGAAGCTGTCACGTCCACAAGCGATACCACGAGCAACATTATATTTGTATTTGACGCCTTGATTTCTTCAAGCTAGCTGAAAGTTGAAAACTCTACCTCCAAACGCAACAAAGTGAGATTAAAAACACCTGACTCAAACACCCAAGGAAGCGTAGCGTGAGAACGGTTCGTGTTCCGTTTTTGCACTTCAGCAGGGAAACGTTTGCGCGGCTACGCCGCCGTCTACCGATAACGAGTACATTTCCGAATACGTACCTTAATGCCAGACTTGTCCAGATACCCACTCTGCTTACAGAGGGTTACGCAGCAGTACGTTGGCATCGTGGGCAGGAATTGACTAGCGTCTACGGCCAACGCAGCGTATGCAGCGGCGCGCACTATCCTGCAGCATGGCGGCTGCCACTAGTTGCTGTTGCGTACGACAGGTGGCGCTTTTTTCTCTGATGGGTCTATACAACCGAAGCTGTTTTCACCTCGTCAACGGTCGTTCTTGCACACAGCCTACATTAAACAAAGTTGATCCATTAAGGATGTTTACTCCGACAAGGAGGGAGGGGGTACCCGCGGCTGAGGGTGCCATTAAGGCTGGTTTCGGCATGGACGGGAAAAAGCAGAACAGAATCACCAAACTCGGTTTACGGGTCTACCGAGCAGGATCCCGCCCGAGCGACCTTGACACCGGGCAGGCGGTGGTCTCCAGCGCGCCGTTAGCTAATGGCCCGGACGTCGTGGCTTGGCCGAGCGCCTCCGAGCCGGCTGCGGCGCCGTGACGATGATTTATACGATGGCGTGGGGGCACCTTTCACGAAGCACGCTGGAAGCTGGCATTCCAGGAGCGCGGACCGGCAGCACTCATCTCTGCTCGGGCTCGACGGGCAAATTGAAAGGCTTGGGCCAACACAAAAGACGCTCAGACTGAGAGATCCCCTTTGGCAGGAGGAGAGTCTACTACATACTCAGTTCGACGATAAGCTGACAGTGCGACGGGCTCTACGCACTCGCCAGACCCATCGGCCGCCTTCGCGCTCCCTCCGATGTCCACGCGAAGAGAGCTGGGTCAGGTTCGGTGGAGCGAGCACGCAGCCATTACCGCACTGTCAGCTTAGGTGTGAACGGAGTACGCGGAATGCCGTGAGTCTCGCTGGAGTCCTGTTGGAGCGTTATACTTACTCTCCGTGTGCCGGCGTCTTTCTGCGACTCGGGTTATTTAGGCCACTGGCGAAAAAGCGGAGCTCCGGATTTTTCTCTTTTTGTGTTTGCGGTTGTTTCCTCGCTGCGATTCTGGAGAGGCGCTCGCGAGATATGTTTCTTTTGGTTCGTTGGACACAAAGTGTTTCATTTCGAAGGTCAGGTGCGGTCGAGGCGGCACCCGTCGGCCTGGGGCAGAACGATGGAAGCCGGAATAAAGTCGTCAAGAGCGCGCTTCGATTCCTACTGGTTCTGTAAAGCTGTTCTTGAAGCTGTCAGCGCAACGGATTGACGCGTTTATTTTTTTTTTTTTGTGTGTGTGTTTTTCTCTTGTCTCGTTTATACCCTACTAGTAAAAAACGTCATCCTGGCGCGTGTCTACTAACATTTCTTGTTTAGAAAGTGGTGCACGTAACATATGTAAATAGCAAAAAAAGAAATATATATATATATATATATTAAACGCTAGCGATTTTTGCTTACTAATTTTCGAAGCGTTCGTGTTTTTGTGTGTTTTGTTCCTCCCGTTTAGAGCAAAACTATCGAGACGCATCGCCATACGCGTCATTCTACTGTTATGTAATGTATTTGGAAAATCGGAAACAATGGGGTAGTAGTCAATTATGAATTATTAAAACGAAAAAGCCAGTATTAAAATGTAACTTTCAAATGCTTCTCAGGTATACATTCGAGAACGTTCATGCTCGTGCATTTCACGTCGCAGTCCACGGAGCTAATGTCGCTGCGGCATCAGCGAATTAGGAGTTCAAAATACCACTCGCTTCGAAAAAATTGTTTACACAACGATGATCACCGAGGAAGTCTTCGTGCTGAATGTTTTAGCCAGAAATGGGTTTTCAAATACAAGTACTTTAGGAGCCGGAAAGACAAAAAAATTAATATTGTTTAGTAAAGTCATTCAGTCTCAATGGGCGTCTGGTGTCTCAGCTGTACACGAGAAATTTAGCCACTACACTACTACATCTGCTAGCCTGGGGTCTTTAACGTGCATCAAGCAGGAAAGATACACGACCGCACGCGGGTACGATGCTGATCCTTATCCAAAGGAACAGGGGTGGGGATTCAACCGCTTCTGGTCAAGAGATCCAACGAGTCAAAAGGTCCAATAATGGATCTTATGACTCGTTGGATCTTTAGACTCGCCAGACACGAGTCAAAAGATCCAATGTGGGTCAAAAGGTCCAACGAGTCAAGAGATCCAACGAGTCAAAAGATCCACGGCGAGTCAAGAGATCCAACGAGTCAAAAGGTCCAACGAGTCAGAAGGTCCAATAATGGATCGTTTGACCCGGCAGACGCGAGTCAAGAGATCGCATGCGGGTCAAAAGGTCCAATTACTCGAAAACTGCCGCGTCATATGGCAAGGAGGTTAGGAAAGGCCCCTCACCTCTCCTGCCCTAGACGCGGCCCTCGGGGAGGCATTGTACTATAATATTCAGAAAACAATTTTGACTAAAACCCGTTTTCACCTCAAGTAAAAAAAAAAAAAAGTCCGGCTTCTCGCGGAACACTGCTGACTTCCGCATTCATGTAGGGAATTAAGATATATGTGAGTGAATTGTAGGTTACATATATGTTATCTTATTAAGACGTTCACGTTCCAAACGTCAAAAGCATCGCTTTTCCCTCCGACAACCAAATCTCGTAAAAACTACTTCGCGCCGCGTATGAATAATGCGCAAAGCTTGCTTTTTCTTGGAGTGAAAATGGGTATAGGTGCCTTAATTTTTGTCACAAAAAAAAAGTTAAAGGCATTTAAATTTGACGCGCCGTTTAACTCCTCACTATTTCCCGGTTTGCGGACGGAAAACGTTCCCGAGCCAGGGGGCAGAGTATAGGTTGCGATAGGGTGTGTTTTTGTTTGCTAACTAGTTCGTACAAGAAGGCCGATACAGAGTGCGTGTATATTTTTTAATGAAAAATGATTTGGTCGATTTTGTCTGTTCGTTACAAAAAAAGGCCCCACCACGACCATGGAAGATGACGCCCTTCGCACGTTTTTGAAACGCGATTGTGTCGCGTTCACGCTCGCTAGAAATATGTGCTAAAGAGCACCTTGTAGGTGATGTATGACTTGCTCGAAATGTGTTTCTCTTGTGCGAAAAGCTAGTTAAATGAGCAAAGCAAAAAAAAAGAAAAAAAAAGAAAAAAAAATGACGGTCGTGCGTGTTTGAGGTCTGAATCTATTCTCTCAGACACTTCATTTGACAGACATGTTCGTCGCTGTTAAGGTTTCATTGTACAACCAACTACGAGATTCCCTGCTTGGAATTTTATCATTACACAAGAAAAATGACAGAAATAAACTGAAGATGATGAACCGTACGCAGTCAACGCAAATCTCTGTGGTGTTTGTGGATATTGAGGCATCGCGATGCTTGTCAGCCATCCAAAGGGCGACATATTTCTAAACCGCAAATGTGCAATTTAGCCGGGGCCGTACGATGTTGTACTCTGTTTCACCTTGAAGGCTGGTTCACACTGTTGCGACCGACTACGACCAAGTCTGACGGAACACGTTTTGAAGCCCCCCCCTTACGACCACACCGCGCAGCAGCAATGGCGGCCGTAAGCGGCCTAAAACTTCGTTGCCATAGCAACCCGTAAAAGAGATTAACGACGCGAACCGTTGCAGGCGCACACGGTCGGACTCATGCATGTGAGTGAACCAGACAACGCATCCGATCCTTCGCCGACAGTGTGTCACGTGACCTTCGGTTCGGCGCGGCGTCGCGCGGAGCGAGATGTCCCATGACGCTCTCGACTTCTAGCATAGGCTGCAGTCAATCCTTCGGTGAAACGGAGTATAGCCTTGGGTCGTTATGTGCACCACGCAGTAGTGGTTACTAGGGAGCCTTCATGTGCGCACATGAAGGCACCCTAGCGGTTACCATGAACGCACGCCGATGATGGTTCTCCGTACAGCGTGGTGCCAGTTAGCAGTCATGCTGCACTGGCCCTTTTGGCAATATACTGTGACCCTCTGGATGGCTGTCAAACATTATACTGTCCAAATATAAAGCCATAAATGTTCTGCTTGTTCCGCTCATGCTGCGTATACACGTCTTGTAATTAAGTCACCGACCAACTGTTCGTTGTTTTCTAAATTCAAGAAACAACCTGCGTCCCCGCGACCTTACAGCAGGCGCAACTCTCTGGAAATTTCTCCGATAATCAAGCATTGCCAACGAAGAAATGGCTTGGTTAATAGCCCATTGAAATGAAAAACGCACAAACGCCGTGACACAGCCAGCCATTCAGGATCCCGAAATCTCTCGTCCCCGAGGCCACTGCATCATCTTCTCCCATCTGCCTCTTTTTTGTTGCTTTGTTATTAGACGCGGGATCCCACCCCGTTGCAGTGGATTCCGAGTCAAGAGGTCCAACGAGTCATAAGGTCCAATAATGGATCTTTTGACGCGTTGGATCTTTTGACTCGATGGACCTCTTGACTCGGAATCGGATTCAACCCAGGATCCCTGGGTTCTGCAGCTTGAGCTTTCACTCCTTGTACTCCGAGCTGGTGTGCGCTGAAGCCCTCTCGGCCACCGATCCCTCGACCGCCGAGCCCTTGAGAATACAACAACATAAGCGTAACTTCCGTAATGGACTTCTTCCAAAACCGACGCGCCCCATCGCGGCGAAATACCACGCAGTGCACTCTGGGAACTAGTTGGCCACTCAGTTTCGGTTTCGACTGAGCAGCTTCATCTCATGCTATCACGCCGCGACCGAACGCGCTGCTTGCGTTTTCGACTATCTGACTTTTCACGATTGTACAATACACTCATTCTCGAGCGAGATGAAAACGAAGACCGGGGCACTTTCCTTGGTTCCCGAAACACCGGATATTGTGCGTGCGTATGCAAGCGTAGTAAGACGTGGCTTAGTCACCTCACCCCACGAGTGCATCTTTGAGCTCGTGTCAGTAATCCCGTCTAGTACCAGTGAACTGCAACTGAAATTTGGTCACCTTCAGCCCTACACGTATTTTGTTTGCCAAACGTCCGCTTCTTGTTACTTCATTGGGCGAAAAGCAAGCCGCATCCTCACAGGAGTATCAAAGTTGAGCCAGCGTTGGCAACGCAATAAATTTGACCTCACTACTGCACAAAAGTTACTATGATGTCTTCCTCGTGTCATCACATATCTCACACTCACATTTTATGCTGATATAAGATTAAGTTTTCGCAAACGCTGACATCGGCTAGCTACGACGGAGGCCCTAACAAGCGTCCCCTACTCCTCGCTAAGCCTTTTTGGACGACCTTTACTGACGCCCAAGATATGTGCCTGAACGGTGTGTCTGAAATTATCTCGGCACACTCAGTGAGGAAGAAAGCTAACACATGACAAATATTATGGCCATTAGCAACCGTGAAATGTGCTTTGAATAATTTCGTTCGTTTGGCGCACCGGGGTTCATGCCCGTCCGACGCACTTCCGCCAAATGGTGCGACATTCTTCACACAAGTGCTCGACTTTTGGTTTCTTAAGACGGTTTGTATGTGCGAATGTGCCTATATGATTGCAGGATAACTTTATGCGTATATGCGATGTTGAATATTAGTGAAATGCAAGCGGGTGGGTACTTCACGAATTCGTGCAGTGCTGCGGGGCAGTACAGATAAGCGATGAGAAGTGTGTTCAAATGGAGCTTTTCAATAGCGCCTCCAAGTTTTACCTCGCGTACTTAGGCATATTAAGAAAAAACAGTAATTGCAAAAAGTCATATTTCGTCTCTGGACGCACGAAACAAACAAACTTCCTGATTGCGCAACAACACTAATGTAAAGGCGCGAGCTCGATTTGTGCATACTTACTAGTGTCTTGTCGTTTCGTACACAAGCAAGATCCCCGAGCTTCGCAGCGTCGAGATTCCCAGCACTCACTAGTCCACATACCTCGAAACGCTAACAGAAAGGCTCGAATAGAAAAATACAATAAGCATATGCGTTAAGACAAGCTATACGTCTCGGGCTTGTGCTAAAGCTTCGAGATCTGGCCATTTAGGTCAGTTTAGAGACCACAAATGACGCTCTCGGGACCAGAAAACATAAAACAACGGCCGTTTATAGTGCACGCTCTCTGTATAACCTCTTGTTGACGTGTCGATCGAAACCGAAACCATGGCACTCTCCTCCCTGGCCAACTAGTTCCCAGAGTGCAACGCGCGCCGTGTTGCATGCAGGGCTTTATGGAAGTAGTCTATTGTGGAAGTGGTCAGCTGCGGATGAGCAATTTTTAATTGCCAAGTACATAAGATGCTGGAGCAGTTACCAGGGTCATGATTCCTCTCTTGTGCGTGATTCATCAAGTCTGTGTTTCCTTTTTCTGTGCATGTAACAACTGTTTGTTGCTTGTAAACTTGCTGCTCCTAAACAACATGCATCTCTTGGATGATGCTGAGAATATTTGTTCCCGATTTATAAGCTGTTCGCCAGCATCCTAAGGGTGTTGCGTAGGGCCGTCAGGGTGCTAGCCCTAGAACACTCACGCCCTTGCCTTTGTTAGCACTCAAGCTTATACTGCGATTTTCACCTGTCGTCTACTATAATAGTTTGGTGGAAAGTGTTCACTGGGGTTGCTTAGTCACTGGATCCTGGAAAAGTAGCGCCATTTCCTTCCCCGCCTGCTAGCAGGACGCAAACAGGGACATAACTACGACTACATCCACGCAAGGCGATTGGCTTAACGGTATCTGTTGCTATTGCAATCGCAATTTCGGTCCTTTCGAAGCTTCGAAACGATCATTTTGAGCCAGCCCCACGAAGATCGTGATGGCGCATCATCTAAGTGGAAGCGTTCCTCGGCAGTGTAAGCGTCTTTGGCACCTTTTATGCATTCAACTAAGCGATCTGGGTCAGGCCCACAGATTTCTTACAGTGATATAGTTTTTCGCACGCCGCTGCATGGGGCAGCAGTGTGAATGTGTGCGCTCGTTTTGCCAGCCCGTGTAAACAAAATCTCGATGTACGAGAAATGTCTTCGCGAAGCAACCTCTCACCGCGAATTTAGATCAGCTCGTCAAAAATGGAGAGGTTCGGAAGAAACATTTTATTCCATGGAACAAAATGGCGACCTTCCGACGAACTCGGCGCTACTTTCCGAAGCACCCAGTGCACGCTTTAGGGACATTAACCTTAGCTGCAAGAAAATGGCGTTTGCTAGGTCATTATGATGCTGAGTTGTATCGTTCCCATAATCTACACACTCTTAAATAACTATAATAAACGTCTGCAGCTTTTTTTTTAAGGAAATGTATGCATTATTCTTAATAATCAGGTATTTAAAATTCCGTTTCATTTTGATGAAACGGTATGTTCTGTGAGTCTGTCAAATTTTGACCACGATTAAATCTATGAAAATAATGTGAGCGCCATATTCAGCCTGTGTCTCGAAAGATTGCTACGGTTGTTTTATCATAAATCAAAGTGCGGTCAAATGATACAATATACGAGCAGAATCACCCGCACTAAAATCACAAGGTCGTGGTGCATGCTCTGCGCTCGATTGGTGTAGCAGCTACCGACTTAAGCACTAGGAGACGACGATCGCCATGAAGTGGCTTTGGAGCGCTGCTTGATTGACATCATCGGTTTGCAGCGCCGACTGCGCTATGACTTACAGCGACGCGGAGTTTAAACGTCTGAGCGGTGATACCCGATACCATGTTTCACGGGTAGCGCCGACTAACAGTCATGGCGAACAGTGAAAAGACAGTGAGTGTGCAGGCGAGCTGGTGATAGTCAATCATGATGTTTAAAACTCGATACTCTGGTGAGGAAAAAAATATAAAACTTTGAAGTTGAAGAAAGAAGGCACAGAGGACGAAGTCTTCTTCTGTTCCCTTTTCCTTCGACTTCAAATTTTTTTCTTTTTTTCAGTTGCCACAGTAATGGTTTTAAACATCATGGAGGACGAACAAAGTTTTATCGGGAAGATGATGGTGTCTTCTAGTTCATTGCGCACGCAGTACGCCACAACATTATTCCTAAAATCCCCACCATTAGTAAGTTTTAATAGATTCTTCTTGCAGTCCGATAACGATAATGTATGCATGCACGAAGGCGCGGCAGAGTGTCGAGTGAAGTTATCGGGGTTATCGAAGCTATCTACTCCAACTAGAAGGTTATATCTTAGGCGGCACCTCAAGACATAGCGTTCTCTGTAAGCGCTCCTTTTATAGGCACCTTAATTTAACAATTATGCAGTGCCTTCCTGCGAAGCAATAATCTGTAACATACTGCTGTTTTGTAATTGTTACCATATTAATGAGATAAATCGTTCTTCAAGCGTTGCTATCGTTCTAGCCGACGTCCTTGTCAACCCGTGTCCCGAAAAAAAGTATCTCAAACTTATATGCGGAGCAACTTATATTGTACTGTAACTTATCTCAATCGTATTAATTATATTGTATCGGAACCTAACTATATTCTATTGTAATTTAATCCAATAAAATTTAAAAAAATGTTTGCGGACCTTTAATCTTTAAATGTTCATGTTGTAAATGCGTGTAGTCTACCGGCCCAAACCTTCGCCCCTTACCACATCCTTCTGACCATAGAATTGGCGCAATAAAAAAAATATGATTTTTTTCTTTTGCTCGCAAAATAGAGCGCACAAGACAAATAGCATAACCAACTCAACCTGTTGCAACCACACCGAGGCGAACATATCGATCCTAATTTCATACCTCGCATTCCATATTATGTAGATGAGCAGTTCAACTGAGCCGTTTGTTTCTTTACTCTCATCTAACTGCTCGTACCATTCCTTCCGCTTAGCCACCGAGCGTTTAAGCAGGCCGCGGCTTCTTCTGTTGGCTCCTCTTGTTTTCCCCGCTAATGGCGCAGTCTGCTTGGCAACGGAGCGATGATAAGGTGGCTCGCCGCGCCCTGAGTTTCTTGAGCCGTCAGTGAGTCTCTCTTAAGTGTCCCTCAGCTTCATGTCCCTCCCCTCCATCTCGTTTTCGCCCCGACGTTCCGTCAACCGAATGCGGACGAGAACGAACCTACGGTCCCTGGCACCCGACAACCCCCGTTACGCGGGACGGCTGGCCGCGAAGCCCAACGAGCCGTAAAAGCGAGCGAAAAAGAAAGCAAGATCCCCCCCGCCCGTTCCCCCTCCGTCGTCGTCCTTGCGTCCGTCGCCGAGCAGCGCGACGAGCGTGGCCCGCACACGCCTACTCTGCTCTCGCTCGGCGGAGAAGGCGTCCACGGCGGGACGGCCCCGTGCTTCGCCGTCGCCCGTTTTCACTTTCGCGGCGGACGTCGCCAGAGAAACCGACGGCGTTTCGCGGGAGCGCGTGCGACGGGCGACGTCGGAGCGAGCGGGAAAAGCGCGAGCACCTTTGGGGCTCGCGCCTGCGCGAGCTCGCTTGTCTCTCTCCCTCGAGTGAGTGGACGGCCGGCGGCTGTCTGTCGCGTGCTGCTGACGAGGTGCGGGAGTGAGTGGTTCCTCGACGGATAAGTGAATGCTCTGCGTCGACCGAGAAATCCGCTAGTTTCTTCGTCGACTGCGGATACGGCAGGGAAGGCGTCGACTCTCATCGAACGAACATCGTGTGCTTTTTCTCTTCTTTTTAAGATGCACGGGAACTCCAATTTTGTGAGTACTACGTTTTTTTTATATATTCAGTTTTGCGAGGTACTTTTATATTATTTTTTTTTCTGTTTGCGCACGAGCTTGCGAATTATTTTGTCGATTACAAGATTAATCCTGAAAGTTACGACGAAAGAAGTAAACATCATTAAGCCCGACTGATTGAGGCGTGTCGATAAGTTACAGTGATAAAAGGAAATCGACGTTAAGCAGGAAGACAAAGCAAAACTATCTTAAGGGTGTCCTGCTTCGCCCTCCATGTCGCTTTCCTTTTATCCCCCAACCAAACACCAAAACGGCTAAGTTGAAGGAGTCCAGGACGTACGAAGCTCCTTGTGTTCACTTCGTATTCTTCTGTGAGATCTGACCACTTCCACAAGTATGACTAATTTTTTTTTAAGCACCCCAACATTTTAATTGATCGTTATACATTCAGCCTATTATCTGGCTTAGCTTCTTAGAAAAGGCATAACGCACTAAAATATTCTCAGACAAATCAGACGTAGATTGAAAAAAATACCAACGCCTACCGTAGCAAGTACGTCCACGTGGCAAAATATCACGCGGTTAATTCAATAAGCACCTCCTCGCTCCAACAAAAGGAGATGTAATAAAACCACACCACCAGATACTACCTAAAAAAAAAAATTAAAAATAAAATAACCGGGGAACACACGAGCGTTCAATATTCACTGAATTGGTCTGTTTTCCAGACAGGAGGGGCGTTTTCATATTAAACTGAGTGAGTTTTCACTTATAATTTTCAAATTATCCTTTGTAGGAGTAAGGTAAAGAAGACAAAGACGTTATTCCCGTTTAAAACTTGGCAAGGCGTGAGCCGATTTGTCGCAGCTACTTCCTCCGCGGTTCGATCCATCTGCAGTCGTCCTCGAACGTGGTTTGCACTGTAACGATAACGAACGTCATTAAAATCGGAGCATGCAACTTCGTGTCTGGCACTAAAGCCTCCGCAGGAAGGAGATATATCTGCTGCAGCGTGGTTAAAAGAGAATAGCTTTTCTAGAATAAATAAGCCATACATCGTGTGCTTGTCCTGCAAGCGTTGCCACAGGGGTAAATTCAGTTTGGTTTGGTATTCTGCTAAAAAACTGTGTCGTTAAATGCCAATATATGTTGTCAGCTGTAATCTGGTAAAACAGGCGTTAGCGCTTAGAAGCCGTTATTCTGAGACGAGCTGAACCCTGTGCACCCTAAGTGCGAACCCGTGCTAGAAATACCGTATTTACTCGAGTAATAGCCGCACTAATTATGAGCAAGGCCCTTGCGTCTACTTTCCCACAGAACACAAAAACAGCCAATAATTGCGTGGTGCATAAATAACATAGCGAATAACCAGATGGAGAACACGATTCTCCACACAAATGCAATCTTCACAGATGGTATCTTCGTACAAAGACGTCATCTCTGTCCTGTAAACAGCTGGAATCATGCTGCTGATCGCGATGATTGGCAATCTGCGTGCTCCACGGAAAAGCAGACCCTCGGGTTTTCTGCCTAAACAGTGCAGCTTTTACTCGCGTAAATACGGTATGGGTAAACTTACCAAGAGGGGCAAGTGGGCCGAACAGGCGACTTACGTAGTCAGCGATTCCCAATTTTTTTTCTATTGATTTCTTTCTTCTTCTTTTGCCGCTACTTGGTATTAAAAAAATCAACGGCATTAGTCTCTGCAAAGACATAATCATCGGATATTTTCCCTAAGGCAATGTCTGAATAGAGAGAATCATTTCGGCGCATAAGAACCCAAGAAGAAATACCATGTTGCCTCTTCGCTTTACCATTTTATAATGAGAGGAATAAGGAATGCACATAGTCTTATCAAAAGCAATCGGTGTCACGTAAAGTCACGTTAATTTTCCTAGTCTGTGCCACCGTATGCGTCTATGTTATCAATTCAACCATGTTACATCCATAACCACTATCTCCACTTCCACATTCGATTGAATTCAGTTGTTAATACCTGAAAGCTAAAGTCTTCAAAGTGTCGAGTTTGGAAGGCTACCACCTGGCTTTTTTTTACTATTATACTTTTTGCGGTGGATGCATCTGCGGTCCATTGCAGCCGTGGCAACAAGATCTCCCTTTTGCTGTTCGCAAATCTTTTACTTAGAATATATTTTCTGGAAGAACTCTCAATAGGTGAAAACACTTTCTTGTTTTAAAGTACCGAGAAACTGCACACAGGGGTTCTGCAATACGTTCGGTAACTCCACCTCGTCGCAACGTTTCTCGGAACCGGGAGCCATCTTTTCCTCCGTAGAGCTAGACGAGCAGGCGGCAAGAGTCAGCTCGGTTTCGTATTGACTTTAAACAGGGTTCAAAAACCACGACATAAATTTTGCGAGAGTGGCGGGAGAAGTACAGCCACGGACGTCCATCGCGAGTAAGCCAGCGTATTAGCAAGCAAAACAAACGTACGCAAGTCAGAGGAAACAATCTACTTTTGGTTGTGTTTTATTACCTTTCCTGTCCCTTAACGCAATCGACACTCCCGGGAGAAAGAATCTGGTGTGGCGTAAAACTCGTACGAAAGCGATCGTAAAGAATGGTGTCAGAGTTCACGCCTCGTCGGACTGATTGATAGAAGTTTCCGAGAAACC
The DNA here is from genome assembly GCF_016920785.2 of Ixodes scapularis. NCBI lineage: Eukaryota > Metazoa > Arthropoda > Arachnida > Ixodida > Ixodidae > Ixodes > Ixodes scapularis. The sequence goes on from NW_024609868.1 coordinate 147,740,212, forward strand.
CAAGTCTTCGGAACCCCCACCGAGTGGAGGACTCAATTTATACAGGTTTGAGGAGAAAACACGGCGGAATCTTTCTTTATTCGAAGAGCTTGCTTGGAGTGAAATCTCAAAGCGCCTCTCGAATACAAACTCGAGCGTTCCCGCTCCCGTCTGTATCGGTTTTGTATATTTGTGCAGGTTGGCAGAGATAGCTGCTGAGAAAAGATTACATCGTTTGCAAATGTGCCGACAGGCACTATACGTAATTCTGCCGTGCCCTGCTGGTTACAGGTGCACAGTGCGCTGTTGAATGCTTTCGGGCTGATTTTGCTATTCCACGTTGTTGTTTCTTGTTTTTTTTTTTTTGTTTTGTTTGAAAGACGAATGTTATAAATAGCTCACTTTAGAGGCTCTGGAACACTCCCGATAAAAAAAAAAAGAAAATAGCAATAGTTTTATTTTTTTCTTAAATATCCTGCTAAAACATTGTTTTTTAGGGAAATTATTATAGATCAGAAAGCATATCCCTGTCGATGCATTGTGGTAAACTTTTAATTTTTCTTCATTTCTGCTTGTTCTACCTCGATGTATAACCCCTGGATAATATTTCCTGTAACAAGGTTTTTCCGGATTACTAGGTTTATTCTTGCAACGATTGTTCGTAATATATCAGCGGTTATTTCCCTAAAATAAAAACGACGTTTACTGCTATTTATTCTACATAAGTACTATAAATACATGCGTAACTTGTAAAACAAGGAGATAAATACAACAGGAGTGGTGAGCAAAAGCGAACGAAACCGTAGCTGTGCGAATATAAGAAATATTTATTTCGTTGTTGAATTGCTTTTGATTGCCTACTTTCGAAGAGGAAGCGTGGTCATCCTACCGGTGTCTACATTTCTATTAAACTTTAGGGCTGGAAATATTAGGGTATACACCATAAAATGTTCGTAAACTTGTATGGGGAAATTGTATATTCGGTGTTTATCTGTTTCGCTGATTTGACAAGCTTCGTCGTACACTTGCTGGTGTTCTAAAAAACAAAACAAAAAATTACAAAAAACGAAATGCTGTAGCAAGAATACAATTTGGAAATTTAGGTACTATTGTAATATCTATAAGATCGATGCTGTCATACTAAAGGCAAATATTCCTAATCAACTTTATAGACGAAATAATTGAGGTTTACAAAAGAACAGTATGAGTGTTTTTATTTAACATTTCGGTGCTTAATTTTTTTTTCGCTGTCAATAAAAGTATACATAGAAAATCACTTGATTTACCTACTGGCTTGTACAAGCGTTAATAAATAAACTGTCATCTGTCAAGCGTTGCCATATGGGAAAGCGGTAGCGACACTAAACCCTAATTGAAATTTCATCAAATTTAACAATACAACGAAATTGACTTAAAACGTCTACAAAAGCATGCGCTCTTCTTCAGAAAAAGAAAATAATTTAAGAAATAATCTAAGTTAACTAAATCAATTTAGGGTGCACGTTAAGAAGTATCCGCATTAGGTGGATACTTCTCAACATTTTCAAAGAGACCAAGCTACTGTTAAACAAAACAGGCCAGCGAAGTGCGAATGTCGATGTTTGTTGCAACGCCCACTTAAAAAAAAATATTTTCCGCATAAAGTTATGCATAAGGCTACCGGTACGTACAGAAATTTTCTGCATAAAGGTATGCAGAATTTGGCTACCGGTACGCTCACAAAAGAAAATGTTTCTCACGCTTGATTTAGTCATTTTTTATATAAAATAACAAATAAGTTATAACCCTCATACGCACCCTAGCGAGTATCTTTGACACTAACTATTTTGAATGCTCTGATCTTTTTAATGCGTTGTTCTCTGACCCTATAGTTGTCTGCGCCACTCAGAAATGGCTCCTCTAATCTGGCACCGGCAGTGCGTTCAGTTGCTTTGGGTCACGAGGCCCATATCCCCAGATTTCACAAGATTTTGCCTGATGTCGAGGATCATTAATGAGGACACTAAAGGCTCAAGAATTTCACGAAATTCCCAACATCGTCTAACTAACTATATCAGACAACATTGCTTCTGCCTGTCACTTCCGTGGTTACTTATCTTTTGTGTGAAGTCCTCAAAAATGTTGAAAAACTTTGAGGGAACAGGTCTCGGTTTTCACTCTTCCATTTTACGATCTTGGGATGCTTGATTGCTGTCTTAGTAACCGAGAGATTTGGGGTTCTCCCAATGCTTAAAAACATGCCTAAACGGATTTAAACGTATATGGAGTGAAATGCGTGGAGTGTAGTTTACTCAATGCCACACCCTTGTTTATATATAAAAAAGAAATAAAACGTTTGTTGGTGACTTAAGTTACATACACCCGTAGATATCAATTTGTGGCTCGTTGTCAACTCAGTCCAGCACGCAGGTACTGTTCACAAAAGTTTTCCAAATTACATTAATAATATTAGTATACTTTCCACGAATGTTTTCAAATGGATATACATGTAGAAAACTTTCGTTATCTGCTATATGCAGCTATGCCACACAACGTTAGTCATACCTGACAAAATCGTCACACTTCAAAAACATCTTGAGGTGAGTAGATCTCGGCGAAATTATTTAGGCAGCGAGACTCATAGTGCATTTTCGGTCAGGACCGCCATTTTTTGTTTATATAGTCACATGATGTGCTGCAGCGGTGAACTATTGCAATGGTCACCCAAGTTTCAGACGTACAAAGGCAACCGATTTCCCTAATTATGACAAATTCAGTGGACAGGGGTCATGTTAATCTATCGTATGAACATCGTCACGCTCGTAACATAACTTCCGTGTCGTTTTTTTCTTTTTCCTTCCACAACCTTTTCTCTAAGTTTGTCGATCAAAAACGCAGTACTTGACATTGCCAATCATAATCCCCTTCACTTAAAAAAGCAGTCTCTAATCTCTCTGCCGGTCCGCCATATACCTCTCCTTCCTTCTGTTTGTTTCCCCAGGGGCATGATCCGAGGATAAACACTGATGTTCTTGCGCATCAATGAATGCTTGCTGCCCCTTCTTACCCGAATATTGTGAATCTGAGTTAAAGTCACCTCCAGCGGAAAGGCAGCGTGGCCGTAATCTATCGAACATTGCATAATACATATGAGGCTAAAGGGAGAAACATGCATCTGCAGAGTTTCGAGTTTTTAGTCTTAAGTGGTACCCGATAGCCGCAGCACAAAGCTTACAAATACGAGCTTCGCAGAAGGCCACGACGTTATAATTGATGCATTTGCGTTCGTTACTAATCTTCAATATCGATATTGCAGAAATAAGAAGGCACTTCCGCTAGTCTCTCGGTGCCTCGTAACCTTCCTTGCATCACGACCTGCGCTTCCGATGAACCCCTGGATCGAAATCGTAACAGGCTCGGCTCAGGCTCGCCTTGACCTGGCTTGTCTCCGGTGCCGGCCCGCCAACGAAAACCGTACGGCAGAGTCAACAGTCACGATCAACTCAACGCCGGTTCTCACATTAGCGCACCGTTCTGAAGGTTAGAGAATCTATTAATTGAGCACCCGCAAGTTTTCTCAAAGACAACGTGTCCTGGAGCACACATTAGGTGGATAATCAGACGCGATCACGTCATCGGCAATCGGAGCCCGGCTACTTCGCCTGTTCTTAGCCGGTTGTGGAGTGACACGACAAATGGAGTGCATAAAGATCTGAGCTTAGATTATCTTGACCCGGTATAAATAAAGTTTCATCGTTGGAAAAAAAAAAAAAGCCCGTTTGTCGCTCTCAGGAACGGAGAAGGAAACAAGTTGGCCTTGTATTACTCGGACACCTTCGGAATACAGCAGACTTGCACGGGCAGGCAGTACCTTGGACGGTTACGCTGATGCATAAATTAATGCTTACAATTGTCCGAGCGAAGAAAAAAAATTAAAATGTCATGTTCTAAATGGAGTTCGACTAGTCCAAACATAATATATATCACAATTATGGAGTTATAGACCTATCGCCCACCACGGAAAAAAGAAGTCTACAACAACAACAACAACAACAATAATAATAATAATAATAATAATAATAATAATAATAATAATAATAATAATAATAATAATAATAATAATAATAATAATAATAAATCGAACAATTCAGTGACTATTCTTATCCCCAATGTGTGGGCTCTGTAAATCGAGGTGCTGTCAGTGTCTACATAATATTTCATAAGATTGAAAAGAACGGAGCTCGTTCAGTGAATGACGCAGCTAAGGAAACGTTCCAATTGGAAAACGTGAGATGGCGTAGGAATGCCGGTTCGCACCTTTAATATTTTCAGGCAAAAGAAAACGTTTTTGGTGACCTCCGGATTGGCTAGTATCGGTCCGTTGACCGTAGTGATTGGCGCCCCTCGTGTTCAGGTGTAATGTAGGCGCGCAGTCGACTGCAGATTGCTTGCAGAATAGGCGGTCAAATACCTTCAAGATACCAACGGTTTGTATTTAAGGATGTATAAAAGATACGAATAAAGTAAAACAAAATGTGCGTTCCTCTTAGGAGGTGCCTGTTGATGGGAATGTTGAAACTCTTTTTTTATGAAGCTTTTTCGTTCATCTCGAAGGTAGTCTCGTGAAGCGCGGAGTTCTTCGGGACAAGATGCGATGAATGAGGGAGTAGGCCCGGAATTTACGATCTGGAGTTTTGTCGCCCCAGAGTGCTGTGTGATCTTCCGAGGGTACCGCTTCGTGTCGTAACATGGGTGTTGCCCTCGTAGAGTAAAAAAAATGCAGCCCGACGCCCATATGAGAAATTGGATACCCTTCGACGCACCCCTACTCCGTTTACTTCATTTTTACATAAAAAAAAAAAGAACTTTGTAAAGTGCGGTGTAAAGTTTGTATGAGAAACTCGTCTTCGCCGACCTGTAGCACTGCCAAAGGTACAGGCATGACTTTTCGCTCAGTGCGAGACAAGCAGAGTGCCTCTCGATGAATGCAACGCAACCGAAAGGTTGTTCTCGAAAGGATGTTCCCGACAGGATGCCGCTAGGTGCTCGACTGTAGCCTACCTTTGAGCCCCGATCGTCAACAAGATGTTGCTCAGTTGCCAGCGTAGGCTAGATGGCTTCATCCGTCGTTCGGGCTGCCAACGAAAAAAATATCGAATGACGTAACGGCGCACAAAAAATATCAAAGCAAAACAGGAAATATACGAATTTGTTTACTCAGAACAAGAGCGTGTTGGTTCAAGTGATGGATGAAGGAAAGAATAAACAATCAACACTGGGACAACACAACCACATTTTTTATGAAAGATGTGGTTGTGTTGTCCAAGTGTTATTGTTTATTTTTTCTTCATCCATGACCAATTTGTCTGCATTTTTGTGCTTTCAGGATTATTTCTATTTCGGATGTCTTTGATAAGTTACGCTATCAGTCGTTAGCAATCGGATGCCAAAGTGCGGCATTCCGAATGGCCGAGCCTGCTGTAAGTGCTGGTGAATCATATCCCCGTAAGTGTGCATCAATGGGCAGTCCAGTCACATCAAATTATAGGACGCGTTTTTCTACTGGGCAGACACGTATTGTACGGTGTGCATCAACGTAGAATGCGGCAAATATTTGTTCGGCACTTTATTATCGCGTTACTGGTTTTGATATCTATGGCCCGGAATCTGGATCTCGTGGTGACGTGAGAGACCATGCAAGGAATGTCACCATGGTGGCGGTCACGTAGGTTAAAATATTGCGATGCAATGCCCCTTGCGCGCCACGTGCCAGAATGAAAGCAGACGACGAAGTCTTCCATACGCCACAGCTTGGTGTGTTTTTGACAGCACGAAGGTGTGTGAGGTGAATAGCACGTCGAAGAAAATGACTGCGCCCTACCACTCTAACGCTATGACTAGTGAATTCACGCAGCCTAGCACGCGTCCCTGCAGCTAATCTTCCAGCGTCTCGCAGGAGCGAGATGCTATAGGAGACGGCGACGCTAAGACGCACATGTCGGCCGCTTTGCGGCCTACTGTCGTCGAGTTGCAGCGTCTTTGCTACTTTGGCCGGCTGCACTAACGATGACCTCGTGCGGCCATCGGCGGCCGCATGAGGTCACTTTGGCCGGCTCATGCGGGCCTTGTCTTCTAGCTGGTATCGATGCGAACATGTCGAGATGCAAGAGAACCCGAAACGGCCAAATTGAAAGAAGGTGACAATAACCGATTCATGGCCACTAAATGTATGCTACGTTGCGTTCTATAGTTGGCCATGGGCCACGGTAGACGGATGACTTAGAGTAAAAAACGCAACACTAAAATTTCCTGTTTGAAAGCGTCTCTGATGAGATTATGGATGTCGGTTCAATTTATTCTAGCCAGCCATTCCAGTGGTTTGTACTGAAATCTAGTGTTACGTTTAATATGTTCAAGAGTGAACGATTGTGCATATAGTAGAAGAGAAAGGGAAGGCGAAATAGAGCGCGACGTATTGAACATGTTTCACTCGTCTTTCATCATAGCGCATTAATTGCGTTAGAACTGTCGTTGACAGCTTTAGAGATTCGCGGCCTATAATGTTCAAGCCATTCATGGGTCCTTCTTTTCGCCTAATACAGGGAGGCTCTAGGTAAGAAGATACCCACCACTCGCCATGCGTATCCTAAGCACCAACTGTTGGATTTGACTTTATCTGGTGCATTGAATCGATGCCTGAAAATGTTAGGTAATTGCGACCTGATTTTATGGGAGCGGTTTAACCTCGTTTAAAGCACGATTAATGTTTAGTAATCATTCTAATTTTTAACATGAGAACTAGCAACCTGCAGGCAGGCTAACTACGCTCATGCGAAGTAGACAGCGGTCTCTCTTCACGTAGGGACGTCGTGCCGATGCGTGCAATTGACCAAATAAAACTTTGCGTGTGCGTAGAGAGTACGCGTTGGTGCCCCCATTCTGCGTTGATTGCGCGAGGTCATTTAGCAGTGGAACGGCCCCCTAGGAGCGCTCCCCGGAATCGCCAGCGGCCGATCAAAGTACCCCCGGCACCCCTAATGGGCGACCTTGGAGACTCTGGCGTGGCAGAAGATGCAATCGCGGAAGGAGCTGTGGCCCGCTAAACCGGTGTGAATGAAGTCGCGTCTTCCCAGTTAACCGTCGCGGCAGTCAAACGAAAATAAACCGAGCAGGCGCGAAATATATATGAAAGTTTCCGCAACGCCCCTTCGTCCTTGACCGACGTTCCAGGATGCCAGAAATAATAGGCGGGAGTGTGTTTTTGATAAATGTGTGGCGCACATGTTTCCCCGGCGTCGCCTTCTCTGGTCGCAGATTCGCGAGGAGATAAGAAAACAAACTGTTTTGTTCGTTCATGTTTCTCGAATGGCTCTTTACTATAGGCTGCGGGATTTTGTTTCTTCGCTTAATCTCGATTTCAGATCTTCACCGTGTCTCTTTTTGCCATTTTCGGGCAACCGTCTGTTATTTCTAGAGGCTCTCCACTGTTATCGGGATTTTGTCGGTGTAAATTAAAGTAGCCCCTAAAAATCGCCTTTTGGGGAGTCCCGCGGGCCTGATGTATGTATGTAAGCTGAAATATGATCCTCACTATTCGTAGTCTGAACGGAAGTATATACCTTCTCTGGACTTTGATCTCTTTCTGCATTGATTCTATACTTCACTTCACCATAAGTCAGAGCACAAGCAAAGTTACAGGCCGATGGGTACGACCAAGTAGCACCAAGAGCGCATTGTCAGGGTGTTGGTCACCTTTCTGTGCCTCTGCCATCATCGTCTAAACCAGTCACGTGCACTTAATATTCCGTGAACTTGCGCTATCGATATGCATGCTCGCATTTTTATGTCTCGTAGCTTTTGACTGCCCCTGACTTAAGGCGAAACGAAGTATAGGTGCGTAGGCTCTAGACGACGTGGATTGACGGCCGTGATCCTAAAGGCAGTTTTTGCTGTTCGATTCTGCTGACTTCAGGATACTTAGGCGACATCTCCTTACTTTAACGGCAAGGGTATGGCGCGTTTTAGTGGTTCGGGTGATTCATTCTCGCTCGAGAGCAAGTGCGATGGTGGGAACACGATGGAAAAAGGCGGAGGTGTCTGAACGGCGCCACCTCACGATGGAGCAAGGACGGTGAAGGTTCGCTCGTATTTTTGACTAACTCTTTGAAACACCGCAGCCCGTCGGCAGGGTAGCAGAGGAAGCCAGTGAGAGCCATTCGATGATTCGTCTTTATTCGCGCACACAATTACAAGACCGCGCGGCGGTCACGACTGCGCCTGCGCGAAGTGTCGTAAACCATAGCCTCCTCTATACGGACAAAGCCAGGCAGATCGCCATGAGACGCGGCCGCTGAAAGTGAAAAGGTAGAGCGGCAGAAACAACGGATGAGAGGAGAGTCTTGTAACGGGCGCCCCGCCGCGGCGAGACGCCGCAACACACTTCTCCCGAGTGATGGAATGTCCGCTCGTGTTCCTCGCGTTCCTCGCACGTCCTCGCCGCTGCTAAAGCTGCGCGCTCACTGCCAGCTTCCCCGAGAAATGCTCTGTGCTACCAGATCCTCGCGCTCCAAATGTGCGACCGGGCGTGCTATGGCTCCGTCGTAGGACTGTATATATTTCTCACTGTAAACTAGAACAACAAATTGTATACGGTGAATGGGCCCTTATGTCAATTATATATGAAAAAAAAAATTCGAATGCTATATCTTACGAGCACTATAGGAAGCGTGCGATACACGAATTGAGCGCGCCGATGCAACTGATGTGCTCGCCAAATAACTGTTGGGAGCCGCACCGCGGCGCCAGTGTCTTATCCCACGCTTCCCGTGATCAGTCCGCAGTCAATGAGATTGCGGCGTTACTCATTAAAAAGGCCGAAAAAGGAACCAGGCCACGCATGAACACAATTAGGCCCTCGCGTTGTTACTTTGTCAATGGCGGTTCTTTTTTTTTTTCTATCTTTGTGCGTTGCTAGATTCCTTTTTCGGCCTTCATAGTGACTAACGCCACAATCTGATTAACTGCGTAGTCATAATGGGAAGCGTGGAACAAGACAGTGGCGCCGCGGTGCGACTCCGAACAGTGTCATTTGGGGTGCTCAATTAAAAAAAAATGTCGAAGTAGCCCATAATAAAATGGAAAGCGTGCAAAAAAAAAACAACAAAAAAAAACAAGGAGGAAGAAGAGGACACGTACGACAGACGAACTCGCAACTGAAGTTTTATTCAAACTTGGGAAAATACGAACATAGTTCCTTCCGCCGGCTGCGCATGCGTCATTCAATTATCTCCCTCCCCCCCTTTTCACCGGTTCTAATCTAATTGAAGTAGCCAAATGTGTACGATTCTAAGCGCTATATTTTAGGCGGAAACAAAATAATACAACATGCGACGCATTTCATGAAAACACGGCATTATGGTGTAGAATGATTCAAATAAATTTTTAAAAATTCAGGTGCGTTTTTTTTTTTTTTTGTTTTGCCCGTTGATGTTGCAGGCTTTTGTACCTTCGGACATGTTTCAAGAACTGTAATTATTTTCTTTATAAATTAGAGTACCTAACTAAACGTAAACGATAGACCTTTATGGGAATAATATTTCTAAAAAAATTCAAATGGTTTATCATAAAAACACTACGAGATAATAAATGACGAATATACAGTAAAATGTCAAAGTTGTCAGACTTGTAAATTTTTGACTCGCGACATCGTTTCCAGAATTGTATAAATAGTTGTGGGTGTTAGAACTTTAGACTACTCTTTTTTATAAAAAATATCAGATTTTTTATTTGTACTTCGCCTATCGTGTGCCGCCAAATTTGGCAAAGATGACAAAACTCAATAAGCGAATTGCAGCTTTGATGCAGTCTTGATTGTTTTTCTGGATATATATATATATATATATATCTATATATATATCTATATATATATATTGCTATAACTTGTAAAGTAAATTACAATAATATAAAAAGAAATCTCGACCGGAGACGCGTGCATGATCTTCTCTGAACAGAGCCTAAAGTAGATGTTCCGAAGCAAAAATCTAAAGCAAATATCACTACCAAGGTTCGTATTCTGTTAATTATTTTCATCGTTTACCTCGAGTTTTATATATTGATGAGGCGAGTAGGGGTGGGAGCCCGTCTACCTACGTACCCAGCATATGTGCAGGCGAGTTCTCAACTGCCTATCACTGTCCTTGCTTATTGCGCGCTGTATCACCGAGTTGGAATACCTGGATAATTAAGTAAAATGTCTCTTTAGTTCACTCTGTCGTTGCCAGTAGGTCACCGGGGAAGAAACCGCCAATTATATTTATGGAGGATTTGCTTAACGGTAGAGGCAACTTTTTAGAGCGGTGGTCGCCTACTGTCGAGAGCCAACAAGATTCTACTTCGCCTCAGTGAATTCCTAGAAGGATCAGAAACTAAGTCAACTACACTAACGCTTTCTGGTTTTTCACGCCGCCAACGGAGCAACGCCGATGCCGTACGAGCGAGGTCTACCGGTCGAGCGTTGCAAACGTCCGCTCACGTCCTTACAGAACCTGTCAGCTCGGCAAGACGTCCTTGAGAATTCTCGATCGCCTTCTGCCGTTGAAGAACCCGCGAGAGACGAAAACAAATGGCCGAGCTTGAAGCGGGAAAGTCGTTCGTCGGAAGGTTCGTTGCGCAGCGACAGCCCCAGCACCGGGAGGAAAGAAAAAAAAAAAAGAAAAAAAGAAAACCAAGCAGCACAAAATGCAAGACGGGAGAAACGTTGTAAAATGCACACAGACGCACAGACCTATATACACACACACACGCATAGAACACACACGCACGTCGCAGATGATATAGAAATACCGAGCAAACATCTTGGGCGAGGGATGGGCAAGGTCGGGTTGTTTAATTGGGCCCGCCGTTCCTCCGTGGTCGTCTCCGCATTTTTGTTTTGCGGCTGATGTGTGTTGTCGTCGTGAGGCGCCTGACACCGTTTCGCTCTTCTCTGCTTGCAGGTGCTGGCCGACACCCCTCGACGTTAGGAATGAGGCATTGAACGCGGTGAGTTTGTGCGACTTTCCTCGCGAACTCGCCGAGTTGGCACGAAGCGTGAAGAGCAAACTAATCATACCTGATTGAAAAGTTATCTGCGTTGTCCGTGAAATTGCCCGTCTTTTAGACGGGTACAAAAACATAATTGCTGTGGTAGTTTTGCTTCACAATAGTCATTAGGATCTAATATGGTTACGAGAAGGGTGTCGGGAAGAGTGAAAACGCATCGGTATATGGTAAATGCCATGATTTTCGAAAGCCATTCGTCCGGGCAAAGATCGACATTCCTCTAGTTGAGGCTTTTCTAAGTAGATCAGGTTTCTTCTCCCACAATATACAGGTAGATCAATGTTTTGCTGACATCAGCGAAATAAGCTTACTCAAGTTCTTTCGACGTTTTCCTCTATATTATTGTAGAAATATCAAAAGGGAAACTTATTCCTAGAGTTTGAAATGTGTAACCAAGTTAAAATCATATGAACACCTCTTTTTTTAGAGAATGAAAGGCATTATTATATATGCGCTCAAGGTAAAAGACTGAATTGAACAGCATTTGGCTGCGGTGATTGGGCTATTAGGTTTTTCCATTAGTAGATACTTAAATACATTTGTTTGCTCAACGCCAGAGGTACTACAGTAAGCTTCCTGTGGCTATTGGTAGACATACTTGAGGGTCGTGTTACAAGGGTATCTTATGTTATATGCTGTGCGGTTTGCCCATGTCCCACTGAACCGCCGTGCAATACATCTGTTACAACGCTTCCCCTCTTGCTACGGAGGGTCAGATTGGCTCCTTACCGATCTTCATTTATTACAATGACACTTTCAGGCGTCATGCTCACGCGTTTTGTTGGGGTTTGGCGTGCGCGGACTATAGGAGCCATACTGCTTAAGCGACGGGATTCATGAAAATCAAAGTTGACTTTCAGGACGCCGTTCACATTGGGGACTGCATTCGGTGAACGATATGCAGAAATAACCCATAAAGTAGGTAGGGCAATAAACCACCTCAGCGCAAACTTGGAACTATGCAGAAAACTGGACGTTATTACGCCCGCCTTCTGATCACGATATACAAACGATTGATGTGACCAAACTTCTATAACCGATTAAGATAAATGGACGCCGCGTGGTATGTAAGCAGATGTCAGTTAGCGCCACGACTAAACGTCGTACTCGTACGTGCGTGGAAGTTCCTTGAACGGGATAGGATAACACACGATAAAAGAGCGCAATGACGGAATATCGCATATATAGATGACCTCGAGCTATAAGAACGTGCCCCGATGCAGCAGTTTCATTCAATGCCAAATAAATCGCATCAGCCTAAATTGTACGAATTTTATATCGTAGTCTAATAATGCCTGTAGGACTGAATATTGTATTATATTTTTCGTTCGCTTTAATTAAATCAGTCCTAATAGGTTATGTGTTGATTCTTTGAAATTACTTTCGTCGCAAAGCATGATTAAGCTGCAATTTTTTTTTCTACGCCGAAGAATCACTGCTTAGTTCACCATTATTTTAAAACTACTGAGACATGTCTGTGAACAATCTTAGAAACAACCAAAATTAGAAGGGGCAGGGAAAGGAGTCAGTGATATGGGGGGGGGGGGGGGGGGTGATTCGAACGCCGCCTGACTTTGTTTGAGGCGTCGTTTGACTTATTTCTTTAGTTTCACTTAGTTTGAGACTTCGTCTGATTGACTTCTTGCCCTGTCTCTTTTAATTTTGGTTGTTTCAAGGCTTTTTCACACGCAGTCTCAGGTATTTTATCAAGATCAATTGGGGGGCTTGTTGGTTCATCAGGTATTTTAGCATAATGGTAAACTTACACCAGCTCGCCTGCGCCTTACGGTGCTTTCAGCTTAGTGTTGTTTACGTGTTTATCGGGAAAGGCGTTTCCTTTCTATACATTTATTGGCCTTGAATTACACCACCACGAATCACAAAGCGGGACACAGTAGGACACAAACTTATTGCATTATAACTCTCTAATAATTAATTTAGCGCTGCAAAATTATCTGGCAAGTGTTAACAATCACCTTCCTAAATATAAAGTAAATTATGCTACCTTAGATTGTTAAACTTGTATATTAAAATGCCATAAACTCATTAAAATATTTTTGAGGCACGTTGTTTTAACGCCGCCCCACCAACATACGCAGTGTTATGCTGTTTCGATAGTTGTGCTGTATTAAAAGATGCTTTTTGTCACTGTACTCTTTTGACCTTGCTGTCTTATCTTGCGTCCTTTCTTGCCTTCGTGCCGAAAGTATGTCCATTATGGTTATAATTATGGCATCAATGCCTGCTTTCATTACGACCCTTACTGAGCACTTCATGATAACAACGGCACCGGGTGCTACTTCTCAGTACCGAGATTTTCTCAAACTTATCACTTCAGTTATACGGCCACCCTTATTGTGTGCTTATACGGAAATGTTTAACAATGTTCTACTGGTTACCTGCAAGCTTGCTATTCTGTCATTGAATGTACTTGTATTCTGCCTCGAGTACCTCGCCTCGTTCTTGAGATGAAGGAGCGAAGTGTCCGTGTTAGCAGTATTACAGTGCAGTGAAAAACTGCTATAGACTCGTGAAGCCGTATTGTGACAACTGGACAAAGCCCTTTTTTCTGTGCTTCTGAGTAGTGATGTTACGACAAAGGTTCACATCCTTCAAATAGTCAATGTGGCAGCCTCATCACAGCCCGGTGAAGCCGCTATGCTCAAGAATTGTAGAGCAGTCGGTGGTTTCTTACGCGTGAATTGAAATCGATGTAAAAAAAAACAAAAAAAAACAGTCCTTGAGCGCTTAGCGCGGATAACTGGGTGAGCGTGGGTGAGAAAACCACGATCAGGGAAATTGTCGTACAGATCTGCGCGCATTTCTTGGAATAAATCTTGGCTCCCCACGCACAGCGAAGGTCGAAGAGCCAACGCTAACCGGTTTCCGCTAGGCGCCCTATTCTGCGATGAAACAACAAACCAAAAAACTGAGTTAACTATAAGGCTTTCTTCTCAAAACGCCCAAGGTTTAACGGTGACAAAAGCGGGGCTTTCAAGGATACCGTACTAATAAAGGTACCGGTCTTAATGAAACGATGTAATCAGACTCCCCAGTATTGTTTCCCTTTCCTGTATTGCCACCCCAGAACAGCATTGTGTGCACGGGTGTTTTTATAGAGGTCCACTAGGAACTTGGACGATCATTTTAGAAGGTATAAGTTCTCTATGAGGTATTTTATATATTGCTTTCACGAGGTAGCTTTAGAAAAGACCCCACGTGTATCTTATTCAGGAAAAGAGAGAAGAGACATACTTAATTTGATAAGCTGTCGGTGGGCGGTTCTCGCATACTTTCCTCGCACAGACCATTTTTTCCAAACCAGGTAGTATGTGAACTGCACAGTATCATAAAGCATGACAGAAGGTCAGATGCATCAGAGCCCCGCTCATATCGGTAACTTGAGCTAAACACAACTGTTTCCTTACTGGCGCATGTAATGCTCACCAAACTTACACCGAACACGGGAACTACGTGTTTCCTTATGGCAGCGCTATCTTGATTGAAGCTGAACAAGGCTCCTTGTCGTAGCACTTCGGTATGGTTTGTTGAGCGCTACATCACCAACCCGTTGCTCGGCTGCCGCCAGGATAGCGCTCCCATGAGAAAAGACACAGTTTGCGAGTTCCGTTTAAGTTTGGTGAGCACTGTACATTAGTCCATGTCGCCAGCCGTACCCCACGAGCTGCACAGACTTAACAACGTTAAGTGTATGGGACAACAATTAAAACCATTTAGAAGAAGGTTTACAATCTACAGCACAAAGATCCGTAAAACGGGAGTGAGTTTTCGATGAAATGTAATATTGACGTGCGCAGTGCTCTGTTGAAACGCAGCTACTTGCGCAGCGATATTTTCGGGTGAAGGCCCGTACAAAATGGACTTTCCAAAAACTTGCTACTCGCTATTTGTGTACTGGCCGTTATCTATTTGAACGATGAGAGGAAAGTATCGATCCACAACATCAAATCATCTGATATAGGGCTGAGCGGACGCTTTTGGCAAGTGTTGCCATCGAAAGTTCTTGGGCGTGGCTACTAAATCAACATGTCGTGTGGACAATTTTTTAAGGAGCGGTCAGTGACTTTTTACGCATAAACCTTTGGTTACTGGTACCTTTGGAAGAGCGAACTAGTCTGCTTAGAAGAATCGCCAGCCTGTGAACTTTCACCTGCACCTTGCAGCAACGATTACCCTAACGTCATGCCAATACAGCGAACGCCCGAATAGCAACGGGATGATGGAGTGAGAAACGGTCCAACGGTCTGTGAATCAACAATCTTGTGGGCGCTGAGCCAACAACTTTCACATCATGTGACCCGAAAAGAATATCGCCGTCCTGAAATAACCGACCCCGCAGTATAAACAAGCCGAGGGAAGCTGAACTGTTCTGTGTCCGAATGTTTCTAATCTAATTTTTCAGTATGGCAGATTCTCATGAGGCCGATAATTTAGTAATCTTTATGCGTTTTGGCTCTGCCGGCCCGCATTGTTTTAGTACAACCGATGCGTGGCCTTATAGCACCGACGGCGGCGCCTCTTAAGAACTCATGGCTTACTCGTGGCCCCTGACCAATGCATATCACGTTTTCTTTTCCTTCGGTTCTAGCGACTGCCCACCCTGCTCATAAATCTAAAGATTCATTGCGTGGAGCTTGAAGTTTTATTCAGGGTTCCGCCCTCATTTGTCACAAATGGCTTTGCTCGAGCGGTCTTGGAATTGCAGAAGACAGAAGAAATGCTCCGGGCAATACTTTGTTTTTCCTGCTTCTCTAAGGTGAAACTCAACATGCCAGTTTTGATTCGGGCTTGCACTATAAATACCAGCGTGCATTTGCGTAATTACCACCGTGTGGTGCACGTTGAGCACCACAGGTTAGCTGCACTGCCAAAATTTACCTGATACAAGAACACGTTGAAATTTAAACATTTGAAATAAGAATACATTTATGCTGCCTAAACATCCATACAACGTATTTGACTTCTGGCAGCAAGACTTTATGTTTATCCCTCGTTAAAGTCCCATTCAGTGAAGCTACGCGTTATGTGACTTATTGCGTTAGAAAAGCAAGACGCACTATCACTTGCCAACCGATATAGTTGAGCAGTGATTTTTCATCTCTTCCTCTTAAAATGCGAGGGTAAGTGGGACGGTGTAGTTATTGCATAACAAGAGGTCACTTGCTTTGTTGTTTATTACAGCAGAACATGACAGTATTGACTTGCACTACGAGGTCAGTCACCGTCGAATTCAACATACAGATAGAAGGATGGGTTCATAAACGGTAACTTGAACCGTTTTAGCCTGTCCAGCTTGCCACAACGTGCCACGCCCAGCGATTGAGTGTCCTGCCTCAAAATAATCAACGTTCCCGTACAAAAAAAAAAATAAAAAAAATAAGCGCTAGAAGCAACGGCATTTTCCGCGCGAGCCTAATTAAAAGCGCGAATTACACTCTCGTGCTAAATTATAAATGACGTCAACCATTATTGTTCGTACACTGATTACCTCTGCGTCGAATCTCTGGCCAAGCAGCCGTAAAGCAGGAAACGGCGACAGCGCACAAACCATTTCCGGCACCGCACCGCGTGTGCTCGCCCCGAAGCGACACGCCCTTTTCCAGAGCTCTGCCTCCGACCGGCCGAAGACATTGGATCGAGGCAGGAGTTCGACGACCACTCAAATGGTCGGCCGTATTTTACCACCTACGTCGCCAATTTTTCTTACTTTTCCCGCCAACGGTAGAGCGGCTGACCAGATGAGCACTTCGCTCCACCGCGAATGCTTGTCGTTTCCACTCCGAATAACTGGTTATTTCAGATCTAACGGATCGAACCGGGTGGGTCGGTGCGATGCGAGGGAAAAGATAGTTATCATATTCGAAAAAATCTACTTAGTTTTTGACTAAATTTGAGTTATTTTGGCCTGTGTGAGTTATCGTTTGAGCCAACTGCTGCGTGCCGCTAGCTATATCCTCTTCTCGGCATACGGTGCGAAAATCGCATACAGCTGAAGTGGAAGAAGACATTGATGTCTTTAGTGGCCTCGACACCCGATGCGCCATGTTTACCGTTGCATTTAGTTTTGAGAATCATTTAAATAACGACATTGTTGGCACGTTTATAGAGACGACAAGCAGCTTCCTATTCAGAACACGTGCATGATATAAATGCGGCTGCCCGCTGGTCTTAATTTTAGCGGTATTGTTCTCGCACAATGCATATCGTTCTTTTTTGCTCTTTCCTTGTGAAGACCAGTTGGACAGCATCACGTGTATTAGCCACACCTCTTTTCACACTCAGCTTAAGTTCAGACTGAACTTGGAGAAAGCCTGACATTGGAATGAGTGTTTTTTTATCTTTTATGTTTTCGGAATTTAATCGCAAGCATCATGTTTTGCCAAGCTCAAGTTATGATGTCCGTCAACCAAACCGCGATGCGTGCTCCAGTGACATAGCGTGCCTCACGACCGCCTCTAGAATTATTCATCACCGGCAAAAACGCTTGTTTCGCCATGGCCTTGGGATACGATGCGTTTGCGAATAAATAGACAATGACGCAATTAATGAACCAAGCTTTCTTCTTTTTTTTCTTTTTTTCAGGTAGCGCGTTTTATTAGCCTTGCGTGCAACGCCATTGTCTTGGCGCTTATACGAGTTTATATGGTTCCTAAAGCTCGCCGCGAATGATTTTAAATCAGATGTATGTAACATGTTTTCTAGATTTACAAAATGGCAATTATTCTGCGTCGTGTTTAATGAAAAGTGTTACTCTTACAAACTTTGTTGAAAATAGTACTAAACCCGTTCTTGAGAAATGGCGAAGTTTTTTTTTTTTTTTTTTTTCATAAAATAGGCTTGAATGGCGTCTGCAAGAATCAACGGATTTTTAGTCTATATAAACTCGTTGGGCAATGCAGACTGCTAGCATCTATATTTTCCGTATATTATATCGATACACATAAACGTGAACTGCCCCAGTATTACTAGGCTGTGCGCAGGTGTGCTTAAAAGCCAATATTGTAAGACATTGAAGGGAATTCCTCATCTGAGAAGAGAACAAGTATATCTTTTATTTCAAGAATGCTATAAACGCCGGCATAAATCACACTCTCCAAATTTGTAAGTAAGCACTCAATGAGTCGTCACAAATAAAAAAACAGAAAAGAATTACATTCGTTACTCGTTCTAAGGACAAAAGTGAACGCGTTTTTTTTTAAAATAATATATTAGAGCGACTTTTTTTTTTGTTGTTGATTTGAAGCCACCGTTGACCTGAAGGAACGGATTCTTTTCAAAGTAGTGCTATCGTCAATGTGTCCTCCATTCACTTGAAGACATTCATAACGACCCAAGATTATACACTAATCAAAGGTTCATTGGAAGTATCACCCGCAAATGGCTGTTATCGTTGTGGTGAGCACCTGCCATGCATGCGCGTAGAAACACATACTTTGTAAACATTGCAATTTATTCACATATGCGCACTTCTATCTTAGTCGCGGACGACTGACGCTGCGATGTCATGGTGCGTTAGGGAGCGTATAAAGATGAGTTTGCCACTTTATTTGAATTTCTCGGCCTTTAACCCAGTCGTCCCCTGAGCAGACGAATACGCCATGGCGGCTATAAATGTCGCATGGCAGCTCTGTATCACTTAGCCTCTTAGTTTCTTCCTTGCTTTGTAAGAAACGAATCTGGAACAATCTTGGCTGACTTCCGCTATTTTGGAGGTGAACAACATTATCGTCTGAAACATTCCCCTTCAATTCCAATTTCCTATTAAAACAACATTGATGTTTCTCCAAATCGAATCATCGGATAAACCTCAACTTTACGTGCCCTCTGACTACTTTAAAATGTTTCCCTTATTTCTCGCGTGAATGCGGAAACGTTCTAAAAACCGGGAGAGTTCACGGTTAAAAGTGTACTCCAACTTTACACAACGTTGATATAACAAAAAGATGGACACTTCGCTCTACGCATGTGGCGTCTTCAGTAAAACGCGAAACGAATGAGGCACCTATCGTCAATAACCTTGTTAACATCCGGTGTTGCACGCGGAAGAGTCGCGCTGGACGAACCACGACTCTAGCGGCTTTCTTGGGCCCCAGCGTTGAGCTCTTGCCAAGGTTGCCGCGTTCTCGAGATCGAAGGTGTGTCCGGTCGTCGAGCAGTGCTCAACGAGCTCTTTCTTTGTGCGGGTAGCGTGGGTGGCTTCCGAAACGCCCCTTGTGTGTTCCTGAAAGGGACACTCGAGTGGATTTTGATACCGTTTGTTTAGGGTGATAGCTGAATGTACGAGCTCTAAACATAAAACCAAAACATAAATTACACTCATATGGGTGGTTGATTTTTAGATTAAAAATATAACCAAAAATCGTGTCATGCCCCTTTTTCTGCGCCTTGTCCAAGTACCAGGGGGTGCTGTAAGACGGCGATTTCGAGCAATAATTGCTGCATTACATCTCCTGAACACAAATATTTGACCTTTTTGTCCAAATATAGTGCACAACCCGCCTAAAAAGGGCAATGGTAGTAACTTTCAGAAGCTCCACGCAATTAAATATTTTAATTGTAAAAATATTACGGAGAGGACCCGAAGATGTACCAACCACCTCCATGCCCCCCCCCCCCCCCCCCCCATATCCCCCTAAAGAAAGAACAAAGGAAATAGTTCCCGTGTATTTATATTGCTGCGACTTTACTAGGACGTCTCGCCATCTAGAAGTGGCCATCTTTATTTACTAAAGACCAACAAACAATATGCCATCAAAAACAAGCTTCTAAAAAAGCACTTGAGTGCCCTTTAAGTCTGGTGATCCTCTTTCCACCGGTCTTACCAAAGTACGTCGCATCACAATCAATGTACTCTACTTTCTGCACTACTTCTCTTTGGATCTTCGGACATCCGCAGGAGTGCGGACCTTAGGCTACGCGAAAGCCTCTCACAAAGTGTAATGCGAGTTATAAACCGTCTGCACGCCCAACGGACGTAGGGTTCTACGCACCCCGTACATACAGAATCGACACAACGTGTCTCTTTCCCCTGGCCCACTTCACGTACACCTCTGCATTCGTCTCCGAGTACCTCAATAAAATACCTGCAGGATAGTGATGCTTCTCTAAACTGCTACCAACCTTTCTAATCGCCTGCAGTGGCAGGTGTTCGTTTGATGGCACTGCATCGAAACGTGGTAAAAAAAAAAGTTCGTACTATCGCCCGTTTGTGCTCGATCGGGTGACATGAATTGAAGGACAAAAAAATGTCCGTGTCAGACGGCTTGCGAAACACTGCCGTTTCTACGCTGCCATTATTACCCCGGAGCATAACTGCATCCAAAGATGGTAAAGCACCACGTTTCAATTGTTCGTGAGTGTACTAACTGCAGGAAGGGCCGAAAGCCATTCAGCCCCACGTAAAAGGCATAGAGGTTTTTTTTTTTTTTTTTGTCTCTTTTTCTAGATAACAAACGTATTATTTACATATTGACACATTTCTACAAGAAAGTACAATCAGCTTATTATTGCCGTTTCCAAGCGCTCAAAAGGTAGTTTTAGTGAACCGTTTTTTTGTACATCCGATAGGGTACGATGGGTCCTACAGTACGAACGCCGCATGTGCGAGACTTCTGTGGTAGCATACGCGCCGTTCGTACCGGAGAGCCCGTCGTACCGTATCGCATGTATAAAAGCGGTTCCCTAAAACCCCCTAATTACAGAGTTCGCCACGGTAACGGAAAGTAGGCTTCCCATGAGGCGTCCCTCAATTTGATTGCAAAGTGTGTTGTCGAAGGCAAGTAGGTTTGCTTCCAGCACAACCACAACAGAATGACAATGCCCTCCTCCAAAAAAAGGCGCTCGACATTTTCGCGAGGAGCCCTCCTTCAAACGTGTCTCTACACTTGCGGAAACCCGAAAGATAGCAGCTGGAAAGGCTAGCGATAACGTTTACGAAGTGCGTGCTCCATAACATCGAACTCTCAATTGTCTCGAAAGAACTTCACACCGCCGACAGCTCGCCGGCAACTCTAAGCTGAAAAAAAAAAAAAAAAGTACTTTTACCTTAATTATTCTCTATCTGAGCGAACCATCGCCCGGAAGAACCTTCAGCCTGGAGCAAGACTGAGCCCCCGCCACGAAGCTCGCCTCGGGCACCATACGTGCACCGCCATTAGGAGCTTGTGCACACAGACACTCGGCCTGGCCGCTCCAGTGTCCGGTACACCCTCGCCCTGAGGCGGCCCCTTGGGAATCAATTGCGAGCCGCCACACCTAGGTCCGAGAAAGCAGGGCTATGATTAGGCACCGGCGACGTCCGCCTGCTTCAAAGGCTCCCGTGGCTTGCGCTCGTCGCTCAAGGGCGCCTCTCGTGCTCGCCCAAGTGCTTTCCGCACACCGCGATTGTTCTATGGCATGCGGCGGCGGCGCTCCGAGGCGGTCACGAATGGGCTCTAATGCCCAGAAGTCGGCGGATTCTGTTTTATGGACCGTCAGCTCTGGGACCAGCTGGCTCGTGGGCAGTTGGCGCCTGGGAGGGTCTGACCGGGGGGCGCTGGTCCGACTCCTACACAGGCTGGAGCAAACTGGAAAAAAATATTCTGTCGAGACTGAATACAACCTGCATTTTGAGTTGTCATCTTCGTATTGTTTTCTGCCGCTTTTCCCCGCGCTTTGTACCTTTTTATCGCCGCCGTAGATCAGTTTATTTATTCATTTATTTCTAGAATACCTACAATACCCTAAGAGCATTAAAACAGGAAAGGCACATGCACAAGACAAAAACAAACAAAAAATTACTACACATTATAATCAGAACACAAAGATAGTCATAGATAAGACATAACAATCATAAAGCTAGATATATTTTTGTAGTGAACACAAAGCTTACGGATGCGCTTGCATGTTCAGAATAAGCACTCCAGACAATTCCATTTTCACTTTGACACTGGGCAGCGATTGGAAGGGCAGACTGATTCTCCTGAGTTTGAGGTAGAATAGCTAAGCTCTGTAAAATCATTTGTTCTCGAGCATCCGCCAGGGCGCATGGTACAACGTCACCCGTGAGCAGTTGTAGCATCTTGTATAAACAGACAGGTAATATAACACATTGCTTATTCGAAGCAGCACAATTATAATACTGTCAGCGGCACTGTGAGCTGACACAGCTGAGTGCCAGCTTAAGTGAGTAAAATTACACATGCGGTGCCTCCACAAGGCAGTGCCCTGAGACCGAATGCCAAATGCGACGATAGGGAACGTGGCACTCGATTTCCTTCCTCTTAATAGCTTAATGCACCCGGACCTCGAAACGAAGAATCTTACCGCGGCAGCCTGAATTCTGCTATACCAACATATACTGCCGCCTCGGCGTCATAACTTCCAAATTCGGATACATATTTTACTAACCTGTGTGAGCACCAGGATTGGTTTAAGCAGCAACTTACAGAAAGCCCTCCTGCTTTACCCACTAAAGCGACCCGTGTCTGAAGCTTCCTTATCGCCTTCTAGACTGCTGTTGTCGATGATGAGGCCGAGGTCAAGTTTGACGTGTTGATGCACGAACGCAAGGCAAAACGTTGGGCAGTGGTTAATCCATGAGCGACTAAAACCACGTGGTGATCCGCGGACATGACAATGTCCGCGGATCGTATAAAGGTGTTACGAAAAGAGTATCGCGGTTCCTCCAGATAATCTTGTACATTGGGCCAACCGTATCTGTAAAATAAAGGTACATAACTTCGTAGGCAACTTGCGATAGATCGGTTGTTTCACCGCACCAAAATGCCTGCGAGAGAGAAAAGAATTCCGAACCAGGGAGTCGATATATCCAGCACTTAATGCCATCAGTAGTCGGGATTTGTGAGGATCGTATTAATCCAACAGAAGTATGTGCACTTTTATTCATAAAGTCTATGTATGGCTTTTAAGGTAACATTTTAGGTTATTCGGACTAAACGCAGCCTAAAGTGTTGCTCCCAAACGGCAACAATGAAAGGAGGACAAAGTAATACCCCTGTCAGACGGGCACCTAAAAGAAGGAAAGAGTCAAAGTACAGGCTAGCTGGTGGAAGTCAACCATTTCGTCGTTTACCCTGAGACTGGGGTTTTTTTTGAAGAGCAGAAGTAACAGAAAAAACAGACAGGTCTCAAAAAAGGACCTTTACGCCAAAGGACCTTTAGTGTAAATGTCATTTGAGCAGTGCCACATGGTAACTTAAATGGCATTTAGCGTAAAGGTCCTTTTCGTGAACCTGAGTTCCCGGAACTTCTTTACTGCTGCTAAAGGCGTACTCTCGTCAGCAACGGTCTACACTAGAGAAGCGAATAGAAATAAAAGATTGTATTGATATCTTAAATCAATGTTTCTGTATGTTTATTACTGAAAAGGTGCGTGTTTCACTTATATTCTGCACAGACCTTGCTCTACTAATAGTTTTCTGTGCTCACTGCCCAAGCTATCTAGTAGGCCTCGTCGTCCCTCTGCTTGCCTGCTCGCATCGTCCACTTTTGCACTTCAGTTTTCCTGCTCTCGATTTTCCTTACAACCGTAGGCAACGAGCTTTTAATTCTCTACTCTTGATTTTATCATCCTTTTATAGTGTATTACAAACTGTACTGTATATAACTAATACTTTTTTTTTTCATATATATTTCTGTATCTCACTTTCGCGTCGTGGGATATGTCGAACGATGGAGGAGCGTCCACGAGTAGGAAGGGGTCGCCGTGCCTCCTTTGGAACGATGAGGCGACCTACTGGGCGCTGATACGACCTTGGGAGAATCGGCTAAAGGACCTCCGACGCGTGCGATGAACCTTATGCGCGAGAGCACGACGCCGAAAAGAACAGGGCAAAAGCGTAGCAGAAGGAGGGAAAGCTGCGGGAGTGAGAGACGCTCAGGGTTGCCACTAATTACCAAAAAAAAAAGAACACTTTGTTTGGGTTTAAAGTTGACTTTGTTGTTATCACTCGACTGAACTCGTCATTTTGTCTTTTTTAATATTTTGTTTGCTTAAGAAAAACTTTAAAAAAGTTATTTACATCGCCAAAATATTATTTTTCTGACGTGAAGGTGAGTTATGCGTTTGATCGAGCTACGAGACTTCAATCGCTGTAAACATCGTCTAAATGACATTTACTTGCGCTGTCTGACACGGGAGAACTTAAAGGTCATTTGAAAATCCTAAAGACCTTTGACGTAAAGGTCCTTTTAGGTGCCCGTCTGACAGAGGTATAAGATAACAAAAACTACATCGGTTTCCCAACTATCAGTCCTTAATTTTTGGTTCCAATGCAACTTAACATTTTATATCACGTTTTGCTCCTCCGCACTATTATGGCGAACCAGCCATGTCCAGTTTTCTTTCTGTTTCTCTCAGTATTAAGGAACTTTCTTCAAAACTACTCTGGGAAAGTGCTTCGTTGGGTTACACACCTGTGTGGTATATTTTACTTTCCCGCGCCAGTACCATTTCGTAGTAAATTCGGGGGAGCGCCGAAGTCGTGTTCGCGCCAACAGTGTCGCGCAGCATACAGGGTATTCGCGCCACTTTGGCCGTCATGACAGGAGGAGAGAGATACTTCCTCTTCTGTTATGTCCACCTTATTTCTGTGGGTGCGCGACGACTCTTGGTTCACTAACGAGCGATTGCGCGAGATCTACGCTCTAGAAATGGCCCAGTGTCGTGCTTTTAAGTTCCCGAACGTTCCCGCCCGAACAGAATGTCACAAGTGAGGTTATTTTTTATCTCGATACGAGGGACGCCACGGACGCCGTCGAGCTTCGGTGATCACAGCTAAGCAGGCGGTGCTTACCTACATCGCCGTGTTTCCAACAGATGGCGCCATTCAAAGATGGGGTGCTTTAACCGACCATCTCCGTGCGATAGTTGCCAACCGTTTCATTACGGCACGTATAAATGCAAACTGACACGATGCTCTGGGAAAGAATCCTTGAATACCAAAGCAAGCAAGTAAAAACAGAAAATTGAGAATTAGGAAGACTCACGTCGCGCTGAAGGAAGCGTAATAAAAAACTTTCAGTAGATTTTCTGCTAAAACCAAGACCCAGCTCGGCGAGCCCTGCGGGAAAGCTCGGCGCGTGTCTTGGGATCCTCGGAGCCTGGGGGAGGTATACATGCCCCTCACCGATACCCTGCCGTTCATGAAGTGGTTGAACGCGTTTAAAGACTTGTAGGTTTAAGTCCTTCTCAGGTTTATGGACCCTGTGACTGGAATAAGTGAAGATGCGCCCGCGACACCTTCGGCACATTTTTCATTTCTTTGAGGAAGAAGTGCAGTTTCTTTTCTCCCATAGCATCATGAAAGCATGTCTATCTTGTATAAGTAAATTTCGGGAGGTCCCGACGTTAGTACTCAGCAGTGCGACGTTTAAATGTACGCGCTACTCACTGCGGGTCCTCAAACACAAGAAAATACGAAAGCCAAACCGAAGTAACATAATCCCTTCAAAAGTTCCGTCCTGTTTGTTTTTGTTCACCTCCGCACACACCGTATGCATTGTGATCGTAATCACTTCGCTGATATTTTATTCACGTTCAGTTTGTAGTGACGCACGTTTATTCTAATTTTGAGGCTGTTTTATTTTATAAGCAGCCACCATTATAGAGGCGACAAGCTGCCCGTGGTAACTTATAAATGACTGAATTAATGAATTTGTATGATGTGATTTACGTTACTAAAGGGAGTCAGTTTGGAGACTCGCTTCGCGGCGTGACATTATTTCGTAGAGCGCGCGAGAGGTGGCGCTGTAGTCGCCCTAAGATCAGAGCCTGCCTAACATCGATTGTCGGCGGTGTCTTGTGCTCATTGCTTTTCCTTGTGTTTTTGCTCATGTCCTCGGTGACACGTCGTAGGCTCGTAAGTGTTATTTTCTGGCGCTTGGGTCTTTGAGTCGTTCGTCAATGAGCAACTATGACGACCTGATGTGATCCTGGCTGTCGCAGAGGGTACGCCTCACAACCGTCGAAAAGTTAAGAGAAGCGCCAATTTATCGCTCCGAAGGATGCTGTGAGCTTGAAAGTATAACAGAACGCGATCCCTCGCGATAATTTCCCGATCACGTAAGAAAATTGTGAGCGATTTGCATTTTCAGCCCGATGACATTAAGCGTAAACTCGCACGCCATCGATGGGCAGACTTGTTCTAATAGAAAAAGGTCAAATCAAAATTAAAAAAAAATGCTGTGCCATGTTTGTTTCTGAATATCCCCGCACATTTCTCGAAACCGACCACGAAGAACAGGGAACAAAAGGTTCCCACCGATCGAAACGTTGATCAAGCTGCAGCCAGTTCTGTTACCCCTGATGTGACCATGACATACGCAATTGAAGCAGACGACAATGACAGCAACCATACTGACACGCGCACCGACATTTTCGACGTCAGTTCCAGAATTTTAGAAACTCAGCCGCCAGTTGAAAAAGATCTATAACGTCAAAACACACCCGACGATCGCATCATTTTCTACAAGCTTGTGGAGAAGCAAGGCGTAGTTTCTGCGAAGAGGGCTGTCACATTCAAAAATGATCTCCCTCTTGTTGTCACCATTGGAGGAAAGTTTGTGCCACAGGCAAGCATAGGAGTCAAAGTACGACTCAGCCATGGGTATCAAGCCTCGAAGAATTGAGAGTGTTCTTGGGCTACGTTGACTCCCTTAAAGTGTGTGCTGGATGCTCCCATGAACACTTTCTAAGTGTCACAACCCCAACAAGAGCCCTCTCGAATCGGCGATTTCTACAAAAAGAGTAAGGATTTACAGATGGAAATCAGTTGATGACTCCAAAGCTGGCACACGCTAGCGGATGATTCGCAGCGGATCTGGCGGAGCCCGCAGCACGCCATGCTAGTGATGCCAGTGAAGCCGACGACGTGCGGAGAACCGATTTTACGGCGGCGACAGCGCCATTAGGGAGTTTTCGTAGATCGTTTTCGCCGTCCCGCAAGGCCCTCCGCAACCCGCTACGATAGCGGGAACTCCACAGTCAAGGCTATCGGCGCGCAGGCGCAGTAGCAACTTCTTCGCTGCGTAACGCTTAGCGGAGGGGGCAACGCGGTCTACGAAAACTCCCTATTGTCTCGGCTGCTACCGCAGTGGCCCGCGCTCCGCCGGTGAAGGTCGCTCGAGTTCCTGAGCCCCTCTCGTAACGTTGGTGGTGACTGAATCGACTGCACTTTTACCTCGGCAATAGATGGAGGCTGAAGAAGAAGTTCTTGCCACAAACCTGTGGTACTTCTGCTTGAGATCAAGCCAAGTCCACTTGACAGAACACCAATATCCTGAGCATTCAACGCTTGAGTGGTCTACACCAATGAACTGCTCGGGAACCATGCAATTAGTTGTAACGTCTATAGTATTAAAACTATAAATCTAAACATCTTCTTATAAATTAATCAATTATATGTTACTGAATTCGTAAATATATCAGCACATGACTACGGGCCAGTGTTCAGAATCGCATTTTGAGCAAATATTTGTACGATTTTTACGAGATGTTAACAGAGACGCTTCTGTATCCACGCAGCTCGATGTAACATGTCATGATTACTCCTTGGTCGGAATGTTGGAAATGCTTACGGAGGCAGGAACATGCATACACAAGCTCGTCATTCGTTGGAGAACAATTTAAATCCACCAAAATGAACCAGGCCTTGTGAGTCATGATCTACCATCGATCATAATAACAATGAAAAAAATGTCGTTTTTTTGTGTCCACCATATCTTATTTCATAATAGTTTTATCAGGCTCTCAATTCTAGAGAATTTCATTCGTAGATCTCAAGCTCTCAAATTGTCGTTTTTTCACGTACAACTGAAGGATACAGTTGTTTGCCCAGTGACAGTTTCAGTAATTTCGAAAGCATCGTTTTCTTAATGTTTATTAAACGACCGTGATTAATGCTCGCTTTTTATGTGGTCAGACATCGCAATGTATGTCTCATTTCTTGCAAGATTATTGCCTACGTCGGCCACTCTCCCGCGATACTGCCCTTTGGGGGTTGCGGTATAGCTGTAAGAAATAATAACATGTTGCCGCCTAACTGTTGAACTCAATCTCTAACCCTCGCCATGCCCGTGTTCGGAGGTGCGATAACTCGACGCGTGGTGTTGCACCAGAGCGTCTCGTCCTCCCTGCGGGCTGCCAACGGCATGCGTCTCCATTGCGAAAGCCCAAAATACTCAGTAAAAAAAAAAGATCAATGCCAAAAAAAAAAAAATAATAAAGATCCCAGGCGGCTTTAGACTCCCAAAAACGAGTCAGGCGTGAGCGCCCTCAGCGGCTGGATCCGCTTTCTGGGGCCCTTCGCGGGGCGGACCGGGTTATCGGGGCACAGCGTCCGCGAGACAGCCTCGGCGCAACAACTCACTCCGCGAGCCGCCCGAAAACACGCACCCTTCCACCACAGCGCTGAACACTGCCAACGCCGACTACGCCGAGGTCCACGCGCATTATCGCCCCGCTCGACAGCGTGGATCGGCGGGCGGCGAACTTGTGAGATGCCCCAACGAGAAGCAAACTGGGCAAATGCGAGGCAAAAATACAAAGAAAGAAAAGCAAAGAGGACCAGCTAGGAATGACGAATTGCCAAACCGCCGTGAGCGACTCGTCTGAGACGTAACCAAGGTGTACGCCACCGTCTGGGACGCTGTTATTACCCAGCGGCTCGTGGCCAATTTGCTCCATCGGGTGACTTCAGAAGGCTCCCCTCCCTCCTCATCTCCCCCCTTTCTCTCTCTTCCTTAAAAACTCATCCTCGCCCACAGGGCTGCCTGCTCCATCATCGCTCTGGGTTATGCGCTGAATATTTATGTCAGGGTGTCAAGGTGTCGAGAAAGGAGTCCGGATATTGGTGGCGAACAGAGCTCGCGGCTGAACCGGTTTTTGGATCGCGGAGGAGGAGTCGCGAGTCTGCCTCGCGGATCTCCGAGGGTACAAAGAGGAAACCGAAAGTAAAGGCTGCGCGAGATCCTCTTTACGAAGGGGCCGGCGCAAATGAGTCGGGAGTGCCACCTTGCGTCGAGACGTGCCTTGGCTGCTGTGTTTAAGGCGCGTCAACACTCGGGCTTACGCTTATGCCACCGTCTGCGACAGACGCTACTCGAAACTGGGATCAGTGCTTCCTGCCGAGTTGGGTTCTTGCTTTCTCTTTTGGGTTCCAGAGCTTAAGAAGGGAGTAAACATCTTCTCCACGTCTTTTTTGTCGCCTGTTGTCGTTTTCTTTCTGATTTTGACGTTTCGTTTTTGTCAAAACTTGCAAATTTATGCGGTGTTCACGCAACTACTACCGCAAGATTCAATGCTCCAAGAAATCGTGATTTTAATTTGCCCTTTTTAACCCGGGTACTGAATGAGTTGCTGCCGAATCGGATATTTTTCTTAGACGTACATTAGAAAGGCAGCCTGGTGCTTACCTTTGCAAAAAAAGCTCTTACCTTTTTTTTTTTTTTTTGTAGACTAGGCGTCATATTGCAACTCTTAAGGGAATAACGACTGGAGAAGAGCTTTCAAAAATGCAGGTTAAGGAACTCCCCGGTCCCAGTACCCCAACGAGAACCGGAACATTTCACGGACAACTTTATTATTATTAAGAATTATTAAAGAGAAAGATATGGTTCCACTAAATTTATTTCCGCTAAATTTAACGGAAAAAATTCCCCGCTAAATTTAGGGGAGAATTTTCCCGCTCATTGGGAGGAGCGCAGGAGAAGAGGAGGGGCATACCCTCCTCTCTGTACCTTCCCCTCCTCCTCCTCAAGAGCTGCGCTCTAATTCGGCGTTACAGGGGAATGTAAACGTCTTTTATTTTTTTCTTTGTAGCAAGAAGGATTGCAAAGCCCTTTTCGGGCTTCTTTGAACATTAACTATACAACTTCAAGAAAGAATTGATTTTCGGTCATTAAGGCAACGTACCGCTCTGCGGACTTCCGTGCACTTATTTATCTAATGTTTCGGCGCTTGTGCTCAGAACGTCTCGACCGCTTATTAGGACACACTGGGCTGTGGATCTGGTAGGGTGTCAACGATCACCAAAGTATTTAAATGAAACCTCATTCATTTCCGGGGCAGGCCACACATGCGCGGTTAATTTTCAAAATGAAACGCCTAAAAATTCCGGATGATTTACAAAGAAATACGCTCCGTCAGGGTGGTTCATCTGGATACGGGCTGAGTAAAGTGTCAAATTACTGAGGCTAATTAGATCGTAAAGCTGCTTTTTGTATACGAGCCCGTTCGTCGGCGGGACCATGGACATCGAATACGCCGGAAGCTAATTTGCGAGTAGCGAGGCACGTGCGCACTTCCTGTAGTAGATGTTGCGCCGTCAGCCTTGTGTGACCTCAGATGCACGATTTGACCCTTGGCGGCGTCTGAAATTTAATTTCGGGGTTTATATATACGCTCAATTATGTAGGGTTGCACCTAGCACCCCTTCTCTTCCGGAGCGAAGCAATTTTCGTAAACCTAAAGCAGAACTAAAATCATAGAAATCTACTTTCCTCGGCCATTCAACTTTGAGTGTCCGCAGTTCAGGGAGTATCGAGTCACTTCTTTCGAAGCGGAGCATTGAACGGTTATTCCAAGAGCTAGCAAAATACCCAAAGGATTGGCAGCATCATATTCCCACCCCTTAGATATATAAAAATGGAACAACAAAGAACGAAACACAAAATTCGCAAACTTAGCCGAGTTGATCCGCAAGAGTGCCAATAAATGGCTGTAAATTAGAACAAGGAAGGAGGAAGAAAAAAGACACCCCGCGTTTCATTGAAAGTAAAGGTGGAAATGTGAAGAGGACTTAATATTGTAAAGGCTTTGGAATGTAATTTATAGTTGCTGGTTGATCGCTCTTTAGTTCAAAACGCGACATTTATTAACGATTTTCCAATATTAGACACTCGAGTTTCCCCATGAAGTTTGCTGCAGGCTCGCGAGATTCCTATATAGCCTTCAGAGTTCCATTCATTGACACGCTATACTTTCCGTAGTATCTTTCTCCCAGCTTATAGAGACCGATAGATGTAAAGTATAAATGCGGCAATTATGCGGAACTATGGAGCACTCATTTTTAAGCTATCGAGATATGACACTGCCTTGTCCCGAGCCAATCGGCGCGTTCCTTAGAACGTGTTGTCACGTCGTAACTCGTATCATTATATTATATATTCTAATCTCATCTTTTGATGTGCCAATATTCGACGACAGGTTAAGAATTCAGAAAAAGCTCCTCCCACCTCTCTCCACTTTAGCAGAGCGAACGCTGGAGAGGAGGCTACCTCCTCTCCAGCGTTCGCTCTGCTAAAGTGGAGAGAGGTGGGCGGGGGGGAGCTTCCACTTCGTTCTTGACCTGCCACTGACTATAATATGCAGTTTGCTATCGTATGCATAATTAATTTTAATGTAGATAATAATTATCATTTTTATATTGCTTTGTATGGGTATCTTCGAAACAAAACTTCGTAATAGCAGTGTGATAAGTATGATGGTATAATAGTTGCCCAGTGGCGCTGTGATGCAGTCGTAAGATATTCTGAATAATTTAGACGGAAAACTGTCAAATTAAGCCGACAACTCTGTAAAAGAAAAAAAAAAAGGTACCAGCGGTGCATGCACTCATATTTAAAGTGAAAATCCCAGGAAGGTAGTTTTACTAAGAACAAGTCCCAACAAAGCTTGAAGGTCGTATTGCAACTTCCCCTATCCTCGAGGGTTAGCAAGACCCAAGTACGTGTTTATATTACCAGGGATTGGGCAACAAATAGAGGGTGTAGTAGGGCGACTTGGTGTGTGATCAGAGTGAACAAGAAAGCGCAGGAAAGGACACGAGTATAAGTACTGTATTTGTTTGTTTCCACTACTTCTTTTTGCGCTCTTTTATTCATTCTGAACACCGAAGAGTACATTCTTCTCTTTTGCTTATTTGTTCGTAGTTTCGCCTGAACTTCATTTTTGGTGCCGGAAAATAGACGACCCTATCGATTGCCTACGCCCTTGAACTTGATGGTACGTACTACTCCGAGGAAGCATCCACTGCTTGGGTACGTTCGCCCCGCGGCCCCTACGCAGCACCGCGAGACCCGGAATTTCCCAAACCTTGGATGGAGACAGTGTTTTCCGCTGCGTACAGATCGCTCGAGCGTATCGGTGACGGAGACTACCAGCAACGCTCGCGTGGGCAAGACATCGTGACGTGTCCGCTGCAAGAGCAACGTCGAGGTCGCCCGGTGAAAGCACTAGTCCAGGCCCGCACCCTCGAAGTACGCACTCGAGCAAGCACGGTCGCGCACTTACTTCCCGCCTCCTTTTGGCCGACTCTCTTGTGCTAATAATAAAAAAAAAAAAATATTCACAGCTTTTTGTAACATACCGTGTTAAGCCGAAAGCATGCGCTAATTTAATTAAAGAAAGAAACAGCCATCTAACAATGACACGAGTATATCCGGATCTGCGGTCGACGCAGCTGGAGTGAAAAGCGCGCCGAAACTCGACGCTCAAGGATGATGATTATAACAACTTAATTATTCTTAAAGCGAACCGTAGCACCCTCAGTCGATGGCGTCGCTGAAGCATGGCGTCATCATAAGACGCCACGACGCACCTGGACCGAGAGGCAAAATTAATCTGACTGCACGTGAAATCTGCGGTAGTCGCCGCTTTTGGTGTGATATTCAAAAAGAAATTTCAAACGATTGTTTGACGCCGAAGGCTGAGGCGACTGCAGTAAGACAGCGTTTGATGATCAGAAAACGAATATGTTTACGCGACTTCAATGCGCAGGTTGCTTGGTGCTTAAAGAGACACTGCAAAGGAAAAAGCTTTTTTTTTTTTAATGGTATAAACGGGGCACGTATTTTTTAAAAATTGTTTCGACGAGAAAAATATATATACCTTTTTTTGCCAAATATGGTACGTTGTTAGACGCAATTTAAGGGGAGAACCTGGAGGTCGCAGCCCGCTGAGCCCCGCCCCGTGCTTACACGGTGATTACATCTCTTCTTTCTGGAAAGATGATTGACGTATGAAAGGATGGTTGTAAATTTATATCTTCGTGCAGTAGCAGTACTCTAACCGCTATTTTCTTTTTATGTTCGAGAAGTAAATAATCAAGATAGTGTCATTATTGTTTTCCATAATATTCTGAGATTGCTTTTACCCTCTTTTGTTTGAAATTTTAACAAGCATGGGTGCTGGCGTCTGCGGAGCGCTGACAGATCGAAGCTCGTTGAGCTCGTCACTTTCTATGAGTGCGGGTGGTTTTGAGTTCAGAGAGGTGTTTGGGGGAAGACTTCCTCAACCGACATAGTTTGCAACAAACAACTGCCGTAAGTACGTGCATTAGGAAGCGCTGCGCGGATGCTTGTTCTCGTAGCGGGACTGACCTAACCCTAGCGTCTCAGATCAACTATATTTTGATCGATCTGGCTTGATCTCTTTCTTTGCGCGTGTTGGTGCTGAATAAAGATGTTGTTGGTTCCCATAAAAAAAGCCCCGTTGCTCCGTGAATTGTGCAACCGTCCTGATTGCGACGCTAGTCTTTCAATACCGAGAAGATACCTACACAGGTAAAACTTTGCGATTCATTTGGTTGGAGGCAATCGGGCGTTCGGCTCGCATCAAGTTTGTCTTGGTATGTGCACGCCGTTGCGCCTCGAAAGGCACGCTTTCAAGTCTTGCAGTACACCTGGCCTACCAAAGCGAATATTGTTACGTAGCATTTTAATTGTGCGTCATTACGCTGACCCACCTTGCTCGCGGATGCCATGTGAAAAACAAATGGCAACAGTAGAGCTAGAAAGACTGCGTATTTATTTTGTTGATTTTTTTTTAGTTGTTTCGGTCGCTAATTACGCACATGGATAGACGCTGACAGACGCTTGTTTTTGACTGTGACTCGTGCGTGATGGAACGCTAGAACGCCGCTTTCATGGTCGCGTCTTCTGAGCGTTGCAGAAGTTTTTAGACGGCAGATGAATAGCAGACGGGCGGAGGCAAAGCGGACGCCGACGTGCAGCTTTCGTGTCCGCGTCTCACGGCATTGCAGACGGCGATAGACGGCGGTGAAATAGCAGACGAGGCCGGAGGCTGTCGCTCGTCACCTCGCACGGCTAGCAGGTGGTGTTAGATATCCAGACTAGACGTATCAAATGACGCGAAAAAAGACACTACGCTTGCTAGTCCGTTCGGTCGAGCAGCCAAGCCAATCCAGTAGTGATGGGCGGGGCCACTGATTTGTGGGCGGAGCTTAGGCCCTGCTTTAACCTATACCTAACAGTGTAGATATTACGCGAATATTTTTTTAGTTATTAAAGCAGATACGTCTTCCATCTAATCCCATCGTCCCCAAAAACGTATTTATTTTTTTACAGTCGATTCGTAATGATGTCAGAAGACTACCCAATCAATATATTGCTGCAGCGTCACTTAATTTTAATGAAGTAAAAAAAAAACGGAACTGCTCGAAACCGAAACCGAAACTGGACTGGGGGGGAAGGAGAAATATAAAAGAGGGGAGCACTGCCGAAAGTCACGTAGCTGTGCAACTTTTTTTTTTCTTTTTACTTAACATATTTGCAGTTTTTTAGAAGTCACAAAATATGGGTATCATAGTTATTTTTCTATATTTAATATCGAGTGTGTGTCTTCCATGACCGACGACTCGATTAAATTTTGTGGTTCGGTCGAAACCCAAGAAAACGGCACGTGACCACGGAGAAGAGAGTGACCGCGACTCAAACCGGCCAGTTCTCGATTGGCGGTTTCCGATCGGAAAGAAAACGAATTTCGAGCAGAAAATTTTGTTTTGAGTAGTTTGGCTCTCATATGTAATGTACAAATAAAAACCTTGGCGAGCATAAATACCTCGTCAGTGTCCCTTTAAGAGCATGAGTTGAAGTTGAAAAAGCAGTGTTCGTGAAAGGCGTTTGTTTTTTAAACACGGCCGGAGTAAGATATGCAGTGTTTAATTTTAATTCGAACATATTCTTCTAAAGTGAGTGAAAGTTAGATGAGTGCGTCTTAACCATGCATTTACCAGGCTCGGTGGACATTAGATGTGCTGATAATCGCCACGCTAAATCGACCACATGACTAATATTTGTTAATATAATTTTTTATAGGTTTCGTGGTAATGTTGGAAGTTCAGTATTGGCGGCCGTTGCTATTAGAAAGCAGTCCAATTTAAAGAATTTTCGAAAAGGTAATGATTTCTGAGATTTTAATCGATCAAGTCTCACGATAAAAAACAACGCGAAAATAAAAGGACACAGAGGAGAGAACACGAAGGGCAAGGCGTTGACTATCAACCTCCTCATTTTGAAGAATACAATCTTGTTCCCCCGGCCATAGCGTCTTCTTTTTCTTTCATCGTGTGGTCGCTTTTTTTTAACACAAGTTCGTGTTTTAATGCGAAACCATTAACTGTCCCATGGAGCGAACCGACGTCATCAGCTTTGAAACCACGCCAGACGTTGATCATACGGCAGCTAAAATCCGCTTTCCCAAGTGAAGCCGATTTCTGATGGATTATGCTCCCATTGGCTCTCGTGCGGAGTAGTTAAAAAAAAAAAAAAACAGCCACCAGACAAGCCTCTCAATGGCGGCGCAGCGCACGCAGCGGCGCGGCTGCCGGTAAGAGAAGGGATCGGTGGCGGCAGAACCAGAGCCCTCTCGGGCAGGCGCCAGTGAGGTCGCACGGCCGAGCTCAGCGCGGCGACTTCACGAAAACGCGCTTTCGGCCGTTAGCCGGCGAAGCG
This sequence comes from Ixodes scapularis, assembly GCF_016920785.2. NCBI lineage: Eukaryota > Metazoa > Arthropoda > Arachnida > Ixodida > Ixodidae > Ixodes > Ixodes scapularis. The sequence continues at coordinate 147,776,044 of NW_024609868.1, forward strand.
TGGCCGTTCACGCCACTACGCCGCAGACGAACTAAGGGAGCGGAAGAACGACATTCATACTTTCGCACTCGCAACTCATAGGAAGTGCTTAGGTGTCCTCGGAATTCTTTTTTTATCAATTTATACCAACTAGCCCAACTGTCCATTCTGGTAAACAGTATTCAATTTTTTTTCGCTGATTTGAAGATTGCTCTTAGGAAGGGCGCATCAAGCCTTTCCACCAATGACTCTGGGAAGAGGGATGTATTCGTTTAGGTCACGACGTCACGTGTGTCGTCGGCACACCCACCAAGGACACCATGCCACGATAGTGGGGAATTATAGTAGACCGTCTCCGCAGCCCGCTAAGCACCCGGATAGCGCTCCGTAATCCGCCACAAGACCTTCAACTATGCAGAGAAGGCTGGCGGCGAGCATGCGCAGCTGCGGCGTTTTCTTCAGGAATAACGTAGCGGAGGAGAAAAACGGTCTACTACAATTCCCTAGTGACAACATGACTGTAACGACGACGTGACTCTTCCAATCATTATTGTGGGCAAAGCTTGTGACGCTGTTTCCGAGCGCAATTTTTAAATTCGTCGAAAAAAACGCGAAAAATAAGTGATTAATATCTTGAAAACCAGGACCTTTTTGCAAAATCTTTAGAGCGGTGTTACATTTAACAGTAATTGCCGTCAATACTGAAATTCGAACACGATTGCCAATACCAATACCTAAAAGGTTAGCTAAAAGCTTTTAGCGAATTATTCAATTTACCGTGACGATTATCTCCTCATTAATGTCCACCGAGCCAATCTTTTCGAATTAAAATCATACACCCTGCATATACGTAGGTGAGGACACCGCGCACGCAGAATCTGCCAGATAAAGTTTTCTCCTCGCCTTGGTTACAAGCGGCCCCACCAGATGGCTCCTCGACATATGGCTAATTGGAGTTCTTAGACTACTGCTAATTACAGCCTGTCACGGGACCAGCTTCCCATGCTTCCTCATGGGAGAAATGCTGGTTTGTAAAGTCGCTTTCCGGGTGTTCCACGCCATGTAGAACTTGGCGCTTGGCATACGCGTGTTGCTTAGACAGAGCTTTGAATTTCACCATAGTTTCGTGCCTCAACGGCTGCAAGAACTGTTTTATGAACGCGTTGAGGCGGAGAGATGATCTATAGCGCGGTGTTCAAGTCAGCGTCCTTTCAGGTCAGAGCAACCGCGAAGAGGGTGTTCCACGCCATGTAGAACTTGGCGCTTGGTATACGCGTGTTGCTTAGACAGAGCTTTGACATATCACCATAGTTTCGTGCCTCAACGGCTGCAAGAACTGTTTTATGAACGCGTTGAGGTGGAGAGATGATCTATAGCGCGGTGTTCAAGTCAGCGTCCTTTCAGGTCAGAGCAACCGCGAAGAGCAGCAAACACGTGTGCCCGGGTGCCACGGTAACGAAGCACTTCCTCGTTTTATTTGTTTTATTTTCCTTTTTCCATGCGTTCTTTTTGGCCCTACGTGAACGCTGTTGGCATATGCTACTCGTAGAGGGTACAGCTTTACGAGAGGGAGGAAGTGACACCGTGGGGAGCGTTTAAGATTTAATAGCGAACACCCAGTGGTTGCATGTGCGCATCTGTTGCGTTGTTCCCTGGCAAAGAGGAGATTCGGTGGAGAAGCCGGACGCTTGCAGAAAATAAACGCTTCCATCAACCCCCCCCCCCCCACACACACACACACACACAAACCACATGACCCCGATTGTTTACATTCCGAAATCCAGAAACACTATAGTAAGTTACAGCTCAACAAGGTCGGGCGAGGGAAGGAAGGCTGGGGAGGAAGAAACAGACGCAACACTGGAGAGCGGAGGAGGATTCCCCTCTCCTCTTTTCAGCGTTCCGTCTGCTTCGTCCTGCCCAGCCTTCCTTTCCCTCGCCCTACCTCCAGGAGTTGCGACGGACCATAGCTTGTCGGGCGCACGCCAGTAGGACTTTATCTGGCCGATCGCGTCGCAAGGTTCGCCATGCTCTCTATTTTCACCTAAAAAAGTATCTTACACTGAAGTTGAAAATAAGGAATGAAGACAATCGGTACGTTATGCGCGTCAAGTGCGGACAGAAATATTTTGGACTTTCCGGGGGAAACGGTACGGCTTTCTATATTTGCGTTCAGAATTAACTTTGCAACAACGGGCTGGCGCCCCGTGCGTTTAAGCGCTTATAAGCTCACGAACTTAACTTTGACAACCTTGCCAAGTCCGTGCTTGCTCCTGATTTGCTCGCACGAGCAGAGACATGGTGCCCTCCAGATGTTCCGCCTGCAATCACGTATACGCCATTACGCTCTTACAAATCCACAGTCCAGCACGCGCGTGTTGCTCGCTTCGAAAAGCGATAAAGTCACGCTCCATATTCACGAACGCGGATAGTCACCGACCAGAAACCCTTCTTTGGACAAAAAGGGCTTCTGACCGTTGCCATTTTTAGAGTTCGTGCGTAGGGTGCACGCTATTCTCGCTTTCTGAAACGACGAACACTCGTTTAAAACACAATAAAATATTAAACATAGGACAGGTCATGAACTGCACATATTTCTGCTTTAAACTCACTTGAAAATAAGTCTGTCGAAAGTCGAAAGCTGTACTGTCGGCGTTCAGTCCTTCTATCTATAATTGATTTAAAACAAAACCCCGAAACGGGGAAAAAAAAAAAAAAAAAACGAAGAACGACACAACAAAGGCTTTGTACGTTTTTTCGTCCTTCAATATTTCCACAGTTTGGTGGATTTGTTTTAAAGTATGTGCAACCATCACTAGCTAGGTTGCATTTTGAATTTTGTACGTTAGTCTTTTCTTCATTTTCCACAATAGACCAGCGTGCTCAGCTCAATAAGTACATGCGTTTAGTGGGCTGTGATCTGTATCTATTACATCTAGGCTGTGATTTTTCTAAACTTTTGTATACTGTATACAATCCATAATTTTCTGAAGTTATAATTCAAGAGCCTTTGGTGTGGATCACTGCCCACGTTCTACCAACTCACCGTCGACCGCGACTCGCTTTGAAGCGAGAGGTCCGCGCGCCGGCGCTTGTTGTCCTCACGCCAAGAGCTCTCGAATCGGCAATTTTAGAAAATTTTGTCGTGTTTGTATTTATTATTACGACACCTAAACATTTCCCCTAAACAATCGTAGTTCAATTGTGGAAGTTCAGCGTAAAATATACGTCTCGTTATGTTCCAGGGGATGTTATGCCGCAGGTTCTTTGTCAACTAGTATAAGAGCAAACTTTGGCGACATTTAAAAAATAGCTCTTAACTTGTAGTTACATTTGTATAATGACTGTGGTTTTCATAATTAAGTTTGCGATGTAGACTTTTTCAGTCAGCTTCCGCGGTGGAGAAATCTCTAGAAAGACGGTTTATCGCGAAGAGGAAAGGGGGGGGGGGGGGCATAGAGGTCAGAATCGATTTTGTGAACGAAAGGGACCAAGCAAAACTTGAATACATCAGTGCTATACCATCTGTTGCATAAAATGCACGCGATAAAATGCTGCTTCAAAATGATTGAACTGTATATACCCGAATTACTATCATGTTTGCCTAAAATTATGTTTGAGAAACGATCGCTTCGTAGCCCGATATTGTGAATATTTCTACTTTTATTCCTTTCCTCCGATAATTCCCTTCCGGCGCTGCGGGAAAAACAAAATAAAAAGCTTTTCCGAGCTGGGCCCAGGCAGTTGCTGCTCAGTTGACATGTCCTGCGCAGTTGTCGCAATTCAAAGTTTTCAAACTCCACATGTTTCATGAGATGCGAAAATACTAATCAAATATTTTTAGCTTGTGCAATTAATCTGCAGTAGATGATCCAACCGTATACAATACGCACACCAACTTACTATCAAAGGAAAACAGACTTCATCAAGTGTGCTTTAAGTTTCCTTCAATATCAAAACGAATCATTGTCACATGCTTCGAAACATAAAGGATTGCCGTTGAAGTTTCTTAACTTGATTTCAGCTGTACCAAACATTGTCTTCTGTATTCATATCGCGCAACAATTGCTATTATTGGCTGCTTCGATTGCGAACTGCGGGTTTCTTAATCTGGAAAGAAAGAAAAGCAAATAAAAAAAAACTTGTAAGGAAAGTGCGTCAAGTAATAAAAGGTCCGGCGGTTGGGCAGCTGTCGAAGCAGCGACTTGCGCTTCACTAGCTCCCGAGGGCACAGAACGGTACCCAGCTTTGAAGCTCAAAGCTGGAGCAAAGCTTGTCCGCCTGCGCGATTTTGGATTCAGGAGACTAATCCAGGGGTGCTTAAATCAATCGAACCGAGCTCTGTATCTCCCGACAAAACTGTATGCTCAGGAGTCAGAAGTTTGTCGCCGGAGTGAAGAAGCGCGATATAATACATTGAAGGATACTGAAGGGAAGCGAACGTTATTTATTGTCAAATGCAAAATAAATATAGTTTTTTTTTTTTCAAATGTATGCGCCTTTTAGTACCTAAGTGCGTTTTTTCTCTTAAGAGTCATATTTTAGGCACGTTTAGCATGCATTGGTCACGAGAGCTGCGTTAGTGTTCGGCGCGTGCACGGGTTCAAATGCATGCTTTCGTCATCGGTACTACGTGAGCGCTCGGCGTGAACTCGTATCCAGTTACAGGCTTCGCGCAGGGAGCAATGTAAACATACAGCGGCCGTAAGTATTCATTGTTTGGAGTTTAAAAAAAGGTCTATTTTCAATTTTGTTTTCGTTTGCAGTGCGTTTCTGCTACGTGTAGAATGTAAACATATAAGAGACAAACGCAATCATGCGCCTATTCGGCTGCACGAGACGGCAAAGCCGACGGCATGGCTGCACTAGATAATTGCAAATTTGATATCGCTGCAACTTTCTAGAACGCTATTTGCGACTACATGGACAGGACAGGGGAGGTTTCACGTGATGGAAATCGTTTGCTGTAAATCCACGTGCTTCTAATATCCAGGGCGTAGGCGGTAAAATTAATAAACAACTCGTTTCTATACCAAACAGCAACAAAATATCTGATTCATCATCGATTCTTAGAAGAAGCACGTTACTTTCTTGCACTTGTAATCGTTAACACCGAAGAGTTTCAGAATTCAGAATTTGACCGTGTTTTCTTTATAGGTAGGAAAGCCACAATCTTTTCTGCAACCATTTCAGTCCTGTAGTTTTGGGGAAAAGTTTAAGAATAAAAGAAGAAAGAAAATTTGAGGCAGTATTTGATTGCCGTTTCTTATATGACCATCACTGTTATTGGATCCGTGACATGACAGTCGAGTAATAGTTGTGTTCAACTATTTGGCAGTAGTGGGCCCTAGGCACCCGTCGTTTTTGCGCGTCACCGTCAGTCTTGTACACGTTACTAAAAAAAAGTAATCGATTATAATTTCTATTACTTTTGGCTAAAAAGTATTCGATAAGATTACTTGATTACTCGACAGTAAAAGTAATTGGACATTACTTTAAGAAGTAGCCGTTACTTTTCCGATTACTTTATTGTGTGAAGACTTACATCTTTAGCGCTCATAACAATGAACTACATCCAACCCATATTTTACATTTTCAGAAGTATTGAAGAAGAAAAAACGGGTTCCCTCTTCGTGGTCGTTGCACCTTCTTGGAATCTCTGGTTCCCAATAAAAAGTATTTTGTTTTCTTGCTTTATATATTTTCTTGCACTGGCAATCAAGAGGCCCTTACTCTCTTTCGCACACACACGCGCATCTCGAGATACTATTCACATGTGGTTGAACTCGCATGTTATACAAATGAGCGGCAGCTCCAGGATTTGAAACGGATCATGTGTAGTATCCATTAGTGGAAGAGATCGCCCCGACCACTTCTCAACTCGAAACCTTGCTCGTCAGTTGTCACAATACCACGAAGAGGAAATACGGGATCTTGACGTGTATTTGAACTGGCTTTATTATATTTAGCATCTGCTTTAGATATTCTTGGGTTCTGGTTCTCCTACGGGCTTCGAGTAGGTGCCCTAAGCAGGATTGTTTTTTTTATTATTATTTGGGTGTGTTTCTGCGTGAAGGGGCTAGTTTGAACGAAGGACTTACAAAGCTACATTCTGCTCTCTCAAACTTCGCCCTGAACGGCCTTTGTCACGCACTGGGGCTTCCCACTCCCAGTCCCAGCTCGAAAAAAAAAAAAACAAAAAAAAAAACGGACATTTCACAGAAACTTTACATGCAAAGGGGTTGACCTCGTTACCTACAGCTGCGCAAAAATCTTTCTTTTTTTCCGTTCGAAAAAAGATGCAAATTCTGTTTTTGTCATTTAAGAAAAAAAAAAAAAAGGTGTGTGCAAGAAGGGGGGGGGGGGGTGTTCCGTGGAAAATTAGTAACGGTTAGAAGTAATTTTTATGACTTCAAAAAGTAATCAGATGACTCTTGTAAGTACTGCCTAATAGAAGTAATCAACTGATGACAAAATTACTCCAAAAAGTAATCGATTACAAGTAATTTGATTACTTGTAATGCGTACGGTATTTCTGGTCACCGTACAGATGGTGAAAGCCATACTTGTGCCCGTTACTTCAAAAATGTAATTCATTATAATTACAACTTACTCAACCTTGAGTGTAACGCATTCCCGATTCTAATATTTTATTTTTAAATACTAGTTTCTTTTCCTTCATACATTGCATGTTACTTTCACGCTACTACGCTGGGATACTTTTCAATAAATAACTAAAAACATTCATCGTTTCAACAGATGTGACTGCGATACTACATGGGATGTCCCACTATGCCATTTTATCGGAGTTGTTCCCTAAAAAATAAAGAATGAAGGCACTATATTCCCATTACTCAGTGGCAGAATGAGAAGGCAGTACAGGCCCTTAATACTTTTTAAAAAGTAGCGAGCGATTACAAATTAATTTGTTACAAATATTTTGCAACTCGATTACACTTCCAAGTTACTCTCGCAAAATGTAACGTCTTAATGACAAAGTTACTTAAAAAAAAAAAGTAACGGACGACTTTTCAAGTCTGCTCGAAATGATATCTGTTCAATAGTGAGAGATGGCCTAGCTGGTGCATCGGTTTCTTGCGCTTGTGCTGTGCCTCTTACTTTCTGTAACTGTATCATGGCGCTTTAGTCAACAGGGAGGACATCTGTTCCGGCGCGTTTAACTGCTTTGACAGAATAGCGTTAAAACCATCCGTCTCACCGCCTTTAACATTGGACGTTTTGGTCACGGCTATTTTTATCCCCAGAGCAGGTTACGCTCTTGAACACAATCTCAACCCAGGTTTTCGAGATGAGGCTGCAAATATGCAATTGTGTGCTCATTTGTTTTCCGGTGATTCGAGTGTTCTTCACCAAATTCATTTATTTTTAAATCGCATAGGCTCTCGTCTTCTTATGCAAATTGTAAACACATGTAGGCAGGTTTTGAAAATGATTTCTATAGAAGAAGCAAGAAGTTGTCCAACGGTGCATCATTTTTCCCATTGGTTTTGTGATTGACGGATTATATGTAAACGATAACGTGTTAGTGAACTCAGTACGAACACGATATTCGTGCGTTTTGTCTTCTACTATCCAAGGGTATTCGGAGGCACAAATCTACACAGACTAAATTGGAGCTTTATAATGTCGATGCTTGGGCAAGTTGGTAATTCATGCTTTTGATGGAACAGCGCGAATGAACAGTCACACTCACATGCACACTAAAGGAGACAGACTCGCAGCGCTGACTTTCAACTCAGTCCTATATTTCTTCTTCCTCAAATCTACAACTTCTTCACCTTTGCCGTTAATGAGAACAATTTAAATTGTTTACACACCAAAGTCCAGATAGCCAATACACATTAATAAATAATAATTAAATAAATAAAAGACAACTAAACATACTATTAAAAATACTATTAAAATTAAATTAAAAATCAAGCGAAAAATTTTTTCATCACTATTGGTGCTTTGATGACATCTCTAGATAATCCAATTCTTTCTTTGACAAAGCTAAGGATGATATACTAACACATTGGTTGTCCAACCTGGCTATTTTTTCAGCTTCTATGATTTATCTTGTCAGCTGATTACCACTTCTGGCAATGACAGTGCAGTTACTCAGGTCCGCTGAGCATCCGCAATCCCGGCAATGTATTCCTAGATTAACTGATATTACTCTGTTTATGTTGTAATGATGCTCTCGTAACCGGTCATTGAGACACCTCCCGGTCTGGCCGACATACTGTTTTCCGCATGAGAGGGGAATGGCATAAACCACCCCTTCAGAGCATGGAACAAACTGGGAGTGGTGCTTTTTGGTACAACCTAATGTCCTATCGGAGGAAGAATTGACTTTCTTACATAAACTAGAGAGCTTGCATGGGGCAGAAAATGCTACGTTAATCTTTACGCGGTTGCCTATCTTTTTGAGACCATGAGAAATGTGGTGAATATAAGGCACAACTGCCGGCCTTTGGTTTCTGTCCCTCCTGTTACGTTGGATTAAATTGGGATTTTTGATTTTCTGAATGAGTGTTTCTGCGACAGATATTAATACGTGATTAGGGTACCCCCCTGATAGTAGCCTAGCTATATGCGCATCAAAGCTGGTTTTTACAGTATGCGGGCATGACCTTGTGATGGCCTGCATTGCGCCTCGTCTTAGTGACCTATACCTAGCACATCAGGACAACATCCTACAAAGACGTTTGGACATTTCAAAAGTTGTGAAAGTGTTCCGCTACGTAGATGACTTTTTGATTTTCTTAGCCCCTGATGACAACGACATATCAAGTACTGTGACCAATGTCCTCTCGATATTTAAGAATTTTTTGGATCCTTTGGACATAACCCATGAACTTCCGGTTGAAGGGTCCCTAAGGTCCTTAGACCTCAGAATGTGTTTCTTTCTCATCATACTTGTTGGACATACGCTCCGTGGGGGAAAAAGCCACTCCTCCATTATCAATCGGCCCACTCCAAATTAGTTAAGAGGGGTGTAGTCAACTTGTGGTCATGCCCGCATACTGTAAAAACCAGCTTTGATGCGCAGATAGCTAGGCTACTATCAGAGGGGTACCCTAATGACGTATTAATACCTGTCGCAGAAAAAACTCCTTCAGAAAATCAAAAATCCCAATTTAATCCAACGTAACAGGAGGGACAGAAACCAAAGGCCGGCAGTTGTGCCTTATATTCACCACATTTCTCATGGTCTCAAAAAGATAGGCAACCGCGTAAACATTTATGTAGTATTTTCTGCCCCATGCAAGCTCTCTAGTTTATGTAAGAAAGTCAATTCTTCCTCCGATAGGACATTAGGTTGTACCAAAAAGCACCACTCCCAGTTTGTTCCACGCTCTGAAGGGGTGGCGTATGCCATTCCCCTCTCATGCGGAAAACAGTATGTCGGCCAGACCGGGAGGAGTCTCAATGACCGGTTACGAGAGCATCATTACAACATAAACAGAGTAATATCAGTTAATCTAGGAATACATTGCCGGGATTGCGGATGCTCAGCGGACCTGAGTAACTGCACTGTCATTGCCAGAAGTGGTAATCAGCTGACAAGATAAATCATAGCAGCTGAAAAAATAGCCAGGTTGGACAACCAATGTGTTAGTGTATCATCCTTAGCCTTGTCGAAGAAAGAATCGGATTATCTAGAGATGTCATCAAAGCACCAATAGTGATGAAAAAAATGTTCGCTTAATTTTTAATTTAATTTTAATAGTAATTTTAATAGTATGTTTAGTTGTCTTTTATTTATTTAAGTATTATGTATTAATGTTTATTGGCTATTTGGTCTCTGGTGTGTAAACAATTTAAATTGTTCTCTAACGGCAAAGGAGAAGAAGTTGAGGATATGAGGAAGAAGAAACATAGGACTGAGTTGTAAGTCAGCGCTGCGAGTCTGCCTCCTTTTGTGTGCATGTGAGTGTGACTGTTCATCCGCGTTGTTCCATCAAAAGCATGAATTGGAGCCCTAGATGGGCTATTTTCATCAAAGAAGTAGTTTTATTAATAACCTTTCAACTCAAACAGATAGCAAAAAGCGTGAACACAAACGCCGCCCGAAAGGTGAAACACAGCGTCAGCCGACGTGTGAAATCGGAGCTGCTAAGGTTTAATTTCGTAGCAGATGGGTTAAATGAACTTTAAAGGTGCGAGCACGTACCATAGAGTCAGCATAGGCGCTTCGTATTAAACTGAATAACATACCGGAACAAAATTACACAGCGGTTTGGAACCAGGGATGGTGTATTAAGTAGAGAGCATTTTAGCTGCCTGCGTAAGAGGGGAGCGTGTTTAGGTACGTCACATCGGTAGAAATAGTAACACGTGCTAAACAAAAAGTGCCGGATAAACAAGGATAATGAAGTAGACAAGACCAAGTTCACTCTGAAATGAAGGTTTGTTGAAACAAACAGATACTATTAATCAGGCACGTAGCCAGGGGGGGGGGGGGGGGGGGCATGGGGCCCGGGCCCCCCTGAAATCTTCCATTTTGCTGGGGCCTCCTCTCCCCCTTCCCCCTCATAAAGCAATTTGTCATGCCCCCCCCCCCCCCCCCTTCCCGAACCAAAATCCTGGCTACGTGCCTGCTATTAATACCATATTTATGACTGTTCGCTCAGAAAATAATACAATGTATCTTGCTTTTCCCTCGAATTTTGCTACAGAATGCCTCGTAAAATTCTAAGGCAATTTTATCTGTGTATCTCCCGAGAATTGTTGTTTGTGATAATTCTGGGTCGCCGTGGGCACCTATCGCAGTGCACTGCCAGATTGTCCAGCGGGAACTGTTGTACTGACCATGCATGTCATCTGGCTGCCACGCATGACCATGCATGTTATCCTGATTGGTTGGTATATTGTTAAAAGCGGCCCGTGGAATGTTTTGGCGGAGTGCCAAAAAGGGCCTAGTCGATATGGAGCGCGGTGGACGGCGCGAAACCCAGAACTGTCACACTAACAAGCTATCGCTGGAAAAAAAGAAACAAAAAAAAAAGCCATCCTTTGTTTGTGCATGAGATGTTGCGCTATGTACGCATCAGGCAACTAAATTTAAGCAGGCACCCTCTGTCCTATTGTTTATGCGATAGTACGACGTATATTGCTGCAGGGTGAAGTAGCACGCATTTTTTAGGAGTATAGCACACGTTCCCCAGAACCGTAACTGAAGACCCTTTGGAAAGACCGACCGCATAAGGCTACTTCTGTCTTTGAACAGGCAGGAAGTCACCGCTCATATACATAACAAAAGTAGAGCGTAAATTATAACACACCAAATAACCCAGCTGTAATACATTTCTTGCCAGAGGGGAAATTATTTCCCATTTCCCGTTTCCATCATGAGCTGTAGTGGGAAGAAATGCTTCCTGAATGACCATCTGGGGATCAAATAATGGCCACAAACTGGATATTTGGAGTGGAATGAAGTCAGTGGAAAGCACATGTATATGACCTACTGGCCTGCGGCAAACAGGAAATGTGAACACATTCTTCACAAATGCATGTCGACCTTTCTAACGTCGTAAAGGTTTGACCTTTCAGCCTCGATATTGTCGCGTTCTGGTGAATTCGAGAACTCTGTTGCTTGTTCGGGGTCAGAATGTTCTACACGCCCAACCTTCTATGTCGATAGTTCCAGAAGCCCACGCGTGTACATGCGAGGGGCTCCACGTGGCGAGCCGGCGTCAGTGTCGCCCCAGAGCTCGATCCTGCTGTTACGCCGCCATCGACGCCTGCGGCGCTAGGCTTTTTGTATATTGTTTTGGGCACAAATTCGCCCCATTAAACGTTTAGTTTTCTTCAGTCAGTTGTTGCGTCATCAATTATCATTCGTGACAATATCAACTACGGATTTCAGAAGCCACTGCAACGATTTTTCTACTTTTGTAAGTACCGCTTAGAAACATCCACCAGCTCGCCTGCACACTCACAGTTTTTTCATAGAATCATTCGCCGAGATTTATAACCGGAAAACCACGCGTTAGTCAGTCTTCGCCGTGCACGGTGAAGACTGGGATCCAATCACACGCTTCGTGCCCAAGAAATGGCGATCGCCAATGTTGCTTGATGGGGTTTTGAAAAGAGCATATTACGCGGCGGCAAAGCTTCTCGGTCAGGGGCGCTGCGTGCGAGTATGTCACGGGTCCCACCAGTGCCAGTAAGTAAGCTTGTGCAAAGTGGGAAAGATTCCCATCGTTGCACGGCTCCTTTAACCAGACCGCGACCGTAGTAGAGGTCACTGGGAACGACGTGGGGTGCTCTCTTTCCGGACTTGAGAATGCATCGCACGTAACCGGCCCAGCGAAGGCGAGCGCCAAGGTGAAGCGATAGCTCTCACCTCAACCTGGTTTTCGCTCCCCAGCTGCCGGAAGTGCAGGCTGCTCCGTACATGGTCGTCGCCGATGGCTGTTCGTGTTCCCGATCGGATTATCTTATCGTCGGTGTGTCTATGTGCGAAATGCGACCGAATAGCGCTAAGGCATTGGACGACCTGATAGATAATCGCCTCAATTTAATCGAATGTGTCTGCAGGAAAATACGAAAGAAAAAATCGCAGCCCTTTCGCGGGCAGAGGTCATTGGCCGAAGGCATAAAATGCTTTTGTCATACAGGACGTCACAGTCATGCCGAGCAAGGACGCAAGTATTCTCGGCGCTGCGAACGTCGCAGCTGGAGCGACAGGCGTGTTTACACGCGGCTGCACCTCCCCCCCTTCTCTCTCTTTCTCCTTTATTTTTTTTTCTTTCTTCGAAATATTGTTGTTGATTGTTGTTGATACCGTTATTTAAGACATAACGCTACAGAGATGTCTTAGGGGACATAGCTAAAGACATAAATGCCTGACGGGGCCATGCCACCCGTTTGGCAGCAACGGTAGCAAAAACATAAACAAAATGAGGAATGATACAATTTCACCTCCAAACTAAAAATCTATACAAAACGAAACAAATGCATCGCAAAACATGACGTGAAAGGACCATTGCTAGTTATCATTCTAAGCATTTTGCTTAAAAACACATCCAGTTTTATTTCCCTGTGAGTAAATGTTCTTTTACAATATTTTTATATTGATAGAGTGATCGTATGCACACCAATGAAGCTAAACTATATGGGTACTGGTTTATATGGTCTGATATAAGAAAACTTAACCTCTGGTCTCCATAATTCGTTCGCGAACGCGATTTTGTTAATAAATGTCGCCTTAAATTATACGGGCTATCTTTCGCGTGGTACTTGGTATGGAACACCAATTTATCGAGCTGAAATTGCCGCCAAAGTTAAAGTGATAGTTTGTATTTATGTAGATTTTTTACGTTAATTATTTGATATGTCCTAAAATATGGTGTGGCACTTTTAAGAAGTTTTACGTTACCAATTGCTCGCAATGCTCGCTTTTGTTTGGATACAATATTGTCTAGATTTGTTTGGAATGTTGCTGACCACACTAAAAGGCAGTAACTTATGCGGGATTGCAGAAGGGCAAAATAAATTTGAGGTTTCACTTTTGTTGGAAGATAATATCTTAATCTATTTAAGACACCAACAGCTCGACAAAGACTTGTTCTCAAAGAATCAGTATGTGACGTCCATGATAGGTTTTCATGGAATAAAACCGCCAAGAATCGAATTGTTGAAAAGGGTTGAATATAAGAGTCCTAGAATTTTAATTGGAAATTGGAAGGTGGTATTATTCGTTTTGGTCTAAGCAGTAAGTACTTTCTTTTTTCTATGTTTAAATAGAGTTTATTAGATCTAAGCTATAGATCTAATCCCCGCAACCACTGTTTTGCCTTTCCAAAGCGGTCGTCAATGTCCGAGCCAGAAAACAAAATATTTGTATCATCTGCATATAGGACTATATTTGAACTGCCATGTATGTTTACAATGTCGTTAATATATAACAAAAATAATATAGGACCAAGAATAGACCCCTGAGGAACCCCATACTTTATGTACTGAACGTCTGACCTTACTCCATTTACTACTGTCTATTGCGTTCTTGTAGTGAGGTAACTTTTAAACAGTGATAAGAAAATACCGCGCATTCCGCAAAACGGAAGTTTCTGTAAAGGTATTTCATGTTCAACGCAATCAAAATCCTTCTTGAGATCTAGAAATATACCAAGCGTGTATATTCTTTGTTATATGTTCTCGAGAATTTGTTCTTTAATTACAAGAAGTGCAACTTCTGGCGATTCATTTTTCTGAAAACCAAATTGTTCTTTTACTAAAATATTATCGAAAGTCAAAAACTTAACAAGTCTTTTATTTGTAATATGTTCGGCTATCTTTGCAAAAACTGAAAGTACAGAAATAGGTCTATAGTTGTTTAAGTCACTAACGCTTACTTCACCCATTTTCCTCGCATTTATTTATATCAGTGAAAATGGCTCCCTGCTAAGCTTTTATATTTCGTGCGCATATGCTCGGACATTCATAACAAGCCTACTGTAATTTACTTCAACGTTGCGCAGAATCGGAAAGAGGGAATTTAGTACAAACTATGACATGACGCATAAGTGCACGAATTTCACGTTCCACAGGACAAGTGCGAACTTCCACCGATCGTTTCTATTCTTAGTTAAATATTTCAACTCAGTTTTACAAGGATAATTGCATTGTGCGTAAATTATTTCCCAAAATATTAAAGGTTTTAATTTTTGTTCTTAAAGTGACCTTGAACCAAGCCAAATCTGGAAGTGCGGCTATTTCTTTGACAAGACTTTGTCCGGTTTTTCTCTTTTCTTTTTAATAACCTAAAGCTATTACCTTCCCGCGTTATTAATATAATTCGGCGAGGGTTAGTCAGGCGGAAACTTCTGTCCGCTTTACCGTCTTGGTGCCTTGCATTGAGGGCCAATTTATCCCTCGAAATTATCTAGCGAAGCGCGTCGTGTTAGAGTCTCACTTGAGACCACGTGACAACCTTTCGGCCTCTCGAAGCTTGCACGGATTGTTGCGCACTGCACTGATGCGTGAATTGGCCTTAAGCAGTCCTATATACCTCACAGTCCGGAACGAGCATGACCAAATCATAAAGGTGCTTACTTCTGCTCGTGTGCGGACCTGTGAACGTCCTTGCGCCGGCGTGAAGAATGCCCGAGAGAATTAACTCTCAGCACTACCTAGAAAAAACAGGTCAGTTGTGTTCTAAACTGGCGACTCTCCGGACCGTGTCTTGAGCCCGATAAATTAAAATACCGAGGCAGCTATCTACGATGAGTGAAAAGTGTTGTAAATACTGCACGTAAGAAAGTAAAACCTCGATAGAACGGTTTTCTTAATGTCTGTTATTTAATAATCGAGGCTATACATGATTTGATATGAAGCATGTTTAGGGTCTATATCTTGAAAGGCGACTGTTAAAGCCAGTACCTCTGCAATCTTCTCTTGTATTCAGAAGTACAAGTAAAAATTTGTTTCAAGAAGTGCCTCTTTTTATGTTCTCGTGTCTGTAAACAATATTTATGGTATGCTGAGATGTCTTCGTAATATGCCATACATGTTATCATCCACATCTGAGAAGAAATCCGTATTTATGTAAGCCATTTCTATAAAAAAGGAAAACATACACAAACATCATAAAACGTAATAAAACGTATATTTGCAATGCTTGCGGTTTTATCGCGTCCTGCAGTCTCCGTCAACGTGATGAACCCAACCTGAACATGAGCTAGAAGCAATGACTGCTGCGAGCTCTTAAAGCAGTCCCATAAAGTTTCCCCATTAATAGCGGAAATGTATCCTCCCACCCTGCACTCTTTCATCACGTTTCTTTTGATAGAAACGACGGATCAATGTTCGAAATGCGTTAAACACCAGCGTCAGCGACTGTCTCTTCTTTCCCTTCCGTTTGAACCTTTCCTATTGTAAGAGGTGTCAATCAAACTTAATTGGAACGCGGGTATGAGTATCGACTTAAAAAAGAACGTGATGACAAAGGCAAATTTTACTTGAATGTGATGCATACTATATACGCGGGATACAAAGAAGATAAATAATTTAGTACTAGCACAAACCCATGCAGGAGCCCACAGAAGATCACAACTAACCGAATAGGCTTGGTATAAGTTCCGGTTAAGTTTCATTCCGATGGATAGTTCATCTCATGAGTCGTGCTCCGCTCGATAAGTATAATATATATATATATATATATATATATATATATATATATATATATGTGTGTGTGTGTATGGTACCAGGCAATGTCTGACCTAACTCAGGCATCTGACATTCACTGGGACGCTGGGCACTGAACACGGCGCTTAACTCCTCCATATTTTATTCTGAAGGAAAAATGCGTGTGTTGTGTGTGTATGTGTGTGTGTGTGTTTGTGTGTGTCGTGGGGGGGGGGGGGAGGGGGCAACTTAGGTTAGAGGCAAAATCTCTTGGCAAAGACAAATGGATGACTACAGGCTGAACTGGTTTAGAAGTCTTCCTCTTGTACACCACCTTCCTTATAATGGTTCTAGAACATATGATAATGTAACGTGAAAATGATATGTCTTTTGACGATGGGATAATGCCACAAAGGAGCAAAATGTTTCGTGTTAAAATTTATGTCGGACTCTTGAAACTGCGCACCTCTTGTTCCATGAAAATAAAGGGTACGGAGCCGGTTTCACTTTAAAAGTTGTCACTACGTGGAATAGGAAGCGTTGTAGTTCTTGCGCGAAAGGGCAGAGAACGGCAGTCAGCTGAAAAGTGCGTCGTTTAGCCATCTCTAGCTAATCTGATCCAGACCAACAAACCCTAGAATAATCAAAGTCAACGTAGCCATTGGGCCCAAATCTGATACCGAGCGTCCTGCGACGTATTGATTGAAGGCTATAGCTTCAGCCAAATGGTGACACAGCGGTCGCGTTCAATTGGCGTCTGAACACACACCCTCAGTGTGATAACGCCAAAATGACCGGTGGTCTGAAACGTTCTGTGGTTCAGTCGGTCTGTTAGGGATGCCTCGTTCCCTGTCCATTCCTCGTCGCACTCATCTCGCTCCTCGTCTGTCCTTCCAGGTTCCACGAGTCATGGCAGCGTGGCGCCTGCTGGTCCCGCTCTTCCTGGCATGGGCGGTGAGAACAAATCTGGCCCCGTCTCCGACAGGATTAACGAGACGAATGTTTTCTTCCGCCTTCTGGGGATGTGGAGTCGCGATAAGAAGCTGCCTGGGTCTCATAGTGACCCAAATAATGCCCACTTTCCAAGATCGTTCGTTTTTTTTGTTTGTGGTTTTTGTTCCTGTGGTTTTCTTTCATATGTAGAAACATTTGTTTCATATGTAGAAACACACGACAAAAGCGATTAAATTTGAGATTGATTTGTTTACAGCCATATACCGTCAGTGAGGCTACGGATGTCACGCTCAGGGAATGCCAATGGGTTGGAGGCGTTTTGCGACTTTCCCCCGATATTCGCGCTCTTTGTAATAAGTATTACGAATACAAGTAACCACATGCCCTACGATCATGTGACGGGCTGGTTGGTTATACATTACACAAACAAAAGTAGCGCTAAATACGAGGACGAGTAGCAGACACAGACACGGACAAGCGCTTGTACGTGTCTGTGTCTTTTACTTGTCCTCGCCTTTAGCGCTACCTTCAATTGTGTAACCACATGCCGCTGAATCTGTAAAATATTATTCGAATCGCCGTATGAAGCCGAAATAAATTTTCTCATACTGTAACAGCAAGAGATATTTATTTTACGGAGAAGTAGCAGCTCGTGCTATCACTTTTTAAAATGGTATCCTCGACACCAGAAAAAACTATATGTTCACAAGCAGCTGCAGTTATTTAATGCATTTGTGCTGCATCAAGTGTTTTCATGCTAAATAATACAATGAAGAATTTGATAGCAAATTTAAGACAGAAAATTTTGCATTCTTCTTGAGTCACTTCAGCCGTGCTTTAAGACGGAAACTTAATTGAGCCGGGGTTAAGCTTCAGCCTGTTTCTCAAAAACGTGTTCTCAAAAGAAAAGCTTTTGGGCATTCAATATCAACAAAATACCTTCTGGTACTAATCTCGAAGTATAAGATATATATGCGCGCTTGTCTTTCATGAACACCCTCGTTGTGTCTAGCGAAGTAATGTTCGGAGACAGAATTTGTTCATGGGCTGGATTGCATAGAAAAGTGTTACGCTCGAGTGTTACGAAAAAGCGGTACTCGCGGGTCAAAGCAACATGAAACATCCAGAGCCCATACCAGGAAATGCATAAGCATGCGAGCGATATAGAAAGCACAATTATGCTTAACAATTGATACATAATCATAACTACCAGGAACACGCAATCGAAACCAGAGACATTCACCAAGACGATCAGCTGGAATCGAACCCCGGACCATGGGATCCGCAGTCCGCATCTTTGGTCGGCCCATCAAGTAGGAGATGAACGAGAGCGGGAGTAAGTGAACTAAGTGTGACTTGCCGCCGACGGTCACCTGCAGTAGATAGCGGCTGTCCGCGGTGAACCATGCTTCCTCCAGCATACTTAGTCCGCAAGCTACCATCGCAGGCTAGTTATACTTAGCGTATAATTTTATCCGCAGTCGACAGTCAGCACCTAGTTATACCTAGTTTGCTGGATACAGGCGCTGGCGAGTTTATTTAATCCAGCGCACTTAGTCTGCAGGCGACTATTGGAAGTGACTCATACTTAGTCCGCAGGAAACCGTCGGATCGAGTTATACTATAGTCAAGACTGGGGAAGGAATCCGTTACAATTGACGAATTGGTTGTAATCCGTTACTTTTTGAAGTAATTTTGTAATTGCCACGTTACTTTTTTGCGGAAGTAATTTGAAATGCAATTTTGGTACAAGATATTGGTAACAAATTACTTTAATTACTCGTTACTTTAAAAAAAAATATGAGCATAATACAGTAACTGGAGAATACGAGCAGAACATTCAGCAGCATAACGAGAGCAAGTTCAACGAAATAAAAAACGTCGGGAAGGAGACAATAGCCGAAAAGAAAACACGATTTTGTGTATGACCGGTCACTAGAACTTCTAGAAAAATGGGCAAGGCATGTACAAATATACGAAAGACAAAGATCAATTAAGACAACGCCGAGATAAGCTCTCCGTCGCCTTCCATCGTTCTTTTCTTCTCCCAGGCAGGAGAAAGGTCTTCGTGTTTATTTGTTTTTGTCTTTTACACCGTTTCACCCTTTCCAACTTCTTCGACGTCTCACGCCACCTGCACAGACATCAAACGCGGGTCTGTAGCCCCTTGATTCGCGGGTTTACAACTCGCGTAACAGACGATGTAGCCTCGCGACCGGGGGTCGAATTCTCTTTGTCTTTGATGCGCGATTCTTTATTTTAGCACGCTCTTGAGGCACGGCTGAAAAGCGCGCGCGCGAGGCAAAGAGCACCGTCTTCGAGGGTATGGACGGCACTTTTTTTTTGTTTACTTTCCTGGGCGTGGTGGTCGAGTCCACTCGGACCACAAAAGAAGGTCATATAAGCATGTTTACGTAAGTGTGAGCATGTTTGTAGTACATTCTGTGCGTTTTTGTGACACTTGAAAATCAGTTGTGGCTTGCTCTAGAAAAACAAAATTAATATTATTTTGTTAACGAAATCGTTTTGCGGTTAACGTAAAACATTTTTTTTTTTGCGTGCGAAAGTTGGGTTGTAAAGAGCGAGGAGCTTTCCAGGCCTATTTTAATCTCCCTTCTTGCTTCGCGATTAGTTACTACTCTCCGTATTTATCAGCTGATGCCGCCTTGCAATTGGCCGTAGAGCGGTAATAGGGTGCTTGGAATTCTCCCCGCGCTGTCAAGTTTTTTTTTTAGGAGCATCCTCCGTTCGTTCGAATTAGACAGCGCGCCGCCAAGTCTACTCCTTAGATGTGGGAACAGCCTGCGTCCGAAAGAACGGATGCCCATCGCGCTGTCCATGCTGTCGCTCGCGCTTTCGCGCTGTGCCGAGGGAGGGCGCTGCCACCGACGCAACGAGATACCGGCTTCCCTGGGAGAGCAGAGGGTCTCCGTTGGCTCCAGGGGTGTCCACGACGATAGATGGCGGTGGACAGCCATCCCAATTCAAAGGGAAAGACCCCGAGGCTTCGCGCTTCCAGCCGTTCCAACTGCATAAAAGGTGTCGGCGTCGAGACAATTAAATTTTCACGTAGGGGAAACTTCGTAAAAAACCGTAGAAGGTGTACTCTCTAGTAAAGTATTTGCTCGGATAAAGACAAAGCTTGCATTCCCTTTTTTCTCTCCAAGAGCTCCAAGCCCAGCTTTCTTTGCGCAACTTTTGTTCACGAAGCGCACGCTCAAAACGTAGAGAAAGCGCGGACACACTGTCAAAAGGTGAGGGAAAGTAGAAGGGTCCTTGGGTGGCACAAGCAGTGCCTCAGTTCTGAAGCCCATAAGTGTTTGCAGTCGTAAGCAGCAAACGAGGCCTCACCGGCAGACCGGGAGGGCAAACAACCCACGCCGCAGCACAAGCGAGTGCACGCAACGCTGCTCCCTTCTCACCGGCTAAAATTAACGGCTCTCAGAAGCCCCCAATGAAACGAGGCGTTATCGTCCCGCGCGCGTAAGCGCGGTCAGTATTTAGCGCATCCTGGCGCGGACAATTCAATTTGTAAGCCACAATAGCCGTAATTACAGGCCTGTCTCGTGGCGCGGACATTTACTTGCGCGATCCGCGGGAGGGATCCCTTTCAGGCTATGCGACCGCCGGGGAGTCGGCCCGGAACGACCGCTAGCTTCAGCCACCGCACTCCCCGCCGCCGAGTGGGCTTCGACAATGGCGTTCCTTTTCATCGTGCTTGCGGGCCGCTGAATCTGGAAGGACGCAGTCCGGTGGTCGCGGTGGCACGCCACAGCGCGCGCGTTGAAAGGCTCCGAGACGCGACCTCGTCGTACACGATGAACAAACCGCGGCGAAGGCTCGTGATTCGCTCCTCGAGCACGCGGCCTCGATGCGCCGCCAATGGTGGCCAGCGGTCTTCTCGGTCCAGCTGACGTGAGCGGGAGGAAAAGGGGAAAATGACGGACGAGGTTCGAATGAAGTCACGCGCTGGACACGCGAGAACGTGCTTTGCATATGCACGCGTGTCGTTTTTGGTGACACACGGGAGAACGGAAGTTTGGATCTGAGATGAGAAATGCCCCTAAAAGTCGGTCACCGACTGGGCTGTCATTAGACGCAGAAACAATCCCTGAATAGATCAACGCAATTCGGTTAGTCACTAATCACTGCAGTTACCGCATATCTCTTAGATGAGCGACCCGGTGATGCCGCAGTTTGTCTAATGTGCATAGGGATAACGCTTTTTTTGTAATTGAAAAATGCAGTATTACTTATTGTTTGTATGTCAGTACATATTCAACTTTGACTAAAACCTCACCCTTTCAGATTTAAAATGAAGTCGTTAATACGAGTCATAGCCGTGCCGTAGTGTTTTCTAAAGTCACACGTGGAGTCGGGTGATTTGGTCATATCCAACTTGAGATTTTGCGGCAGAAAATCCACATTGCCTGTGAGGTTTGAAAACCATACTCTGTTAAATTTAACAAAATTGGAATTAGTTCATGCATATTTCTTCGTTATCTCAGAGCTAAAATCACCCAAGGAGACCGTTGTTTTGTTACAGAAGCCAATCATATTCGCTTGTTCTGTGTACTACCGGGCAGTCGGCGCTTATCCTGTGTGCTACAGGACAGTCGGCGTTTGTCCTGTGTGCTACTTTTCCCCACGGCCTTCGTTTTCTGTGCGCTGTTTTCGCCGTCTGCGTATCTCGGCTATACTTAGGTCATCCTAAAAGAAGCGATTTCAGAAAGTCTCTCAGCGCTTCATCAACGTCATGTCTGTCATAAATTAAGCCGCTAACATGAGTGCCGTGCCTCGGGACCTTCATTTACCTTGAATTAGTGTTTTTAGACCGATTATAACTAGAAGAATTTCGAAGCAATGTATGACTGCCCTTGTGAAAAATATGAACCAATTTCTTGGAATTGAGAATGATTAAACCCGACGCAGACGAAGGTATTCATATCTGCGAGTGTTGGTGAGGAGGTGGCACCTTATGTGGAATTTTGTCCTCTGATTTTCCCTTGCAGCGTCAATGAAAGCGAGCGTGCGGCAAAGTTTTCAAGGGTAGAAGGGGGGGGGGGGGGTATTCTAGAAATGGTAGGCTGCAATAAAGGGCAATTTTAAGATTAGAAAGTGATGTGCATTCAAGCTGTGAACAGTACAATTGTTAGAGTAGTGTGCCAAAATTTCCCTTTTGAGAGACCACACTAGAATCAATTTCCTTATTTTGAGCGAGAGCTTCACAGTCCATGTTTACGTTTAGACGGAACCTTGACTACAAGAAAATTTTCTAGAAGACAAAAAGCTACTGGCATATTATGTTGCTTAGCGTACGCTAACACACGTCTATTTGTGAAGGGAAATATGAACCTGTCATTATTGAACTTTATCACCATTACCCGCCCCTTCCTTAGGGACTATATTTAAAGCTAGAAAGAAATAATTATTTACCCCTCCCCCCCCCCCCCCCTTTCCTCCAAATATAGACACATTAGCGATTTTTTTTAGCCACCAAACTGACCATTTCGGACGAACGCTAGGACTTTTCTCTCCCCGGCATGGTATTGAGGATATAAAAAATTCAGAATAGTTTAAGAACAGGCAGTAGAGATGGTGACAAAATCAAGATTTTAATTTCCCTCTGCTTTTTACTGTCGAGACATCGAGCAGGTCTTTTAGAAAAGAGAGTAGGTCGTACATCTTTTCTTCCGCTGAGCGGGTAATTGCATGAGTTTCCTCAACAATCCTTTCACACCGTCAACTTATTGCAATCCGCTGCGAAACAATTCCCCTGCCCGGATAGTGACCCTGCAGCTCTGCCGTAAGTTTGTCAGCGTTGCCACGAGAAGCCTTCAGTTTGATAAGGCAGTTAGGGCCAAGTTTGAAAATTCATTAACTTCGCTGAAAAATTATGTTGACACATTTTTTTCTGTTACCAGTTCCCGTGGCTACTGTTTCTGTTAAACCTATTCTTAGGCAAATCGACAACAACGAATAAAACGGCGGAATGTTTTTAAAAGTACGTCGCCATGCCTCCGGCACTCATTTTACCAGCACAGGAGGGTCTGCCAAAAAGAGCATGATACATGACTAGGGTACCTTTGACGCGCCTTCGAATGGTGTGTTTAACCCGTCCTCAAAAGTGGCCCCTCGATATCCTCCTGATGACGCCAGAGAGGCATCGTGCCACTGCCTGCCGGGGGCGGGGCGGTGGTACAGTAGCAAAAATACATGTGGCAGACGCCTGTGCTGCTGCAGGCGGCTGCTCAGCTTGACAGTTTATAGAGGCTCTGGCAGCCAGGGGTTGAGACGCCGCAACGAATGTGACACTCGCATTCTCGTGCTTTCTGTTGTAATTTCTACGACCAACCACCAGGATCGCGACACATCCGACAGTATGACACTTTTATAAGGTCACCTGGTGAAATTACGGAGTCTTTTTAGATGCATGGGCTGAAAAAAAGACGCTAATCACACCAGTGGGCGACGCGTTCCAGGCGCCATGAAAATATCAAAGGAAATGTACGCATGGTGTAGGTGTAACAGCTCGTAGAAACGTTGTCTGCGCGATGTAACACCTACTTTACATTTAATTTTCTCCGACTAGCCCAGCCCTCTGCATCGTTACAAGTTAACACTACGGTATCAGCGACCTGGACTGCTACATGCCATCCTAAATGTCAACGTGGTGTGGTGATTTCACTGAGTCCAATTGCGAAGTTTCTCGGAGTGCACACACCCGATCCCGAGGTCACGAGTGGTCCCCATGCTTTCCTTTCGCAGGCCGTGCCCAGCCGCTGCCAGGAAGGCATTCGGGACGACAGTCACGTGGAAAACGTGGTCCACAAGGCCGTTGCAGACGAGTTCAGCAGCGAGATTCTCACCAACAGGACCAGGGGTGAATCACCCTTAACACCTACTCATTTGTTGTGCACTTTTAAAGCTAAAGCTTGACATGGAAGCCCTGCACGGACATTGCTTGCTCGTGCGGGTTGCAGGGAGTGTCAACAAAAAAGCGCAGCTGTTTGTTTCATCTCATAACTTGCGCAACCAGTGGCGCTGTGCCGCGAAGAGAGGGGGGATGAGCGGAGTGCTGTTCGTTGCGGGGGAACGGAAGCAGTGTAGCAGGGTAGGAACTACGTATGATTGCTATCGCACCTTTATTTCCTTTGACAGAATATCTAAGTCAGATGATTTCGGGAGGATCTTTTTCGCGAGTAGCTTTACGCAGTTAAACTCCTTATAACACCTTATTGAACTGCAGGGAAGCCACAGTGTTTCTTACGCTGTAAAACGACCCGGAACAATGAACGTCTGCACGTAAGAAGGTGAAACATCAACCGAATGTGCATTTTGCTTTGTAAATTTTCAAGGCGTATTGCTCTTGCTGTAACATATGAAACCAGAAAACTTGCCAAAGTCACCGGCGGGCGTGGTCTCATAAGACCGACTTAACGATGAATGTAACTTGCACCGCCATTTCCCAATAGGCGCAGTGCGCAGACAGCTAAGTACGTCGTCCGCTTGCTGCGCGTATTGGCAGAGGGCGCCACACGTTACATTAATTTCGAACGTAGTACTCTGTGAGCACGACCGCCGTTTACTTTGGCACCTTTGTTGGTCTAGTGTTTTACAGAAAATACCTACACCTTGGATATTTACAAAGTAAAATCCACCATCTCAAGGCACATTCTCTAAAACTTTGGGTTTTTTTCTGTGCTGGCGTTCTTTTTTGAGTTTCGTTTTACTGCGTATACGCTGTAAAACGAGCCGCAAAAAGGGATAAGTATGTATGTAGGATAAAGTGTAAAAGGATAAATACGTATGAAGAAAATTTCATTAAATGGAATTTTCTACATACATATTTATGGTGTCCACAGTGAATGTTATAGTATCCAGTGTAGACACAATAAATATGTATGTAGAGACATTCATTTAATGGCACAAGATGTACACACAAATAACGTTACGTCTGGAGTAGACGTTGAAACACCGGCAGCTGTCTGATACCATGTCATGTTTACATCCTTAGACAGTAATCATAAATCACTCGACTCTCCACACCAGCGCTGCCGACGTAGAAATTAGTTTTTAAGGTAAACAATGTGTAAATACATTAAGTGCCTAATTAAATGCTAGTTGGAAAAGTATGACATTTAAAACTCATACATTACTCCATTACACAAAACGTCGTCACAGGTGAGCCTTCAGTCCAAACCCTGTCGGCATCATTTCTGGGCAGCAGCGTTTACCTCAACACGTGGAATGCAGCATTTAAAAGTGATAGTTTTATTTATTCATGAGACTATATACAGTCTTCTATAGTTTAGTTGACGTGGTTTCAATGGGATATACATATATATACATATATACCAGACAATGGTCTGGTGACGTGGGCTCATGCGTATTAATTGGTGTATAGGTCATGTGACGTCACTTTTTTGCTAAATTAAGCGGGAAACTGAACTGGTCTGTAGGTTCCTTGACGTCAGTCAACATGACATCAAATTTCCTGCTAAATTTAACGGTAAAACTGAATTGGTCTCTAGGCCCCTTGGCGTCAGTTCATGTGACATCAAATTTCCTGCCAACTTTAGCGGGAAGGTGACATCGGTTCCTCTAAATTTAGCGAGAAATGCACGAAAGGACGGACGAACGGACAAAACTTTGGGATTAGCGTTAACGAGCATTTCATGCTTTAAAATATGCGCTCGACTTGCGATGTTAAACAACGGCAGAGTTAAAAGTTTTGTTTCCTACATATATCTATGCAAATGAGCACGAACTTCTTTAATTATACATCTCGTTTTCCACACGGCTAAACCCCCGTCGTGTGCTCAGTTTGGCAGACTGTAGAAGTTTGCTGAGATCGACATTGAGGCTTAGTACCTTTCAGTTCTTATGACTTCCGCTGCGTCTTTCCCGAGGCTTTGAGATTAATTTCAAAACAATGCGCTTACACCCGCAATGCTTTCTGAATCTAACCATTGTTATATTTCGAATGAAACAAAAACTAAATACTGAATCGATATGTTTCGTTGTTTTTTTCACTGGCCGGTACAGCATACCTCTCGTGCGCTTCGGGCGAGATGGTGGTCAAGATCAACTTCAGCGAGCCATTCCGGGGTATCACGTACGTGGACTACGACAAGACGAGCCCCTGCAAGTTCTACGGCGACGGCAGCAAGTACTACGAGCTCAGGATTCCTCTCAAAGGGTGTGGCACCAAGCAGGTGGGTGCGGACGGGAATCTACCATGGACAGGATCGCCATACAGCTGGTGTTTCGCGAAACTCTGGACAACTTGTTTTTGCAAAAACTACGCATTGCACACACACAAAAAAGATTGATGTCTTTTGGATCCCTGTCCAGGGGACTACTTAGAACAATTAATAAAGTTTCGTATAATTAAGTTATTAATTAATTTTACTAATTAACCCATTTCATTCTTTAATTTAAGGGCATGGTTTCAATTAAACACTTGCTGGGCATCGTCGAAAACCACTAAATCAACGAATTACAGAAGGATGAAAGGAGCGTGTATCGTCGATGTTCCGAAAAACACACTCAATTTGAACGCGGTTCTTGGTTTTGGGTTTCTTAAGCAGTACATCTCTGCGCCAACGGTCCTACCCCCCATGACCGAGGCGCTGAATTATAGGTTTGCCTCCCCCGTAGGAGGGAAGGGCATGTGGTACACGCACGATGCGCGCCTCGACAATGGGAGGCTGGACCCCGCTGGCACAAAGACGCGCTTCGATAGAAAACCGAAATCTAGAAACGCGTTCGAATTGCGCTTTTTTTAACATTGTAAAATCATGCACGAGCCTTACATACTTCAGGAATTGGTTGATTTAGTGGTTTTCGATGATGTCCAGCAAGTTTATTATTGATACCATGCCCTTAAATGCAATATTTAAGAAGGTAATTACTCGAAAGTAATGAATGACTCAATTATCTCGAACTTTATTAAAGGGTAACTCCGCTTCATTTTTGGTTTTGAAAAAACAATGCAGTCCTCTTCAGTATCGCCTAAGAAGACCACACGTCAAATATTACGACGCAGTTGTTTCTAAATGTTTCTTAAACGGTCCGGCAAACTTTGCAACACACCAAGTTGCCGAAATCGGCTGACTCGAGCGGGCGAATTCAGGCGCAACCAACAGCGCAGTCAAGGCTACGGCATGGGCGGAGCCAACATTGAGCTAAACGCCATCTACATGGCCCCCTTTTGCTTGTTTTTACTTCTCCGATCGAGCGTAGCGCGTGACGTCAGCAACGTTGCCTCTCGGCGCTCAGCGGTGTCCACGTGATTGACGTTACGCGCCTGCACAGCGCGCTTCTTGGGAGCAGACCAACCGCCCGCCGTGGTCCCGCCGTTACCGCCGTCTTCCGCGTCACAACCACCGTCGTCGTCTCACCGTTTGTGATTATTGCCTCTCGGAGTTTCGTCCACACTATGGACACCACATGCGCAGAGTCCCAGACTTATGCCGCAGTTGTGCAGACGTCGTCGAATGCCGTAGACACCAAAACGTGGCGAAGAGTGCGGAGCAGACGACACTCGCGCCTGCCGCACGCCCGCCCGCCCCCATCCCGCCCGTCTTTGGGCCGAGGATCACGTGACCTCTCGTACCACGTGATGGCCATGTACTTGGCGGCCTGAGGCCAATGTTGCCGGACGGAGCCGAAGTTTCGGTTTCGATTTCCGCTCGTGTTTAAAATTAGATGTAAAAATATATATCAAATTTTTCGCGAAGCAAAAGACGTAGTGTCTTTTACTAGGGCTTTTTAATTCGAAATCACCCATTATCCCGAAATCTTCGGAATTGAGCGGAGTTGCCCTTTAAGTTTCCTAAAAAGGCCTTTGGGCAAACCCCCCAAAAACATGAACTTTCTTTTTTTTTTTTTGTGAGTGCATAGTTTTTGTAAAATCGAATTTGCTACTGTTCCGTGAATCCCCAATTCCAATAACGCGCTCCGTTCGTAAACCTGTATAATTTTCGGGGAATCAGTACAGTTATGTGAAACACTTTTATCGCGGAATATAAACGCAGGTACCAATAATGTCACATTAACACTACCAATACATTAAATTCCGAAATCGTTGGTTTAAACACATACATATTATGCATTTCTTTAACATTTCACCATAGGCCATCGATAGATCGACAACAATTAACCTGGTGCACGACTAAAAACAAAATATGCCGAAATCGCTGCTGTCGTTGCCGATTCTCGACGGAAGGAGTTCGCATTTAAGGCACGGGTTCCGACTCAGTGAAGGTTCGAACGAACGAAACGAAAGAGCACGCGGTCCCCGCCGTGCTCTTTTACTTCGTTCGTTTGCTTGTTGCGTTTACTTTTCATCATACAAGAAGGAAAGAGTCTTCATCACGCTTCCCATGACGCGCAGCGGATGCGGGAGGGGAGGGGATCGAGTGGCCGTGGCGGTGGTGCAACGTACGCGACAACGGAAAATCTGAGACGCAGCGACGACGCCGTTTGCGCGAAACCGCCCACAAGCGGGAGGGAAGATCGGCTCTTCGAAGACCGCAACTTTATGCGGACCGTATTGGCGTCGATCGAGGGAAGCTGTGGTGGCTGTATCTGAAACCGCCATCGCTTAGAGAACGACTGGCTCTCCGAACATGCGGACTGTCGTGAGGTTGGAATTTTCATCCTTCCCCGAGTCGGAATCCGCGCGCTGCATGGTAATACATTTCGTCCAAAATCAGCGTAGCGAAAGCAGCGATTTCGGCAGCAATTTCCTCTTGTTTTAGCCGAATCACCCGTGGCCAGAAGTTAGCAATTCTGGGAAGTGGTTCAACGGCTCGTGACAGTCAACACAGTTTTCTTCTGTTTTTAACGACCATTTTGCCATCTGGGAAATATAGCAGTCCAGGCTGCAGTAAAACCAGCCTACGGACGGATTTTTGGAAACAAGGATAGCACGCACCGTTTGCGTGTGTATTAAACTCTAGATCAAACCACTCGCTGACACCAGTAGGTTTGACGGCTGTGTCTCAAAACGTCTCCTTTACGCTGCGACCTTTCCCATTTCGATATATTCTCATCTGAATTTTGTCGCTTGAACCTCGTCAAATCTTTCGAACCGGGTATGTTGCAATTGTGCATATTCCATTTGGCCTCTTTCGCACTACGACCGAACGACACTAATTCAGCATTGGCACAGCAATCTCGTGTTTAATACACGACGTCATATTCGGTAACAGTGGCAATATGCCGTGTTTTCCGTCCTATGTCCGCAGAAACAAATTTGGGGTCAACAATAAAAGTTTTAGTTTTTGCTTAGACAGTCCGCACCCTGTGCATAGTCCGCACGTCGTGCTTAGTACACAAAAGGGGCTTAGTCGACTCGAAAATCTTTTCTTACACGGCACATCGTGACAGATGTCTGCTTTCTTAGCTCACAGAGAAACTTGTATTATACATAAATCATCATTAATATACTCTCTAATTCACAAAATCCTTCACTTCTCGTCATAATAAACGATTTTTAAAAAGAAAATCCCTGTATAGTCCGCACACACAGATAGTCCACACACCCTAAAATTTCAACTTTTAAACATGAATATTGCGCGGACTATAGCCCGGAAAATACGGCGCCTTTCTGGTTTGTTTGCTATAATTTGATTTATAGAGGGGTGGAAAACACGAGGCTTGCTCTAAAATTGGCCAGAAAAGTCGACGCCTGCACGTAGGTTTCTCAAATCTTCAAGAAAGGTGCTTTTAGGATGTCCATTATACATCGTGATATATTGAGGCGTAGCTCCCTTCCTGCAAAAAAATAGGCCAACAAACTAGGGTAAACGGCGGTCGTCGACACAAACGACCGAGGTAGCGAGAATGGGACTTGTGGCGCCATCTCCCGGTAGGTGCACTGAGCAACCGACGCGTTCCCGCGAAAACTCCAAAATCCCGAAGCGCGCGCTCGGAGGCTTCTCCGGCCGTCTCATTCGACTTCTCCGTCGTTCGCCACAAGGTGGCGACGTCCTCCTAGTCATCACAGAGCGACCTGCCGTCAGCGTCGCCGGCATCGCGGGAGGTCGGTGTCAACCGCGTCGTCGGGCTTCATCTTGCGTTGACCCGGCTCCGCGGCAGCTTTGGGCAGTATCGTGATAC
Source organism: Ixodes scapularis (assembly GCF_016920785.2). Lineage (NCBI taxonomy): Eukaryota > Metazoa > Arthropoda > Arachnida > Ixodida > Ixodidae > Ixodes > Ixodes scapularis. Next base: position 147,806,245 of record NW_024609868.1, read on the forward strand.
AAATGTATCGCGATAGTTTTTCAGAAATACATTATGCATTTGTATTTCTGCATCACGATACAATTTTTCAACTGTGTTTCGTATTCCTGTATTGAAATGGATTTCGGGTGTACCCTTGGTATCGCGATACTATTAGGGCGGATGTATTTCCTTACAATTTTACAATAATTGTTGACCTCCACACGGAGGGTCAAGACAAAGTTTCTTCCAGGACGTTTTGTGTTTCTGACCGTACATGACTCCCTTTATTGTACAAGAGGTAAGAAATGTTTTCCCGCGCTCTAGGCGGTCAAACATTCATGTAGATTCCAAAAGTTGAAGGGTCTGTCGGCGTGCCCAACTAACAGATAAAGGAATACGGGTTCCTTGAACTTCATTCCAAGTTGACGTTGTGCGGTAACTGCTGAAAGAGGCTCCCGGATTGGGCATGATCATAGTACCATCTCGAGAATATTCGGGAGTGCACAAAAGGGATATAGAGGTACCTGGAATTCTGCCTCAGAAAGGTGAAAATGTCGAAATAAAACTGCCCTGTAGCTATGGTTGCAATGTTAATTGTGTGGTAAATTTGACTCGAACACCCCCTCCCCCCACAAAAATACAAAAAAAAGAAAAACAAAAAAAAATCGTCAACGTGAAAATTTAATCTCGCAGTGCGTACTATTCGTTTCCTTGCTTAAAAATAAAATCTTGTAGTTTAGATCATGCCTCTTTTTGGTTCTTCTTATTCACTAAGGGGTGCACCAAAACAGCTACAACTATAGTTTTCTTTTTTATATAACAGTGTGTTTCAATGTCTGTATTTCCGCCCTCCCAAAATGTATTCCTATATTTGTATTTCCAAATACTTTTCTATTCTTCAAATGTATTTCTGATATGTATCGCGATACGTTTTTATAAATGTATTTCAGCATCAGTATCTTAGCTTTTTCTGCCATGTATCTCAGTATTTGTATTTCCAAATATTTGTGAGAGTATTTCTGCCCGACTCCGGCGCAGTTTGCTTCGTTTTTGGCAACTTCCTGGTCTGCCGAATTGGGTAATGGGTTTAGGGGTGGGGACCGTGCGGGTTTTCTGGGGAAAAAAATAAAAGGTTGTTCTAATGGGACTGCCAAACTGATGGTCCTTCATCTGCCGAAACAGCTTTCTACGAAGCGCATTTCCCGCGCTATCTGCGTTTTTACAGAAATAGGTGTTATGGGCTCTTCCCCGATTTAAAAGGATGCGGGGCGTCTGTGTTGTCGCTAGACCTCATGATGTCTTTTGATGTCACAGTGTCACGTGGCGCCACACTGTCACGTGAGATTATAGTGTCACGTGACGTCCTAATATCACGTAACTACGCGAGTATTTGCGTGACATCTGGATAGTTTTGTGGTGATGGATGAGTATGTCACTCTCCGAGCAGGCACTGGTGATGCTGCCTCGACTTAAGATGCAGGATACACAAGGATACATTAGAGTTCGATAGGGTGTCCCAACTATCGCTGTAATTTCAAAGAGAGCCTAGAATTAAATGAGGGACGTCCATCTCGAAGCATGGGGACCATTTGCAATTTAATGACGCACGCCTCCCACGCCGATTGGTCGCAAATACTCATGCGCAACGTGTTTCGCGTGTTGAGGAGGAAAGGCAGAGATGCTTGCAGACGACCAATGCCAATATTTCCCAACGCGCTCGTCACCTCTGGCAGTGCTGGTAACTGTCAGAAAGCTCTTCACATTGATGTTCACCATATTAGAAAGCACAGAGTGCTTAAAAAGTTAAAAGCAATGATTTTGCCGTATTTTGAGAAGTGCCCCCTTCTAGCGTACCCAGCAAGAGATGATTATGAGGTAAAAACTTCTAGAGTTATAATAAAGAAGTTTTTACGGCCATTCCTGGTTAATTTAGGCTTGACTATGACAGACAGGGTAGCGTATCGAAAGATACCGCTAGAACCCACTGCATCGCAAAGCACTTCACGTCTAATCTAAAAATTCAAGGCTTGGAGTATGTAAATAGAACAGGTTTTAAGTTGGAATGCCGAATACACCAGGTTGGAACAAGGTTGGAACATCTAAATAAATCAGAGTTATCTATCTCGAGATCGCAATGTCTGTTTGCACATCAATTAAGATACATTACAAAGTGCATAACGGGATCCAGTGGTTTGTTCTACATGCGCCAAAAACTAGACGTTTACAACATAACGCCCTACTTTTTGAATTGGTGCCTACAATTATCACGAAGTTTATAAAAAAATGACGAAATCATTGCGATGTGGTCGTATCTCACCGCCATATTATTTTCCGCTATAGCCATGGACACATGATTATACATCATTCAGAAGGCAGCCTGCAAACAGATTCGAATACGAGTATCCACGAGATCTATGCTTCGAAGGCAGTATGGCAACGAGTTCAAGGAGACACTTGGCACGCGGCATTCGAACCACGGATATTGATGTGACTGATATCTGCAGAGTGCCTTTTGCATGACGTTTAAACAGTGTGACCCCGTCTCAAAGGTACTAAACAAGCACCGCAATACCACCGGCATGAATTGCGTAATAAATAATAAAAATAATTAAAGAAGGATAACACGAGGACTGCACTTTGATAGCATCGAACGTCGTGCTCAGATTCGAAAAGCAATGTCAAACAACCCGCGAACAGAAAAAAAAAAAAGCAAAAGTACAGCATGATTAGTTTTATTTAGGGCAATCCATATTTTTTATATACAGAGCTAAATTTTTTCTGGAGTTTTATACGCGCTACAGATTGCATTCAAATATCAAAAGGCGCGCTTGTCGCGCTACCCACCACATATCCAGATGAATATTTCGCTTTGAATAAGCATCACAACTTACTTCCCCAGAGCATATTTTTATCGTTCTACCGCAAGACAAAAATATTTATAAGTAGAAGCTGCAGTAACTCGTCGTAACACGACTTTTTCTCGGACTCTCCTTCCTTAGTCAACGCTGAAACCACTGAAACGGCGAATTCGACACCTGGGTTGAGAGCGCTTCCCCGCGGAAAGACGCCGCCTCCTCCTCTTTTTCCGCCTACGCCCTCTCCGTACGAATGGGACGGACGGAGAGGCTTTCACGCCGTTCGCGCGCTTCGGGATCTCGGAGCAGGCCATGAATATGGTCGTCTATTTGCTGCACCTTTCGGGGGATGGCGCCACAAGTCAAATGTTTGGTAACTCGGTCATCTTTGTCGACGTCCGTCGTTTGCCCCGAAAAATATGTTGTTCCCATTTTTTACTGAAAGGGAGCTACGCCTCTAAATGTCACAAGGCAGAATGCGCCACAAAAATACACTTCTGTTGCAATGTTCAGAAGCCTGGCTAGGGGCGATATCTCCGGTCGATTTCAATTCTAGTGACGGAATTTCTGACGCATTCACTTCACAGAAGGATGCCGTCTGCTACAGAGAAGCAAATAGGGTTATTTCTGTCACAAAAAACACGACTGATACAAATTAACGCTAAAGCAACTAGCGGGTCTTGACCTTTTCTGACTGTTTAAGAGCTGGACGTATGTCTCCTAGGAAGCATTAGCCGAAACACGTGACCGAAGAAGAGAAGGACGCATGTATCTACGTAGGTGTGTGTGGGTGTGCGCATGTGGAGATGGGAGGGAATTCGACAAAGCTTTCACTCTAAGCGAAAGCCGATTCTGGACAGCAGCACCTTGCACTCCGCCCCCCCCCCCCCCCTTTTCTTTTTCTTTTTTTTTTCTTTTGGGGCGAACAGAATGAGAAAGGTTTAACGCAAGTGGGCAAACTGCGACGACTCGAAGCGAGGAGGGCGCTTTGGTGATTGACGGTTTTGAGAATGTTCAGAGAAGGTCGACACGAGAACGGGCTCAAAGGATTACCAACCGACTCGATAAATAATTAAGTCAAAGCCGCCGTTCAGCGAACCTGAGACAAGCTTTTTATGGTCCCTTAACATTAATAATCTTCGCTCGTGGTTAGCTCCGGCACTTGTACAGATTTTAACCTCCCAGTTCAAACTGCGTCTTTGTTAAAAATGAATACTCCGAATTTCTAAAACACCACTTATTACGATGTAACATAGTTATTCTAAAACTCATTATTTGCTACTATCCTCTTGCATACAGATTCGTTCGCTTGTCACTCAAGTTTAAGGATAGGGATAGGCTCCAAGGTTCCTCAATAGTAGGGGCAATACACAACACGTTTTAAGATGCTTAATTATTCGAGACTCCAGTGTACGCTAAAGCTTATCATTTTCTCTAGTGAAAGACATCTTTTTCGGGGGAACTATACTGTGGTCTATTTATGTTACAAAAAAAAATATTTACTTTTATTTTTTTATGCGTTAGAAATATGTTTCTGTGGAATTTATTTTTCTTCAATTGTACGAACTTTGACAGGGATTAATCTTTCTCAGAGATTTGGTGTTTCTCCGTGTTCATTCTGCTCTCAGAAGACAGGCGGCGATCAGGACTTAGGTTGAAGAAAACTGGACACAGGCTGCAGGCATAGGATTCCTTAACCCGCGGAGAATATCTCAAGTAGCTCATTTTTTAAGGTCAAAAAATTTTTTTTGGCGTTCTAGGGCTTTGAAGGCCCCCAAAAAGCCAAGGCATAAACTAACTTGATAATATTTTGCCAGAGTTTGGGTATTTTTGCCCTGAATTTCCCTCAAAATGCTAGGCTCCGCTGCCTGGTAGTTGGGTTGTCTTTTTTGGGCCTCAGTTTCCAAGGAAATGCCAGAATTAGACTTTTTATCTTGGTCTTCGGTTTTCATCTGGCAACGATGAATCTAGATTGTTAAACAAGTGCCAGAATTAGGCTTCAATGCAGGTGGCATTTTGGGCTCATGCCTCGCACTATGGCAGTTATGTGGCGATCCGGAGAAAAGTCATGAAAAGAATAAAGCGACTACTTTGGCTGCAGGCACTAACTAGGTGACGCTTTGTAGCAAAACCTTATTAGTTCTCTAGTTTTTTTCCAAACTTTGGCCAAGTTGGGCGTTTCTCTTGCGTGCTGCCTGGGGCGCGTGATCCGATAAAAGAAAGAGATAAGGTGTGTGGTTCGGTTTTCCTGGAGCGAACCGGCTTCATCGACAGTTCAGTGTGGACTGTATACCGGATAAGCAAAAAGAGATCTGTATGTAAACACTTCGTTCCTTTAAGCTTAGTCTTTTCCTTTTGGACCACAAGTCAAATTTGGGGTTTTCCAGTTTTGCCAGACTTTCATAAAACCGGCCCAGGTGTTACGTTTCTCGATTTATCAGTATATACCGAAAGCAAAACGCCCTAGATAGAATTTAAAAAAAAAAAAGTTGCATTGCTTCAAACTTTTTTTAACAAGAGTACAAAGAAACCCAGCAATTTATAGGATTCCTTTGGGGTATCATGTAGTATATGAAATTATACAAGTCCTGTTCGTGCAATCTACATTCATTAAATAAGCAACGCTACAGAGTAATTCCACTTCACTTTTTAATCGCTCACGGTTATTGATGCCATTTATCTCCAGTTTGTTTGGCCTGAAATAGCAGAACACGCTTTTCAGTCCCCAAAAATTGTTCAAACAGCCCCCCCCCCCCCGCCCCCCCCCCCCCCCCCAAGAAAAAAAAAAAGTATGGAAAAAAAATTACCTGGGCTTTCAGGCACCTTATCCCAAACTCGAGAAAATGCATTTTTATATCGCGACCCTCGCGATTTACTCCCGCATCGCACAAAGGCAAGAGAGGGCAGCGGCCGCAACATAATCGGGTGACGAATTGCCGATGCTCCAAGAGTATCGTATGGAGTTGCTCTAGTGCAAACGTATTCGCTCTGAAGGAAGTTCCTCTTTGCCCACCCAGGAGGCGCCCCGTGTGTTCATCAATAACATCATCGTCCGCTTCCACCGCTCCCTGGAGCTCGAAGAAGACGAGATCAAGACCATCATCTGCCGCTACCCGCCTCCCCTGGCTCCGCCGCCTACCAATGTGATTGCGCCCATGTGAGTATTGCTTACATTAACCGAACTATATTCCGCAACTTTTGATGGAAGCTATGCGTGAGAACCAAGCGGCAGAAAGGTACTAAAATTACGATGACGGTGTTTGGCCGCGCTTCTTAGACTTGCGTGACTTTCCGTTGGATTAAAGAAAGAATCTCGAAGGGTAGTAGACACGACACAATAAAACGAAAATTATTGATGCAACGTACGAGTAATACACGACAAAACTAGCCGAAACATTACTTCATATGCCACAAGAAACCACTTCCAGTTTATGTTGTGTAGTGAATAAAGAAACAAAATCAGACTGTTTCCCATTATTCTTGGAGACAAGCAAGGGTCATAAGGGGAACGGCATAGAAACATAACATCACAATGATCTAATTTACGTGCGAGTCACATCGCGCTATTTTAAAAACTTTATTTTGCAGAAGTATGATTGAAACGGGAGAGCGAGGTTTGTTGGGGGAGCTTCTCCTGGGGCCTCGGCGTAATGCAAAAGAGCGACAACCGTAGATAAGGTGCATTGGAGAGAAGCAACAGTCCCGCTCCTTGCGTCGTCGTCATGTTTTAGACCTCTCCGCTTTGGGGTGCGTGCGACGAGATAGTGGCTCCGCTGTTGCAGCTCTTAGGGAGACTGTATCGAGTGCATGGTATGTGGCAGTACACTGTAAACAAAGAGGTTCAAAATGTCTTTCACACGAACTGTTGCGTTGTTTTTCTGTACAAGAATGGAGCGCCAAGAGTGACGCTTTTCAGTTTCTTGACACGGAAGTGCAGGAAAATATTGATGTTCCCGACCCCGAAACCGGTCAAACCGCCAGTCCTCATTTCTAGACAATGTGTTCTCAGGTGAGCCTCATACTACACAAAGCGGTCCGGTGGAGAGTCAGCGCAAACTTCTTTTCAGAGTAGAGATGGAAATTGAAAACACAAATCAACTTCATGGTCTGTCGAAAAAAACATTCAAATAGCATCGATGATCTGTTTTTCAGTAGCCCTGGTCGTTCCCCCAGCGAGCGAAGACCATTATAAAAATGTGAGAATTGACAAAAATAATCTTGTGTCAATTTTAACAATAACTGACATTGGTGAATGTCGTCCTGCAGCAATGTGCGAGCCGTCCAACAACAAGCATTTCTATAAGCATATTCCAGCGTGGTATTACAGCATTTTAACGAATATAAGTAAAAACACGCTGAAGGATTAGAGTGCTCCCCAGGAAAACAATTGAATTTGAGTTACTTGGACAGGTTCGTAGGGTTGGACCACGTGATAACCCACAGAAAACAACGCTGGAAACAGGCAGGTACGAAACCTCTACATTGAAGTGAAAACAAGCAAATGCTAGAGTACCGTCACGTGCGCATGAAAAACGTTAAGGGAGAGGGGGCTTATCAGCGCGAAAATTAAAATAGGCGCGGCCGTTGGTGACGCTAGCGCCACCAAGTAGGGAGCCCCTTTCTTGTGTCGCAGGTTTCCCATAGCACCGCTCAAGCTTATTAGCGGGTACTTCGTGTGCAAATATATTCGTCGTGTTGCATCTTCCTGCCTCATTGAAGGCTGAGCAATTAAGATTTCGAGCGCTTTGTTCTCGTCATGGGCAAAGAACTCATAGTTCTAACAATCACCTTAGATACCCTCTTACTCCTCGCCATATTTGAGCCTTCAAAACTTACCTTCTGACATCTCACCGAGATCCCCAGCAACTGAAATCGATTATGACAAATTGACACGAAACCTGCTTTGAAGACAGAAAGAGCGTCTTGTCGAGGAGGTCAATAACCTGTCGTGGTCATATCATTAAGTGAAGTGAAGGGAATGAAAGAAAATCAAACCTGCAGGTCATCTGTAGCAGTGACCAGGCAGAGCCGTTGAAATATGTCTATGCACTCCCATAGAGGGAATAGGCCGTGATTAAAAAAATCAAAACATGTTTTTTTCGATAGTTGCGCTTGCTTGTTTGTTTATTGGAATGAACTGCGTGTGATTGGCCTCTCGCATCATCGCTTTCCTGCAATCCAGATGCATCACAGGAGAAACACACCTGCATTAGTGATTGATGCGGACGCAATTCGAACACTTTGCCGACAAAGACTTAAAACTTCGGCCGCTTGGTTGTTCGGAAATGTAAAAATACGGACATTTTATTAATATTTGCAGTTTTCGTGTCTAGGTAACGAATATAGATTCATCCTTAAAATTTGAATAAAGTGTCTTCAAAGCACTTGACAGCTAAAAGTAGTTTATGCGGCTTTTATCCGACTTTAGCTTTTTGCGATTTTACATAAGTATATTTAAAAAAAAATAACCGAAAATTATTTACACTACAATTTCGTCGGTCATTACCCGGCGGGTTCCAGCACACCCAAGTGTCAAGCTATTCTAAATACTATTGTTTTAATTACTGTAAGTACGAGGCTGAAAGCAATCCGTTAGCGAAATTAAACCTTTTCACGACGCCGTGGGAACGGGAAATTGAAGTGAGCCATGAAACGTAAGAACGGCATTTCATATATATTTTTTGTTGCTTCTCTTCTTATTTCAGATTGGAGCCTCCACCCATCCTGCCGGCGACAAAGCAACCCAAACTATCTGAGATCGAGCTGCTGCTTATCATCTGTGCTCTGCTCTTCCTTACCCTGCTCCTTTTGGGCATCGGTATCGCTTACTACTGCCTCAAGAAGCGCAACATCAAGGTGGTCAAGAAGAAGAAAGCAATTTCTTCCGCCCCGGCTTCGGAAATCACCAAGTTGAGTGGATCCACAATGGGAACCCTGTCCATGTTCGACCCCATTCGTATCCCGAGGGCTATGGCTGCTTCCACCTCGGGCTCCGAGGCGGCATTGCTGACACCCGTCTCCGGTTCACGTGGCGAGAGGTCTGAGACCATCCCGTCAGACTATCCCAGTGAGTCGCCGTCGTCAGTGTCCGACGCCGAAGAAGTTGTGGAACAGAGAGCTGTCATGGTGTCCTCCGTTCCACTGCAGAAGAAGTACGACAATGCGGCGTTTGTCGGGGAACCTTACCCGATGGACGCCGAGAGAGCTGAATCCTTGTCTTCAGTTCAGATCCCGACTGTGTACAAGTCTGCGATACCCAGGGCCAAGACGACTTCATACCCGATGGACCAGGAGAGAGCTGAGTCCATTTCCTCGTTCCAGCAGCTGCCAATGATCCTGAAGACCCAGTCTGCGAAGCAGCAGCATCTTCAGGCCATCACGGAAAGTGAGGACCAACTAGACGCCGAGACGGTTGAGAAGAGCTACGCCGCGGTGTCGCGCCAGGCTGGACTTCCCCCGACCACTTATCGGATCGAACCTCCCGTTTACACCAAGATACGTAAGAAGGAGGAGCCTCGGCCGCCGTCCATCTACGGGAGCATTCCGGACAACGACAATCGAGCAGCGTCAGAGATCATGGAAGCCGCGCCGAGGCGAAGAGCTCCCTCTGTGTCCACGTATGCGCCGTCCCTTTACGGTAGCATCCCCGACAACGATGATTGGTCACACTCGGAGCTAGAAGCAGCAGCGGACGTCAGGCCACTCATTCGAAAACCAAAAATCACGACACAGATGCTCACTGATTACTTGGTGAGCACGCAGAACGTCACCGATGTGCAAGAAGATGTAACCAAACGACGACAGGACAGGATGCGCGATACGGTACCACGTCCACCGTCGAGCCCGCCACCAGAGTCGGAGATTCCAGACACTTCAATGTCTGAGATCACTGCAATTAACGAAACGGCTGTCGTTCCCCGCAGGCCGAAGATCACAGTGAAGAACATTGATGAGGTGTTCGTGACAACGGAACACGAAACTATAGCCACAGAACACGTAGTGAAGAGGACGAGGGACACAACTGAGCAGCTCGTAAAAGTACCACAGAGTCCGCCGAGCTGGGACGTCACCATCAGGCACTACCCCCCGACTGGGGAAGAAGGCCCTCAACCTGGAAGCCCTCCGCGTTCGCCTCCGGCTTCGCCCACAGAGCCCGGACGCGTTGACCGGAGGACGTGGGAAACGATCACAGAGCTGACCGACGCCACTGCCACGAGCACTGCCACTCACATTCGTACGGGACAGCCCTTGCGTCCTGAACCAAAACCGTCCCTGGCATCCATTACTTCATCTCCCCCACAGTGGGACGTCATGAATCGGGTCCTCAGCCCACCCCCGATTGAAGGCGTTGAGGAGCTGACGCCAGATGTCAAAAGAAAATGGAGGACACTCGTTACTGTCGACGACATCTTCCGCACCCTGGTTCATGAGGCTACAACGACGGAGGAATATATCAGGATCAGCCACGACGTAAGGTACGAGTCGTACTTCGAAAGGCGAGTCTGGGACGTCATCATCCGGATACTCACCCAGCCGGACTACATCCACCCGCCCACCCAAGCCGAACTCCAACAAGAACTACGGCCACCGCGGTACCGAAAGAATTTGGACCAGCCTCGCAGGAAATCATCACTGCCACCGGTGTTGGGCGCGGGCATTCCGGCGGACCTCCGTTCGCTGGCCGAATCTCATCGTTCCAACTCCATACCAGATTTCGATATGAGGTCCATGACAGAGATAGACGTCGACTTCTCGCGGCTAGAGCGAGAGTCCGTGACCAGCTCCGACACGATGAGGACAGGACACAGCATCACAGACAGGGCGACGTCAGAGTTTCTTGAAGACATTCCCAGCATGGAAGGGCGCCGGGAATCCATTGACGGCTACCTCCCGGTCGTGGAGAGAATGACCGCCACCGAGCGACCGACCGAGATCGACACTGATGACGCTCGAAGCGATGCAACCTTCGACGTGCCCTCTGTGTCCCTTTACGACACGGAAGGAACGAGCAGAACGTTTCTTGAGAGGTCGTCGAGGCAGTACGTCCACGACGTTCCAGGTGGACAGAGCCGAATGACTGCAGATCACATGCGCTTGCAGAGCTCCCGCGTTGTTCGTAGCGGAGGGCTGGAGCGTGCTCCCGACATGGACGGTCGTGAAGAGATCAAGTCCATCACCGAGCAAAACATATACGATTGGCTACGATGATCAGGAGTCACTGAACGCAGCGAGTGCTGCGATTTTTTAACCAAGCATTCCACCCAAGCACTGCCTCCGGAAACTGCCTTTGGGAATTACTGTGCCACATACGCGGAAGAAAAAGCGGACACGGACTCACGTGCTCTGGAAGTTAAGTAAAGTGATACAGGAATGAAAGATGCTAGTGCTGTGAACTAACCACCTAGTTGTGCTTCACTGTTCCAATGCAAGGAGACGGTTCGTGATCTCTTGTTTTGTGCGTTTGGAACTGCTGCTGAACTTACAGGTTTTTATTCGCCCATGACGGACGATGTCATAACAATGTGTTCATGCCATTCCAATAGTGCTCTATGTAAATTTGTTATAAATAACGCAAAAAAGTAACCCGCCAACTCGGATTTCCCGTTTCCGTGTTGTTGAGAATGAATATGACGCGACACTAAAATAATCAAGGTAACCGCAAAACTATGAATGGAATATTGCTACCTTCTTCTTACTGAAGTAGCAGGTGTTAGTTTTTAGTTTGGATCTGTCAATCAAGACGTCCTATTCCCAGCTATCGAGTGGTTCCCATTAATTGAAGAGTCTACGACGTTGCGATGTGTATTAGAGCTTAAGTATGTATAAATAATGTTGCGTCGCAATACCTTTAGGGTATTCACTCATGTGGATATCCGGGATGGAGATATTGGAAGTTGAGTCTCGTTCAATGTGTCCGTGTTTTCGCAAAGCGAAATGGGCCTGACGAAGGACGGTCCTTCAGAGCATGAAATATGTACTGCCTCTCACGAGATGTCCGGCTATACTGCCATTTCTTTATTTATTAATCCAAGATTTTTTTTACCTACAAAGAATAAACTTGTTTTACTCTATAGTCCACTGCGATATATTGTCACGGGTGGTGACCAAAAAATAGAAAATAAACAGGAAGAAATAAACGTTTAATGTGGCGAACTTGTGCCAAAAATAAAAGGGTCCAAAGATAATAACAGAGCGTCGCGGGCGTCGAAGTTGGCGTAGCAGCACAGTCGAACGCTGGGACGAAACTGACCCCGCTCGCCTTGCGGAATCCCTTATGTACCCTCGTGGGTTTCTGGATCGTTCGGCGTAGAAGGTTCGGCGCGTAGAACATTCTGACCTCGAACAAGCCCCCAACATGGTTCTCGAATTTACCAGAACATTACTTTACAGAGTCAACAAAAATGCGCCTCCGCGGCCAGGAATCGAACCCTGGCTTTCAGCGTGGAAAGCACGCGCGATAACCGTTAGGCCACGAGCGCGCTGCCTTCCTGGTCAGCTGCGCTCGCGGCATTATCCCCCCCCCCCCCCCCTTTAAAAAAGTTCATCGTCCCGATGCAGCACAAAACGAAAACACAGATCCACAGCAAAAGGGTAGCAGACTCGCGAGTCGCACTTAAAGGCTTATACGCACATTCGCGTTTGAGCGCGGTGCGTTCCGTAGCGGCAAGCGGACGCGTTGCGTTGCGAAGACCGCTTGCGCCAAGCTTGTACGCACAGTTGCGTTGGCACGCAGTCAACCGCAGTCAAGAGCCAATAAGAACGCGCTATCAAATCCAAGGCAACATGGCGGCGCACGGCGACGGCGTCGGTGTTCGATCTTGGGACAATCTCGCCGGCTTCCCCGACGTTTTGTCACGCTTGAACCATCGCAGCCTTGGAAAATACAGTCCCCACCGCTCTCCAAAACGAAAAAGTAAGCACTGCGACCGGCGAACCGGATACGTCTCGCCGAGTCGGCCGGGTGGGGCGAGCGAACACGTCATCCCCTCTCCTCTTTCGGCTTCTGATTGGTCGAACGCACCCGAACGCACCGCAACGCTTCGGAAAGTTGAGCTAGTCTCTACTCGCTTGCGTCGCGCTACCGAGCGTTGCGGGAAGGCGCGCGTCGCTCTGCAAGCGACCGCGCCTGGCCGCGAGGACTCCGCAACGCACTCAAACGCGTTCAAACGCGAATGTGCGTATGGCCATTTACAGTTCGCTCTTTGACGAAAGTCCAGAGTTCTATCGTTCGTAATACGGCTTGAGCCGGACGACGTGCACCACCTCGGGTCATGGCTGGCGTCTTGCAGATGGGCGCGTTCCGTCGGGTAGAACTTCGTAGTTCAGATCGCTGAGGCGTCGGATGATTTTGTAGGGTCCGAAGTAGCGTTTGAGAAGCTTCTCGCTGAGACCATGGCGACGAATGGGAGTCCAGACCCAAACCCTGTTTCCGGGCTGGAAGTGGACGTCCCGACGACGAAGGTTGTAGCGGCCAGTGTCGACGTGTTGTTGGGCTTTAATCCGGAGTTTGGCGAGCTGACGGACTTCTGCCCTTTGGGCAACCACCTGGGCGTCGTCGCTTACGTCGACAGCCGGTTCGTGGGGCAACATAGCGTCCAGCATTGTCGTTACCTTGCGTCCATGCACCAGTTGAAAGGGTGTCACTCCGGTGGTCTCTTGTACGGCCGTGTTGTAAGGAAATGTGACGTACGGCAACACCACGTCCCATGTCTTGTGCTCCACGTCGACGTACATGGAGATCATGTCGGCGATGGTTTTGTTCAGTCTCTCCGTCAGCCCGTTGGTCTGCGGGTGGTAGGCCGTGGTGCGACGATGGCTGGTGTGGCTGAGACGAAGGACTTCTTGCGTCAGCTGGGCCATGAATGATGATCCACTGTCTGAGATCAGGACTTCAGGAGCGCCGTGCCGGAGGACGATGGACTCGATGAAAAACTTGGCGACTTCAACAGCCGTTCCTGGTGGAAGGGCTTTAGTCTTGGCGTACCGCGTGAGATAATCGGTTGCGACGATTATCCATCGGTTTCCTTGCGTCGACGGTGGGAAAAGTCCGAGTAAATCTATACTGATTTGCTGGAATGGGGCAGATGGCGGCGTAATAGGCTGAAGAAGTCCTGCCGGTCTCGTCGGTGGCTTCTTCCGTTGTTGACACTCGTGGCAAGATCGGGTGTCGTGGTGTACTGTCTTCGCAATCTTGGGCCAGTAGTACTTTTCGCGTATCCTTGCAAGAGTCCTGCTGTAACCAAGGTATCCCGCCGTCGTGTTGTTGTCGCTGAAGTTCTCCTTGTACAGTACGCCTTGTCGGATGGAGAAGGTTGGCAGTGTTCGTACAAAACCGCGGAGAACGGCGCTTCCTTGTCCCTCTAGGTGCTCGATGAGTGCTCGCAGCTCAGGGTCGTCTCGTTGGAGCGCTGCCATGTCACTGACATCCAGAGCGCCGAGGAAACACTCATCGTCGTCCTCTTTGGTGCAGGCAGGACCGGCCTCGGCTAGGGCCCTTGACAGGCAGTCGGCGTCAATGTGATTTCGGCCGGACTTGTACACCACGGTCATGTCGAACTCCTGTAGTCGTAGGCTCCACCGAGCGAGGCGTCCGGAGGAGTCCTTCAGATTCGCCAGCCAGCAGAGCGAGTGGTGGTCTGTGACCACACGAAAAGAACTTCTATGCAAATATGGGCGAAACTTTGTCATTGCCCATACGACAGCGAGGCATTCCTTTTCAGTCGTTGAATAGTTCCTCTCCGCGTTTGACAGCGTCCGACTTGCGTATGCGATGACTCGCTCTGCTCCCTCCTGCACTTGGACTTGTACCGCACCCAGTCCGGTGTTACTGGCGTCGGTGTGGATCTCGGTTTCAGCAAACTGGTCGAAATGGCCAAGAATTGGGGGCGTCTGGAGTCTTCGTTTGAGCTCGTCGAATGACCTCTGGTGTTCTTCTGTCCACTCGAACTTTACGGCGTCCTTCGTGAGGTGTGTCAGCGGTGCGGATAGCTTGGCGAAGTATCGAACAAAGCGCCTGTAGTAGGCACAGAGTCCGAGAAATCTTCTCACGGCCTTCTTGTCAGACGGCGGCGTAAATGCAGCTACGGCGCGGGTCTTCTCGGGGTCAGGTAGAACACCCTTGTTGTTCACGACGTGGCCAAGGAACTTTAGTTCCCCATAGGCGAACCGACACTTTGTTGGCTTGAGTGACAGGCCGGCGGTCTTGATGACTTGAAGCACGGCTCGAAGTCGTCTGAGGTGTTCGTCGAAATTTAGTGAGAATACCACGACATCGTCCAGGTAGACGAGGCAGCTCTGCCATTTCAGACCTGCCAGCACGGTGTCCATGACGCGCTGGAAGGTGGCTGGTGCTGTACAAAGTCCGAACGGCATCACTTTGAATTCGTACAGTCCATCGGGAGTGACGAAGGCAGTTTTCTCCCGGTCACGTTCGACGACTTCAATCTGTCAGTAACCACTCTTCAGGTCCATCGACGAAAAATATCGGGAGAGGCGCAGTCGGTCTAACGTATCGTCGATGCGGGGGAGCGGATAGACGTCCTTCGTCACAGCGTTCAGTCGACGATAGTCCACGCAGAACCGCAGGGCTCCGTCCTTCTTTACAAGGACGACTGGGGACGCCCATGGGCTCCTTGAGGGTTGAATGATGTCGTCGTCGAGCATCTCCTGGACTTTATCTTGAATCACTTTCCTTTCCTTTAAGGAGACTCGGTATGGCGACTGGTGGACAGGAAGTGCGTCGTCGTCGGTAACAATGCGATGTTTCGCCATTGGTGTTTGGCGAATCTTCGATGTCGTGGCAAAACAGTCACTGTATTCGGCAAGGAGATCAACCAGTTGCCGGCGCTTCGTAGCTGGGAGCTCGGGGTCGATGTCGAGCGGTGGCGGCGTCGTGCTCTTCTGCTGTGGCGACGAGGTTTCCTCGAAGATTGCGGTGACCACAGCTGGCGCCTGAAGCTCCTCGACGTGGCCCACGGTGGTACCCTTCGTTACGTGCTGCGGCTCCTCTCGAAAGTTCGTCCCAAGAACAGTTAATTGTACGTCTTTCTTGGAGATCCGTTACGCCTCTTGCGACACCAATTCCTTTTTCGAGGAGCAGTTTTACGCTGCCTTCCAGAAGAGCTTCACCGTGCATGGCTGCGTCGGTTCTAACGGTGACGAAAACACTGGACCGCGGCGGTAGGTTCACATGGTCGGCGATAACTCGGATCGCGGTTGACGTCGTGTTGGTCCCCACCGACGGTAAAACAGGTTTTCGCAGCGTCAACTGGTTTGCCCCGAGGTCGATGACGGCGCCATACTCGCAGAGAAAGTTCATTCCGAGGATAACGTCCCTCGAACAGTCTTGCAGAACGACGAACTTCACAGGGCACGTTTGACCGTGGATCTCGACGCGAGCAGTGCATCTCCCGACTGGCGTGATGAGATGTCCTCCGGCGGTTCGTATGTGGGGTCCATCGCACGGCGTCATGACTTTTCGCAGGCGTCGAGAGAGCCTCCCACTCAAGACTGAGTAGTCTGCTCCGGTGTCCACAAGTGCCGATGCGTCGTGGCCGTCAATTATAACGTTTAGGTTGTTGGACACCGATGCAGGGACGTCGTTGTTATCCGTAGCGTCGAGAGAGTGGGAGCGCCCCGTCGTTCTTGGAGGCTCTTTACGTCGGTCGTCTTCTGCAACTCCACCTCCAGGGGTTGCTGCGACTAGTTTCCCCGGCGAGGAGCGAGGGGCGACAGGCTTTCACGTCGGGGTCGGTGCATCGGCAAAGCTGGACGTCGCGGTTACGGCGACCGGAACTCTCGGCGGGACGCAGGCTCGGGGGACTGAGGTCGTTGCAGGTACTAGTCGATCTCCCGAAGGCGTTCACCATACCGGGGGCGCGGGTCGTTTGGGTGGAATCCGCGCAGCCCGAGTCGTCGGTATGGGCATCGGCCGTACACATGGTCAGCTTCCCCACAGTGGTCACACAGCGGGCGTCGGTCGGCCGTCCTCCAGACGTCTGTCTTCCTCGGCGCAGGTCACTCTGGGGGAACGTGCGCCTGATCTTCCTGTCGTCGGGGGTACTGCGGCGTTGGAGCGTCTCTTCGGGGCGGCGCCATGGCTTGGCGGGAAGCTTGCGGCGGTCTTCGGGCCATGGCGGCGTAGCTCAACGTCGGTTCCTCTGGTGCCACCGTGGTGACGGGAATCTCTGGTTGGAGCGCCCGATGCACTTCTTCTCGGACAGCCTCGGCGATGGAAATGGTTGGCGGACGGCTGGTGGTTGGCAGCAACCTTCGCAGCTCCTCCCGGACAACCTCCCGGATAATTTCGCGGATGTCCGTACCAGGCGCGTTTTCGCCGCTAAGCAGCGCGGTTGCAGTGACGCTTGGCTGCCGCTGGTAGTGGGAAGCGCGCGCTTGGCGGGCGCGCTCGATGTTTGTCGCCTCGCTGACGAAGGCGTCGACGGTTGCCGGTGGGTTGCGGACGAGGCCTCCGAAGATGTCGTTCTTCACGCCCCGCATCAAAATGCGCAGTTTCTTTCCCTCGGTGGCCTGAGGGTCGGCGCGGGAGCTCAGGCGGAGCACGTCTTCCACAAAGCTCGTGACGCTTTCATTTGGGCCCTGGGTATTGGTTCGCAGTAGGTCCTCGGTTCTCTCTCGGCGGTGGTGGTAGACGAACGTAGCCTTCAGATCGATCTTGAAAATGTCCCACGACGTCCAAGAGGACTCATGGTTCTCGTACCAGTGCTTGGCGGTCCCCTCAAGCGAAAAGTAGACGTTGTGCAGGCTCTGCTCGTCGGTCCAGCCATTGTGGCGGGCAACGCGTTCATACTGGTCAATCCAGTCTTCGACGTCTTCGTAGAGTTCCCCGTGGAAGGGGGCAGCCGTCCGCGGTGCGACGGGCATGTAGATGACGGGAGAAGCGGCGGGGGCTTGCGACTGGTTGGCCATCGTCGTTTTCTTCGGCTTGGGCTTGTCCAGCAGCAAACCGTACTCAGGATCCTCTCCCTTGGTGCGGCGGCTGGTCCGAGTTTCAGGTTCTGCGGTGAGTGGTCTTCTCACCAAGCCGGGAATCGGACTTGCACTGCGGGCCCTTAGAGGGGAACGCTGCACGGGCATGCGGTACCCAGCGCCTCCACCAAAATGTCACGGGTGGTGATCGAAAAATAGGAAATAAACAGGAAGAAATAAACGTTTAATGTGGAGAACTTGTGCCTAAAATAAAAGGGTACAAAGATAATAACAGAGCGTCGCGGGCGTCGAAGTCGGCGTAGCAGCACAGTTGAACGCTGGGACGAAACTGACCCCGCTCGCCTTGCGGAATCCCTTATGTACCCTCGTGGGTTTCTGGATCGTTCGGCGTAGAAGGTTCGGCGCGTAGAACATTCTGACCTCGAACAAGCCCGACATGGTTCTCGAATTTACCAGAACATTACTTTACAGAGTCAACAGAAATGCGCCTCCGCGGCCAGGAATCGAACCCTGGCTTTCAGCGTGGAAAGCACGCGCGATAACCGTTAGACCACGAGCGCGTTGCCTTCTTGGTCAGCTGCGCTCGCGGCACTATTATCTCTACTGGAATTTTGAGAAATACGAGAGGTGAGGTCCCGGTTGGTTCGAATAGAATTCTTTCCATGAAGGGTTCCATGCTAAGAACCGCTTTTCGAGCACGTTCACTTATATTTTCTTGCAGAATATCGCTAGCCTACTTAGTTGTATTACATTGGTGGTACCAAGATATTTGATGCAGAAATTTTTATAACTCCTACGTGGTCGGCAGAATGTTTAGTCGTTGGCAAGTATTTTTGTTCCTCCACTTCAGTGTGCAATATGCCAATATGTGACATAGCTGCACCAATAACGCCTTGATTTATCAAGGGCTCTTCAGTCCCCCTCAGTCTTCGTGAAACGACATCAGAATATTACCTCCGCTAGATGACAGATAGGTCCCAGGCCACACACCGAGAATCTGGCGATTGAGTACGACTGGCAGCCAAACGCTGACGACGCAGTCGTGTACAATTTGTGCCGTTCGTAGTCCGATGGCGGATATCGAACGTGAGCGGCGGCAGCTTTTCTCATAGAATACAATTCTACATGTAACGGTTTGACTCATTGATCGAAAATTTTTTTAACGCAGCTGGAACATAAACCGTGGCATTTTGCATGGCACAGGCATCACAATGGTAAATTCAACATAAGGATCAACATGTATACTGCATGTACTATTACTCCAATAACTAGCAAAGTTTCAAATATATATACTCACAGTTCGGGCGGTTAAAAAAAGAAGAATAACTCAGTTCGTAAAATGAAGTTTCCCGAAGGGAAAATTTCCTCATATTTAGGAGTGCTGTGGAGATGCTGGGGGTGCTAACGCTGCTAAGTTTCATACTGACACACCGTACTTTAGAGTTCAGCGAAAAGTGGTTTTGAAACATGTCATACTCGCCAGTGATGATTACAGGGAGGAGAATCGTTCACGACATCACGATTCGTCAGAAAGCCAAATCTTGATTAGGAGAACATTTCAGGCGTGCTCTTTATTTTGAATATTATCTCGGGTGCGCGCAACAAAAATCGTTTGATGCTTATCAATAGAGGTATTCAGTGAAATCAGCTTTTACACGTATAATTTTTAAGTTCAGTAATGGTCACATGGATCATAGTGCCATACTCTCCCGTTAGCTCAAGGTCGATTCTACGTGATGTACTTCCGGCTCAAAATCTCGCCGGACGACATTTGGATGCGAATTCCCCGTATTTGTTTCTACGCGCGCAAGCAGTGTTTTTCAGCCCAGTCGAGCTCAATAATGCCGTGATCGACTGCGTCTGCCAGTGTAGTCCGCGACGAAAAGGAAAGTCATCTCTTTCTGGATTCCTATGCGGAGAGCAAGTCCTCTGCTCCTTGCGCAGGGGTTGCGGTGACGTCAGAACAACGCCGTGCTCTCATTGGCTTTGATTGAAAGGATAGTGGATAGACCTGAATGCTAGATGCCTTGAGGTCTACCCACTATTTTTTTCCCATCAGTTAATAGGAGCTCGGCGTTCTGAAATGATCGCAAAGCCTGTGCAAGAAGCAGACGAACTTGCGCTCCGCATTGATACCGCTCTTTATTCCGACTCACGACGAGCCGGCGATCGAGAAGTCGACCCGTCAACGTTTTATAGGCCCCAGTAAATGCGACCCGGGTGACCCCGTATCGAAACTAATCGCAATAAACTTGCATTTATGAAAACCCAAATTTACTCATCCCCGAACGTAGTTAGTCAGTTCTGTCGTTGACGGAGCCCCTCGCCATGCTTCAGCGTTTTACCGACACCAAAAAAGACGCCAATAACTAAGCGTCTGCGTGCAAAAAAAAGACGAAGGTGGCGGACGCTTCTGATCAACATGGAGAACCGCATGCTTAACGGAAGGGAAAAGGCGTTTTGTGGAGCTGGTTTATACGCCTGTAGCTCTCAAGTTTTCTGGCAGCGTCCCTCGCGAGCAAAATAAAATATTTATAGGTCCCGTTCCGATTGCGCATTTTACGCTCCATCGCCTTGCTGAAAGGTGCTATGAAAAAAATCATGAACAAAGCACATGAAAGGGATACAGTCTTGGCGTTGGGATATGATCATAGCCTCCTATATACTGACAATGCCTGGCAGGTCGCCACGAGATGTGGGTGCCGAAATGGAAAAAGTGGAGCGTCAAACAACGGATGAGAGGAGAGTCACGTGACTGGCGCCCCGCTACGACGAGACGCCGAAGCACACTACTCCCGAGTAAACAAGTGTGTTTCGGGTCCTCGCCGCTGCAAAAGCTGTGCGATCACGACGAGGTCCCCCAAGAAATGACCCCTTGATGCTCGGTGCTACCAGATCCTCGCGTTTCAAATCTGCGACCGGGCACTCTATGGCTCCGTCGTCGAACTGCAAGGCTTTGTAAGTATAGAGGAGGCTATGAGAGGACGCTAAGGCCAAAAGGACTACATTTTTGTTGAATATATATCTATTTTTTGCGCATGAACAGAAGTTGCAAGACGCTAGCATTCCAACGTCGCACGTGCATGATCGAACGCTACAACGTCGCCTTTATTCGTAACACCAGTCCGCCGCTCGCCCTCTCGCGGACGAACGAAGATCCAGAGAAGCGGGGACGACGGCGCAGACCGCGGAAGGGACGGTAGGCCTTGGTGCTGCTGTAACCCCGTGGTTTTGCGGCGTGTTCGTGCATCATGCCGTTCTAACGAGAGAAAAAGAGAAGATAGAAATTGTTTTCCGCTTCGCAACTTTTAAAAGTCAACATGCTCGTGTTATTAACGCCCCGTCAACATCTACGTCACCTTTGATATGCCCCTACCTTGAATGCTTCGTGTTATTAGCCAAATAAATTATTTGAGCACACTGACCAGCGTCAGCGAGCAAGCGCACGGAAGATCTTGGAGAATCTATCCCCGTCTCTTCCGCCGTCTGGGAATGAGCCTACATTAGATGGTCGCGTCTCGTGGATACACTCGTGCCCCCTGGCCCAGCGCAACAGGCCTGATAGGTCTGTAGCTCCCAAGGTTTGAGCAGCGCTTCTCGCGAGAAAAATCATATATTCTTAGATCAACGCCTTTTTACGCACCTCACGTTGCTGAAATGCGCAATGAAAGAAAACGTGCACGAACCAGTTGAAAGAATTGCGTTCTTTAAAGTCACGAGCTGTGCACGTATTTGATCCCCGTATTCGAACGTGGGTCTTGCATGATCGAACGCTACAACGCCGCCTTTATTGTCGCGTCTTGCAGACTCAGAAGCCAACATTACATGGCCGCGTCTTGTGAACTCGCTCGTCCCTTTAGTCTAGTGGCGAGTGCAACAACTTTGTTGCCTTCTACAAGGAGTCATTGACCCAGTAAGTATGACGTCACTGCGGTAAACAAACTGTTGCTAGGGGCGTTGCTATGGACGAATACATGGGACTAGATTTCACTCTGAAAGAACCATCGTTCAAAATCGGACGTGGAATTTAAACGTCTAAAACGAATAGTTATAGATAGTCTAGATTTCATACTTACTACGACAGAAGTTAGCCGAGAATCGCCTGTTTATGAAATATTTGCGGAAGCAACCTCCGGTCCTTGAGACGTCTCGAGATATACCTACTGCAGACGACGAACGCTTACGGAATGACTGAAGTATGCCGTCTACAAATGTTTGAATCGTTTGAATTATTATACGATTTTGATATTCTATTTATTGAGAACATGGCAGCGCAAAGAAAACTCGTCACGGTCCTAAAAACAAATTGTATTTGCCTGCCATACGGAGTACTGCCTGACTAAAAAAAAAGCACGCGTTTAGAGATGTGCGAAAAATACAGCGACAGAGCATTTGTCGAGAACATCCTATCAAAGCAGCGCCAGGCCCTATTTTTGATTGTGCAGTTGGCGTGCATAAAAATGAAGGAGCAATTTTTCTGCCTCTAACACGATCGGTTTGAGAGATCACACTTCGCTTGACGGGATCGCAATATGTGTGTGTGTGTGTTTCGTACCTTCGTGTGACCATCACAATAAGAACATATCCTGCCGATTCTTTCTTCTGCAGTAAGACCACAAATAGTGAAATATCTAATAAAAATATCAAGTAAGTTATATGTCTGTTACGGACAGTTCGTTTAATCACACACATGTGCCCTGAAGCAATTTATGTAGTCTTTGAAGCGTGTGCTGGCTTGCACTTCGACATTGACGCACTTCATGTCGTATTCCAGGCAGCACAGGCCGTTGGACCAATATTGGGAATATCTTGTAAAAAGAAGGCCATCATCAGCCCATCGTTTACTCTTTGTATCCAATATTGGAAATGTCTTGGAAAGATAGGGCCGTGATTGGCCCCCTTTATTCTATCACCAATAATGCGAATTCATTGGAATCCCATTGGCTAAATTGGAAACCACTTCCAATGTTGTGCCAATGAGCCTCCAGGTCGCCCAATATTGGACGGTCATTGGCAAACTAACGGACCAAATTGGATGCCAATTCCAATTAAGTTCCATTGGGATTCTAATGTTGTTTTAAACTGGGCACTCAGTGGCACTTCATTGGATAAATAGGGCATAATTTGTAATGAAGCGCCAATGGGCTTCTAATATTTTCCAGTATCGTGCAGTCATTGGCATACCATTGCATAAATTGGACATCATTTCAAATAAAGTTCCCATGGGTATCCACTATTTTCAAATGTTGGGCAGTCATTGGCACCCCATTGGATAAATTGGATACCGCTTCGAATGAAATGACAATAGGCTTACAATGTTTTCCAATATTTCGCTGTCATTCGCACCAAATTATATAAATTGGACTCCATTTAAAATAACGCGCGAATGGGTATCCAATGTTGTCTAATATTGGGCCGTTATTGGCACCGCATTGAATAAATTGGATATAATCTCAAATAAAGTTCCAATTAGATCCAATGGTGTCCAATATTGGTTAGTTATTGGCACCACGCAAGTTAGTGCCAATAGGCTTTCAATGTCTCCAATTTTGGGCAGTCCCTGGCACCCCACTGGGTAATTGGAAAACCATTTCCAGTGGAGTGCTGACAAGCTTGCAAGGTTGGAAAATATTACTTAGTCATCGGCACCTTACTAGATAAGATGGATACTACTTCGTATGAAGTGCCACTGGGCTTCCAATTGTGTCAAATGATGGACAGTCATAGGCCACCCATCGGATAAATTAGATACCACTTCCCATGGAGTGCTGAAGTGCTTCCAATGTTGTCCAATAATGGGCAGTTATTTGTACCCCACTGGGTAAATTGGATACCAAGTTATAATAGATTTTCAATGTTTGACGATTTTGGAGTTATCGACATTCCTTTTAATAAATTAGATACCATTTTTAATTAAGTTCGTAGGTTTCTAATCTCGCTCGCTATTGGGGAGTCATTTATATTAAAATGACAATCTAGATACCCCATTCAATAAGCTATCAAAGGATTTTAAAATTGTAGAAGATTGGTACATCACCGTATCCGCAGAATCACTGTTTTCTAATTGCCTTAATATGTTGAACTATACTCGAATTTTGATGGGGAACTGTGATGACTTTTGGAATATATTTCTAATGTTGCACAACAGTACAAATTCAAAGGACAACCGGAATCATGATCTCCTAGTTGCCGCTCAACATTCATATCAGAAATTGTTTGAAAACCCTCAGTTTCACACCGTGTCAATATCGGACCAAATAAATGTGCTGCATTGACGTTTCCACGAAACATGTTCGGATCTCTAGTTCAAGCGTCAACCTCTTTGCTCTAAGTTACGACAAAACTAGGTAAGACGTTCTGTGAGCCATCATATTTCGTCGGAGACTTGTGGCCTAAACGCAAAGCTAGCTGCGCTCGTAAGGGGATCCGAAACTCCGCTCTTCTTCGCAGCGTTCACCCGATTGTGTCTCCTAAGTTGCAATGAATCACTTAAAATTCACCCCAGCTGCGTAAAGCGCGGTTCAAACAGACCCGGAATACAAATACGGATGCCGGAACCCGTAGTGACGTCAGCGCTCTCTCCGTACGGGCGGTGCCGTAATTACGGCTTCCGGCATCCGGAGTGAAGAGTTGAAAATTTTCAACTTTCTCCTTTCCGGGTCGTGACATAGGTTTCCGTATGTTTTCCGCGGCAAATCAGCGCGGCGTACTTCCCTCCTCCGCCCTCCTTGCCACCGGCGTTCACGTGGTTCCACGTGCCAGTCAGTGTTGCCGAGTCGTGGCAAATTTCCCATATTGTAGGAAAAAGTATGACAGCTAGGGAAGAAGGAAAAACAGAATTTAAACACATGTAAAACGTGAGAAATGTTGTTTAATAAAAACAAAATCACAGAAATTTCGTCATTTTCTTATTACACCGAACAAGGCAAAGCTATTCAGACATTTCGCTGTTTTGAAGAGATCGCATTCACCACGACTGACACCATCATGTGCGTGCTATCCGCCTGCCGGTAGAGTACTGCCGGTTCGCGCGTTTTCCTCACCGCTAGCTACGCACACACTGTAAAGACTCGGGGCTTGTCCATGTAGTCGATCTCCGCTGGAGCCATGCGTCGCCCAGGACATCGGGCAGAGTGTGTAGCGAGCCAGGGTGTCTCTTCTCAAACTGTTTCTTTACATACTATGTACAGTCTGCCGTTCGGCATGAGAACAACGTGAGAACACGCAGAGGGAGCGTAAAACCGCTCTTTTTATTCGCAACTCCAGCGCGCCGCTCGCCCTCCCGCGGACGAACGGAGAACCAGAGGAGCGGGGACGGCAGCGGCGGCGGCGGCGCGGAAACGGTGGCAGGGAATGTAGGACTTGATGCGTGGAGCCGTTTTAACTTAAAAAGTGAGCGCTTTAAAAAAGGAATTCTTGTGCTCCGCCTTGCAACAGCCTTGCACCAAGGACCGGGAGGTCTAATTTCATTAGGGACTTTTCGTGTATCGCATACGCTGCGGATTTCTGGTCTTGTGCAGGGCCGCCAGCTCAATCTGTGCTTAACGTGACGGAAAACGCTCCCGCTAATAATGAAGAACTGTATAGTACGGTCTACGGAAAGTCTATTCTTTGCCATAATTAGGAGAAAACTCGTCGCGCAACGGTATGTCGAGCAATACAAATCGGGAATGGGTTTGCGTTTAAGGCCGTTCCAAGGAATATGACCATTTATTCCAAGCACTTTTAAAAGACAGAATACCCGTACTTGCTTTCAGGTAATTACAAAGCAGAAAAAGAAATGTTCCAAGCATTTTAAGCGCGTCTGTGTTAGCCAGCCGTTTGTGACGAGAGCTTAGAACGCGCAGTTTTGGCCAGGGGGACCGCAATGTTGCAAATAACACGGTACAACAAATGTACGGTATATTAAAATATTTTTTTTTTGACAGAGCAATAAATAAAACCCCTAAACATGCCGATTATGTTAATAGACAGTTTGTGCATAGCGTACGACACCCCTAAACTTCAGTTGGGCGTACAGCGCACTGACGTTCAACCGGCGCTACCAACTTTCACGAGCGGCTTGATAGGCGAGTTGTGCAACTTATTAAAATAGCTTAAGTAGTTGTAAATGACTGTAAAAAAAAAGAAGAAAGTAATCGGGGTTTTCTTGGCCCTACTGCAAAACCGCGGTGTTTTTTTTTGTCTTTTTTTTTTTTTGTTCTGTTTTTCCGGATTCTTTGTCATCAAGCTTCTTGTAAAAGTTGGGGCCGTCAGTTTGACCTCAGTGGGCTGCACGGCGAACTGAAGTTTTGGAGTGTCGTATATGTGACAAGAAGTGTAAGGACTAAAACATTTTTTTTTTAAGAGTGATGAGCACGGCGACGCTTCTGGCGCGCACTGAAAATTGTGCTTCAAAGGCGCAGCGCTAGCTGGCGGTTGTAATGCTACACCGCATGGTAGACTGCGGTAATAAACTTTTTATCAATAACCATAGGGCAGTTTGATTACGTGTTGCAATACACTAAAACCGAGACGGCAAGCAGCGATCTGAGAGGCTGTGACGCGAAGACATCAATACTGTGTATTGCTGCTCTTCCGAAGCTTGACGGTCACCGTTCGCAATTCTCTTTTTAGTGCACTAATGGCCACGCAAAGCGCAAGCATACCTTCATCACCTTCGAAAATATTCTGCCACAAACACTAACGTGGCCGGTGCCTAAAACGCGCTCGCTCACCACAAAGCTTCGCACTTTGAGGCTTCCACAACTTTTAAATAACAGCATGCTCGTTTCCTTAACGTGCATCAGCAACTCCGTCACCTGTAATATGATCCCTCCCTAACCGCTTTGCATTTGTAGACAAATAAATCATTTTTAGCGCGCTGAACAGCGTCAGCGAGCAGGCGCATGGGATATCCCGGAAAATCTATCCCCGTCTCTTCCGCCATCTTGGAACTACCGACCCGCCACCTATAGGGCGTTGGAGTTGCGAATAGGGTCCCCCTTCCCTACGTCCCTAGGCCAGGACGCCGTTCCCCAACTGGTCAGGCACCGCCCACTCGCACGCACACGCACACACAGAGGATAAGTGCTCTTCCGGTTCCTCCAGGCTTGTAGTGGCAGCCGTTTCTTTAGTGACGCTTGAGATTTGGCCTTGCTCCTGGAATCTAGGTCGAGGTGACACCGAGAAGCTCATTCCCAAACGTCCGGGCACCGCCTATGAGCACGCCCAAACGGACACACCGGTTAATCATTTTGTTGGCTCTAAGAGAGCACGAACGCCCGGAGGATACCGTCCCCCTCCCTAGTCGGGACGGAGAAGACCTTGGACGCCGATATCCGGGAAGTTCCCGTTCACGGCTTATCTCCTTCTTTCGGCTTAGCAGGGATTACCGTGGCCGTTGGTTCCTGCTTGGACGCCTCAAAGAGAACGCATTTCCGTTTCAGCACCCAACTTGAGCCGGTATCGACGACGGCTTGTCTTGCTCTTTTGTCGACAGTACCAGGGCAGCGGGGAAAATAATCCCGGCTTGAGATTGTCAGCGAAAGGCGCGTCCTCGGGAATGTTACAAAAGGGGTGGCGATCCGCGTCCAGGTCCGGCCGCGAAGGTCGTTCGTTACAACACGTCCTCTCTCAGTGCGATAGATCATAGATTGCACAGTGGATAGGGTCCCTCCAACATCACGAAAACGAACAGGCGGTTTTATTTTAGTTTAGTTAATGGCCAGCTTGCCTTCATTTAGTACCCCTGCTTCATTCAACCAATGTAGAGCGCGAAAGAGAAGGGGAAGGGAGACCAGTTTGCCGAATGTCATTTTCTACCTTTCATAATTTCTGCGATGCAAATTTCTACAAAACAAAAACATATGTGAGGTGTTGCTGTATTTAAATATACTTGGCGTCATACGTATCTTAAAAACGACTTCTGTCAATAAAATGGTGTTGTGGGGAAAAAAGGGAATTTTCGCCGCTCGACGCGGGAAAGGCCGATTGGCAGTGCGGCAACACTGGTGCAAATGCCTCAGACGCTCCGTGCTTGCTTGCAAGAAAGGCTGCGACGATGAACTTCCCGCCTGTCTCCGACGCGAGGAAAGCTGCTGAAGCTGCAAGGAAAAGTGCCGCTGCCGCGAAGAGGGCTGAAGTGGCCGCTGCGTTTGACGTGCCCGAGAAAACCTATAGATTAATTCAGCTAGTTCAGCGGTACCCCTGGATCTACGACAGATATCGTAGCGACGACAAGGACCAGGACAAACAAAAGAACTCGATACTGCTTTTAATAATTTATTCACATGGTTTCGGAGACAGGGGAGGTGGCTGCAACCCGATGAAACGGCATCTTCAATGGAAATATGAGTGGGCTCTAGAAAGGCCGTTTGTAGAGGGAGGCAGTGGTTGGCTTGCTGGCTGCAAAGAGACCGGAAAGGCAGTGGGATGTTATTCATAAGCAAATGTGCTCCGCTTCCAGCTTTGAGGGCATATGAAGCAACTCATTTGTTCATTTTTCTTTTTTTATACACAATGTGTTACCAGCCTCAGGCACTCTGTGACCCACAAAATGCCATAGGCGCCCCCCCTCCCCCCCGAAACAAAATCCTGGCTACGTGCCTGGCTGCAACCATTGTGCGTGCGAGTTACATCCGGCACTTAAAAGGTTAAAAAGGTCAACGACACCGGTACGCACTGTAGATGAGAGTTTTTAGGCAGTACTGTATGACCGCTAGCCTAGGGTCTTTAACACCCGTCACGCAATAGTCAAACACGAACGTCTGCTGGTACGATGCTCATCCAGATCCAAACGGGCAGGGGTGGGGATTGAACCCAAGATCACTCGGTTTTGCAGCGCGAGCTTTCGTGCAGAATTCACTCAAAAGCAGCTTGTAAGCACGCATCCTAGCTAGCACAAGGGACAAGGATGCACAACGGGCTTCCGTCATACATGCACTCGGAGGAGCACAACACCGTGACCAGATTTAGTGAACAGAAAGAGTGTGTCGTATGAGGTGCACATGTGCATGCCATTGCTATTTTTTGATAGCACAGATGCAGTAAAATCTGACAAGCGTGTGACTGTTACGAAAGCTGCTCTCGTGATCCTGCCGCGTTAAAAATTATATAAACGTGGTTTCACTGCGGGAGCGCACGCTCCACGTGAGTATTCCTGTGAGTGACGCGCGGGCCCACGTGGAACGCCACTTGATATAGACCGTTCCATTAGGGTCATAGCAGAGAGGGTAAAAGAGAAAAAAAAATGCACTCCCCCTCTCCCCCGCAAGCTGTTCGCTCCGCCGAGTGGGCTGTAGCTAGCGTCCGGCTGGCGTGGAAACTCTGTTTAAAATCGCGTCATTTTGGAACTTTCAAGCGCAGATGCGCAGATTTTGCTATGCCAGTTATCGTGTAATACTATGCTAGATAAAAAGACTCACAGGGTCCAAATGCACTGTTACCTGCGTGCAAATAAAAAACAAAAATAGGGAAACTGTGTCAGATTGGCCGGTCTCTTTTGCGAAAAGAAAATCCGGTTGTTGTACCTTTTTTACTATACAAAAGTTCGTACTGGTGTAGGCCTTTAGCGACCATGAGTGGAAGTCTGAAATAATAAATAAAAACGTGCTCTCCTGCCGCAATACACGCAGTAGTTGAGGGTAGTACTGCCGGCTGACTCAACTGCTATTTAAGTAACGGAAGAAAGATATGCTAGTTTATCATTTAGCAAAATAGAACAACAGAGAGCTATAGGCTGATTTTGGAGTAGCCACAACTATTCTAAGAACGCGAACCACTTCACAACGGGTGCCACGAGCGAGAGTTCGGTGTTCGGTAGAGCCCGCCGATACAGCCCAAAGATGGAGAACGGCAACCTCCCGGTTTGTCGTCTGCTAGCGGAGTCGGCGGCGTGCCCTCTCTCTCGTTTTACCCCGCCGAACCCGCTGAACTTCCCGGATGTGTGGAGAGGGCGCTCCGGTCGAACAAAATGGTGCCGCCCAGAGAGCGCTAAATGGAATGGTCTATATAACATGAAAATAATCCAAAATAAAAAGCAGCATACCTGGCTCGTGACATTCGGAAGCACTCGAAAAAGTCCCGGCCGTCCGGGTCTTCGTACATCTGTCTCACGATGGTGGCATACGAGCGTTTTTCGAGACTTCAGGAGCTCGCGGACGGCTTTTCGCTTCTTCTTTTTCTTCACGTTCCGTAGGTACTGCTCACACGCAGCCGCGAAAGTAGTCAGCCGACGCCAGTTGATAGTTCTTGGATATGCGACGTACCTCACTACACAAAGGTTCATAAGTGAGGCAATTTGAGCTTCGTAGCCAAGAGCCTGCCGACACGACGCTATCATGAAACGACGCGCCAGTACCGATTAGACGGAGCGCGGCCGCACAAGCGGCGACGACACCGCTTGACGACAGCCGTTGATTGCTTGCCTGGGGAGCCGCCGTGACGCCAGCTCCCGTATACGGGGGCCCGTGCCGCGCGCCGTTCAAATCAAACCGTGACGTCAGCTCCCGTAAACGGGGGCCGGAAGTGATTACGTCAGTATGGGTTCCGGCCCCCGGATTCCGTATTCCGAGTCTGTTTGAACCGCGCTTAATTCTTGTCATTTTCACGTGCCGATGGGCACGAATTAGTTCACGCTTCGTTCTTGATTTTAGCTGCGACTGCGCACTTTCTCGACAGTGGCGGGCTGTCAATAGGCCTGTTGCTCTCGGCCAGGAAGCGCGAGGACGGCTGCACCGAGCATAAAGGGGCACTGCAGCGTTCGGTTATGCACGAGTGAATGTCCTCTAGAATCGTGCGTCAGCGTCTGTCTACGGGCGAACACTGTGCACCTCAAACGCACAAACAAAAAATGTTAAAAGAAGAACACAACAAAATGCAGCTTCAGCTTTCGCTGTCCTATCAAATCGATAGGTATGCTTTTATTATAGCTCGCGTTCCTCTTATTTTCTTTCACACTTTTTTATACCCACCAATAAAATTATTCCAGCTTAGCGTCCGGGAGCAACATGAAAAGTAATGACGGGCAACCGAAATGCGACCCGATGAATATTCCATTTTTCTCATAAGAGGCGATCTCCAAACTTGAAAGCTACAGGCCTATAGAGGGGTCCTAGCTGCCTAGCATTCCCCGCGTCACCAGGTACAAATGGAAGGGACAAAATGGAGACTCAGTAGACACTCCAATATCGGATACGCGTTCCAGCGGACCTAATCGCGACCTTGGCTTGGATTGCGAAACCCTTGACAACGCTTCGAGGAAAACAATCGGCGTGCGCAGCGGAGATGTGATACGGACAGTCTTGCTTTCAGATCGAGCACGGACGTCCACCGAAGGCAATCGGCAACGGCGTGGTCAGGTAAGCAGTTGTCAACTGAGGGAAGTTTCTTTCGGATTAACCTATACCGAGGTAAGTTAGTGCCGGCTTTGAAAGTGGCACGTGCCTTGGACGCCCGTGTGTGTCTTTTGTTTATTTTTTGAGAAAGTATGGGTGTACTAGATCGTTGCGTGTATTTTTCGCGTTAGTTTTCGGAATGTCGTCTTAAAAGGGACAAGTTAACCGGAATGTCATCTTAACAGGGCATATGTTGTTTTCGCAATCATAGAAAAGGGAACGAAACAAACATACGATGAGGTGAGCACAGCTGCCGTCTCACCTGTTTTCTTTGATGGCCTCTTTGCTTTCATAAATCAATCAGATTGCCGTTCAGGTTTTAATTGAGGTTCTGCCTCTACTGATAAGTCCAGTACAAACCTTGAACCGCTCGTGGGAAGTTATCTTTGAAATGAGATATTCAAAAGCTTCGATTTTGTTTTGCATCAATCACCGATTGGCCACAAATTTCTTTGTCCGTCCGTACACTATTAAAAAGAACCATTAATTCTAAAAGAAAAGCAGCATAAACCATGCCCCGCCTTTAGCCATTGCGCCCAATGTACTGTTTCCGTTGAAAAAGCATGAAGTATACGTTGGAAATGAAAATGAGCTATCTAGGTAATGAGCATCGATTTCCCCCCATGACTAACGTGGACCTTACTGAACATTCTCTGTGTGCTTGCCGCAACTTCTTCGGACATTGAGCGTGTCTAGAGACGCATTTCTTTTTCATCGAACTTTATTATTTTGCAAGAGCACATCGCTACGCGAACCGCAGCGCGCAGAACGTGAAAGACGACAGCCCCGACTCAAACGAATCGGTTCCAGCTGCCCGTTGGGAAACGTCTTGATTTACGGCGTGCTCCTACTTCAAGTCAGCTGTTTTGCAACGTACGTTGCAAAACAGCTACAGGCTACTCAATGATAAGATACAAATCGATGATGCATTGGGATGCTGAAAACAACTGTCGCTCCCAGGTTTTAAGAACGCGAGACAAACGACCTGCATGACAGCTAGCTAGTCGATCTGCCAATCGTGACTTCTTGTTGATAAACTTGAACGCTCGTAGTTTAGTAAATAAAGTTGACACACTAGAACATGTTTTGTTATCATATAGCCCTGATGTTGTTGTCATCACCGAGACTTGGCTACATGGTGATATTGATGATAATGAGATTTCTCCATTGAATTATAAGGTACACCGAAGAGACCGAGGGTCACGTAACGGTGGCGTGGCGATCCTAGTCAAGTCTCATGTTGATTGTAGCCCTCTGCTTAATCAAATTCCAGACCACGAAAGTCTGTTTTGTCAAATTAAATGGCCCAGTAACCTGATCATTGTCGGTGCTGTATATCGTCCACCAGGTGCACCTATATCATTCATGGAAAAGTTGTATGATTACGTGGAAGTTAATATTAAACATAAATCACATGTTGTAATAGCAGGCGACTTCAACCTGCCGGGCATCTGTTGGGAAAAACTTGCACCAGGTACTAGCGATATCAAACATTCTGAAATTATTCTCGACCTCGCTTTTAATTTTGATTTCACACAAGTTGTCCATCAGAGTACCAGGCACGGCAGATCTGCTGACACAAGTCTGGATTTGGTATTTTTGAGTAGCGACCTATCACATTATGACGTCTCAGTGTACGAAGGACTATCTGATCATGATTTAGTTAGCGTAACTTGTCATTTGAATTCAAATAGAGCATCAAGAGAACGTACTGGAAAGTTTGAAAGGGACTTTGAGATGGCAAGTGACGTTGACATTTTAGACTACCTTGAGATGGCTTTGTATGAGTTCGAGCGCCCTAGGCCGGTAGATAAAATGTGGGAGGACTTTACACGAATTGTTAACTATTGCATTAAATGTTATATTCCCCTAAGGCTAATTAAAAAGAAGCAAAACCCATGAATCACCAGGGAAATTTTGCATCTAAAAAGGCAGATAAAGGGAAAGCGTAAAAAGAAGTTAGCTAATAAGCAAGCAATTGCGTGTTTATCTGATAAATTAAAGGGTCGCCTACGTGCATCAAAGCAATAATATTTCACTGTCACTATGCAAAATTTCATGAAGTATATATTAAGTATATATCAATGGACCCCAAGCAATTTCGGCGTTATCTCCCAAGCAATTTTGGCGCTATCTCTCTCCCTTAAAAAAAAACCCATATCTTGTGCCTGTGGCATGTGTCTGCAATACTCCCTTCGGGGATTTGCAGTGTTTGAAATAAATAAATCAAATCTTGAAGTTGACGGTGAGGTCGTTAATAATCCAGAGGTTATGGCCAATGTATTCAACACTTTCTTTCGGCCCGTGTTCTCAAGTAACGTGCCTAAATTTCCTGGTCACGATGTGAGAGGCGGTGTTTGATACAACGGACCTATAATGACAGATATTTCTATTTCAGAAGAAGGCATTTTTTTTCTTTTGTTGGAACTTAAAGTGCATAAGTCTAGGGGACCCGATAACATTCCAAACGCATTCTTAAAAGGGTACGCCCTGAGTGGGTTTCAAAATATCTAACGCTTATCTTTAAAGTTTAGTTATCGCAAAGTTCCGTTCCCTCCAACTGGCGGTGCTTTAAAGTCGTGCCTATTTTTAAAGCTGGCAACAAATTATCCCCAACCAAGTATAGGCCAATATCTCTGACGAGTACCAGCTGTAAAATAATAGGACACATTGTCTCAAAGTCATTATACCACCACTTAGAAAACAACAACCTTCTCTATAAAAACCAACACGGCTGTAGACGAAAACTTTCAACGGTTACCCAATTAAGTGAATGCATTTACGACTTTTGCAAATCTATTGATGCCGGGGGGATAAAACTGACGCAATATTTCCAGATATGGCGAAGGGTTTTGATCGAGTCCCGCATAAACACTTGACAAAAAAACTTAAATTAATTGGAGTCAGCTCGGAATTGGTTAATTGGATAAGTGCATACCTCAAGGAAAGAAGACAATTTGTTGAAATAAATAGCACGGCATCTAGCGTTTTACCAGTATCATCGGGAGCCCCACAGGGTTCCGTTTTGGGTCCGGTTTTATTTTTAATATATATTAATGACATTGCGCAAGCCATTGATGATTCTATTACGGTACGATTATTTGCCGATGACTGTCTTCTGTACACAGATATCAAAATTAGCGAGGATCAAACTAATCTGGACAGCGCTCTACAGAAAATTGGGTCATGGTGCCAAGAATTGGGGATGGTGATTAATATTGACAAAACTGTACTCCAAAGGATATCAAATAAGAAAAATATTCTACATTATGTATACACAGTTAACGGGACTCCTTTAAGAGAAGTGAATAGCTATAAATATTTGGGTGCAACAATTGAAAATAACTTAAAATGGGGGAGCCACGTCAACAACATCTGCTGTTCTGCTAAGCGTACATTAGGATACTTGAAAAGGAATTTTAGATATGCGACTATGAGTGCCAAGCTGATGGTCTACGAAACAGTCATACGACCAGTATTAGAGTACGCAAATGTAATATGGGACCCCCATCAGAAAAGTCACTTTCAGAAATCAGAGAACTTACAAAGACTTTCAGCTCGCTATATACTCTCCAGATATAGACGAACCGACTCTGTCACTGGAATGTTAAAACAGCTTGACCTTAACCTTTTAAACGCCGCACTGTGACGCAATGTTCGAAACACTAAGATGGCTGTTGATAATTCACATATGGCTTCTGAATTACATATGAAAAAAAAGCAAAATTAACAATCACTAGGCATGTTTTTTTGCATGTTCCATTTTTGGAACATAGGCATTTCCAGTATCCCAGGTAGCACACCATGTCGGCCGATACTGGGATTACGTCGGCCAGTACCGGTAGCTGTACGGCGGATCCCGGCCAGGGACGCCGGTAAGAAACCGATCCCGGCCGATATCGGGGACTCGTTGTCTAAACTGGCCAGCGCCAGCCGGAAAGTTCCCGATGCCGGCCGACATCGTTTTCTTGCTGTAGTCACCGGCCAGTCTAGCCGTGGAGTTTCCGGTGACTGGCCGATATCGTTTTCTTGCTGTAGTCGCTGGCCAGTCTAGCCATGGAGTTTCCGGTGACTGGCCGACATCGTTTTCTTGCTGTAGTCACCGGCCAGCCTAGCCATGGAGTTTCCGGTGACTGGCCGATATCGTTTTCTTGCTGTAGTCACTGGCCACTCTAGCCATAGAGTTTCCGGTGACTGGCCGACATCGTTTTCTTGCTGTAGTCAGCGGCCAGTCTAGCCGTGGAGTCTCCGCTGACTGGCCGACATCGTTTTCTCTCTGTAATCACCGGCCAGTTCAGCCACGGAGTTTTCGATGACTGACCGACATCGTTTTCTCGCTGCTTTCACAGGCCATTCGAGCCATGCAAGTTTTGATATGTAACCGACATGGCTTTTTCGCTGATATAGAAACTATATGATGGTTACAAATGACCGTTAGGTTGGACATGTCTTCAATATGCTAAAAGGTGACACCTAATATTATCCTTGGCCTAGTATTAACGCCGCATCATCCTTGAACCAGTTAACAAAGGCTTATTTCAGTTTTGTTAAAAAAGACGGGATCAAACATGGCTGTGGAATGAAAATTCAATTTGGTTTACATCTATTAATTTTTTAGAGAGCAGCTCTTAGACGCCCGTTTCCGGCTTGAGCGGCATCGCCGTCGCAGTCGCCGTCGGCGTAACCACGCGTTGCATTATGGGAAACGTCCCATAATGCAACGCGCGGGTCTCACTCATGACCCGCGCATTGCATTATGGGGCCTTTCCCATAATGACGGCGTGTGCGCGTTGCATTATGGGAAGCGTCCCATGATGCAACGCGCGGTCGGCGACGGCGACGCCAACATCGCCGTCGGCGTAACCGCGCGTTGCGTTATGGGAAACGTCCCATAATGCAACGCGCCGTCTCATTTGTGACCAGCGCATTGCATTATGGGAAGCGTCTCATGATGCAACGCGCGGGTCGGCGACGCCAACGTCGCCGTCGGCGTAACCACGCGTTGAGTTATGGGAAACGTCGTATAATGCAATGTGCAGTCTCATTCGTGACCCGCGCATTGCATTATGGGACGTTTCCTATAATTACATCACAATTGACGTCACATGTGACGTCACAAGGGTCCCGCACGTTGCATTATGGAAAAAGTCTAATGATGCAACGCGCGGGTCACTCGTGACCTGCGCGTTGCATCGTGGCGGCGAAACTTGCTTTCGATGAGTTGGGCATTTTTACTGCGGCACTGCACTTCCGTAGAAATTTCCACATGTTCTCAACGGCAAGTCTCAGGGCTTACACAGGGTTTTAAAGAGCTTCTTCGACGATTGACTACGAACGAGTAGAAAACGTGTCTTCAGCATGTTGCCGCCAGCCTCCGAAACGCTCCAAAAACGCGATTTTTCAACATGCAAAATCGCCGATCGGTGGCTTCACTCTCGTGCTGCAGCTGCAGCGACCAAGCGGGGATGCGCGATCCAGCCCTTTGCCCAGGCAGATGCCGAGCGCTCCGCGCAAGCGGTCGTTCAGCGGTCGGCCTCAGTAAGCGATCCACCCAGTTGCACGCGCTGCCACCGCTTTCATAGCGTCTGCCCTCGCTTTTTAACAGTTTCGGTTCCCATTGCTATTTTGCTGAAAGCATGAAGTTCTGATCGGAACTTCATGCTTTGATAAAATGTCCTGCCGTCGTGGCGCTGTACGTTTTGCAAAGGGGCTGTTAAGCAATACCAAACACGCATGCCGTAGAGCGACCGTCATCTCCGCAGGCGAGTTAAATCTGAGGGGAATTTGTCGTATTGTCTTCTAGCAAACGACATACCTAGCTCTTCATCCGAATAGGTGTGCACAACGTCTTCGACGTAACGCCATATCTTGGGCCTCTTCGCTGGCAAGGCGAATGAGTCGGCAAAGACTTCGCCGAGAACGGCTGCCTCGTCGTCACTCGAGCTGGAGCTAAGCTGGTATCTTCGTCGCTGTCGCTGATTTCGCTGCTACTGCGTTTTATTAGACGATGTCAGCGCCGCAGTATGCTCGGGCCAGTCGGTCATGACAAGAGGAGCGAAAGCAAGCACAGCAAGAGAGCCCACCCAGCAATCGAAACAAAAAAAACAGCGAAACTCCTTCATTCCCCCGCGGCAACGTTGATAACGAAACTGAAATGTTGCGAGTGACTATAGATCGTACTCCCCCGAAAAAGGCTGCGCGGAGAACTACTCCGGGTCCGAGCGGTCTGTCCGAGGAAGACACAGTTTGTTCGGCACATTCGTTTTTTACATCATTCTGCATGGTCGTAATCGAAACATCACGTGCACCCTATATTCAACCAGAAAGGGTCACTACTTCCATAAACCCCTGCGTGCAACACGGCGCGCGTTGCTCTTCGGGAACTAGTTGGCCAGGGAGGAGAGTGGTATGGTTTCGGTTTCGATCGGCAGCCTGGACTATTAACGGCCGTGATCTCACGTTTTTTGGTCTCGAGAGCATCATTTTTGGTCTCTAAACTAACCTAAATGGCCAGACCTCGAATCTATAGCACAAGCCCGAGACGTATAGCTTGCCTTCACACATGCTTGTTGTATTTTTATACTCTATCGAGCCTTTCTCTTTGCGTTTCGAGATATATGTGAACGAGCCAGTGCTGGGAATCTCGACGCTGCGTAGCTCAGGTATCTTGCTTGTGCACGAGTCAACAAGCTGTAACGACCAATAAGTTTGCATACATCGAGCTCGCACCTTTACAGCTGGTCAGGAAGTTTGTTTGTTTTATGCGTCCATAGACGAAATAATATTTTTTGCAACTACTGTTTTTCTTAATACGTCTGAGTACGTGAGGTAAAACTTGGAGGCACCATTGAAAAGCTCAATTTGAACACACATCTTATCTCTTATCTGTACTGACTGCACGAAGCTAAGTCCTCACCCGCTTGCATTCCGCTAATATTCAACATCGCGTATGCACATAAATTTTTTCTGCAATCATATAGGCACATTCCCCCACACAAACCGTTTTAAGAAAGCAAAAGTCGAGCAATTGTGTGAAGAACGTCGCACCGTTCGCCGGAAGTGCGTCGGACGGGCGTGAACCTCTATGCGGTGTGCCAAAGGAACGAAATTATTCAAAGCGCATTTGACGGTTGGTAATGGCCGTAATATTTATGTGTTTGCTTTCTTCCTGACTGAGTATGCCGAGATAATTTCAGACACACCGTTTAGACACAAATCTTGGGCGTCAGTAAAAGCTCGTCCAAAAAGGCTTAGCGAAGAGTAGGAGACGCTTGTTAGAGCCTCCGTCGTAGCTAGCCGACCTCAGCGTTTGCGAAGACCTAATCTCCTATCAGCGTAAAATTTGAGTGGGCGATATATGATGACACGAGGAAGACACCATAGTAATTTGTGTGCAAGGAAATTGCCCCAGTTTTCGTTTTGTCAACCATTTCGTCGTTTAACCTGAGACTGGTTTTTTTTTTTTTTTTTTTTTTTTGAAGAGCAGAAGTAACAGAAAAAAACAGACAGGTCTCAGGGTAAACGACGAAATGGTTAACAAAACGAAAACTTCCACCAGCTAGCCTGTACTTTGACTCTTTTCTCGTTTCGTTTTGTATCGTTCGAGAATGAATGTATTGTACGTTCGTGAAAAGTCAGATCATCGAAAACTCAAGCGGCGCATTCGGTCACGGCGTGATAGCATGAAAGGAAGCTGCTCAATCGAAACCGAAACTGAGTGGCCAACTACTTCCCAGAGGGCACTTCGTCGAAGCGTCGTGTACTTCTTTGTGCCCCCGTTTTTTTTTTTTGTTGTTTTTTTTGTTTCTTTTTATAGAGTAGCACAGTAGCACATTTATATATTTCCGACTTCGTGTTGAGACTAGAACAGACCTCATCCAGCATCGAGCCAGCTGTTGATAGACTTTGCTAGAAAGCCGATCCAGCATCCAATCCAAAGCCGGACAAGGTGAGCAAACACAAATGGCGAGCGGGACGTTGGCGTGGTTCGCGGCATGGTTCAGGTACGGTGGCTCCAGGGTTGAAAAATTGTATGTGACCGTGGTGGCGAGTGAAAGCGCTGCATCTAAATCTATGCGGGGCAGAAGTCGCTCGAAGTTACCGCCTGCGCTTTGATTTTGATGTTCGTGTTCTGTCGGTTTCGTCGTATGTAGGCCTAGTGAACCAACTTCCGCTCAACAACGCTTGCTGGTGGTTGACTCGACGGTGTTGACGGCCTTTCGCCGTATCCCGACGATCGTTTCGTCGTGATGTCCCGCAAGACGGAGTAGCCGTCAAGTAAGAGAAAGTACGAGCAGCAGGAAAGGGATGCGACCGCGTATTATTTCGTAGTGGCGAGCGGCGGCACTTTTCTGTTTACGTTCGCGCACGTTTTTGCATCGGCTTCTGCCCGTTCGTAGTGTAGATGCCCTTTGCCTTTCGTTGCATCGCGCTGTTTCCACGCTTCGAGCGCACCTTCGGTACTCCCGGCCGAGTATGGACGAATGTCGCGAGACGGCGATCGTTCGGCGGCGGCCTCCGTGTGTTGTAAGCGTTGAAGTGAAATTAAGGGGGGGGGGGGGGGGGGGGGGAAATAGAGTCAATCGTGTACGCGCGCTAGGCGCATTTGTCACTGACTTGGGGTGGGGTGAGGGGAGAAAAGTGGGGGAGAATATAGAAGTAAGAGTCGGGCGTCAGGAGCGTCGTCTCACCGTCCCGCTCGCTCGTCATCCCATCGTCGCGCTTAATCCGTGAGTGAGTGTGTGTGTTGGGGGGGGGGGGGGGGGGGGGATTTAGCACTGGTGGCTGGCACCGCGCGGTGTCCGGTGATCAAGGCGGTCTCCGGGGGCGACCGCGCCGTGTTGGTGGAGGCATGCTAGCTCGCCGAGACGCTGCTGGCGGGGCATCGGGTTGTGCCGTCCGCGAGACGCTTGTCCGTTATTTTATTTATCCTTGCATCAGGTTTTAGATTATGACGGTAAATTTGCATTGTTTTTTTTTTTTTTTTTATTATAACAGCGATATATCGAAACTTTCTGCTCGTAGCGCAATCGCACCAATGCTGAAAAATTCCGCACGTACTGGCTAACCGTCATCATCATAAGCTCGACTCTTTTTTCCGAGTTCACATCAAACAAAACTAGGTTCCTTTTATGAAAATACGGTGTACCGTTAAATACCGGGCAAGCGCGCACTCAAACTTTGGAAATAATCGCAAAAAAATGGGGGATAGGTGCTTGTCCGGTCGTCAATTTTACATATAA
The DNA here is from genome assembly GCF_016920785.2 of Ixodes scapularis. Classification (NCBI taxonomy): domain Eukaryota; kingdom Metazoa; phylum Arthropoda; class Arachnida; order Ixodida; family Ixodidae; genus Ixodes; species Ixodes scapularis. Next base: position 147,846,628 of record NW_024609868.1, read on the forward strand.
ATGTACTGTGCGTATTTTCTCAGATCTCACAAATTTGGTAATGGGCGCTTAATGTGGAATGGGCGGATGCACGGTATTCTACGGTATGTACAGGCAGTTAGCGGCATCCTACGCCTTGGTAAGCACAACCGCGCGTTGTGAAGTCCACCACCGGCGTGGCACAGGGCTCCGTCCTTACCTAGCATGTCGTCATATGCAAGGAATGTATACTCCGTTCGCCCCTAAGCTGAGACTAGAATCTCCGCCTTCAGTGCGAGCTCGCTGGCTTCTGCAGTGCTTTGGTTGCGCGTGCCTGCGTGATCGCACTTGTTTTAGCAAGGGCAGAAAGCTTGCGTTGAAGGCGGAGCTTCTAGTCTCAGCTTAAAAATGAATGGAGTATAGTCTAAACGCCATTGCCATTGCTTGAAAAACTGGATGTAAATAAGCTAATTGCACGAAACCGCGGTATCACGAAACCGTTGCAAGTAAAAAGCTACAAAGCATGGTGTAAACAGACCTTTACGCGAAATGAGCACCGTTTTTCTCTTTTACTGCTACTTTTATTACTTGGCGTATACCGGAATGCGACGCCGTCGTGTTTCAATGTGGCCGTGCATGGGGATATAGCCATGGAGTTATTATAATATATGCTAAAGGTTGCGAAGACCTGACAGTGTGAAGTTACTTGAATGAACATCATGTCTGACCACGCCTTTTATTCTAGTGAGGAGGAGTACAATTCATCGAAGAGAATGACGAAATAACGGTGGCGTCCGTCCCTCTGTCGTGGTTCGACTTGAGTATGAAACAACGGCAGGTGGCCAAGCAAAATGCCTGGGGCGGACATCTTGTCTCGTGTGCGACCGGGCCAAGCAGCAGACTCTGACTGGCCTTCGTTCAGAGCATCAAGTTTGCAGAAATACAGTAAGTATTATTTTGTACTGTTCCTTTTCATCTAAAGTCCTGATAATGTGCTAGCACACGTTTTTCATCTGCCCTCTGTTAGCATGCTTGACCAGATTAGCTTGCGGCAGTTGCTCAATTTAGTTAGCTCCATAATCTTCTTAGTGACACATGCACAATTACAGTAGTGACCGAGTTCTTCAATACGCTACTGGTCACAAAACTTTCTCGTAATGCTGTGGGAAAGCATTGCATGCTGCCAAGAACGGCCGTGGTGCTGTCCTACTCTGGAGAGGTTCGACGGACAGCTTAGAGTGTTGTTTTTAGGTGCAGCAAGTTCGCTTCGGCGCCGTGCTGTGCAGCTTCTGTTTGTACCTTGAAATGTTGTACCAATGGCCCGATTTTGGTGTTTTGTGAGATTGAGATCTCGGCAGGCTTGTACTGAGGGAGCTGACCTTTCTTTAACAGACACGTCGCCTGCTAACGTGAGTAAAGAGGGAGGGTTTGTCTGCCCTAGAGTGTCATTTGCTGCGGGAAACAAGACGCCGCTGCGTCGTCTGCTACCAGAACCGAAGAAAGGTGGATCATCTGTTACACACTGTATGCTGCAAGTGAAACGATAGAAAACAAAGTTGCTTTGGGAACTTCTGCTATTTAACAAGGGGTGCAATTGATGACCTGTGCTTTACTTGGAAGTGCCAATTCATTCTAAAGCGTCATATGCCTAGGCGCGAGGTATCATGTGACCACAGAGCAGCCGCTTGCAGCCAATTTTGTTTTCTATACCAGGGCAAGTGTTCTTAACGGGATTCTCTCCCATTCTTAGACGGTTGATAGTTGAAAAAAAGGCCGTCCTGAAAGCCCAGAAAATGGCAGTTCCAACAAGGGTACAGGCACCAAGCTAGGCCTAATAGGCACGGACCTATATATCAGATTTTTAAACTGGTGCTTATCGCAGCCAAGCGCAGCGCGTCTCGCGTGCATCGCCGACGCATCAGTATTTTTATTTCCTTTGATTGTCAAAAAACATCATAAAACTTTGTGGGAGCATTCACTTTGACCATACAAGCCAAAACTGTGACGTTCTGAAAATTGGGGCCGTGTCTCCTTTTCAGAAAGTTTATTTGATTAACACATTTTTTTATTACATTTATGAATATTGCATACAAATTATAATGTCTCTTAAATTTTTACAAAAATTTGAAACACTCACTGTGTCTGGCAACCGTTCCAAAGCTACCCAAACCATCCGAAACACCTGAAGGTTCAAGCGTTCTTCTGAAACTTCCCGAAACCCAAGTTTCTGAAAAAGTTTCTTCGCATCATCAGTGCATAATGTTGATCAGCAAAATGGATAATGCTTTCTTATGCCTTGGTTATCTTGCAGCCTTCGACGCTCAGCTGCTTAGGCCGTGATAGACCTGCACATCCAGAATGGGCACCTACAGCAGCAGAACAGGGAACTGCAAGTCTGTTGGGCAGGTGCTCGGGCACGTGGTGTCTTTCAAGCACCAGGGAGAGCAGGCGAGGCCTGGGGAACAGGTGACGCCCCAGGAACTGGCCAGGCCTGAACCACCCGAGCTGTTCCTGATGCCTCTCCGCAACATGGAACAGCTTAGTGCTGCAGAAGCGCAGCTGAAGAACTTCACCAACAGGACACTGCCGGTATTTATGTGTCCTCTTTTTCACAATATTGACGGGCATAAGGCTGCGATTCTTACTTTGTGGTTTAACTTGGGTTATCTGAAGATTTATGCAAATGGGGTTGGAATGTGGACTGAAGCCTTTTACCGTAATATTTCAAATGGATGCCCACCCAAACTATGTTTTAAACACAGTCAGTGGCAAATTAAAAATGAGTAAGTTGCCGTCCCTTCATTACGGGCCTTCTGTTATTTATAACAGCAGAGTGCATGCACAGCCAATGCACATCGGAAGGCTATTTATTGTAAGGGGTACCCTTAAACTGAACCCTGCGATAGAATTGTGTCAAGGTGACGCAACGCCAGTTGCACGTTTTGCAAGTCAGCTTTAGTAGCCTGCGTAAAGTTTTTGCAATTGTTAAACTGCGTTTCATAGAGGCTACTGAAGGGAGAAATGATGGACGGTGGCCACCAAAAATTAAATATTTGTGCATCTTTACATTTTTGAACAGTTCTTTCCACCCGAAGGTCGTGTAGACAAGAGGCCTTCATGTGCATCCTCATTGAACGGCATTTTAAGTCTTTTTCAACTGCCGCTTCTTGAAATATTTTTAAGTAAAACATTTCACAACGGGGGAAGTAAAATCGCCCAACACATTTGCCTTTGGGTGCTTACAATATGTCGGCCTGCAAATAATCATAAATCATGCTGATTTGCTACGACACTTCTGCCCGTTTTATCCTTAGAAGTTAAATTCCGCACCTGCAACAACTCTCGCCGTGAGTATGTGTGTGGAGCACGCACAAACCTGCCTGCGTGCTTTTTGTGTTTAATGCTTGCTTGACAGAAGGATCGAGATGCTGTAGTATATTATGGGCTTCTTTTGGTTTTGTTCCTGTTCTCACTTGAGGCTATAGTCAAGAGATCTAAATATTTAGGGCGATAAATTCATTTGCGCTTTCGGCATCTGCTACAGAAGTAAAGGTACATGCTTGAAAATAACTTTTAGCCTGGTCTAAAATCACTTTTGAGCGTGCCCACCACATGCGTATGCCCAAACAAATTTGTAAGGGGTTGCCAGATAAATCTTAATTCCATCTTTACTTTACATTAGTAGTGCATTTTCAAAATGATTTTAACCAGTCCTAACCGAAGGTCACCCTATGAGAGGAAATCAAATTTTCCAAGGTGAAAGAGTAACTCTCATTGCATCCGCCACTTTATTCAGGGGGTGTGAGTGCATGCGTAGCTGTGTCTCCAGGCATAGCATACGGTAGTCGCACAAGCGATTATTACACGAGGCGAGCTTGAGCTGAGTAAGTTTGTTCATTGGCCTACAGGGCCACCACTGAGTCAGCACTAAACAAAAATATGGAAAGGTAACTACTCATACTGTGCTGCTGTTGCCATTTTTTGCAACTATGATGACGGTTTTGGTCAATTCCTGCCTTTTTATGCCTTTTTCAATTCCAGTCTTCGTAAAGTCGTAAAATAGGTGATAAATTTGCAGGGTGACTAACCGGCAGCTAGACTAAGCTTCAACAAAGTCAAGATGCGCAGGGTCTTGAATGCACTGTTCTGAGAACCACATACATTATTAAAATTACTGAGTGGATGCTGATGGGCAAAGAGGATCCATCAAAACGTTTGCACAATTTGAACGTTGCAACGAATTTGACTGACTATTGAGATTTAGGAGAGTATGGAGGGAAATATTTTAATCTTTCTGGTTTCGTCTAAGACAAGTAGAGTTGCCATATATTCTAATATTTTTTATTCTCTCTCTAGTAAATATGGTAAAATTTTGATGCATGTATAGTGTGGCTTGCTGCATTTACCTGGGCATTCACATTCTCTTACTTGAGACATGTTATGCATATAAATAACTTTATTGACATATTGAGAACGCATTTTGTCTTTCTAGGAGGGGCAGCTCGTCGTGTCTCTAGGAGACAACAAGAACCTGCAGAAGGTGGTGCGAGAGATGGTGGGACGCCTGTTCTCAAAGCAAGTCCAGGAGCAGTTCTCCGGCCCTTCTGGGCTACCAAGGAAAGTCAAGGTTGAAGGACGCCATGATGTGTAAGGTGGTCATCGGTAATGCATATTTTTTACTAGCTATTAAATTGATGGTATCTCTATTGGAGCTCAATAGACAAGCACAATCTTTGAAATATGTTGACAATTAAAGGGAAACTGAAACACTTCTGGACAAAACAACGAGTTATAGGTGACTTCTGGCGTATTTTTGTCCTGTGAATCCGAATATCGCTTTCGTTTTCCCCGAAGGTGTAACTAGACGCGAGAAAACACGAAAAACCTCAGAGCAGCCGTGACGTCGTACTAGGATCTTTGGGGCGCCAAGCACGTGTCGCTCGTGTGGGTGGCGCGTGCAATTGCAAGCTTCCCAGTTGTATTTTTCCACACTGACGCCAGTTGTGGCATCTATTTCTGACCTTTTTCCAAATTCAAGAAAAAGGTCAGAAATAAATTTTACAAATTTATTTCTGACCTTTTTACAAATTCAATTTTCCGAAAACTTTCAGCATGACGTCACGCCCCGGGAAGGAGGGGCTTCAGCTGTACTTTAGAAATTAATTTCTGCTTCTCCATGCACCGGATTGAAAAAATAAACTCGATATTCGTGATCCTGGAGGCCATATCAAGACGATTTTGGTGTTCTTCCTCAAATACAGAACAGCTTCAGTTTCCCATTAAGTCTTGCAAAATGCAAAATTTAAGTCGTCAGTTCCTGTCGCTTTTTTTTTTTTTTTTAATTTGACTTGCATTTTCTATTATGAATATCTCCTGTGTTAGCATTCTCGGAACCTTCATACTGAAAAGCAGCGTTTTAAAGGAACTGTGAAAAAAGGTTTTTGTTGGTCTTGTTTTGTTAACCTGTTAGTTTCCAGGTTGAAAATCTAATGACGACCATTTAGAGGCCTTGGTCCGTAGAGTGTCAGTTGGGGAAGTTTTGCTCTTTTTTTAGCCACTCATCTCTGCACCCCACCCCGTCTCACCCCCCATTTCAGATTAATAGGATGTTGCGTGAAATAGCCATATGCCTCCATAGAATCTGCACCTTAGCGTGGTAGCCAAACCCACAATCTCCACCTCTGTGGTGCTCTCTTTCTGTCACCTTTGAATTGCAGGCTGGTGAGGGACCCATATTTACACAAAGGAAACGCTCGCAAACTGCAGTGTTTGAACAGCACCTTGTGTGTAGCTAATATGCAAGATATTGGCTTCCCCTATTTCTCAACTAATCTGTGTGATCTGACAATTCTCTTTACAGGTGCCATACAAAGTCGCACTCGTGCAGCGTGGACGCGGTGCAGAAGTGGCTGACGGCCAGGGAGGCGGGCAAGGGCAATAGAGTTAAAAAGACGGACACTCCACTGGTGGTTCCAACCGCCTTTGACGATGAGGGACACTCTGGCTGAGGAGCTAGCTGCTATGGATGCACGAGTCACAATAAAGAATGTCACGGTAAAAAACATTTTGTATGTTCCCTTCTTGTACTACTCACAATATGCATCTGGGCGACAGATGAATGGGACATGTCGTCTCAACGAGTATACAGTAATTGCCATGAGTATACTGTATACATGGAGAAAGTCAATTGTTCACACAGAATTGTTTCTTAAAATTGCACAAATACTAAACCGGCTTTTTTCAGTTCAAGTCCGAAAAACATGTTAAAAACGGTCAGCACCTATAAAGATATGAAAACCAATAAAATGGTTTGGACTGAGAAATTTAGCATTTCCACGTTTAAGTCAATTTGATCTACTGAGAAGTTGGCTGTTCAAAAATGCAGTAGGATGTCATTCCTGGGCTTTAAAGCCTGACACAGCTAGCATTCTGCTGGTTCTATGCTGGATACACTGAATGACGCATACGCTGGTGCTGATCCGCAATTTCGCAGGCACTGACCCGCAATTACGCTGGCACTGATCTGTTTTTACGCTGGGACTAATCCGCAATTGGACTGGCTCTGACCCGGAATCACGTGGCACACTGATGGTTTCCTACCGTACCACCAGTTCCATGCCGGGGATATGTGTCGGGAGCTCGCTGGGAACATCCCGTATTCCCGGCATCCCGGTTTCCCAATAAGGTCCCGGTACCGGCCGGATTCCGGCATTGGGCCCGGCCGATGTCGCCCCTTGGGGCGTTTCCGGTACTGGCCGGTATCGCTATCCCGGCAGGCCAATACCGCCCCATCCCCAACCCGGCGTGTTGTGCTACTTGGAAAATGCAAGTGTCGTCTGAAACATCATTTATTGAGTGTAAAATGGGAATTGCCTCTGTTATCTGAAGAGATCTTTTAGCTGCTTGCAAGGGCTTCGAAAACTATAAAGATAAAAAAAGAATGCTTGAAAAATATGTTTATTCAATGTATGTGTTACCTGGCAGTAAGCGCTTCACAATCACAAGCCGCGGTAAGCTGCAAAACAATTCTTGTGCAGCCGCTTTTCGCACTAATGGCATTTGTTGGTAGTGTTTTTTTTTTTTTTTTTTTCACTCCGCGCACCTTTCTTGTGTAGCGCAGAAAATGTAGTGACCGTCAGTATTCATTTCCGAGATGCTGGAATAAACCCGAAGTCCAGGTCGCAGGGCGAGTTTCTGCTTCAGGTGGAGCAGGGACATGGCGACGTCCCGCGTGAAAGCTAGGTGCGTCATGGCGGCATCTGTGCCCTTGTGAAGTTCGCAGTGAAGGATCCATCCTGCAACTACAGTCATGTTGAGACTATTGCTGAAAAGATTCCACCACCAATTTTTGCTTCTAAGCCTTGGGCGGTAGCTACCAAGGAGGCGGTCCATAATATCCCCACCCTTAACTTCAACTTCAACTTTATTGTTTTTCTCCAAGGGAGAGGGGGAGGGAAAAAAAAAGCAGACTGTTGTCGCTTGGCAGAGTTTCTCCTCCCCACCAGCAACGAGAGAAAACTATTTTACATACTAGTGACCCGTAGAACAAGATTTACATAGGATCAAAACACACAACATTAAACAAAAAACAAAAACAAGAAAAATCTGACGTACTTTACGAACATTTTTTGCAGGTCGGAGGTCCCATCAAGAATAGGCACAAATAACACTAGAGAAACAATGAACGAATATCCTTTCTGCTCAAACCCATCAAGTCCGTGCCCAGTCTATGTGTACTATTTATAACATTAGGCAACGAGTGCTGCAACATCTGGAGGCCGTAGCCTGTTTTTGAACGAGGCGTTGACCATGCGTCAACACAACGGCCTGCATATGCAGGCACTCTCCGCTTCATATTGGCGATTGAGAGAAAAACAAGTTGATTTTGCCTTACAGACGTTTGATATGTTAGGAGAAGTTTATAATTATAATGCTCTGTAATTGGAACTATATGAAGGTTTTTGAAAAGTTGTAATGTGTGAGCGTTGAACTCCGCATTGCACATAGAATTATTCTCTTCTGGAGAACGTGCAAGTGATGCATATTTGTAGCCGTTGTGCTACCCCAAGCAAGGAAGCAGTAATTATAGCAAGAGTAAAAGAGGGAGTTATAAATAAGGATTAAGACCGAAAGGGGTAATATATGACGGGATTTATAAATAATGCCCACAACTTTTGAAATTTTGCCAGCTATGCATTGTACTTCGGCGTCCCAGCTCATGTACTCATTCATTATATTTTTTTTTATCAGATATGGTGGCGCAATGTCTACCCTTTTCTTGAACCGTCGTGAAAAGCGCTTTGCAGTACAAACAGGCTCATGGCTGAGATGGTTAGAGGCAACTGTGACCACTGCGTTGTCGCGCCATCTGCATGCGTATACCGCACCGTCACGCTTGTAGTCGAAAGCTCCTCTCTCCTCTTGTGCGATGTCTTTCTGGCTCCTCAGCGGACAACTTCCCATTCTTGTTTCTCGTACAGTCCCCGTCGCTCTTATTGCTTCGTCAGCCAGTTTCGTCAGGAGACCGTAAGAGGTGAAAAAGTTGTCGAAATAGTCCTCATGTTGCTCAGGACTAGACAGGACAGATACCATGTTGCTAACCACCCCGAGCCCTAGGGGAGCCTTGTCATTCTTCTCCTTTCTTCCGCAATATATCTCCATCGCATAGGGACACCCATATGGAGAGCACATCATCCATATCTAATAGCCAAATCTAATGGCCTTCCCGCGTATGAACATTTCGCACGAGTGGTGGCCATAATAGGGCACCATGGATTCGTCGATGCTGAGGCTTTCGTGGAACACTCCAAACTGGAGGAAACATTTTGAAATATCGTCGTAAAGTGGCCGAATTTACGCCATCTTCTCGCCTGCTTTCAACTGAGTGTGGTCCACAATGTGAAAAAATCTTTTCAGTTGCCTGAACCTATTGCGGGGCATCACTGTCGCCACTAAATGCACGCAAAGGTCTTCAGCCGTACTCCAGTAAGAGTCTTCGGAGGGAACGGGGTGATGACCACTGAGAAGTAAGAAACCAAAAAAACTGCCCAATATCCGCTGCTGTGACGCCCAACTCGGTTCCTTTCTGGAGTCCATACCTTGTAGTCATTTCAGCGAGCAACCCAAGGTATTCGGGAGAAATAATTTTGCTGAACAGCAAAAAGGGGCTCATGTTTGCAAGCTCAGGAAACTCCTCTACCAACGGCCGAGGGCGCTGGTTGGCAAGTGTTTTCTGGAACGTACAATGTTGACTTTATTCCGCTCTATTAGAAGGCTTTGGGGTCTTGTTCCCCGCCTTGGTAGAAGCTTTGTGCCGTTTTCCCGAAAACGCTGAGGTACCCACCACCGTTCTCTCACGGGTTTTCCTCGCGCGTCTCTTCCGCTGTGGCTCGAGACTGGTGCACTCCGGAGAATCAACGTCATCATCGCTGCAGTGCATGACTTTGACGTGGCCACAAACGTCAGCGGGAACAACCTTAGAGACGTCATATTCGTTCACGTGCTCTTCGTCAGTAATGTTGCCATCTTCGTCAGGTGGCAACTGGCATATAGATGCATATTCGCGTTCTTCATCGGAAAGGCTGAACAAAAGCTGAACTGCAGCCTCCAAAGTAAGGAAGAGTTGAGTCATGTCCTAAGAGGAGATCATTCCATGGTAAAGAAGTGTGCCACCACAAAAAAAGGAAGCCATAAGGTTGTTCCCTACTTACATTGACAAGTTGTGATATTGCCACGTACTGCACGTGGACGCCGCGGCTTACTCGTGCTTCGTGCTGAACAATCTCAAAAGAACGGCAAGGAAAGCTGCCATTCAAGTTTATGCCGACCGCCGCACAGGGGGCTCTACCAACAAGACTAAAAACTATGCCGAAGTGCAGGCTCCAGTTTACGTTGAATTTTGCTACTGTCAAATGCCAATGTTCCAAAAATGGAACGTTTGCAAAAACCTCAATGCAAGTGAAAGACGGAAAGGCTTTGGTTATTTATTTCTTTATCACATAATCGCCAATATGAATTCCCTTTATTTTATATTTGCTTTGTTCATTTGAACGCCATTTTTTCTTGCGAAATGACGGGACCCACAATTGGCTGTTAAAAAACCCAAAATATGTCATTTCACAAACACTGATTCAAAGTTTTTAAAATGACAGATAGTAGAAGCTAAAATTGCGGGGTTTTCCACAGTCATTGAAGAGTATGCGAGAACAAAAATTAAAAACAAAGGTATATATTTCGAAAGAGAACAAAAAATCGAGTTCCACACGTTCCAATTTTGGAACATTGGCAAGTAAAATGTTAAAGCTCTTTCTGAGCGGCGGAAGAATGCTAGACTAAAGTATATTTTTATGATGTATCATGTTTTTTTTCAACATTGACTACACCCCGTATTTGAAACCCCGTATAACTCGCATTCTCAGAAATAGCCATTCTAAAATGATCCAGCCTTTTCAAAGTAGAGTTAATGTATTTCACTGTTCTCTCTTTCCTAAAACAATAGATGAACGGAACCTTCTACCGCAGGAAATTGTGAACTCAAGTTCCCCTACAGAGTTTTTAAATAATTTAAAGCGCTTTCAGGAACTAGTTTGTTCATTGTTACTATTGAGTGGTGCATGCCGTTTGCTAGTTTAATAATGTTGTCTTTGTAATATGATATCAAATTATACTTGTTGATGCGGTGTTTCTAGTTTTCCTGCTGCTGCTTATTTCTGTACATTTTTACTCTCCTGTAATGTATGCGGTGTTCTTGTTTTATTGCCGTTGTTTATTACCATACTTTTTTTTACCCTCTCCTGTAATGACCCCAAGAGGGGTTAAAGTATCTTGAAATAAATAAAATAAATAGAATACCGCTAAATTTAGCCGGGAGTTCGAATTGACGCATAGTTCGCGTGACATCAATTTTTTCACTTGGCATACAGATCACGCGACACTAGGTCACGTTTGTTTATTTCCCCTCTAAATTCAGCAGCAAACTGTATTGGTGTAACAGGATGTTCAAGTGGGCGAGTTAATACATGACTACAACGTAAAAACACCCCCCCAACCCCCCCCCTCCTCCCCCCCCCCAAAAAAAAAAACAACAAAAAAACAAAAGGCGCAAGTGATGAGTGACCACACGCAGAAATGGCGTTTATGTCCAAGGACGTGAATTTTCCCGGTAAACCTTGCTAAAAAACCGACGTATCGGTCACGTTACACCGATTTCTTCACTTGGTGTATAGATACGGCCCCTAGTTTTTGTGTAAAATTCGATATTTCCCTATATTTCTACTCCGAACACACTTTTTTTTATAAAATTGGGTTAAACCCGATTTCTTCGCGAATTCGTAAGAAAAATTACGAGAGGTTCACCTTTTTTTCTGTTGTAAAAATGGGAAGCTTCTAAACGAGAGTTGTTGAAAGCGCGCATCACAGAAGCAATGCAAAAAATATTCGAGTTCTTCTTTTTTTGTAATTTAGTGAGCGCTACCCCAGGAGTCCTGACTACGGAATGTAGCACGGGCGTGCTGCTTTCCAATTGCAAGCTTTGATGTTGAGAAAACATTCAGTTGAGATATGTCTGAAAACTGGACAGTTGTACTATAGGGAGAGAAATGCTGTGCATGCAGACGATTATGCATGTCAACAAAAATTTGTTGAAATTGGTATGATCAAGCGAGTTTTTATACCACGTCTTAATCTGATTATCTGCACATTAATGACTTGTTTGCATAAGTAAAACATTCCGTGCACTGAAACCGATCAGTACTTTTTATTGTTACTTATATTAATTGATGTATATATAACCAGAAAAAAAAAACGGAATTCTGTAATAGTTTTGGAAAAACCTAACTTCTTTCCTATTGCGAGCTCGTAAAATTCTGCCCGGTTTTTATTCGCAGACTGCTGAAAAAATATAAAACCCGTAAAGGAAGGGCGCGTTGTACAGGTCCCACGTGACGTCAATTTCCTCGCTAGATTTAATGAAACATACACATGTTGCAACAACGGACATCGGAAGGACAGACAAAAGTTTGGGAGTGGGGGTCCACTTACAAATCATTTCATGCACCGATAATTTCACTAGAGCCCTACGCGCGTTATGCGAGCAAAGTCAAATACAGGGTGTCACAAAAAAAGAAAAAGTACACGATAAAATGGCCTGCAAAAATAAAATAAACTTGACGAATCTCGTAACAACTTTTCTCGAAAATGTATTTAACTGGTCACATTGTTTTGCGAAAATTTGAAGTCGGAACTCCAAGTACAAAAAAATAAGAAAATAAAAATCTGATTTTTTTTTTCACCGGCGGAGTGGCAGCTGTTGGGGAGGCACCGAACGACGGCCATGTTTCTTTGCCTTATCCAGAGATGGCGCTTCAGGAAATCTAACTGGGCAGCCTGGACTTAAAGCCCCTACGTGCCGATTGAAAAAGCGCGCTTTTATCCGAGTTTTTGGTTCCGCGGGATATTTGCTAAAATAAGGTTGTTTGGGTTTTCAGTTATGTTTCACGATGCAGGAAGTATCACGCCATAAATATGAATAAGTAACACCGCCAAATGTTACTCTAGAAACGACGTAGCTTCGCCTGCGGCGGTTCTTGTTTCGTGCATCGTCCGCTTTCGCAGTTTGACGCTTGAATGAGACACGGGAGGCAGCCAGGAGTGCGCCCGAAAAAGCAGCGATTTGGTGGCTCTGAAAAGAGCCGTTGAAATCTGAACTGCGGTCTCCGTAGTTGCGGTCAAAGGCTTAATCACACACCGATACACTCGCATGAGGAAACACAAACATTTAGACTTCCAGCTCGAGCTCGACGTGCTCGCCGCAAACTTCGATACATCTTTCCAGCCTCCTTCGTAGTCCTAGAAGACCGCCTCTTGCAATTCATCACTGATGGTCTCGAAAGCGTCGATAGGCTCTTCCAGCTCCGGGGTGGTCCTCTATCGCCGGGCGTACACTTGGGCCTTTACATACTTCCTGACAAAAAAAAATCGCAAGGGGTGAGGCCAAGCCATATTCGGAAAGCCGCGGCCCAACCAGCTTTCTGGAAACTTGCGGTTGAGCCAGGCTCTCACGTGGGTTGCATAGTGGGGAGGGGCCCCATTCTGTTGGAATGTGCAAAACGCACGTTGCATATGCGCAGATTCCAGCTCTGGTAAAATCTCTTCCTAGAGCATCCTGAGGTACGAGTAACCCATCAATATCGAGTCGACAAAGAACGGGGCGACGACACTCTCTGGCCATATGCCGCATCACACGACGATTTTCGGTGACTGAACAGCATGTTCGGTCAACCAGTGCGGGTTCGTGCCATAGCACAACCTGCAGATTTGCTTGTTGACGCGGCCGTCGAGATGGAAAACAGACTCGTCCGTGAACAAGAGGAACTGCAGGTGGCAGGGGTTGGCCTGAATCTGCACCAGCTCGTACTCAGAAGACTGCACTCACCGTGCGTAGTCCTCCGGCTTCAATTCGTGCAGGAGCTGCGCTTTGAACGGGTACATTCGCCGGCGAAGCACACGCCACACGAAGCCCCCCCCCCCCCCCCCCCCCCCCCCCCCCCCCCCTCCGCCCCCGGCTTGCGCTGAGTTGACGAGAAGCACGCCTGAGCGAGAGGCGGAGCGCCGCTTCGAAATCGTCGAGAACGGCTTGCTGCTGTCTTTGTTTCGGCGACGTTTCTGCAGTGTTCGGAGGTTTTGGTTTTCACGTTTCCGCCTTGAACAAACCTTGTCACCCGCTTGATGATAGTGGGCCTAGAGGTTGGTCTTCTGTTGAAGACGGTCCTGCACTTCATTCGCACTTCCTCGAAGATTCCTGACGTTGTATACCAAAGAACCTCCTGGAACCTCTCGCTGGAACTCACTTGACACATGGTGAGGTGTTGAGCATAATAATAAAAGAAAACAGCGTTAAAAAATGAAGTAAACACACAGTGGCAAAAGTGCGAACGTCAAACTTTGAAAGCAGACGATGCACGAAACAAGAACCGTTGGAGACGAAGGTACGCTATTTCTGGAGCAGGATTTGGTGTTTTCTTTTTATTCGTATTTATGACGTGACACTTTCTGCACTGTGAAACTTAACTGAAAATCGAAACAACATTATTTTGGCAAAAATCCCGCGGAAGAAAAGACTCGGATAAAAGCGCGCTTTTTCGCTCGGCGCGTAGGGGCTTCACGTCAAGTGAATCTGTAGCGCCATCTCTCTATAAGGCAAAGAAATATGGCCGTCGTTCGGTGTCTCACCGACAGCTGCCGCTCCGTCGTTTAAAGAAATAGAGTTCCATGTATACACGTTTGCAAGTCCGGTCTCAGGGCGCCACCATCTTGTCCAGTGGGGTGCGCTTGGGCGCGGCCATAATCCGATTAGGATGCCTTAGCAAGGCTTGGTAATCGGATTATGGCCTTCTCCAAGAGCACCCCAGCGAGCAAGATAGCAGCGCCCTGAAGCCGGACTTGCGACACGCTGTTTACCAACGAGCCCGCGTTTGTTCACACCCGGTGTGGGCACTGCGCGTGCGCAGAAACCGAACTCGCGTGAAGTGAAGTGTCTGCGCATGCGCAGTGCCATCGACAGCGCCACCGCAGCTGCGTGACGTCAGGGTCCCGTGTTGGTCTATAGGCTCCCTACTGTATAAGTTGCGCGCTTATCCCTGTAGCGCCAACGCTCCTGCACGGAACGGGATTGTGCACATTAAGTAGGCGAATAGCGGCGCCGCGCTCTTAAGGCGAAGTGGCCGTACCGGTGGTTTTCCTGCGCGGTACTTGGATTTTGCTCTTCATGTGATTTCATCTCGACGATAGCGGCGCGGCGGCACGTGGAAAACGGACGCGCAACTCTGGCTGCCAACTAAAAAAAAAACTGTTTTTATTTTCTTATTTCTTAGTACTCGGAGTTCCGACTTGAAATATTAGCCCAACAATTTGACGAGTTAGACATTTTCGTAAAAAGCTGCTACAAAATCCGTCAATTCTTTTTTTTTTTTTTACATTTGCAAGATATTTTAGCGAGTAAAAATTTGTTTTAACCCTGTACACGAGCGCGAAGGTCTTTGCGAGGGAGCTTGCCCTGCACGGGAATTAAGAATCCTTAAAGCTTAAGGATACCTTAAAGGGAACGCGTCTCGTGTTTAAATTCGAATCACGACACTCGCTCTATGTGCCCACAAAATAAGCTGTACTTAAAATATCAGCACTTCAGTTTGGATTATCGTTTGGCTACCGCCATTTTGGTGCTTAGTGCACAATGGGCACAATTGGCGATCCATGCTATTCGAAAATGCGACTTCTGTGAGGTCTAGATACGGGATCAGAAGCTCAGGCGGCGTCGTAGTCCTTTGTCGCTGACTGTTTTTTTACATTTCTGGGTGGCCGAAAAACATGTTCCGCAATTTCATTACAAGAAAGCTCCAGACAACTGGCAATTATGCTTTTAAGCAGCAATATGAGTGAAGTGTCGTTACCGCGGAGCGTAGCTTTCCAAGTCACGAGGCAAGAAGGCGGAAGCGGGATTGTGGCCGTTCGACCGTCAATTTCTGTAGTTACCATTAGTTCCCGCATGCCACTAATTGAAAGCTCACAACTTCAGAAGTAGGCAGCTCTTTATTTTAAAAATGTCCGAGAGATAAACCTTCAAAGAAAATCCTTTTTTTTTTTTTTTGTGCAGTGAATTTCGCGCGGCGTCATGGGCACCTTGATGTGGAACGCTCTGGTGGCTGCAGTGGTGGCACTGGTGACCTGCGTCGCCTGGTGGATCCGTGACAGACGTCGAAAACACAGCTTCTTCAAAAATCACGGCATCCTCGGACCAGAACCGGGCCTTCTCTGGGGAAATAGGAAGGAGCTTAAGAAAGACGCCATTAACGTACGTAATGTAGACCCTTTCCCACTATTCAGCCTGAAAGTACGGTGGGAATGTACTGCGGCAAAGAAAGTAAAATGGCAAAGAAAAGTTCTGTTTTTTTTTCTTTTCAAGGTTGTGATTTCTGCTCATCATGAGCCTGGAGAAGTTTCTGCTCATCGTGGCAACCTGCCGCCCCGGCAGGTTGCCACGATGAACAGAAACTTCTCCAGGCTCATGTCAGATCAAATTCGAACAAATTCGTGTTATCAGATAAAAGGCACTCAGATATATAGAAAAAATAAATGCCTTAATTTTAAGCTCCATCCAACGAGGTAGAGGGGCTTAGAGCGATGAATTGGCATCCCGTTCATCAGCCAAAAGTGATCCCTGCTTGGCTGCCGCGATGTTGTACAATTTTGACCGCTAGACACGTGACCGTGCCAAATCCTGAGGCTTTTGCGCAAAACTGACCGAGATTTGTACTGCGATCGCAGTAAAAAGCATGATAAACTACTTTTCGATACTGTTAGCCCCAGAGATCAATGTCTAGCTTCAATAAAAACCCAAAATACAGCACCGCGGCTGACGGCAGCTAGCGGAGCCATTGCGAAGCTGCCCGAGTGTTTGTCGTAAAAGCACATTTTTGGACCTAAAACAAACGAAACATAACTCGTCTCATCAATACTGTTATTAAAGATCAATAATCAATCATTTGTGCGCGGCGCTTTGTTAAAATCTAGAACTATAAGGTCACGTCTCTAGTGGTCAAAAATGTGCAACATGGCGGTGGTTAATTAAGGGTCACTGTCAGCTGCCAGTTTATCGCTATAAGCCCCTCTTCCTCATTGCCTGCATCAGGCTTAAGACCCTGTCTGCCTTTCAATCTGTGGTTCAGGTAGCATATCAAATAATTGCTGTATAGCGCAAGGCAACGATGCAAGCCAAATGAAAGCAGAAATTATAAAGTACGGGACGTCCAGTGTTAATACTGAGCTCTGACCTTTATCTGAGCCAACTCACCCTTTTGGCTACGCCTTTGAATGCAAAATTCCACTGTAATGAAAGCCAAGCGAAATTTCATCCTCGTCCGTGGTGTCCGTGGCAAGTCACGTGACCTCAAGTCATGCAACGTCATGGCGTCACGTAAATCACGGTCTCAAAAAGAAAAAAACAAAAACGCGTAAGTTGTGCTCAGTGTTGGCTTTTACAATTTTCTTTAGAAAACACCAACTAAATTATTTTAAATCACCGCTGGGAACCGAGTCTTCAGTGAATAGTTGAAAGAGGGATGCTACGTTCGTTTCGAGCCTTTGACGAAGCCTGGCGCTGTTAAATCAAATCAGAAAAATGTTTTGACAGAATGAATAATGGGGCAAACTACTTAACTCCACTTTCTGCTGTGTATTATACATTTTAACGCCATATTATCAGACCGTCACCATGTAAAAACAGAAGAAAACAAATTATTAATCTAAAAATGTCATCATAGACTTTTTTTAAAATAAGTTAGTCGTCAGTCGGACAGTTGTTCAAATTACGTTGAGTACGTTCTCGCACCACCACATTTTTGTAATATTTGATCAAGTTCAGTTCCATATAAAGTACGCAGATCAACTTATAAACCGGGTGTTGGCTTAAGGTGGAGTTATACTCAAATAACCTTTGAGAAACCTTATTTGTCTTAATAATTCTTTACAAACACTTTTCGCGTTTCTTAGGTGATGGAGAATTGGATAGAACAGTATGGGAAAGTGTTCGGCTTCTACCAGTCAGAAGTGCCCTTCATCGCTCTTAGTGATGTGGAAATAATTAAGCAGTGCTTCATCAAGGAGTCCAACGTGTTCCACGACCGACCGTCAATTCCACTGAAGGTGGAGCCATTTGCGAGCAGTCTGCCCTTCCTCAACGGTGAGGTCGCTTTCCATTTTCCGGGGGGGGGGGGGGGGTGCTGCGCGTTAGCTAACGAAAGCACGCTGGGATTCCATTTCCCATGTATTTTGTCAAAATGGCAACGTGGGAGTTATTTTCTTTACATGCCACTACTAGAAGCTCGTTACATGGCACGTTAACAGCGCCTGAGTAAGAATCATTATATTCCGGTTCCGGGCCCGGGGGGGGGGGGGGGGGGGGGGGGGGGCGCACGAGCCCCGATGCCCCCCCCCCCCCCCCCCCCCCCGAACTCTACGCCTATGTTCTATCGGAATAGGTTGTATAATGAGTAGCCACCCTTGTTTGCTTCGAACTGTTTTATATAAGAACACTTTTTGACATGTTGCGAGGCCTTTTGGTATGTATATACTTGTTACTCGTTGTTTTGTAGCGTGCTTATGTGGTTTCTCTCTTATTTCAAGTTTTAAATTACAAGGAATATCGCAAGTTCGCCTACTTTACGTTCCTTTTTGAAAAAGTAAACCAAAATAAACATATTTTCGCAATCGTAGAGACGAACAATGCCAGTAAGGTTGCTTTATTTTAGTCATATGAGCACAGATTTCACACGATTGCTGCTCGAATAAAGGACATACAACCGATATATTGAATTTTTTTATTGGCTCTTCTTCTAGTCGACTATTATATAAAAAAACATGTAAAAATATTTTAAAACATTAGGTTTTTAAAAGAATTGCTTTTAAACTTTCAACATTTTTTATTTCTCACAACGTTTCCGTAAAGGTGACGGAGTGTCTAGTGAACAGATCACAATGACATTATTATATTTATAATGGGCTTGTTTTGGGCTTTCTAGAGAGCTGAAGAAATAAAATTTGCCTTAAGTACAGACAAAGTAAAAACCTGTCAAGTTTGACCAAAACTCGACCCGAACGAAGACTTTGACAATTTTTGAGCAAAAAATAAGATTGCTAAAAAATTTTTAATACACCAGGGTATCTTTATAGTGTCTATTAAATGAGGGAAAAAAAGTTAAGATGGAAGAGGAAAAATAGTAGAGGCAGCAGAGGTTCTCAAACATCCGACCTGCGACGGCAGGCAAAAATACTAGAACAAACAAAAATAAATAAAAGATATGCGGTTTGTACTCTCTTTCATTTGAGAAATTCCCCAAAAACATATTTCTTCGTCAAAAATAATAAAAAAAAAATTAGCAACTATTAGCCTGCCCGATTTGAGATGAAACCACCCATATTTATGGCAAACTAGAAGACTAAAAAAAAGCAACAGTGAATACTGCATAACAAGATCTCGAGCATCCATCAGAGATTTAAGACCGTGGGTCATGATGTAAAAATCATTTGGATGCTGTCGGCATTTGCACGCCATTACACAAAGGCATTTTCCCATCAGCATATAGGTTAGTCTACACAGACGTCTGGATCAGACTGGAGAGCAAACGATTATCTTATAACTATACGTCCTCCTGAGTCTGATTTTCGTTCCATTCTTGGTAAGCAGTAAGCATCAACTCCCTGAAAGAACGGAAGACCCGTTACAACAGTCTTTATAAGTGCCGTTCTTTCACGCAAAAAAAGGGATAGACGCCTTAGGCCTCTAAAAACGTTGACGGTTCACTTACACCATTTAGAAATTCTTGAAAGGTACGTCAGGCCCCTTAGAAGGCTACGATAAACATCTCAAACCCTTTAAATGTTTGAGGGGTATGTGAAAGCATTTGAGAAATCCTGGTGGGCCCCATAGACGGTTTTTCCATAGGGAAGATTGGTCGTCTTCATTGGTATGCCTATTAATTTATGAATTATTGGCTCCTTATTAGAGTGCTCGTTGGCTTTGATTTAACACACACTTACATAAAGTAGGTCTGATGCGTAGATGGGTTATGTTTACTACATCAGGGGATTCCTAGACATGTCAAATTCATTAATTAAAGAATGTAAATCACAATTCAATATATTCCTTAAAGTTTTTTTTAGAAGTAAAAGTTTCTAGATACTTCACTCCAATGTTTTAGGCGGAATGATAGATTAATATGGTGAAACAAAATATTATCTATGCGCCGACTGTCCTAGCACACAATTTTAGCTTTTTCCAGCTCTAGCTTTTCCACACATACTGTCATCTAACATCGGCATGTTTAACCCTACCGATATTGTTTATTTTTTAGAACGAGCAAGCTTACATAAATTGCGGGGAAGTTCATACAATTGCATAAAATATCTGGTAACGAAAGTTTACAGGATGCGTATTGAGACCGAAAAGGTGCCGTCAATGCGATTACAACATTACATTACAAGCAGCTATTTGTTTAACGTGGCATTGAACGGCCCTTGTTTTTGAGCTTTCGTCCATAAGTGCCATGACCGACTGTTCTTGAAGAAGCTTACAGCGCTGTTGACGATGGGCATTAATAAATCCAAAACGCTATAGCCAAATGATGGCTGGCATTTTTATCTTCCATCCACTCTCAGCGTGCCGCGCCAAATCTTTGCATACTTGTGTTTGACCTTACGCGTCAAAGACCTGCAATAAAAAAGCGTGACTTGTCAAGTAGGTTGCGCACTTGCAATCCTGCAAATAGGTAATGATTTTATCTCTAGCCGATCTTCTAAAGTGTTCTCTCGCATAATTAAGATAATGCCGGTAGCATTAGCCCTGCGTGGCTGCAGCGAATTAGTCTATCGCCGGTGCCGCTATGCCAACATCGGCGCCTGTGAGGTTCCTCTTGTTTTTGTTGTCCCAAGTTCACCACGTTAAAGCTTTAGTTTCCTAGTTTTTTCGTCTTTGTCACTGGTTATTAGTGACAATATTGAAAACCGACTTACATTATTCAGATCAGACTTTCAATAATACAATCTGAAATATTTATGCCACTGCCGGTTGTCACATAGCATTACGTTTTATATCAGTCCCACGAATCTCAGCAAACAGAACCAATAATAAAGTTCCCATTAGAGCGTACTCATCACACACTACACTGATGAATAAATTTGAAAATGCCTTTGATATAGGGATTTATCAGTTGAACAGATGAGTTTGCATCGCGAGCAAAACATTCAGTACCACTCCAAGCTCACTGGGACCAAACATAACTGTACGTAGACGTTCCGAGATTATTTGAAAAACACCAATAAACATCTGCCGGTTTCAAAATATTAAAATTGGATAAAAATATACCATCTGAAAAATTATTTTTCCGGCGCAACGTTTTTTTTTGTCGAAACCTTGCCTTCTTACATGTTTTTCGGGTGCGTAATCTAACCTAGACTCAAGCACCTTGTAAGTCCATTCAGAATCAGTGTAATCACTGACCTTGGGGGACGGTGGTATCAAGTCAGGTAATCGGTCACCACCAACTGCTACAATATTTTCCTTCTATATTTTTCTTTTTAATTTGCGTTTTAAGCGATCTTCCTCATCAGTAACTTAAAATTTCGCTCCTCAAGTACGCGAAGACAATTAATTTGGCTTATATTTCTAGAATCTCCCATTTTTTTCTTTTGATCGGAGGTTGTATTCTTGTGATCGAAGCGAAAAGGCATTAGCAGCTCGTCGTATGGCGATTGTGGTTAAACCGGTAAACCATGTCCTTTATACCCTTAATTGCCTATTTGAATATTTCTCCGGTAACGGTGACATGTTCTGTTTTTTTTCCACACACAATAATATTCCATTAAATTTTTTTGAGACGTTAAAATAATTGAAGGTAAATTTTAATTAAATCTAGTGACGCAAACATTGCTTATGTATGGTTATGCTAATAAGTTTTTGTTGTGCTAATACTTTTTTATAAGTCTCATTGATGACGCGTCAGACTTCTTGACCAATGGAAACTAAATGTATGTTTTATTTTCGTAGTATTTGTGTTTGTATACCACAAAATATTCAACATATTATCACGTGCTTTGACCGCGAAATTAAAGTAAGACATTTTTAGAGTGCTTTAGAAGAATGTCACTGGCATATACAGTAAATGGCCATGGCTTATACAGTGACCGAAAGAAGTTCGCTTCTGATGAGCACAAGATTGTGCGGAACTTCTTTATTTTGTCATGTAAATTTGGTGCTATAAAGAAATTAGTCCTCATTTTTCTTTCCGGCTACTGCATATAACGCGTGGTAGCGAAGAAATTTCGCGGATGACAGTAATCGAAACTTGAGTTATAAACTGGTTTAAACGGGTTCGCGCCTGGTAGAAGGGGTAGCTGAACCAATATTTTGCGCGGTTGACTGAACCGGAACTAATTGGGAGCAAAATTCAAAGCTGTTTATTTCTAACTTGAACCGAACCGAAATATTGACTGGTTCGACACCCTAAATATAACTACCCGAATTGTCTTGCAGCTGACACCTGGAAGAAAGTGCGCACTGTGCTAAACCCCACCTTCAGCGCAGTGAAAATGAAGCAGATGATGCAGATTATGAACGCTTGCACGGATGAGTTCGTAGACGTGCTTGATGACTACGCCAAAAAAGGAAAAGTGGTGGACATGTTCAAGGTAGCCCAAGGCCTGTCACTGGATGTGATTACAAAGTGCGCTCTGGCCTGGCAGGTAAGTCTGCATTTTTTGTGTTACTCACCACGTGCATTGCCTGGGTTGTTGCTGTAACGTATAACAACGGATGATATATTTTACCTTGATAAATACGGTACCTTTGCTCAGTTTGCTCGAGGTTTCGTGCGACCATAAACGCACCAGCTATCAGCAATGAGAGGACAGGAACTAGTTAAAGCCTTTTTCACGACGCTTTATTTGGCGCTAACGCAAAGCAGCGTCTGTGAGTGCCAGCGGACAAGTGTCCGTCTTACCGCAGCGAAATATTGGGCTGGTGTCGACGTCTGCGTTTTACTGGCACTGGTGCTTTACAAACATGTCGTTCACCTTCTGGCTCTGATATTTTCCAATCACGAAAGTCCTTGATTAGCCTTGTCAAGTGAGTAGTTCTCATAGCCTGAAAGCTAAGATAATGCCTGTAAAATAAGATAATATCTGAGGACCTTGTCTCCAATGCTTGGAGCAAATGGTGAGGCTCAAATTATAAAACATTTAGAAAATCAAATGTATAACAAGAAGGGATTCTGTACTGATCACGCAACCACTCCCAGCGAAGGACGTGCCTTCGTGAAGCTACCACAGACGTTGCCGCGCGCGACGAAGGTTATGTGGTCCTTGGATAGTAGAAGCAAGTAGATTCTGTTACCACAGACATGCTTCAAGTTTCCGTCGTAGAGCATTTCAAAAAGCTCTACACTAGGTTTATTGACATTCCCCAGTTTGACAATGTCACTCGCGTTTCTACTCTTCAACCAAAACTTGCCACTTGTTTTGATTGGTGGACCATGGAATTTTCGATCAGCGGAAAGCAGTTAGCATAACCTCTATTCACGGCTTCAACCTAATCGTCATTACCTTGTTCTAGCAACATACTCAAAGGGGTTGATGTCGTGTTTGCGCTAACTGTATCGCTCAGCAAGTTCTTCGATTTTCCCAGGTGTCTCGAAAGGATACGACGGAATTATACGCTTATACCAATAAAACAATTTAGCACCGCATTAACCCAGAGTTTGCCCTGAGTCAAGGGGATGTATCTGTGTCCAGCTTTTTCTCTCTCCCAGCAGGATAGCCTGAATAGTCTTGACCACTAGGCGGCTATGGCTAACCTCGTGCAGGGATATCACCATGTGTCTCTGATCTGACTACCGAGTGCTGCTTGGTTATACCTCTCACTTAGGCTTGGTTTCCTCGAGGTATCGCTTAGTCTGACTAGGCTCACTCGAGATGCCGCCTTGCTGAACTTCCTGGTGGGTGAGCCGGGTTAGTGGTGAAATGAACTCTTATCATATGGGAACCGCACGCCATACCCTCACAGTCGGAGGTCGGAAACATATTCGGCTTGCAGAACGCAAAATAACTGAACACAAGAAAAAAATTGACAAAACTATAAGTAATATCAAGCGATGGCCCTTATGACCCGCAAAGTACCACCCCGCCATTCCCTATAGGAGAAGGAAAGAAAAAGGTTCCTGCTGTTACAAACATCCAGAAAGTTGCTTCAAGCGATCCTCTTTTGGAAGTGTAACCTGAGACAGCAAGCAAGGCGCTGCTCAAAGCAAACGTTTTTTGGAAAGATTACGGCCCCTCTCACTGCACATAGCACTCTCAACTCAAAGAAAGGTGATCTCTTGGGACGACCTGCTAAATGTCCCAGAGAATGAATTTCTCGAGGGACTCGCGGATGAGAATGTTACAATGCGGATGAGAATGTTTAGCGAATAAAAATCAAGAAAAATGACAAAGAGATTCCAACAAAGCACATAATACTCACATTCAAAACACCTGACCTACCTTCACGCATTCACGTTGGCTACATGAGATGTGAGGTTCACCCACACATCGCGAACCCACTCAAGTGTTTCAAGTGCGATCGGTACGGTCACCAAACGGCACCATATCGTCGACCACAATGTTGTGCAAAGTGCTCCAGCAAGGATCATGATGCGAAAAAAATGCTCTAACTCTTTTCATAGTGTAAACAGCGAGGGCAAACACCCTGCCGACTCACGCTGCTGCCCATCCTGTCAATACAAGAATAATATAGTACGAATTAAGATCTTACAGAAACTAAGCTGCCATGCTGCAGGGAAAGTGGTATTTGTGCAGCTGCAAACTCAATCCCTATCGTCTCAGCCCGTTAGGGGTCAGCAGAATGTCAGGAGGCAAAAAATAATAAAAATAATTGGTGGGGACTGTTTCTTCCATACCCAAGAACTACCAACCTCTTCTTTTTTAAACCGGCCAGAAGCCCAAACTAGTCAGGTGTATCGGCGAAGTGAAAGAACAGCCTAAGATGGGGCTACACTTGCTCTACAACCCCTAAGACCAAGTCAAAATTGTCTGGGAGAAAGTTCTGAAAGTTAAGGGGCAGTCATCAATGAATGTTATGAGGATTCTCGTCGTCAATGACAGAGAAATTGCTGACATCAACGATCCACCTGATGAACTTGTTCAGCACTTTGCTTTCTGATTGAGTAAGCATTCCCCTACAAGCTTTCTTAGGGAAGATATAGCCAAGCTCGAGAAAGAACGGCTAAAATACAAACTGGATGATGCTGCTACAATAATAAGATATTCTCACTTTATGAGCTGGCATATACAGTGAACAAAGTGAAAAACACGGAACCGGGACCTGACAAAGCGCACTGTGAAACGATTCGCCACCTTTCAGAAAAACAAACTCTGTTTGTTTTGCGTATTCTGTACGATCGGATCTGGACTGAGAAAGTCTCTTTTGAGTTCCTGGTGCATAGGTCATGTTATTGAACTCCGTACAGCATTGAAAAACAATATTTTTATCCAGCTAGCCCCCAGCACGGCTTTTTTCTCATCCCCGCCATTTCATATAATGGGAAATAAAGAATATTTTTATTATTACTTATTAATATCAAATTAGCTACTTGTATCTCTTTTTGAGTCACGACACTTTGTATATAACAGCCAGAGTGGCTTTCAGCGCTTCCACTCAACGCAGCATGATCTAGTTCGACTGGAGAGGGAGATAAGATTTGCGTTTTCTTGACACTATACATCTCATTATTTTTGGACGCGCAAAAGGCGTAGGACACAACCTGAAAACACTGCATTTTTAGAGATATTGTAGACCTTGGAATAGGTGGTGGGATGTTCTCTTCTATTCAGGTTTTTTAAAGCAGGCTTCTTTGGGAGAATATAGGAACTAAACGTTCCCAAGTATACGCCCAGGAAATTGAGTTACTCCACGGAAGTCTGCTTAGCGTGACCCCTGTTCTGCATAAAAACTATTTCTATTTCCAAATGCCTCCCTGCAGGCATTTTTATGTCTTTATGTTGACGACTTCCAAATGCCATTCAGGTTGTCGCAATGCTTACAGACGGGTATAAGAACTATCCAACGAGCCCTGAATGGGCTTATTCGGGGGTACCGAGCAATGATTACAAGTTTTCTGGAGAAAAGAGAGTCGTTGGTCATTTCACTAAAAGAGAGGGTTGTTCCTATTTACAGAACTCTAGCTTTGAAGCACAAAGCTCCAAACAAAACCTGAACACAAACTCCTGGGGTCGTGTTTGATCAGAAGCTGGTCCTTGCTCCACATCTTCGGGAGCTTAAGGCGAGCTGCATCAGAGGGTGCAACATCCTTAAAATGCTGGCTGGGACATGATGCGTAGCAGAACGTGAACCTATTTTGAGAATATACGAATCACTGCTCCTCTAGGAACTCAAGCATGAGCGAAAAGTCTACGGCTCCGCAAGGCCGTCGGCGCTTCGATTTTTCGATGTTGTTTATTCTGCAGCCTTGAGAACGTGAACTGGTGTATTTATAGCTTCTCGTGTAAATAGCCTATATGTGGACGCCCACCATCTTCCTCTCGATCTGCGACGTCAATATCTATCTCTAAGTTATGCTGCAAATATAGCCGCCTTTCCACTCCACGTGGCTGACCAAGCTATTTATATCTGAGAAGATAAGAGGATGTTTAATACTCAGAAATTTCTCACTCCAACCTTCGCGGATTCAGTACCTCTGCCATGTAATTTCCATACCGTTCAGTATAGCATCTCCAACATCTGAGAAAGATATCCCTTCATAGAAACGGATGTCTGTTGCCTACGACTTTACAATGAGGAGGTATTCCAAAGGGCATATAATGCCCCCTGTGTATGTACCTTATTTCAATGAATTCCATTTTAAATATGATGGATATCAATCACCATATTAAGCACTGAAGCTCCAAGGACAAGGACAATTGAAAGACGTAGACAGGACAAGCGCTACACTCACAACTGACGCTTCATAAATGGTCATCAAAGAGGATAAAGACGTTAAGGGAATTTTAAATTTTGAAGCAATGATAGAACTACAAAAATATTCACTCGGCGTGATGTTCATTAATATGAATAGCCATCATAAATATAATGATTTACATAATTACAGTCTATATTACACACATTTACATAAAATGAAGATTAAAGTAATTAAGTGACGATATTTAAACGCCAAAGAAGGAAGATGAAGGTAATTCAAGAGCACCAATGATAAAACTCTAGCGCTTTAAAGACAAGACTATCGATGCCGAACGTATGTAAACTTCCCCTTTCGACGCTAAGCCACAGTTACCACGCTGTACTCTTGGACAACATTTTGTGGCCATGCAGTCAAGACTATGGGCATAGGTGCTCTTCCATATCTTGAGCGCCCATCAGAACTGCGCACGCGCACTCTTCACTTCTGAAATAACTGTCCGAAATTATAGGCCGTACTAGTCCCTACAGTGTGGTAACTGTGGTGAAGCATAACTGCAGCTAATAATATATTTATAATAATAATATTATTATTATAGCCAATCAGAACATTTCCCTTCAAATTCAGATTTACGAGCATCGGAAGTTCAGACTGTTATCGGATCCCTTTTGGAGGCGCGGGTATTCACAAGGTTTAATTAAAAACACACGTAAACAGATGCAGCAGGGACGAGAAAAAGCGACTAATAATTACAAAGCATGTGTGGTGGCTATCCCTTATGTGAAAGGCGTCTCAGAAGCTATTTGCCGGTCCCTCCTTTCACTAGGTACATGAACAGCTTTCAAACTCCATATAAAATTACGTGACCTCATTTCGAAGCCAAAAGATCCAACCCCTCCTGAATCTCAAAGTGGTATTGTATACAAAGTGATCTGTCAGGACTGTGACAAGTGATACATCGGAGAAACTGGCCGCAAACGGAGTACCCGCCTCAAAGAGCACAAGAGAGACGTGGAGAAAGCAACACATGCCACAATATTAAAAAATGAACTGGTGGACCATTATTGGACGACTGGTCACACTTTTGACCTTGCGAACGCTGTAACCCTGGCACGCAAACAACGGTGGGACCCGAGAAGATTTCTGAAATCATGGTGTATTCGCAGTGACCCATCCGCCTGCAATTCTAACCGCGGCCCCCTCCCCGACGTGTACACCGACATCCAGAAATAACTTTTCATTTAACTTCACATCTACGACGGACGCTAAAGAAGTTGAAACGAGAGCCGACGATGTTGATGTCGCCCGTATGCCACGGACGAAGAAGTCGGCAGAACCAGCGCTACGAATGAAGAAAAAGAAGAAGCAAGCTTTGGATTGCTGGTAGCTAGTCGGGTATTCCTAGGCCGCACTGATGATGTCTCCCGCATAGGAGACGAAACGTCTTATAAATTGTTGGTATTGTTATGCAAGTCGGAGGTATTTGTTTTTAATAATACAACTAATCTGTATTTTGTGTGCCCAAAAACAACCCGAAGATGTTCCCTTTGGTACACAAAGAACGACTAAACGCCAAATTAAAACACAAAATAATAAAACACGCATCACAGATAGGTTGGGATTCCTTGCAATTGCTTGCGGTAAACAGTAGAATTATTGAATATTTAAATACCTGCATTCTCAAAGCGATTGAACAGTGATTGAATGCGTGACAAGGGTGAAGATCTGCGTATGGTGTGGACATAAAACGTAGATTGATTCCTAGTCAAATGGTAGGGGACATGGATATTAACACTGGATAAAAGCGAATCATTATCTATTACTGCATTTGCTATCTTGTGTAAAAAAATCAAATGACGTCCTCTTCTTCTGTCATACAATGACTACCTGCGTTAAGGGTATTACATTTCTAATCTCATGCATGTCGTGTGAATAACATCGGAAAGACCACTTTCATAAATTTTATGCGCAGAAAATTTCTTATCTTCCTTCTTTTCTGCTTGGTCACGATTTCATTGTACCTGCGGTAAATATCTATAGTTTCTTAAAAAGATTACCAGATTTTCAAGTTACTTTAGTTGTCGAGCTCTAGCGGCCTGATTTTTAACCCTAACAGTTATGTAGCGTAGCCATTATGCAATTATATATCTACTTTAATTTTTTTTGTCGTATGCAGTCCGCGTTTTTTTGTCAAATACGGCCCTAGCGCAACTAAAACTTATTCATTTAATTCGTCCCTCCGTCCGTCCATGAAACTACTTTAAAGCTTTTGGATTTGCTTAGCTACCAGATTGGGTAGAATGTGAATACGTTTTTTGAGTGTAAGATATTGCATGAATTGCTTGTTTCGTTGAGCCTATTGTGTTGAGTGGAGATCCGGACTCCATGCGTAAATATAAAGCTTTAAATACTTCAGTACTATTCAATACATCTAAAATGCCCTCAATTGTGCCCTGTTTTTGATTGGCAACATGTTATGCCGCTGACAGGAGATAATTGAAACATCAAAACACTCAAATTTATTTTCAATAAGTGGATTCAACATTTCGTCCACTTTGGGATGGGAAGAAGTCTACTAAAATGCTGCTTGCCTTTTGGTGGTCACTGGTCAGTTTTCTACTGTTGTTTTTATGTTTGATGTGCCCTTCAGATATAATTGATTTGAGTGTGGGCGTGTTTCAATATTAATTAAAAAATGTAGTATATGCCCCTGAACTTTGTGTTGTAACCAGCATGGGGACTGGGTTGTGTTCCTATTTTTCACATCGTGCCGTTTTTGTAATTATTTCAGCATCTCGCGCTAATAACAAGATCGAAAAGATGTTCCTGGCAACTGTAATAAATAGATCCATATTGTTACCTTATTAAGTCTTATTATTATTAGCGTTAGTATTAGTATTATATGTCCTTTTTAGGTGACTAAATAGAAAAACGGTATTTTTTAAAAATATTTCAAAGATGAAAATTAAATTTTTTTTAAGTGGCAATCGTGGTACATGCATACCGTGTTTGCTCTATGCGTATTGGGTTGGGCGGACATTAGATATAAGGTTAATCATTACTAACACTAGGATAATTGACTAAAACCTCTTAGTTAACTTTTTAATTAATGATCTCATGGGTCACGTTGCAATTGACGTATCGACAGCGATTCTCAGTGGAGACTAAAACAATTTAAAGGTTTTCTCAAAAGGCATTGCAATATCCACCGATCAGTTTACACGCTTTGTCGCATGATTACAAAATTGATGAAAAAAAAAAAAAAAGCGCGTTAGCGCTTTTCGCATTTATGCACACAAGCGTGATGCACCCGTCTCTAGCGGGAGGCATTCAGAACGCCGAAAATAAAAATGCCGAATAATCGGAATGCCGAAATTTAAAACATCAGAAATTCAAAACGTCGAAAATTCAAAATGCAGAAAATTCAAATAGCCGATAAGTCAAAACACCGGATCATCAAAATGCCAAAACATCAAAATGCTGGTATTACGCCGTTCACTTAGCTATACCAGGGCATAAATTTTCTTCGTAATCTAATCAAAGTTATGGGAGAGCTTGCACCCCCCCATGTGCACGCCGTTTCGTCCTATTTTCTAATAGCCATGAAAAGTTATTTTCGAATATAGCTTCCCTTCGCATAATTCAAGTTTAAAAAGAGAAAAATATATATTTTTGTACATATTGTCGGATAGCTGAGCGATTTTTTGTTTGCATTTGAGACGGATAAGTTGTGTGCAATTCTTCGAAGAAAGCTTAGAACGTCGACATTGTCCCGGTTGCCCAGAGCAGCCGCCAAACAATTTTTGCGCTCATTCTGCTTCTTGCTTCGTGGAAGACGGGGGTGTCTTTTGATCGCTCCCTCGATGTCGTGTTCGCCTGTAGCTTGCTCCCTTTTCATGATGGTGATGACCCCGAAGACGCTTACGTAGTGTCCGCCAACCAATGTCTTCCTTCGTGGGTGCCATGCCCCAACGGAGCTATTGCCTCTTGGAAACCCGTTCTCAGCGAGAGAATATCAGTGGACCTCATATATTTCGCTGGAGTTTACTTCTGGCGACACGGCCAACATGGTGGCGAAATTTCCCAAGCAGGTAGTTGTACCCCACCTCCGTAGCAGAACAGACGCTTCTCGCGGGAAGAATGGCTTCAAGGACGCATATTCAACCCGTAATTGTTTGGTGGGAAAGAATGACAGGGCAGCAAGCTGCCTCACCTTGATGGCGAAGTCATCTACCAATTTATATCATTTTTGTAGAGAACTGACACTCCAAGGTGCTGCACTCTCCTCCATACTGACTGGCACAAGTGGAACAGAGAACTATGCACATTTGACGACAGGAACAACGGCCGAATAACGTTAATTTCTGCCAATTCAAAGTCTGTATTAACGGTTTTCGGATTTAGTCAAGTACAAGGTCTGCGGCAAAGTTTAACACTTCGAAGTGCCTTGTATAAAATCTGGGTTCGTCGAGTCATGAGGCAGTAAACTAAAAGGAACACATGGTCACAAAGATAACCTGAATTATGTATAACTGCTCGAAGAGCGGCGAATAAATTTTTCTTCCACGAGCCACTTCGGAGTGTCGTTCAAATTCTTAAAGATTTTTTCCGCGAAAAAAAATTAAAAGCCGAGCTCCATCGGCCCTGGTGTAGTCGCACCGTAGGAACTCCCGGCAATCTAAAGCTCAAATTAACTGAAAAGCGTCTATTCTTTCTGTTGCAAATCTAACGCTGTTCTGAACCCGTCCTCGATGATGAGCGCCTGCACAGAAGACGGCTCGTGTGGGCAGTACGCTTTCCTCTTTCTTTTCACAATCTGGCGCAAAGCTTCATTGCGTGGAAAGTGTTGCTTTGAAGACGCTGCTACATCAGCCGTGACTTGCTGCAATAGGTTCACGGTTGCCTCACGCGAGGCCGCCGCCAGAGCTTTGATCCGCCCTCGAGTACAAAAAAACGTTAACCTTGCACATATCCGGAGCATGACTTGCGTGGGTTTCGGAATGATCATGTGAATACTTTCTACAGGAAAGTCGATAATGATTCTTGCGACGCTTTCGCCTTGCTTTTCGCATCTCCAATAGTGTCTAGAACCCATTTTCTGGTCAAGTACGTAGACATAACTGTCTTCGAAACTGCCTTTCGCTTTTGCCTTTTGGGAACACATAATTACGTCTTCGTCCATGTCCCTCCGAATCAGTGAAATGATTACTGCTGCTGATTGCTGCTTCTCTTGTAATCTAAACACTGGGCAGCGCTGCTTTTTTCTGCTGACAAATAAGAGCTGTCCTCTCTGACTGCTGGGCCTAGCTTTACGACAAATAGCAAAATACAAAATTTTACATCTGTTTAATCTACATTGATACTGGTGTCCTTGTAGATCGAGCTAAAAAGGCTCGTGTCAATGGGAAGTGCTTCGGCGTAAAACGAACAAATGGAAATGACAAAGCTCGTCATTCGATTTCGCCTTTTGTAGTTGTCGGCGTTATGACTTTTCCGCATTTAGATTTTTCGGCATTTCAACTTTTTCTGCATTTCAATTTTTCGGCGTTCTGACGTTCGGCCTCTTTATAAGTCAGCCTCTTATTTTTCGGCGTTTTGATAGGGACCCGTCTCTAGCACCTCACCACTCTCTCGGCGTATCTTCCAAGGAGGCGCTGCCTAGATAGTCACGACGTGACTCAAAACGACTACGTTACTCTAATAAGCGTAACTCTGGGGAGGGATTCTATACTTCGTCTCACCGTGACATGGCAAACGGCGAACGCTACGGTCCCAGTGAGCCAGTCAGCGCGTCGGAGGGAGACACGTGACATCACTCGATCTTACTAGTTGAGCGCACTGCTGTTGAAGCCACGGGCGGGAGAGAGCGGAAGGACGCTTTTGTACGAGTGTTTAGTGACAGGGGGACAAGAGCGACTTCAATATATGCACACGTAAATCATAATATTTTTGTTAATTCAGATGCCGAATTCGTAGATTATGCTCATTACAAAAGTATATTTTCTATGTTGAAAGTGCTGATTTGTTATTTGACAAAGCAAACCTGACGCTTTCTTGGTTGAAATGGTGGAGTAGATTTAATTTACTTCAAATAGATAATAAAAAATATGTGTTCAATCCTCCCGAAAATGAAGTAGTCACCGTTACGAAAGGCCTGAGCATAAATTCAGAAAAGAATACTTTGTAAACTTAAAAATTCTAGACGTAATTTTTATATATGTCATGGTATTATCGCATAAGCCCCATTATACACAAATTTTCAGAAGTTGTGGCAATGTTATACCGTCATTGTAATACTTTAGCGATGAACATGAAAGAATGGTTTATAATTTCGTGTTCTATTCTAACCTAAATTACGGTCATTCAGTTTGGGGCGCACCAACTTCAACGACTTTTGAAAGGGTACACCCGTTGCAAAAG
Organism: Ixodes scapularis; assembly: GCF_016920785.2. NCBI lineage: Eukaryota > Metazoa > Arthropoda > Arachnida > Ixodida > Ixodidae > Ixodes > Ixodes scapularis. The sequence goes on from NW_024609868.1 coordinate 147,879,522, forward strand.
AAAACGGTAAGGACCATAGGCAATATTCTATTTCAGCCTCATATATCAGACCTTTTAAAGAAGTTCTGGATCATAAGCGTTCGCACTTTGTATCACTACAGACATGGTACTAACCTAAAGAAAGAGGTCACTAGGAATACGAACTTTCTAATAGCCCTTGATCGTATCTAAACAAATATTAGTGTGTGTCCTACACATAGCACCAGGTGTTTGGCTGTGGTAACGCAAAAACGAACCATGGCAAACTTGAAGAAAGAGTAAGTAAACAGGCGATCTGTTTGATGCAACACGTACTAACAATGGAGATGACGGGCAAAGAAGGGGACAAACACAAAACGTATCAAACACAGGTCCTAACCTTTATTGACACAACTGCTTATATACCGTCACACACACTCACGTCTCCAGGAGTTTGCACACGTCTTTGCGACCTTCCACCGCGGTACAACGCGTCGTGACCTCAATTCACAAACGTATGCCCCATGCAACACACGCCTTTTGGAATTTTCACACGTCTTTGTGACCTTCAACCGTGGTAGAGACCTCCTCCTGTACGAAACAATGGTACGCGCAACACATCAAAGCAAAGCAACCTCCTCAAAGCGCACCCTCATGAATCCGTTCACAGGTCCCACCCTGCCGCCTGATAAAGCAAACAACAAACCTGTCACCAACAAATTAAAAAAAAAAAAAAACTGTTGCAACAACAAAAACTTTCCGGTCGCTCCATCTAGTCCTATCGACGGTTAACTGATGGAATTTCCTACGAACGCAATTCTGATTGCCTCCTTCAAGACACTTTTTGCACAATCTTTTGCTTTGCTTAACACCAGAATTTTCCGCCGATCAGGAAAACGATATTGCATTCCTGCACATGTTTAGCGATCTCAAAATTCGGAGATCTGTTCTTGATCATCCCCATGTGCTCTAGAAGTCCGTTATATAGGTATCTTTTCGTCTGCCCTACGTTCGAAAACCCACAGGTTATTGGGATATCATTCAGATCTCTAAAGATGCCAATGCAATAATGATTTGCCTGATTGGGGGAAAAAATTTGAGTTAAGCAAAGAAAAAGATCGTGCAAAAATAACTTGAAGGGGACAATCAGAATTGCGTCCGTAGGAAATTGTATCAGTCAACTGTCGATAACACTAGATGGAGCAACCCGAAGGTTTTTGTTCTTGAAAGAGTTTTTTTGTTAGCTTTAGGTGATAGGTTTGTTGTTTGCTTTATCAGGCGGCACTGGTGGGACCTGGGAGGGTGCTCTTTGCGGAGGTCGCTTTGTTTTGAGGTGTTGCTTGTACCATTGTTTTGTACAAAAATAGATCTCTACCGTGGTTGAAGGTCAGAAAGATGTGTGGAAATTCCGGGAGACGTGTGTGTGAGAGATGGTATATAAACGGTTCTGTCAATAAAGTTTAATAGCTGTATTTGGGATGTTTTATGTATGCCCCCTTCTTTGTACGTCGTCTCCAGTTTTTTCAAATGTTTGCTTCTGGCAAACAGACTCTACGATGCAATATCCTAATTTACTAAATATTTATAAATCTAAACATTTCGATTTGAACAAACTGTCATTTAGAGAAATTCGTTCATTGTTTTTTTACGGATGCTTATGATGATTGGCTGCATTTACTGTTGTTATATTTGATATCGGCTGAACTTGTTAAGGTGACTTTTGTTATTGTTTTTTTTTCTATACTTTTATTTCCTGCTGTGCGCCCGTCGCAGTGCATTGTAGGCTTATTATTATTATTCTAGACAAACAAAAGAGGGCCCGGGTAAGAGGGGTTCCTCCTGCCCCTCCTCTCCGCCTGCGCTAAGCTCCCAAACCTGTACATTTGGGAAGGGCCCTCTCATGTGCTTCCTCAATCACTCTCGTTTGCTTGAGGGGGCCGTAGATTTCGTTGTACAAAGTTACGGTGAAATGAATTATAGCGTACTTTATGCGTCCAGTTTTGGAATCGGACGACAACAGACACGGTAACTGGTCGATGAATATCTCAGAAACCGTCGCTATTCCACAAATTGTTTAAATTGATCAAGCTCCTGATAATGACTGTCTTGAAAGCCGAAATTGCAACATAGCCCATCTGCTAATTAATTAAAAAGGTCATAAACAAAATTTAGTTAGTCTACTCACTGTGTCGGTAATTCTGTCTCCTATCGTAATGTCCGCCGAGGTCGCTACACAAGAAATGAAGACAATATGCGGGTAGCTGCCACTCAATTCGTTAAAATATGCAAAATAAAACATGCGCCCTGTATATTGGAAGCCTCCAACAAACGAGGTTGCCTCAAAATATTATTCGCACTTTCAGCTTCTTTTTTCTTTTTTCTCGTATTTTTTTTTCTTGGTACAAGCGTAGTGCCTCTTGCTGCCACTTTAACTGTGTTCAGTCGGGTCGTAAACACTAAATGACCTTCATAACCATGCGCGTGACGTAGATATGTTCTTGTTGTCATATAAATAAATAATATTTTTAATATTATTATCAGTATTTCTTCATTCGACCATTTCTCAAGATGCAGGCGTGTGTTTCTTCAGTAGTAAGAAAAACAAAAACGGAGTCGTAATGCCTTACGAGCTTTAATGCATATCATATGGTGTCGATACCTCCACAACCTTATTTTACTTTCTCTCTCCTTCTTTCTCTTTCTTTCTCAGTGTAGACAAATCTTTATACAAGTAAGCGGGTTGCAGTAGACTAAGTGCTATTGCGTGCGTGATATCATCCTTTGATTAGAATGCAAGATATTTTATGTTCGAGCAATTAATAATATTCTATTCTTTACAATCCCACAGGTGGACTCCCAAAGAAATCCCCATGAGCCCTTACTCCGTGAGGTTCGGAACATATTCCTCAGTTCAGATAATTTTGTGACAAGGGCAGCGTTCTGGTTCCCATCTCTGAACAAGCTGATCGAATGGTTGCATCCGTTCACCAAATTGGCAAGAACTCTAGACAATATCACTCAGAACCTCAACAAAGTAGTCCATCTACGACGGAGTGGAATATCGCCAGATGTGCCGGATATGCTTCAACTGATGCTAGATGCTCAAACCGAAAAAGGCAGCAGTGCTGACGACCATGACGAGTATGAGCCGTTGATCGAAGATCGTCTGCTCATTGCAAACTGCTTCATATTTCTGCTAGGTGGCTTCGACACAACCGCCGTTGCACTGGCGTATATAATGCACATCCTGGCCAAGTACCCCGAAGAACAAGACAACATTCTCCGCGAGATAACGGAAGCGTTCCCTGACAAAAAAGAACTGGGCTACGACGAAATCCACAGGCTCAAGCGCCTGGAAATGGTGATCAGCGAGAGCTTGCGCTTGTACCCTGTGATTGTGACCTTCGTATCTCGGAACTGCCAGCAAGACATCACGGTGATGGGTCAGTTCATCCCGGCCGGTGCCAACGTGACTCTTCCGGTGTGGCACCTTCACCACAGCGCCGAACATTGGCCGGACCCCCTTAAATTCGACCCTGAGAGATTCAACGAGGACAAAGGGAAGCCCCATGTGGGGGCCTACCTTCCCTTCGGACTCGGTCCTCGCGCGTGCATCGGCAAGCGCTTTGCGATGCTCGAGCTGAAAGCAACTGTCTGCAAGGTCCTGCGTAGCTTCAGAGTGGTACAGTGTGAGGAGACGCAGGACCCATTAAAAGTGGTCGTTCCGAACGCTACTGCGTACCCGAAAGATGGGGTTAAGTTGAAGTTAGAACTGCGAAACCCGTGAATATTTGATTGCAGAATTGTCGCCTTTAAAGGGGCCCTGCAATCATATTTAAGCGTCTACCTTTTTCGCTTTTTCCACGTCTCTTGGGGTCCGGGCAAGCCAGCGGGCACGGAGAGAGTAACTAAATATCAGTGCATCATATTTTCACCGGGCGACGCGGAAACCTCCTCCACCGACGGGGCCGACCCGCGGTACCGAAAGCGCGCGAAATGTGACGTCTTTGATCCTGGGCTTACTACTGGTCAAAGCCGCTAGAAGCTTCTTTTTAGTCGAAATACAAAACATAAGTGGCGCGAACCGTTTCAATTATTTATAGAAGTAGTTTTTGTTCAGTATTTTAGATTAGACAAGAAACAAATGCAGTTTATAAAGTACGGAAACAAAAAATGACCCGTCGACATACCCGCCACCAAGCGATGGAAAAGGCGGCGCATACTAGAAAAGAGTAGTGGGATCAGGCGCCGACACGGAAAGATCCCGGATGTACGCGGCGGCGCTGCGGTCGTTTACGGACTGGAGGATCCGACCGGCTCCGAGCGTTCCGAAGGCCTTCAGCGAGTAGCTTTGTCTTGCGTTCTGGCCATTTCGCGGTACGGCAGCGTGAAGTGGCTCCCATTCTGAACTGGTTTTTACCCCGTGTTTGCTGTCGTTTGTGGCCAATGAAGTGTCATGCCGAATTAATGTTTAATCGCGCAGCAAATGCAATGAGAGCCGCTGTGGCTGCCCGCTGCGTACAGCTTATCCAGAACACGCTTTAGTGGCGCCCTCTCGCGCCGTGGACACGCAGTGCGGCAGCTGTGAGCGCTCGCTAAGCTGACTATCCCTCCTCTAGTTCACGGCCACTCAAGCACCCAAGGACGTCATGAGGGAGGTTATTTTTTGCTTGTTTTTGTAATTTTAATTTGCCTCTAACTTTTAAAATAAAGTGAAATTCGAGAAAAGAAAAGTTTCATTACGTTACTACGGTCAGTGCGCTCCGGTTTGGTGCAAATTAAAAACCAGTAAAAAAGTGCTTGCTGGGCCCCTTTAAGGCATCGGCTCGGTGCATTTTGTGGCAATCTTTTCAACCATATAATGATGTCGGTATTCAAGTAACAGATTCCTTCATCGGGTGCTCTTGACTGCATTCGAATTAAGAAGACACCGAAAAAAACGCCAAAAACTCCAAAATAAGTGAACGGCACATAGCACGCGAGGCTTGATTTGCAAGTTGATACTCGCTTAAGAAGTGCGGTTAAGTTAACTGCAGTTCATTTGTCGCTTGATTGTACATAAGAGCTTTCTACTGTCCAAGTAAGAACTAATACATTTGACGTAACGAGGTGTTACGTGAAAAGGTGCACGAGTAAACGAGGATTCTTATCACCTATTTGGTTTTTAGCGTATTTGGAGATGTACTTCAGATGCAAACGGCCCTGTACTGATTGCAACGGTCTTAACAGAAGTTTCAATGAAGTGCTTCCTTTAAAATTAGCTCAAATTATTCATCTGGCCCAAAGGGAGTCCAAACTGTTACGGGATTTTCTAGAGCTAGTTCCCATACTAGTTAATATGGTTGTCTGAAATTTTTACAAAACACGAACGTAAAGCAGTGGACAAGGACAGCGGTGACCTTGCTCACTTCTTTACCTTCGTGTTTCGTAAAACTCAGCTGTTCACATTAAAATTTTGAAAAACAAGCAAAGCGTAAACCAAGGTTTGTGAAATATTGCGTCGCTTCTTCAGCTTAGATGATGATCAACATTTCATTTTGGAGAAATACCTCTAGTAGATTGAAAGAAGCCCATAACGTTTACTCTATTACATCGGCTAATTGTCATTTTAACGTTGGAAATAAATGTTTGTTGGATAATAAAAGGGAAGAGAGTATTGATTGTTTTATACATTTACATTATTTTATACTTTCATACACGTGACACAGCAATCAAAGAATCAGATTATATCAACATTTTGCGAATTATTTTTATTAGTTAAATATTTGCGCATAAGGGTTGTAAAAATATTGAATTTTTGGTTTATTCTAGTCTCCTTCTTTTTTAATAAATGTCATGACCATTATCTCTTCAACAACAGCAATAGTATTCTTTTGCTTTATCGCTCAGATATCTAAGCGAGCTATGCAACTGATTGCGAATATGACTTCAGAGTTTTAATGAGCCCAAACTTCAATAAGCTGAACCTACCCGTACGCTTTAGAAGGACACAAGATTGAGCTTTTAAACTATTTACGATAAATATGGTAATGCAGCGATGCACCGGAGCCTTTACACTATATCACTAGTTGCCCACAGTGTTGCCAAAAGTACAGAGGTAAAAGCGTAACCCAGGCAGTATTAGAGGAGGGAGGAACTGCCCCCTCCTGACCCGGATCGTGTTTCGTATGTCATAGACGTCGTTTCACTATCGTTCTTCTCGCACATGACTTCCGGGACACTGCGCCCAGCTAGTGACACAAATAATAGCTTCGCGGCCTCGGAAGCAAGCCAAAAATTAATAAATAGTCCCATGACCATAACAGATTCTACTCAATCTGTTACAAGTAACAAAATTATTTAAGGTCCATTACACTCTAAGAAAAAAGGAAGCCTATGTTACTACTTTTGGGGTGGTGAAACGTTGTCACAAATATAACTACCCCTAGGATAAAAAGGAGGACTCCATACCTAGTAGAAAAAACAGGCAGTAAAATTTGGCTACCTCCTAAAGCAACATGGCCGCCGGTAAGCGATGCTCGAATTCCCCGATAAGGCCTAGCGAACAGGACGGCTTTTTGGCCGAGGAATAGAATAGAGCGCTTACATCTATTTGACGTCTTCCAAATGTCATGAAACACTCCAAACAACCGTCCCCAAACACCGGTACCTTGCCTACATCCTGTAAAGACGGCAGTGTGCAAGCCGGAATCGCTGCGATTGCGCCCGACGGAATCTCGCCAGATTTACTGTATTTTTACCGCCGGCAGAGAACGCTCGAAAAAAAATTGTTACGCGAGGAATATATATGCTGCTTTTATTGAACAAACGTATGCTTATCGTATGCGGAGATAAATCGCTGGGCACCTTTCTTTGATACCGACCAGAGGCGTTCAGCTCGCACCCACGCTACCGCTATTTGTTTATTTTTATCTCTTCGTTTGTGCCTACCTCTACCGACGTGGTTATCCATTCGTGTGTGTGTATGCCTGCATTTCGCGGCTCCTTGACACAGAACGAGCATTTAGGTGGCTGAGTGGTACAGTAATTACGATTGTTATCCGGCTGAGAGGTAGGAATAGTAGTGGCCCACAGGCCAGCTGTTTTTAAATCAGTACATACATGTCTGCTCAACGCCTAGCTTCTTGAATCAGGCGGCAGCATGCGCCACTTAGAAAGGGTAGTAGTAACCGCTAGATGGCGCTAATTTTTTTTTATTGTAGACTTCCTGAGACAACCATTTATACACCAACTCATACATAGAACGAACACCAACCAACGAACAAAACACTGTTACAGGCACATTCCTGTCACCAGTACAAGGCACAAACTCCAACGCCACACCTCCGCGACACTCTACCCTAGCCATCCTACCCACTCGATTCGTATAGATGCATTACTATTTTTTTACAATGATTGGGCAAAAGAGTGGCATCCTTAACGAAAAACACCAGTATAACCTTTCACAGCATGGATTATGAAACTGGAAATCTAACTGGAATTGTTTCTGGAAATTTGAAATTCAGTTTGCAGACAAAGGAATTATTTCCGAAAACCAGAAATCCAGACGGAATCCAACTAGATTTTCAGTTCCATAATCCAGATGGCGAAAATTTGTACGGGTCTTTTCAGTAGGGAATGTTTACCAGATGAATGCGAAGTGTATTTTTAAGTATTATTTGCATACAACTGCTATGTGTACTTGAATTGGCAGGCAAGACAGCTATCGTTGTCTAGCGGTTCGAAGTGCAACATGGTATGAAAGTAATCGGCTAAAGTAAGACGCAATTGCTCCCGGTCAGTTTCGGCTGCGATTCGCGCAGTGATAAGCTTACCCAAGCCATGTTTCATCTTGACCGAAGCAGGACCCGCGGAGGTATTGCGTCGGACACCCCCAAAGGGAGTGCCCTCGATTAGCACAAAACTATGCTTACTTACGCCTCGCATAACTGAGGTGGGACCCACAGGGGTATTGCAGGGGCCGCTCAAGCCCACTTTTTGCACACGTGGGCCTACATGGGTCCTCCTTCATCTGCTACCGTAGATTCTCTCGAATCCCTTGTTAGGTATCATACACGACTCATTGATAAATTATAAGTACGGTTACGAGTTTTGAGATAAATCAGAAAAAGAAACCGAAAGACACTCGCCAGTAAAGGTTTTCATCAATTCGAATTTGTACGAAAGACGCAGAATTCCGAGGTCAGAACGACCATTTAAAAACAAAAAGACGAGGTTTTCGAAATAATCTTCATTAAAGCACAGGGTCAGTGGTCCTAAGGAGATGGTACTGCAGTTTCCTTTAAAATTCAGAACTACTGACAAAAGAGGTTTGCCTTTTAGCTCGTGAACATTCCGTCCGTATAAAGTCATGATAAAGGAGTTTATTTTCTTGAAGTAAGAACACAATACAATTGCTAATTTTAAGGAATTTGGAGTATAATTTAAAAAAAACTCAGATAAACGTCAAATTGTTAGGGAAAAAAATATCCAAAAGCACACCCTCCAAATTTCCCAAGGAAAAGAACAGAAAACGCAGAATCTTCGTTGTAGGAATAAATAAAGTATACATTTTTCTATCAAATGCGTTCCTTCACAGGGCCACCTCATATGAACTCATATGAATTGAATATCAAATCATATAAATATGAAAGAAAATATAGTTATTGTGTAGGTGAACTGGTGAATATGAACCATGTCAAATTAACCAGAGACTGGGGTACAAGAGAAACATCAAAACGTAGAAGGAACAGAAAATAGACAATACGACGTGTGTCTATTTTCGACGCCGTTCGCTCTTTTTGTTTTTCGCTTCTACGTTTCAATGTCTCTCTTCTACCCCAACCTCAGGTTAATTCAACATGGCATGTAAATATATATTTTCAATCTACGCCATATCTTATCATACTCACGATGGACTTCTATATAGGTTCATATGTGGTACTGAGAAACAATACGATAGGATGCGAACTTTTTTTTCACCATAGTTACCGCTGGAGAAAGGGAGGCCGCAGAAATGCGTCCTGACGAAGCTCCACCTTCTTACAATGGAATACAGTCATTACGCTACAAATATATTACACGCTCAGAAAATACAAAAAAAAAAAGAAATGCGCGCTTAACGTGGTACGAACAAGGTCAAGTGAAGGAGTGAAATATTCTGCAGCTGGATAGTTACATCACGTCTACATTGCAATCAAAATAGCCGTTCTGTGGAAGAGGCAAGGAATAATTTATTATCTGCGTTCAATATCTCGGTCTACACTTTGGAAGCTGCCGAGGCTGCTGATCTAGACAAGTGACTCCTATTTTTTTTTAATTTTAAGTTAGAAATCGGAACAAATGCATTGGAGTGCCCATATGCCGTATACTTACACGCAATGATATACATTTCATTCTTGACCGTGGATCCCAGTTTAACTGTGTCTTGCTTGACTTTTGTGAGGCATCCCTACCGAAAATCCGGTATAACTTTTCCCTATCCGGATTATGGAACCGGAAATTTGTTTCTGGAAACCCGAAATCCAGATTGCAGACAAAGGAATAATTTCCGAAAACCTAAATTCCAGATAGAATTCGGATAGAATCCAGATAGATTTCCGGTTCCATAATCCGGATAGCGAAAAGTTATACCGGATTTTTCGGTAGGGATTCAACAAAGTTTCTCACGAACTTCTAATTTTTAAACATAGTAAACTTAAGATAGACCCGAATGTTCTGTCATGGACTAAATGATTCCTAACTTATCGTTCTATTTTGCTTACTAGCAATGAAGGTAATTTCTGTCCCAGTCCCGTTACTTCTGGCGTTCCCCAAGGGTCCGTTCTATGGCTCCTTTAATTTCTTATTTATATTAATGACCTAACCACCTGTGTGTCATCATCCATTAGTTTATTCGCCGACGACTGTGTAATCTACCGTGAAATTACTAACGAATCTGATAAAGCACTTCTTCAAGGTGACCTATGCGTGGTATCCGACTGGTGTAACGTCCCGGAAATGTCTCTTAATACTAACAAATGTGAAGCTATGAATGTCTCTCGTGGTAATACGTCCCCATCGTCATACTCAATTTGGAACACTCCTCTGCAGTTTGTGTCTTCGCATGAATATCTTGGTGTATATATTACTTCTGACATTTCATGGAAAGTTCGTACTGATCACATTGTCGCCAACACTAATTCCATGCTTGGATATCTAAAAAGAAATTGCTCTTCAGTACCTGTATCCTTAAAACTACTTTTGTACAAAGCTCTAGTCCACTCAAGCCTCTAGTAGGCCTCAGCAATCTGCAGGGGTGGAAGCGCTGCGCCAATTGCGCCACCCTGCGCCAATTCACTTCCCTGCGCCAGCCTGCTCCAAAACGCCAATTTCAACTTTTTCTCTTTTTTTTTTTAGTGTTTTCTCTAAATTTAGCGAAAAACGGTTGGACACGGGCCTCCATGTGGTGTGTACTTTTGCTTAGGTGTCACTGCGGGTGACTCGTACCAACTCGACTGGGGCTCCGAACCATGTCTAACCTCAGGGCGAGGCGCCGATTTTAGTTCATCGAGAGTGCGATGTCGTTTTTTACTACAAAGAGCTTGATATACAAACACATCGGTTTGGTTTCGGGCATAGTTGGTTGGCGCGGTTGGAGCGCGCATGCAGCTGCCCGTGGTCCCGCTTTGCCGTGATCGTGGGAGTTGGTGCCTCGGCACCGGTGGGCTACCTTGGCCATTAACATGAGCAGAAGTAAGTGGTCTTTACTAGCTTTACCTGTTATTTGGTAGCCTACCATATTTGGACGCTTAGCCGTGAAGAATCGCGAGCACAGGCACATCCGTTTTCGAGCTCAATTTGTCTTATCAAAACGAAACCAAAACCATCATTGTGTGCGCGAATGTGCACGCTGTCGTGTGGTGTCTCCCGCCGTCAGACCACTAGCGAAAACAATACCCGCGATCTTAAGCGAGTTGGTTAATTGGCAGTGCTACACACTTTTTTGTTTCTTTCCTTTAGCGTGGAGGAGTGGGGGTGACATCAGAAATGCCGTACAACACTCCCGCGCTGCCGATTCCTGTCAAGAACGTACCTTAACTTGCTATAGCCACCCTACTCGTATAAGTTTCGGGTATAGGTGTATCTGGTTGGGGGGGGGGGGGGGGTTGGGGGTTGGGTAGGGTAGAGAGAAGTTGGTGGGCTTTTTGTCTCGTAAGAAGGCAGCCTGCCCCGCAGGGATCAGCGCCTGATCAGCTACATCTCATTTTCAGTCTCGTTCAAACTGTCTTCTCTTAAAGCACTTCTACTGATTGCACAAGAACTCATAAGCAAGGGTGAGGCAGTTAAGGACATGGACAAGGTGGGGAGTGGACACCTCCTACTAAGAGATGTGAACTCTAAACTGCCCAGAGTACTCGAGCGCATAAAAGAAATTGACTCTGCTCTTCAAACTGTGAAAAAAAAGGTGAACTTCAGTTGTTTCTAAATTACACAGATTCAGCTTAGTCACAACCCCTTTTTTTTGAACATAGAGCCTGTGGGCTCTTCTAGTCAGTGTTTATGCTGCATATGTATTAGTGGCTGTGATATCTTTAAGACAATATATTTTTCCATCCAAAGTAATATAGATATAGCTTTGTATGTTAACTTGGGTGTAGGGATTACTGTATTTTATGAACAGGGATTAAGAACATTTGTATTTAATGAAAACAGGTCAGCAAGGACTGCTTTATTCTGAGACATGTTGTGGTACCTTAATTTTTTTATGGAGACACGCAATGCACAGCATTTTATGGAGTACATAAGGTTGCGTTGCTCTTCTAGTCGATGCTTAAAGCTGCATATGTACGAGTGACTGTGGTAGTCTAAAGATAAAAAATACACATTTTATTTTGCATCTGAATTTTTGTCAAATGTCAGTAGCCTTGTATTTTGTTACTAAACTTGATATAGGGCTTTTTAAGTAGTGATTGAACATGTGTATTCTTTATTAAACAAAAACTGTAGTCAGCGAAGGTAGTTTATCTGACACCTTGCAGTGGTTTAGTTTTATGGATACATGTTTACAATTGGTTTATTAAGTAGACGGTTTTGTACTGGCGTGGCTCAAGCTAGGCTTTTATTGTCGGGGCCTCCCATATAAAGTCTATCATGACTCTGCCTGCTGCCGGAATGGTTCTCAAAGCCTTTCCTTTGCATAAATTGCCAATATTCCATGTTTCAATGCAATAGAAATAGAAAGGTGTGTATGTATGTTGGTTGAAAATTATTCTGGGATGTGCATGCATATATTTTTGCTACATTTTCACATTTAGAAACAACAAATCACTTTTAGACATTTGTTTGACCTCCGTGACCTGCTGCAAAACCTACTTCGACGGCTACAAAACTTATTTTTGCTGCTCCCGAGCTGCTCTAAAGCGAGCGTTTTACTGCTCCAAGACTGCTCCAAAGTGGGACTTTTGCTGCTCCCAGCCCTGATACAAAAGGCTCTAGCCCGCTTCCACCCCTGAATCTGGGATCTCGGTCAAACAACGCTCATGAATAACATGGAAGCCACGCAAAAATCGTGCAGTACGTTTCATTTTCTGCAACTATACCATCGCACGGCTAGTGTTTCATCAATGTAAACAACTATATCTCTGCCTGTTCTTTCATTACGTCGAAAAATATCACTCCTATGGCTGCTTTACAAAATTGGTCATTCTAAGAAACTAGGAACAGCGCCTCACTGAAGGACAGGCTATTTCTAAGCCAATCTTTTATTTCTGCGCGATCATCATTTTAAGGTCGGGAACTTAACTCCTTCATTCCTCGAACGTCCTCTGATTGGGACCACCTTCCCGCATCTTTTGTAAACATATACCATTCATTGATTTATTTAGAGCTGCATTAGTTTATAATTTTTGCTAATACACTTTCAGAAAAAAAGGACATATTTTACACCCTTCGCGCTGACTTGGAACCGACATTTTCAGAAAAAAAGGGCATATTTTACGCCCTTCGTCCCATATTCTACATCCCAAAACTTCAGTTCGACGAACAGCGCGCTGACTTGGAACCGACGGTACCAGCTTTCACGAGGGGCTTGATAGCCTAGTGGTCCAACTTATTAAAACAGCTAATGTACGTGTTAGTGATTACAAAAAGTAATCGGGGTTCTCTTGGCCCTACTGCAAAACCGCAGTGTTTTTTTTCCTGTGGTCTTTGACGGGTATTTTAACTGTTTACTGGGGTATGTCTCACCGTTCTCAAGCCTCTCGTAAAAGTTGGGGCCGTCTGTTCTACGTCAGTGCACTGCAAGTCGAACTTAAGTTTCGGGGTGTCGTATAATGAACAAGGGGTGTAAAAATACACCCTCTCTTTCTGAGAATGTACACCTCAGGCTGAATTTTTTTTTTTTTTTTCAGTCTCGTAGGAGTGCAAAAAAAGCCTTCGGTTTTTTTTATTGTTCTTGTTTTGTTGCTGTTCTTGTCCACTCCCCTCTATAATTCCCGCCGGGTCCCGAGGGTATTAAAATAGGTAAATAAATAAATATATAGTTAAACGATAATTACAGTGATGGTTTACCATAAAGAGAAGCTGTAGAGGTTTTCAAAGAAAAACAGTTTGAGGTGAATTCTTAAGAACTTTTATCCTGCGAAGATGAATATCACGCTCGTTTTCTCCAAAGAAATAACTAAACCCGAGAAAAAGCAAAAAAAACCTCCATCCATTCCTTGCGTCATAACCAGATCTTTCAGCCACCAAGCGCGTGTCGCTGGTGCGGGCAGCACGTGCAATTGCAAGCTTGTCAGGTGTGTTCCCCCACACTGATACCAGTCGTGATGTATTTTACTGACCTTTTCGAAAATAGCAAGATAGAGCGTGCATAGCTTTGACAGGCGCTGAAGGTGCGCAAGAGCGAACATTCCGAAAACTCTGGACAGGACGTCACGCTCTGGGAAGGACAGGAAAATATTGTTTTGCAGCCTCCGTGCTCCAAATTGAAAGAGAGTCTCAATGGACGTAATCCTTGAGGCGAGATGAAGATTTCCTGAAATACAGAACCACTTCAGTTTCCCTTTAGGGATTATTTATAATTTATTTAAACAATGATTGTGTTGGGTATATTGAGGAAGCATTTCATATTATGTTTATTGACTTTTTCTGCAACAAATATGTGTTATGTAGATTAGAAAAAAGATGTATTGCCCCATGTCAACTGTGTTTATGTCAATTCACTTGAGCCCATTCAATCTGTCGCTGGTCAGTTTGTCCCTGGAAAATTACAATCGCTTCTTAAGCACAAATAAAATAGAGAAAGAGTTCTACCGTTTTTTGTTTTTGTTTAAGGAGCGCCGTAGATTTTTTTGTTTAACCATACATTTTGGCTTAATCATACTAACAATCACCAAATTAAATCTATCTGCGAACATATTATTCTTGTATTGATTGAAAATATGCCTCCAGGACAGGTATTTTAAACACTAATTCATTGTGTGTACCACATCAAAGTGGAATTTATTAACACTAGAAGTGGTGTGCCGTGACAATGCTGATGCGTTTTAAAATGCAGCGTGCATTTTGAAACAAAATAATGCTCAAAAGACGCTGCGGGTTTTCCTGAAATAAATGAACGAATAAAAATTAAAATTCTTAACAGTAACACACTTGGAAATGAAATGGCGAATTAAATAAAGTATTTTTGTGTGTGTTGGGAGAACGTGTCTCTGCTTGTTAACAATTCCTGTGATAAACGGTTAGATCGAATAAATGATAAGCCACGCTAAGTGGGAGAGCTCAGCAGCACTTGAAAATAGATCGATAAACGAGGGGATGATGAAAGAACGTTGCAATATCTCGGCTGTCGATAGAACGCCCAAGCCCTGTCTATTTTTCGCAGCTAATCTTGTCTCCTTCACGTATGAGTGCACCAAGTTTTCAAGGTTCGATCTTGATAAAAAAATGATATATACCAAATTGTTTTCTGGCCCTCTTAATCTGGCAATAAACGCTAGTGATGCATAGCGACCAGCTTTCTTCATTTTTTGCCCGCCTCCCGTTTGGGTCCTGATGCGCATCACACCGAAAGGCGGTCGTTCTATCGGAACTCAATGGTGCACGTTAAAGAAAAACTGAAATCGTCCCCCCCTCCCCCCGGAAAAAAAAAAAGAAGATGTATTTTTTGATTTAGCGTCTTTTCGTCCCTTCGAATTTGAATATTACAGGCATTTGACCCGACAGTATCAACAGACGTGAGAAAAAAAAAACAAAAAAAAAACACGAAAAACCAACCTTTGGGTGTGACTTTCATACCCAGAGATTTCATCTGTCTTGCGCGTGCAGCTTGTGAGGGAGCGCTTGCAGCACTTTTGACTGCTCGGGTAAGGCTCGGGGAAAGCGCGGAAATGTTAAGATCTCGGTATTTGACGTCATGAATTTCTTCTTGCACCGAACACGACGAGCAGGACGGGGTTTCAGCGATATCTTGAAAGCACTGTTCTGGCTACTTGGTGCGTCAATTGAGAATATAATTTTGATATTCGCAATCCTCGAGGCCAGATAGAGACGATTTAAAAGATTTCTTTTTCTCAGACACAGTACCGCAACGTTAAGACTAGTAGCGCACTAACCGAAGTGCGCATCAGCAGCCGAAACACGACAAGTCATCTCAAACCATAAATTTGACATTTGGCTCCAAATTTAATTTTAGGTGAAACTGTGTTTCACAAGATAACCCGAACACTCATTTCTCGGGTATCTCATATGTCCAACACCTAAGTATTCAATTAACATTTTTAACTAATAAACTTTATAAAAAAATTGGGCAAGTTTATTCAGTTTAAAAGCCTCCTATTCTTCGAAGTGTCGTCATTCCAAAAAAAGGACGATTCCTTCCAAATATAACCTGTCATTTTTCTTTAATCTCATACCTACGTTACTAACCTTTATGTTTATTTTTAACCCCGTGTTGCGCTTTTTTTATGTCTTCCTTTTAAAACCAGAAGGCAAAAAAAAAAAAAATTTGCTAGGCATTTTTAGGCAGCAATATAACACTACTGAAATACAATCGCCTCAACGGCTTTGTGCAGCCCTCAGTGATATTAACTGCATTTCAATATATTCTTCCAGACAAGATGTCTCAGAGCGCATCTCCTTCAAGCGCGCGTACCTAAGTCTAAGTCATTGCATCATTTTTGTTTTTCACCTCGTTATCAAGGAAATTCACAGCGTACTTGTGAGTACTAAGGGTCACGAGACTATTTGTACCGATAAGAGCACACATTCTTTCGTAACCTTCTCTGCATAAGTTTGAGAGAAAGAAGGTGCGATAGCAGCACGACGCTTATCACTTTCCCCCAACCCCTTTGATTTAAACAGCGGTGGCTGGAGTGGACTTCGCACTGCGTCGGTCGGCATAACTAGTCCCGTGACTCTTAGTGTTCAGGTCGAAAGTATTCCTTCGATAACGAGGTTGTATAAAGATATGTCAGCTGTGGAGGCTCAGTGATCCGAATCCAAGTGCTTGGCTGTCCATGCGAAGGAGCTCCATTCACCCGCTCCACGAGGTATGTACTACTGTGCCAGTAACGAAGATTCGTACAATACTTTTTGTCTGAAATATAACGCTGTTATGATTCTGTTACTATGTAGCATACAAGATCCACCGCGAAGTTCAAGCAAATTACTATTTAAGTTTCCTTAATGTTTATTACATCGCATTGGAATCTGCTGACAATATTTATTTATCAACACTGTAGGTCATTCAAGACCCTAACAGAACTGGACATTTGTGCAGACCAGAAGGACTACAGTGGTATAAGAGATTCGCAATAAATAGAAAGAAAAAGAAGACGTATGAGCGGAATGTTATGCTAGTGCAGAGAAGTGAGAGTCTCAGCAAAAGACTGGGCTGGTGTACTATTTACGATTTCTTCTGGTAACTTATTCTACTCATCAATAACGTGGGGGAAGAAGGAATATTGAAATGTGTTGTTTTTGGCTGAATACGCCCTGATCGTCTTGTTGTGGTTGGTTCGCTTTGTGTACACAAAGGGGCCTTGGGGTATTTTTCTTGTGCTATATTTATTTGTTGTTGGTGTAGTGCGTACAAAAACTTTAGGCTTGCAATTTTTCTTCGATCTTTTAGGGTGTCCAACTTTGCGTTCGCAAGCATAGCGGTAACGCTAGCCCTCCATAAGTAATTAGAATAGATGAACCTTACTGCGATCCTTTGAACTTTTTCTAGCTTATTGACAAGGTAATCCTGATACGGATTCCAGATAATACTGGCATATTTCAACACTGGTCTGACCAGTGTCGTGTATGTGACAGTTTAGCTGCAGACAAAAAGTTTTTCTTTTCTTTTATTTCCTTCTCAAGCAGCCCAATTTCTTAAATGCATTAATGCATACGTTTGTGACATGGGCCTTGAACTTAAGGTTACTGGATGTTGTAACTCCCAGGTACTTTATTTCATTTACTTTATTAATGGTTTTATTATCTAACATATATGATAAGTCTAACGGGCTTTTCTTGTTGGTGATAGGATATATTAAACACTTAGGTAAAAAGTGAATATCTTTTTAACCAGATTTTACTAGAACTGTTTAAGAATGTACTCATATTAGAAAGGGCGAGTTTATTTTATAAAATATTTTATTAGTGCGCTTAGGGTCCCTGATAGTCTTCAAATTAAAACGAAAAGGGGATAATAGGAGTCACAAATTCAGAAGCTTTTCTTTGTATAAAAGTGTCCGCGGTATGGTACAGCAACACCGTTTAGTTTAACGTGTGCAGAAAGCGCGCTCGAATAAGATGAGTATTTTCTGCATATTGGTAAAGGTGTTGACAGATCCCGGACTAAACCCGCGGTGTGCACGGTAGTGATGTACAGGGTGAAACAAGGAGACGCCAGGCTCTTTAAATCGACCGTAAAATTCGGTTTCTTAACCTATCGCGCTACGACTTTCTGCAGCGTTGCCCACAGATGGTGCATTTTTTTTGTGAAATTTGCGAAGAGCTAACTTACCTGAGGAAAAAGTAAAGAAAGAAAAAGGCTTAGCTCCTATGGAAACGCAGCGACGCCACCGGTCTGCAAACACCACGGCGCCGTTTCGCACGGGAGACAAGAGATGGCGCAAGCGGTCGCGACGCCAACTGCCGCCAACGAACGAGCAGACGACGCCGAGAGGCGGCCCTTTTGCAGACAAGGAACTGCAGTTCCTTGCTGTTACCGCGCCTGTCTTTTTTGTTTCTGCGACTGTCGCCGCCTGCGCAGCGCGCACCGCTTTTGAGTCGAAAAGATCGTCTGCTAAAAAGGCCTGCTCTCGGCGCCGTATGCTCGTTCGTTGGCGGCGTTTGTTGCACCATCACTTGTCTCCCGTGCAAAACGGCGCCGTGTTGTTTGCAGACCGGTGGCGTGCTGCGTTTCCATAGGAGCTAAGCCTTTTTCTTTCTTTACTTTTTCCTCAGGTAAATTCGCTCTTCGCAAGTTTTACAAAAAAAAATGCACCATCTGTGGTAAACGCTGCACAAAGTCGTAGCGCGATAGGTTAAGAAACCGAATTTTCCGGTCGATTTAAAGAGCCTGGCGTCTCCTTGTTTCACCCTGCAGTGCTTTCCAAGTTTAACGCTGGCACTTGGTTCCCGAGACATTAATTTCGGGCCGGCCACGAAGAGCAAATCAACCCCAGGAGTAGTAGGTGCAAAACACAAACTATTTGGCGGCAAGATGCATCGTGGTTTGGAGCGGACCAGTAAAAAGAAAAGTTGGAACCAACTGCCACATTCCATATTGTTTCAGTACAGGCTCTATGTGACTGACGCTCGGCTGCTCGAGCTGAAATTGCCGCGGACATAAGCCGCACACACTGACACATATAAACTCGCTGCAGATATCAGACTACTTAGACAAAAAATCCCATAAAACCTTTCGGGACACTTTTTGTGGTTTATAGCGCACGATTCTCGTACAACGTATTCTTTAAAATGCTGTTTGGGTGTAATGAAGTTACTCAAACGTGCACGCAGAACCTCCAACAATATGAAAGACCAACTCGGAGCGCTTGGCCGAGACAGGGAAGGGGGGGGAGGGGGGGGGGGGGGGGGCGTGCGTTGTGGGCAGCTCCATATCGCCCTGCAGGGAGCGAGGCATGATAATGCTGCCCCACAGAATCGGGCGCACTGAGGGAGCATTGTCTCAGTCGAGCCCTCCGAGTGAGTCTTTCAGATTGGTGAAGACGCCTAACGCAGAGGCATATCGCTAGCCTATAGTGACAAGCTTGAAGACGCGGGTTTTTACTTATGTCTGTTTCCCTAAATCATCGTCAAAATAGGTACAAAAAGAAAACACTCGCGCTTCTAGTGACGATATGAAATTTCTGGAAATGTACGAACCAAGCGAGAGAGCCGTGGCCAGAGTAAATATAAAGCATACAAAGATTTGGAAGGTGGATTTAAAATGTTTTCAAACCGGTCACGAAGAGTGCGACCAAACGAAGCATGAACGGCCCAAAACTCATGACGCTGAAATTTCAACTCGTTTCATTCACAGTGACACCAGCCCGAAGCCATGGTGGGATTTCTCTTGAAAGTCCTGCTGGCAGCAGCGGCTGTTCTCCTCACCTGCGTCATCTGGTGGATTCGTGACAGGCGTCGAAAACACACCTTCTTCAGGGATCTGGGCGTCCCTGGGCCGAAGCCGACTCTTCTCTGGGGAAACAGGAAGCAGCTTAGTGAAGACACTATTAAGGTGTGTCACTCTACTGTTTTGCACTCTGGGTTTAACTGAAGCCTCCGAATATTTCCGAGGCGCTTCAGTCCAATAATGGCATTCTTCATACCTAATACGGTGTTGGCGATGTTTCCCCAAGTAATACAGAAGGTGTCCAAATGAAAGCTGACCCTGTTGTGTGGGGTAGTACTAAAGAAGGAAACAAAGAGGTACGAGGGAGGTAGATACCAATAGAAAGAACTCCTGACAGAGCATTTGAATTCAATTTCTCACCAGCACCACTATCTTTGTAATAGAGCGCACCGGGGAAGCAAAAATCGTACGGCGTTGTGGGGTTCCCCAGGCTTTAATCGGCCATTACGGGGCGGCGTCTGTTCCGACGGACGTTTGAAAGAAGTTCATCTGAAAAGAATACTATCAAGGACTGGTATGATCATTTCTTTCTATAGCGTAATTTTTTTTTAGCGGAAGATTTTTATTTTTGTTTTCCGTCCGTTCGTCCGACTTTCCCCTGTTAGATTTAGCAAGAAATGTGACGTGACTTAACCCGACGTTGTCTCATGTCAGGTCATATTACACCGTGACGTCAAGGAGCCAAGTGCTGGCGTTACGAGATGCCATGACGTCACGTTACGTCAAATCGTGTTACGCTAAATTTCCCACCAAATTTAGCGGGTAAATTGACGTCGCGTGACCTGCAGAGTCATGTGAGGTCAGATCGCGTGACGCCGTAACGTAACGCTGTCAAATCCTGGTTTTTCGTGATACTATTACATCCGGTGATGTAGGTCATGACGGTAATTTCCCCGCTAACCGCGCAATTAAAAAACGTTTCCATTTTTTACTCCCCAAATGGGCCGGCTACCGTCACTGATCTCTACTATTGGCGGCGTGCGCGAAAGAAAACGTCGCAGTGATCGGCCTTCGACGATTGACCGAATGCTGACTATGACGTCAGCAAAGGATTTCTCTTCGGCGGAAATAAGAGGAATGGAAGAACTTCAATTTTGGCGGCGTTGGCAGCGTTGGCAGCGTTGGTTTGAGAGCGCAATGATTTCAAGCTTCCACCATGCTCATTACAAACACCATCGAACTTGTTGTTCGCTAGGTAATGACGTCACGAGAGGGAACCTTTGGAGGGCGCTGCCAAAACATCTCGCCGCTAATAGGGGGCTGGATAACGCATAGCCGCTCTCCGAGCAGGGTACAAGTGAGGCCACCGGAAGTTCAATGCTTGTCCCGGAAGTCGGGCGTCTGCTGGGCTTCCTAGCCCATTCAGTCGATGTTTTGGTTCATGCTTTCCTGTGTCTTTGAGTGGGTTTTAATAATCCTGGTCTTAATTAAATACCGAAAAATGAGGTATTTTAACTGGGGACATATGCAAACTTGACCAACAAGAATCGCAAAATGTTTACATTGAATGGCTTCCCATGATACTTCTCGGGCCTGCATGCGCTCCTACTGCGCAACAAGCAGGCTCTCTTGAGGTGACAAGCCAAAATCCAGCGCCCTCGACGCTTTTTCAACCAGCACTCGGAAGGGTTACAAAGCCTGCCAAATGGTTACTTCCGGGAGGAAGCCGCTTACTTCCGGTGGCTTCATACCTGTTTGCTCGATGCGCCATCCAGCCCCCTATAATAGAGATAAGTGGTTACCGTCTTCAACCCAATCGAAAACACCGCTCATTTAATGGATTATGGGACTTTTGAATGTAAGGATTTTTTTAGATCGGTCGTGCGCAGAGGGGTAAAAAGTCAGTGCGATAAATGAAGTGAAAAAAGCAATGGCGCCCGAAAGAGTTTAGGTTATCGGCGCACTATCAGGTTTGCTCAGCGACTCCAGCGCCCCAATAGTGACTGCGGTGGCTAATTTTACACATCACGTAAGTAGCTCTTCATATATTGTTGTGCATCCCATTTTAACGCGATAGCCTTAAGCAGCTCGTGTCAAAGAAAAGCCGGCGTCAGCGTCGGTGGGACGGGAAAATCCTGATAGGTCGATAGGGTCGTGACGTAACAGGCACATGACCTAGCGCGCGTATTTCAAACAACCGACAACGCTCACGTGAAACATGACGTCACGCGTGGAATGAAAGTGATGAAAACACGACAAGTAATGCGAACTAAACGTCGCCGCACGTCTCAAAAAATTTTTCGCCAGGATTCGATCCCACAACCCTTTGGTTGCCAGCCCGACACGCTACTGGTTGGGCCACGTAGACACGCTTGCACGGTTTGGGAGCGAGCGGGAGTTGGTATGTTTACCTATCGCGTTCCACTCCTAAAGGTGAAGCTTAAGCGTTCTCATGTAATTCTTGTGTCTAATTTCCTTTTCTTGTAATACACCGCAGAAATAAGTGATAAATGACATACACACCTTGCATTAGTCACTATCTTAGCCATTAAAGAAAGAAAGTTAAATTAAAAATTGGCTGCTCAAAGCACTGTTGTTGGTTATCGATGAATTGCGATAGCCTTCGTCATGAGTCTCACGACGCAGTTCACTGTGAATACGACGACGCAAATCTTGAGTAAACACATTTTTTATTCATGGTTTACGACACAGTCGTTTTACGTCAGCAGGACTGCAGTGCACCACTTCGAAATTGAGTGATGGCTTCGTCTCTGTGCAATCGTTTAATCTTCTGTCTCTGCATGATCGTGTGATGTTCAAGCTCTTCCCCACCATTGCAGCTTCGTGTGAGTGTCTTGTCCCCTCCCTATGTAATCGCTTAATGTTCAAGCTGTTACACCACCCTCATTGACTGTGTACGAACTGGCTCAACTCAAACCGATAATTGTTTTGTAGCCTGGGTTTCAAATGTGAATGTGTGAGTACTGCCGCTCCGTGTCTGGTCGGTGCGGGTTTATCTGCTTGGCTAGGACGACGCCGAGGACGACGTCCTAGAGAACTACGTCTACGACCACCTACCTCTAGCACGACCTCTAGGGTGATCACAAGGAAGATCTCTGAGACGACCTCCAAGGACGACGTCTAGGACGACGTCTAGAATGACCTCTAGGACGATCTCTAGGACGATCCCAAAAACGACCTCTAGGACGGGCTCAAGGATGACGTTTAGAATGGCGTCGAGGACTGCGCCCGCGTACGCGCAGCACCTGCATATGCGGACGTCGCGCCCATGCGGACGTCCTGCGCATGCCTAGGCGCCGCGCACGTATGGAGCATTCGAGGCCAGAGAGCGTATCTTGAAAACCGGGTGAAGTAGCTAAAGAATGCTACCGCATAAAAAACGACACATTTAAATGCCTGGCAGCTCGAAGTCAATGCAGGATGTACAACTCGTAATGCCGCCTTGCTTATCGAGAATCGATATTGAATTACTACCTGGGTTTGAGGAGTCAGCTGGCGAAAACAGGACAAGTGGATGTCAGAGTTCGATGTTTTGCGTCCATCTGATTCACCCTGGAGGACAATGTAGCCTACGACACGATCCCACACTCCCAAGGAACATAAAACGTAGCGTCCATGGAGTTGCGATGATATTCCTAATATAATTACGTATATTGCTTTGACCTCTGATCATTACTTGGGCCTAGACACTTTGTGAAATGCTGCCGTCGGGAGGCTTATAGACTATTGCAAGCTTGGCGCCACAAGTGGTGCCCCATGCGTGCAAGCGCGTGCAACGCGTGGGTGAACGTAGCTTTGGCAAGCTCGTAATCGCACGGGCGTGCCTGCTCGAGCAGAGACATGGCGGCGGCCAGTCGCCCAGCTTGCAATCGTCTATAATATATTCAGCTTTACGTGCACGTGTATCGTGGCCCTACCTCTGCTTCATCAGTCATGGGAGAGCGCCTTTAGAGCGCGCGACACTAGAGCGCCGATATTAGAGCGCGCGACACGAAGGCGCTGCGACAGTAGCGCAGCACTAGAGCGCATGTCACGAAAGCTCACCGCTAAAAAAAAAAAAAAAAAACTACTAGTAAAAAACTCCCCGAAGGAAAGCTCAACGCAATCGTATCGGATGCAGAGCTTCACCTTTTGACGATAGAAGAAAACATCACCTGCAAAGTTGTGAAATATATTTGAGAATTGTTTTTCCAAAATCTTAATTTGTTCACGCGTCGGGTACGGTGACGACGTTACCTTCTCTTGATGATAGAACACAACCTTAAGGCTATACTCGTTCTGCATGTCCCAAAAAAGAACCTACAAAAAAAAAACTTGTGTATTATTTTGTTTGTTCTTTGCATTCTACAGAACCTAAGCTTTTCCACCTTTGTTTTTAGAAAGTAGTTCAATCTTTTAGGGTCAAACGAGGGTGCTTCGATTCAGAAATATAGGAATAACAACCAAGCAAAAACCGCAGCAATAACGGAAATAAAATTTCGAAGGAAAAACTTTTAGAGATAAATAGACACCGCAAATCTACACGAGGATATTGTCGGGGGCAGTAAATTCAAAGGATTGACTGTAGGATTCGTACATCAGCTTTTTTTTTTTTTTGGCTGAATTTCGCGGCGTAAATCCCTGCCAATTTCACATAAAACACGTGATGTCCGAACAAGTGGTCGGTCAGGTCGGGCCACTCGCGTTGTGCTGGTTGTGCGCTCTTGTGACTGGCGCTCTAATGACAAGCGTGCTGATGTCGCTGCGCTTTCGAGTCGCGCGCGCTAATGTCGCAGCTCTCTTGAGTCGCGCGCTCTAGTGTCACGCGCGCTAACGTCGTGGCGCTCTACTGTCGTGCGCTCTAGTGTTGTACAGCCATCAGTCATACGCAGTGCTGGCGCTAACGCGTTACAAGTAACGGCGTTACCGGTAACGCGTTACGTTTTCCGGTAACGTTCTTACGTACTCTTACATTTTCAAAGCAGTAACGGGTAACGTACTTACGTTACTTTTTTTGAATAACGTGCAACGTAGCTACCTTACTCGTTACATATTTTTCCAAGTTTTAAACAAATGAAGCTTCAAATCGCTTCAAATTCTTTTTCTCTTTCTATGCAACAAGGTATATAAATTTTTAATCGTTCTGCATTTTTTTGCGTTCTTTCTTGTAAGTATTTAGATTGAACAAATAAAAGACCAAGTAATTATGTGCAGTTTCTGGATGGCCATAATGCTTCTTTAAATACGGCACTTATGCATAGATGTAACGTCAAAATTGTAAAACGTGCTAATTCTAATTTAAAAAAGGGACGCTGAAGTAACATGCGTTACCTTTAACGGTAGCGGTAACGCGTTCTTTTTACTTTGAGATAGGGAAGGTCGGTAACGCTTTCCTTTTATTTGCAAGTCACGAGTAATGCATTTTGTTACTTTTATTCGGTAACGCATACAACACTAGTCTTACGATATAGCATTAAGCGCGAGACATATGTTCGAAAAATCCATCCGATCCGGCGTCCGATCCGGCAATACGACTGCCTGATCCGAAAAATTTGGTCGCTTCAGACGTCGGATCGGCGATCCGACACGCGTCCAACGTGCCAGATAGTTTCGCACGGCGGACAGATTGTCGGATGCGTCCACCCAATGACAGCACAGCTAGCGCGGACGTCATGATGACGTACTGGGTCTGGCGGGACGAATAAGAAAACGGGACGGGCGACGGGAAGGCGGACGCGTGGATCACGCTGACCCATTCGAAATAGATGGCCCCGGCAGAGAATGTACGCGCTAGCGAGAACGAGCTCCTAACTTCGCTCGTGCAAGCTAAACCTTCAATCTGGGACCAGAGATCTGAGGACGCGGACGTCCGCTGGAGTGCTTGGATCTCCTGGGCGGAGCCGAACGGGTCGTCGTGTCGCATGCAAGGTCGGAAGCGTGTGTCTCAAACTATCGCGTGCGGCGATTCGGAGCGGCGTTCGGACTGTCGGATCGGACGTCGGATCGGACGATTTTGCCGTCCATGTGTCTCGCGCTTTATCCTGGTAAACATACCCGCGAGACTGCTCCACACTGAAAACTCCATAACTTGGAGGGTTAATGCCGTCTATTTAGCTGATATGTTGCGAATACTGCATGTCACCGGAACGCTGAACTTCTTTCTTATAAATGGCTTGCACTTGTGGTCATCACAGCCTGCTGCTGCTCACTGCCACTTTTTCTTGAGGAGAAAAAAAAAGTTTGGTGCTGGGAAATGTATGCTGCCGAGGGTAGGAGATCAGGAGCAAGGCCACTAAAATAGAAGCTGACGTAATGTCGGTGTAAGCTAAGTATTTGAAAGAAACAAATTATTCTCGCTTGGTGCGGCGTTGTGAGGAAGGGCGCGAGCGTGTGGCACCACAAAAGCGCACTTTCTCGCACGATTGTTTGCGTAAAGAAACTAGTTTTCGGGACTAAGCTCCCTGGTCTCCGACGTGAAACTTGTTCAAAATAATTTGTTCTTACAGCGGAGCTGTTAAAGGCTAGGTTCCCCAGGATCGTGTCCGTGTATGTCGACGCAAACCTACCTGGACAGCTACCACCATCTATAAGCGACGGTGGCAAGCACACAACCAGTATGGTTTCCGCCGTCGCTCGTAGATGGCGGCAAGCTTTCCAGCTATAGTAGAAAAATGGATAGTTCGGCGCGTTGGTGGGAATTCATCGTAGGAAACAGCGCGAAAAACAGACGACGACGAAGACGAAGCACACAGTGTATCGAGTGCAGCTCCGCTGGTCTTTCTTCTTCACGAGAGTGAAAAAGCTGAACGTTTTTGTTTTTTCACCGCAAAATTAAGCTACGCATGCCAATGTTTCAGAACTAACCGTTAATGCATTAAAAAGGTTATGTTTTTTTTAAGTTTTAATGAAAAAATAGGTCCGTTTTAGGTAACTGGCGTCATTCAGCTTCATGTACTTGAAGGCTTCGTCGGTCACCCCCTTCCGATTGAAAAATTGAAAAAAAAAATATTTACAAATTTTGAATCAGGTACGACGGTAAGTTATAAAATTTTGGTATCTAGTTTTGACCTCTGCACCTACATTAGGGAAGAGTATGAGCTTATGGTGGTGAGTCCTTTAGTTTTGCGGTGAGAACAAACCTGTAATTTTTCTAAGGGGGGCCCCCTGAACATACGGCGCCGAATAACCTTTACAACGTTTACAACTCAGTATTCTCCTAGAATCATCTCCCAAATTTCTTGAGCCTTCCTCTGTTTATTGGGCAATCAATTTTGACGGTCACTTTGTACCCAAAAACTTGGAATTTAAGCAAAAAAGAAAGATGATCGAAGCTGGTTGGAGAATTTGAGGACGAACCTCATCTGAGACTCAGAGCGCCTGAAATGGGCTCAGCTTCTCAGATTTTGAAGCCTTTTATTGAAACGTTGGATATTCCTCTGACGCCACCGGGATCTTTCTTTTCATGTACCCTCGCCCCGAACCCTTGTAGGGGCTTGTAGTTCTATGTAAGGTTCATTCCGGTCAATAAGTCACATTTAGTTAATTTAATACTTCTATGCTTGGTGAAAGCATTCTGTAGCAATTCAGAAGTATTCCGTCTTTTTGCAGGTCATGGGGCACTGGATAAAGACGTACGGAAAGGTGTTCGGCATGTACCGTTCCGGGTCCCCGGTGCTGGTGATAGGCGACGCGGAAATGATCAAGCAGTGCTTCGTAAAGGAATTCGACGCCTTCCACGACAAGCCGGGACCCCCAGTGCTTGTGGAGCCCTTCAAGGACAGTCTGCCGTTCTTGAAAGGTAATGTCGCTCTCGCACCAGGAATCCTGACGCGGTGGAATCTTCTTACATTAACGAGTGTCAGCAGATGGCACCACCTAGCATCTGGCTCCAAAGAATGACCGCAAATATATTTCCTAAAGCTAGAGGTACTTAACGGTTTAGAAAAGAAATTTCACTCAGCTCGCATTTGAGAGTTCAGCACAAGCATCGGACACGATACAACATATTATATTAATCTTTCGAGAACCACAAAACTTCTGACTGCCAACTTTATTAAGCCAGAAAGCGGTTGCCCTGATTCGCAAGGAAATATCTGGTTTAACCACGGCGCTCCACCAAGTGGCAACATCCTTCTCTTCCCTTATAAAGTCACGAAAAAGAGGGAAGGGCTATTCCATATGAATAAACGCTCGCTATTCAAGACATCTTTCTTTTTACTGAAACCTCATCAAGGAATATTTGATAGCGTATTTTAAGAGCTACTAACTCTCACATTCAGCAGTATCATGGACAGCATGAAACATTTCCCAGCGCAAACTTCCTCGGCAGGCCTGCCAGCCATCACTTGTCGGAGGACACTAGGCTGTAAGAGAGTTTGTCTCTCTATCGGCGTAAGCGCGGTTGCTAGATTTCTATGAAATTATTGGTTTTTGTATAAGTAAAATACTTCAGAAGTCTTTTTAAGTAGTAAATGTATTCACATACTGCCGGAGGAAGGTGAGCAAATTATACCATCACGAGGATACGGGACCCGCAATTAACGGCTCTTTGCACATAATGATCATTGTCAGTCTTTAGTACGTGTTGATATGGGCGGATTGAGCAGTCGCTTCATTACTTACAAATGAGATTACACCTCTACGTTAGTGTAATGCCATCTAATATGTTTGTTGTTTTTTTGTTTGTAATGCTACTTGATGTCGGACAACATGGTGTGTTTAACAGAAGCGCTTTTATGCTAGATTAAAAAAAAAAAAACTATTGGCGTAAAGAAATGTTATGCCAAAAATATGGCTTTTGGAGTTTTCGATTGATTATGAGTTACTGGGGCAGTTTGAATTCCGGCCCGCGGGGAGAGCACTTCCGGCGGGTGCAATCCCTACTTATTCAAAGGCTCCATTTCACTTCAAGTCCGAGCGCTGCCGACGCTGGGATCCGATGTACCCAATCAGGCAACACCAAAAGTGTCATGGCGCTTGTCGGTCTTGTGTCTTCGATATCCCGACTAAACCAACCACGCGTAGTGAATGCGCTGCGACACTGCGCCTTTTTAACAATCGGTTTTCCGAGTCGTTTTCTACAACAACATTGTCATGAACAAGTGTCCACCTATCGACAAGCACGGGCGCCATGAACGAGCGTCACGAACAAGCGTCATGAACTGTCAATATGGACGAGCGTCACGAACGAGAGTGCCACGCTGGAAGTTTTAAAAACGTCATGAAACAATTTTTTAACTCTTTCCTTCCTAGCTTTCCTCTTCAACTCACAAATCGCGCACTGCACAGAAAAGTCCAAGAAAACGGCAAGGAGAGACTCCCCTCTTGCTCGGACCCTCGTTTGTGTACCCGCGGACCCACCGCCATTCTCCTCCTAGAAGATTAGCCCGTCGCTCAAAACTCGGACAAAAGTTGCTTTCCCCACTCCGTTCACCCCGAAGCTGACAGTGCTGTGGAAGCTACATGCTCGTTGGGCCAGCCACACTTTTCCCACGTGACCACGCTCCCTCGCGCATGCCCACCCGCAGAGAATGAGGTGAGGTGATGAAACGGAGGCTGCTGATTGGTCTTGTAAGCGCATAGCTTCCACCGCACTGTCAGCTTAAAAGAGAAGGGATTAAATGCGGTCCGGTGTCGTGTGACGTGCATTTGGGCTGGGTTACGCGCAATGGGTACAGCGCATATGTCACAGTAAAGAGGCAGAGAGCTCTCGAAGGGAAGGAGGTACGAAATAGTCCGCTGTGTTTACAAATTTTCTTACCGATAACCAAGCTTTTGACTTTCTACCCTCTTTCTTTTGGCCCACTATACAATATGCTATTAGTAAAATCCCAATATAAATTCATTTGTTCAGGCTTAAAATTCGTCTCATGGGCCCTTTACGGCTCTTTAACATTTTTGTGTCGACCGCGTTGCGCTCCGTTGCGTCGTGCAGCGCGGCGCCTCCCCATTGGGTCGCCAAAACGGTCGCCAAAGCAACAGCTCGAGGCAGTCAGTCTTACCACTCATTCACACTGGAAGCGGATCCGCGTTCGCAAAGCGGTTGCGAACGCGGTTGTATAAAGATCCAGTGCAATTGCACGCGCACTCGATGTCATCGAGGGCGCGTGCAATTGTACTGGATGATTATACAACCGCGTTCGCAACCGCTTTGCGAACGCGGATCCGCTTCCAGTGTGAATGAGCGGTTAAGGAAGTCAAACGCAGTCAAACGCAGCTGTGTGAACGAGCCTTTACGCGGCGTTAAAGGTGCCCCGAGGAGGTTTCTGAAATCGCCTAAATATGGCGACAACTCACTCTGTTGCCTCTGAGCACCCCAGAAATTCCTAAATCGTTACGATACGCGGCCGAATGCCTTATTAAAAACAAGAAAAAAAATCAAAGATTACAATACATGAGGTCATCTGCGGCAATGGGAGGAGCATGTTTCGAAACCAGGACCACTGTCAACGAATACACCTTTCCAAAAAACGCTCCAAGGCTGCCGCCATGTCGCTGATGCGGCTGGTGAGACTCTGGCGCCCTCAATCAGCTAGACATTTTCTGCCACTCTCTTGGACTGTGAGAACCCGCTCAGAGCGATTCTCTACCTATGTGGTTGCGGTTTTGCATTGCTGAAGACCGGACACATCACTCCCGCAGAAGACAACAAAAGGCCCCCCCAAAAAAGAAACAACAAAAACAACAACAATGCCTTGTTTTGGGGACGAGTATATAAATATTGCGGTATTTTGTTCTTTCTCCGCGAAATACTAACAGTTTTCGACCACTCTTATTTGGTACTATCATCTACAGAAGCATATGCATTTTGTAATAACAGCGTTTGCAATCTCAACGAAATGTCGCGTTTTCATCGGTCACATGTCGTCCTGGTCGCCGTAACAATTCTCCTTCCATTGCCGGAGATGACCTCGGTGTGTTTGATCACTGATTACTTGTTTAGTAGGAAAATCGGCCACGCATCGTTTTATGTTTAGATTTCAAGGGTGCTTAGAGCCCGCAGACTGAGTTATCGCCAGTTTAGGCGATCCCAGAATCCTCTTGAGGTAATAAACAAAGGGTTCTTAGAAACGCGGGGTAAATCGTTCCTGCTAAAAGTACGCGTCGCACAAAAAAAAAAAAAAAATATATATATATATAGATGCCTTAGTGGTCTGCGTCAAAGGGCCCATTAGGAAAAACGATTAGTTCAGTATAATTGGGTAACTAAATACTTTTGAGTAAATAAATCTCTTATTAATATGTTTCGAGATACGGTTCCAAACTGGAAACTTGATGTGAATCATCCTATACCACTAAATCCACCTGTATTACAATGATGTAAGTCAAGCGCAGCATTTCACCGCGTTTCCCCCCCCCCAAAAAAACATTCCTCGATTTGGACGCGTTCCTAGGATTCGGTTTCTTATCTTGGCGAATCTCCGCGCCGACAATCCCGCCCCACGTGGCCAAGACGCCCAACGTGCGTGAGCCGCTGCCATGCATCGAACGTAAAGGTGCGTCTTCACACTGGCACCGAAGCTTAAAGAGAAAAACTCAAGGGGCCCAGTTCGGAGGTCTTCTTATCTATAGCCACTTCTACGATCTATGCTTGGCGCCGCCCGTACGTTGAGCAACGTGGAGCCGGATTGATGGCGCGTAGATGCGCCCCGATCAGAACCCGAAGCACAGAAACACGCCCATATTGAACATTTTTCGGAACGCCGTCAAATGCTGCGAGTCATATCATTGTAATGTGGATGGATTTACAAGTTTTTCATGATTCGTATCAAGTTTATAACTGAAGTCACCCCTTTAAGCTAATAATTAAATAGTTAATGACTGAAAACTAAGTAATTACCCAATTACTGACCACTAATAATTTGCTTTAATGGGCCCTTTTTGCACAAAGCATGGCGGCCTCAACCTTTTTTGTGTTCGATGCGTAATTTTAACAGGAGCTAATTGGTCCGTGTTTCCAAAAACAGTGAATAAAGCTTATATATAAAGCCCTCGGTCGATGTGACGCTAGCCTGATACTATTGGAGATATTCCCGACCAAACTCGTCGCTGTAGTCGACATTCCATGATTGGCGACATGAGCATGGTGAATTTTACGCGTAATAACGGAGGTAAGAATAATGTTAGGTCGTGAACTTTAGAGGTGAGGGGTTAGGGCGTGCCGAAAATAAAATGTGAGGTAACTATACTATTAGAAACCATTGTAAGTTCCCATATTTTTTGCGAAACTTGTTTAGTAAACGACGAGACACTTTTGTGTGTATAACTCGATTTATATGCGGGACCCTCGGATCCACCCTATAGGAAGTATTCACTGGCGGCCATATCCGTGTGCGCGACTGCTGAGCGCGTGCTGATGACGAGCTTCCACAGTTCATTTGTAACGTGCATTCCGAACCCTCAAGATTGCGGTCCTAGCAGCCTATTAATCTGGGCTCGTTCAGAGCAAGCCCTCTAGATATCAGTCACAAATACGGCGCCCAGTGAATACTCCTTATTCGGGAAGGACGCAATGTTTGGTGGGCCGGTGACGTACACCGCGAATGCGCGGCGCCCCCTTTCTCGCACTCGGAAACTTGGCTCTCTCGGCGTCTCGCGCTTCAGCTTCCTCGTTCAGCATCCGCGTTCTGAGCACGCGGTTCGAGACAGTGACGCCTATGGCATCGCTCGCTTCCTCGGAGTCTTCGACACTGATCGCAGCAGAGATGAGAGTAATTGTTGTCAAGAGATGTTGGAAGCTGGCCATTTTGACTTTGACCAGCTGGTGACGAGCTCCACCGACGAACGACGAGATCTTCACGGACGAACTCGCCGTCATCTGCGACGGTCTTGCGTGTGCATGGAGGGTGGAAGGTCAAAGGTTAAGGGGTTGAAAGTGAGAGTAACGTTGATAGCGTGAGAGGATCCGGTCGTACCGTGGCCATGAGCGCTCTGGCGAGCATGGGGGATCCAAGAATGAGAGGGCCTTCAAATATCACGTAGATTATGGACACCACGCTTGAGTGAATGAATAGATACTAACGGCTGCACCCTTAATAATGGGCGGTAGCTTGCGCCACCTAGACAATCAAATAAAACTATA
Source organism: Ixodes scapularis (assembly GCF_016920785.2). Lineage (NCBI taxonomy): Eukaryota > Metazoa > Arthropoda > Arachnida > Ixodida > Ixodidae > Ixodes > Ixodes scapularis. The sequence continues at coordinate 147,912,092 of NW_024609868.1, forward strand.
ATCCATCATATCGCCCTTCTAAGCCAAATAGTTCCCCTTCTGCATATTTCTTAATGCGGCTAACATGGTGAGACTAACTTGGGCAGTGTTGCCCGTCGTCAGATGAAAATGACCAACATTAGTAAATTCATAATTGCAAATACTAGAGCTTTAACGATCGCGACACTTGGTGTATATAGAAAGTAACCTATGGGCACTCCATTTCAAAAATGATCTAGCTGTTTAAATTTTGTGTAGTTCTTTAAAGCATTAGCTTTTTTGTCCTGGTACCTGCGCTGACCTTAGACTGCTTTGGACTATTTGGACCAACGTTGCTAAAACACTCAGTTGGGAAACTCGCCGTCGAAATCTGGGCCGCTGGCGTCCACCGAGACCGAGCTAAATGCGACAACAGCGCCACTCTTTATCATTTGTCTGTACTGTGGTCACCTTGAGCTTTTTGAAAGCCTGTTTTTGCGTAAAAACAAACGAAAAAGACTCTTTTTGTATGAAATTTATTGGAGTTTAGTACAAAAAGAGGGGCGCGTTATGTTTTTAAAATCTTTAGTTTGCAGGGTTTTGCGGCACAATTAATATTGTTTTTATACAACCATGCCTCAGTTGGCCTTTCAGGTAGCGCGTCCCGCCCTAGGTGCATTTTAACTTCGATAGTTAAACGCGGCGCGTCCGGCGGGGAGACGGGGGTGGCACCCCTGGAACCTTTACCGCAGTATCTGTTCTTAAAGCCAAAATAGAAGTCACGTGCAGTGCCTCCAGCGGCCGCTGCGGGAGAAATGGTGGCGTTGTGCTCGTCATTAGCTCGGTGCTCGGAGACAGATTGGGGCCACTTTTTCGAAGCTGTCTCTATGGGAGTTTCCTAACTGAGTGTTTTAGTAACGTTGATTTGGACTAACCAAAGTTCGCAACATCGTCCTGGGACTGCGCCACAGTCGCACGGGGTGTGGAAACTGGTTAGGAAACACCTTCTCCAAGCGCCAACAGATGTTCGGCGGGCTGCGGGTGTGCGCTTTAGATGCCCTCGGAAGACCTGAAGACCTGTGGACGCACACGGGCTGCGGATTCGTTCTTTGACCTACCACGCCTGCTACGCCGTTCTTGACGCGCCAGTCCTCTAAGCATGTCACCGGGTCGTAAACGCACGGTGTCGTCGCCCCTGGATGCACAACATGCGCGGCCACGTAAGGCCCAAGAGGCACGACGACGCCTTTTGCACGAAACCGCCGACGTTCGGGAGCAGGGGTTAGCCCTCCGAAGACAACAGTACGCGGACCGCGCGCGCCGATTGAGGGAAAGTGCGCTGACTCCAACCGAGGCCGCCGGCGTTCGGGAGCAGGAACTGACTGGTACAGAACATTCGAACGGCGGCATACGTTTTACTTTACGTTGAGAAGGCTGCTCATGCTCATGATCCATCGGCCGCAGGGTAAAACGCAGGATCCCGGGGAATAATGCGGACAACAAAAAGGCCGTGTCGTTTGACGCGGATCACGCGTACGTCCTTCATGGACACGCTAAGTGAACTGATCTGCTTGCTCCAGGGATAAGAGATGTTTCGGGAATGGTCGCCCCACGTAAAAGTGCCGAGAGGCTCCATTCACCGTGTTGTCTGATACATAACGCCTGAGCGAAATGCTCACGCATTTCTTCGAGAATCAGGGTAGCAGCGGCAACGATTTCAGCCCATTTCTTTGTCACGTTTCTCAAGAACGCGTCGAGTTGAAACCTCCACCGTGTTTTTTACACACGCCGTTAAAATTGTCGCCGGCAATTGGTAATCCTAGTCGTGATGTCACAGATTGAAACAACAAGAGGGAGTCACCAAAAACGTCTCGTCTCCGATAGCCACTGAATTGCGTAGTAGAGTGGCACTGGAGGGGGATTGGGCTCCCGGAAAGTGCCGGCGAGAACGGTGTGATGTCATCTACCATGCGACCACGTTCCTCAGCGACGCCACGCATCTCCACCTTGCGGCTCCCTCGTTCGCTTGGTCTGACCCTAGCTAACATCTGAAGTGCACAAATGGCAAAAAAAGAAAACAAGCATAAGCCACACGCGATTCACAGTTTGTGCTAGTTTCTTGCGCGCAACTCTGTGGCACGCGGGGCACATTCGGTGCTCCCTGGTCTTCAAAGTTATTGTCTCGTATGCATGTTTAGACGGCCAGAAGTTACTAAGCCTCAATGTGGCCCCCTGTTCCTCAGTAATAGATGGGAAATTCAAAAGTGCTGTACAGCCGCTAGCTTAGGATCTTCAACGTGCACTACTAACAAGTGATACAAGACCGCAGGCCGGTACGATGCTCATTCAGAGCAAAACGGGCATGGGGGATAGAAGGCAGTACACCTGGGTTCTACAGCGCGAGCTTTCGCTCCACGCGCTCCGAGTGGCGGCGCGTTAACACACTCATCCGCCGATCCCGCCTTCCTGGTCTTTCTTATCATGACGAAGCCAACGAGAGTTTTTTTTCTGTGCGTGATTGATTTAGCCGGTGATAAAATACCCAGGAAAGAAAACGAGCGCCGTGACGGTACACTTTTGGCGTTGCTTGAATGGCTTCATCTATTCATTCGTTCTGCTGCGGTCGGACCGGAAGTGAAACAGAGCATATGTGTCGTTGCCAACATACGTAGATCTGTCGGTTGACAAGCTCCACGGAAGAGCGGTGTTCGGAAACGGTTCTCCTCTGTGGCCTCCATGCGATACGATTGTCCTGCACTAGCACATTAACCCGCCGGATGTTTGGGAGTTACAGTCCATAAACAGTCAAATGACGGACTATAAAAATATCCCAAAGTATAAAACTTCTTACAGAGTGTTCTAAACATTTTATTGGAACACCGATGCCAAAACACGAGTGTTTACAAAATAATGCAAAGAAAAGACGAAATATTAAAAGTTTCCGAAACCAGTGGCGGAGCACGGGTACACCACAGCGGTACTAAATAGCGCAGAAAAAAAAAAAAGCTTCAGTCGGTAGTATTTTAGATAAAAACGATTGCGTCTCCGCGACAAACACCGTAGACCCTTATATACCACGCTTTGAGCAGCACCCCTGGCGAGCAATATCGGGCAGTTTTAAGTGGCGTTTCCATGATGCTTCGCGTTACGTACCCTTTCAAACGCCGCTTCAGTGCGTTTTGCGAGACACGCAGGGATCGTATAACAAACGCTAGCACGCCTTCGCGGAACCTGCATGATGGGACGCTGGGACGTCGCTTCACGTCAGCATTAATTGATCCCTTCTCATGCACACTAGAGGAAGCGTCTCTCTTGAGGTCGCTGATAAATTCAGAACGCTTTCCATAATAAGCGAGGGAGACAAACGTCTGCTTAGTGGGACGCGCTCCGAATCGACGAGCGGAAGACGGACTCTCATTTTTGGAGCAACCAGCCGGAGACGGTCTGCTGTTCATAATGGCCGCTCCTCGAACCTGACAAGCCGACTGAGGTTGCCGACACCGCCAGTGTCCAGCTGCGAAAACCACATGTTACATAGGCCGGGTTCACGGTCCGTACCACGGAGCCCACTTCACTGATAGCCAGGAAGACGCCCGCTTGCGGATCCGTCCGTTGCCTTCCAGCCGCCTCGGAATGGGCGGCACGTGATCGCCATCCCGTGGAGCTCAGGTCTCTTCTAAAAAACTCGTCCCGAAGCATTTACGATGGCTAAATGGCGCACAAAAACGCCGAAGATACGCTATGTGCGGGTCATGCTTAAGTATCCAGCCAGAGAGACTCCTGTTAGATTCAGTGCCTTTTTTTCTGGGTCAATTCTATGTTTTGATTTGTATACTTGTATCAACCCCGACCTTTTGGTGTGACAGGTCTGTTTCGCAAGAATATATTACCCTATTATGCAAATGACTCATCCAACATAGATCTACTGTGGAAACCTTATATTATAGGTGTTTTCTACCTTCCCTTTTATGATAGTACCACTCCCGTTGTAAACTCAACAGATAACGGGAAATATTTAAATCAATACTGAATTCTTCATAGTATTCATGTCTCGCAGCTTGTTATTAACCTACTGAAAAAAAAAAAAAACCACATACGACCCTTATCTCACATTCCCACACAAAGGATCCATATAAGAAAAATCTGAAATCTAGTAAATTTTTGTTTTGATATCAGCTTAAAGTTTCGGCCTAAAAAAATACGTTTACGGCGCACAAAAAATAAATACAAATTTAGGTGACAGACAATATCCCAGAAGCGTTATCAGCGGACTTCATAATTTTAAGTGGTTCAATACACTTATACTCGTATAATACATGTATTATAGCCATAAAACGCACAAAATATTGTCAATGTTGGGCGTCATATCTGTTTAATATATCGCTGCTTTAAAATTATGCAAGACAAGTTAAAAGAAAGCCTTTTATGTGCCACCTGAGAGAGAAAGTATAGTATGCTACCATGGACAAGCATCAAGTGAAATGTAAGTTCTTCACTGAGAAACAATCGCATACAATGTCTTGTGATTTTTTTAAAAAGGTATTTAGGAACTATATCATATGGGTAGATGTTGTTTGTCAATAGGGAGTTGGTCTGAAACTAAACGTGAAATAGAGTTGGGATTGACCAACCAATATCAGTTGCACGGCGCATTGTCCGGACCTGTATGTCGATGACTTGCCTCGGAGACACCGAGGCTGCAGGACTGTGAAGTGGTTCTAACATCCTGCAGCACTTATCTACCACAAGTCACAAGGGACGCCTCAAGACAATGAGTCTAATCTTTGTACAATATAAAAAAAACTTGTCAGAGTATCAGGGCAGTACTCAGACAGAGAGTAGTGCTGAGAGTAAGTTACAAACTATTATGCTCGCAGGTGACGAATGGAAAAAAGTGCGCACGCTCCTCAACCCGGCGTTCAGCACAGCGAAGATGAGGCTGATGATGCAGACCATCAACGAGTGCGCCAATGTGTTTGTGGACATATTGACTGAATCTTCCCAAAAAGGAGAAGTCTTGGAGATGTACAAGGTAGCCCAAGGTCTCTCACTTGATGTCATCACAAAATGTGCTCTGGCCTGGCAGGTAAATATACATGGTGTCTAATCAGCATACCGGATAATATGCTACTGATAGTTTTGCTGTCCACTTCAACTTCTGGGGATTCCTCTGGTCTCCCTTCCCCGATGGCTGTGATAACGGCCGCGGGTCGGAACGCTCGGCCGTCTTCGCCGTGAGCTCCAACCTGTTCGTGAGACGGAGGGCCACCTGGCTTGGGGGGCTCTCCTCTCACTCTCTCCCGGGGGGACCTCTTTTCGTGCCCTCGCTCGGATGCGAATCACTGCCGACAGGCGAGGAGGTTTCGCCTCTTGTTTTCCCGCTTTCGGGAAAGGGACTCGTCCGGCTGACCGCGAAAGAGATAGGGCGTGTGTCGGCGACTTACATTGTCCCTGTTCTTTTTTTGTTTCCTTTCTGCGCGTTGTGTGCCCAGTTGTTATTACGTATTCTGTAAACATGCAGTCAATGCGTCTTGAAAATTAAATGAGTTAATATTCTGTGTTTTTGCTTTCAACTAAACAGGTGGACTGCCAAAGGAATCCGGACGATCCTCTGCTCAAAGAACTTAAGAACATATTTCGCAATACCAACAATGTTGGAGCGAGAATTTCTTTCTGGTTCCCAGCACTTAAAAACGTAATCGAAATACTTCACAAGAAATGGCAATTTATGGTCACCCAAGAAAATATAATCGCCAACCTCCGCAACGTAATCTCTCTTCGACGGCGCGGTCAAGCGCCTCCGGTACCAGATCTTCTTCAGCTGATGCTGAACTGCCAGTCGGACACCAGCAACGATAGAGACCACACTGATAAGAAAAACCTGCTCCTTGAAGACCGCATGCTTATCGCTAACTGCTTCATTTTCATCTTAGGCGGCTTGGAAACGACATCGCTGGCCTTGGCTTACACCTTGTTCCTCCTTGCCAAGCACCCTGAAGAGCAGGACAGACTTTTCCAGGAGCTCACAGACATGTTCCCTGGTAACCAAGAACTCAGTTCAGACGACCTCCGCAAGCTGAAACGTCTGGACATTGTTTTCAAAGAAAGCTTGCGCCTGTACCCACCCACCGTGGCATTTGTGTCTCGTATTTGCCGGCGAGACATTACAGTGATGGGCCAGTTCATCCCGTCAGGTACCATCGTCACAGTCCCTGTGTGGCACCTTCACCACGATGCTGATTACTGGCCGGATCCTTTCAAGTTTGACCCGGAGAGATTCAGCGAGGGTCAAGAGAGGCACCCACCCGAAGCGTACGCTCCGTTTGGCCTGGGACCTCGTGCCTGCATTGGCAGCCGCCTTGCAATGCTCGAGCTGAAAGCAACCCTCGTCAAAGTGGTGCGAATGTTCAAGATTCTGCTGTGTGAGGAAACGCAAGATCCGCCCAAGATTCGCATCCCGCTCTCCTTGACTTTGCCTGAAAATGGAATACGACTGAAGCTGGAGCGTAGGGTCCCATAAAAATGATTGTCAGTCTCAGCAGAGCACGATTATTTACAGGTGTGAACGATGTGTGCAAGAGCAACACAAGGCTTCAAGTACTCGTGTTTCACGAATGAAGCCTTTGAGTTTCCAGCACATACCCACAGTGTCAGTGAACTTGTGTTTTGAGGTTTACCTTCAGCGCAAGTAGACCATGTTCTAATTTATACGCTTTAGAGTATCCTGTTCTCGTGGTCAACCTAAGGGTCATGTGTGTATAGCTGAGTTCGCTGTTTCACTAAAAATTCTACGAACCCCACTTAATGAACTTGGTGAATACAATAAAGATGACGCCTCTTGATTTGTTACACAATTTTGCCCTTCCTCCGAGAGAAAGTCCGTAAACATTTATCGAACACTTTTATTCAAACCGTTGCGAACCTTTAAATAAAGGTTTAAAATAACAGTGAATGATCTTTACAGGCAAAACAACGTAACATATGCAATTTTCGTCGGATAATACGTGTTAGATCGTACAAAACTTAATGCGCGATAAACTGGAGGATCATAAGTGGAAATAACTATCAACTATGAATGAAATGCGAACAACGGAGCTCGTGGCCATTGATACCTGCTGCGCCACCTATTCTCCACTTTGTGATAGGAACTGATAAAACTGCGGTGTGGAGGGGGCTACAAAGGTCTACCCCAGAGAAGTAGGCGTGCACCCTCGCAGCCTGTTTTCCTTCCTGCTGTTTTACAATTACCTAGATTACTTTGGGTAGCGTAGCCTGTATCGAAGGACACGCGCTCCGCTTTTCGCATTTTTTTCGTACATGGCAGTACAGCTGAGAAAAGACGTGCAGCTGTTTATTAGAGCGACTGGAGGATGAAATCTTAAACAACAAAAACAGGTCGGAATAAGTTTCACTGGAATAGCCAACGCAATTCTAGGCGCATTCGCAGTAGGATGATACGGGGCAGTACCTCATTAGATACCTTTTGCTAGTTTTAAAGAAACGCCGGGCTTGACGAGTTTCCAGTATCTTGTTTTTGCGGCGCAGCTAATAAGATTGCGGGATTAAGAAAAAGAAGAGAGCACAAAGCATATCGTCCAACCTCCGCCAAATTATGATCACGCAGTACCGAGACAAATTATGATCACGCAGTACTGGCTTTGGTGAAGTTTCCTCCCTTCCCAGTTTTTATCAGAATTATTTCTGAAATACTGCCGAAAATAACACAATGATCCGAGAGAAGCAGGTAATTGGAACTATACGAGTTTGTAAGCTATCGAAAGACCACCCCGTGGAGTTCGAAAAGATGCAATGGTACGTGAATTAAATATAGCAAGTTATATACCGGGTAATGGAATTTAATGACAGCAGAATATAAAAAAAGAAGAGTCCGCACTGCTAGCTGAATGTCGTCGTCACTAGGTGTTTTCGAGTTTGGCGGATATTAGCTGAGGGAATAGTCGTCATGGTAAGTTTGCTAATAAACTAAAATTTGTTAATTAACTTTTTTTTAAATATTGGGGTTACGAATCATGTTGTAATTGAAGAAATGACAGTAATTACTTTAGAGGCCAGCAAGATAAAAAGAATTTGCAAACTAGTATTAGTTTTGCAAATATCACTTCTCCAGAAGCCCTGCCCACAATGACGCTCAGAAGAGTGACCACGTTGTCGTGTTTCACGTACGACAAATGGAAGCGAGTCGTTCGTTCCTTGGCCCCACCCAAGCGAGCAATTCCCTTTCTTCGTGTCAGTTCCACCGACCACGGTTCTCTTATCTCAAGAGCAAGGGTACGCATGCGCCCGCTGGGTGCAAGTTATCTTGCGTCGCTCAGGCGACGGATGGTTATAAACTGTCCGTACCTTTTACTACAATTATCAAGGTGCCATTACACTACATCCCCCTTTTTCAAAGTAAGGCACTATATGTACAAAACAAGAAATATTTGGCAATCAATGGGTTTCATCGGATGGAGAAACGCTAGCAATAGTTCTTCCTTACCTCGCTTTCCCCCTTTCCATTGGTATGTGACCCCTTTCCATTCTTATATCATCGCATCCATATCACTCGTGGAGGAACCGCATTCACCGTTTTCCACGAGCACACAGATATACGAGTATCACAGCCCGTGCAGCGCTAGTACGGAAACCCAGAGCGGAGAAACTCCGGCGTCGGCAAAGCGGCAACTGAGCACGTCCGCATTCCACGGTGCCGAGGCGCCATTAAGTATTATATGATACGTAAAGAGTGGCCGCTGAAACCCTATCTCGGCCAAGCTGTTAGGATCTACAACAGCCACTAGCTGGGGCATTGGTCGAAAAGCTCTTTTCTGTTTCCCATAAATTCAAGCGAGCAGACGCTACAAACACGAACGTATTGTCTTGAACGGTGCTTTAGCTTCACGAGGGTGCGTGAATTACAGGTTCGTTTGAAGCATCGTGCTCGCTCTCGTAGCTCCGCCTTCGGAACAAAATGTTCATTTGGAATAGTTGGTTCATGACCATATAAAAAACGGATAAAAACCTAAATGAAGCAAAGAACGACTGGATAGAAGCGCCTTCGGTGCTTCTATCCAGTCCTCCTTTGTTTCCATTTACGGTAAAATGGAGTACTAAGTTCTAAGGGCAACTGCAGCACAGTTATTTGTGTTATGGTTGTCTTTGTGATCGTAATAAATATTTGTGCATTACTAAATTTTCTTGTTCAGTTGTCTCTTGTTCTCTCATGGTTAGTTAAGTGTTTTTAATTTTATTTGCGTATTGGGCGTGGTCTGCTCTTGAATTTAGAATTTACGCGTGCATTTAAAGGGAAACTCGGGTCTATAGTTTCGCTTTTGGGGTTACGACTGTTTTTGACACAGTCAGCGTCCCTGAATTACAAGGTGTAATTTTTTTCTCGGTATTGTGCGTAGTTTTAAAGATATCGACGCCTCAAAGTTTCATTTGGGGCGAGGTTGACAATACCGAAACTAGCCGCTCGAGGACCCGGCAGCACTGGAGATCAGTCGCCAGGCGGACTTGAAGTCATGGTCGTTCTCCTACAACGAGTACGCGGTCCAAGCGGCACCTACCACTGCTGCGCTAGCCGTTTAAAAATTAAACGTAAGCGACTTTCATTGTAATACTGTATACGTGGTAGATATCCAGCATATGTAGGAAGAGTTAGTGCGTATAGACCTTTTCTTCAAGGGCGCCGCCATATTGAATTGTCGTCACTTCCAGTATGGGCGAAAGCATTGTTTTTCTGTCGCCACACCAGTAGAAGACACTTAGGATATAAGCGTAACCGTCACACGTTATCGTTGTGCCTCCCCCTTATTTTTTTCACTAATTAGAGGTTAAAACGTTTTATTATTGTTTTGTCGCCCATACCGGATACGTTTATTAGGTGGCTGGGGACGAGAGTACACAGAAAAGATCTATACTCAAAAGCTAGCGACCGGCAGGCAAGTGAACTCGATCGGTTACGGTGTAGGACGCCGATCTGACTACCCCTCTGCTTGGACTACGGTAGTCGTTATGGCGTACGCCAAAATCAAAACCGTAGTCGTTTATTCCGCTGAAACGGCGGAAGTAACTTTCAGTGGCAAAATACCCTGATTGTTTGTTGTTGTTTAAATGAGCGGTGGAACGCGCGCGGCAGGCGTTGATTAACTTTGTACCCGGGGGCCGTCGCCGTGCCTGCGCTCGTCCGTACTGGTCTCTAGGCCTAAATTGTCATAGACCCCTCTCGGAGTAGAGCGCCACCTGTTGCACGCAACTGCAACTAGGTCCGCCGCCATCACGCAAGGGTCCCGCCAGAACCGCCTGCATCTTACCGCCTACAACGGTGCTGCTTACACTTTGAGTCCCAGTCTGCGCGCGTCGCATCAATATGCCATCGCATGGCTGTGTACCTTTGTGTACGCAGGATGGATACGTTGACGGAGACGGAAAAAAAGTACGTGTCAGACAAGTTCTAAAGTGTTCAAAAAGAAAAACCGAGTCCTCGTGTTGTTTACGAAACTTTCGCGGGTTAGACAAGAAAACGCTCTTATCATCCGTAAGCGGAAGCATCGCAAACGATTATATGTTGTAGTAGTGTGGCCGTGTGTCGCGCCCCGTCTTTAGCTAGAGAGGTACGGCCGCGGTTCAGTGCGCGGCTCGCATGCGCGAGCGGCTCCCTCCTTCAGTGCTTCTTCACTGCAACCGAGGCCATTTTAGGTACTTGTTGCGCGTGTAGATGCATGATTACTTCTTCCGCCAGTTCGTTTCCTTTACTCACGCCGGTAAAGAGTTTTCCAGAAAACAGACGTCGGGTGGAGGGGGTGTACAGACTAAATGCAGTGTACACCGAATCTGAAGATCCCTCGAACCCGCCTTGCGATCGTGGGAACTTTTGGGGTGGTGGCCTGAACAGAGTGCCAAGGCGGTACCGCTAAACGTTTAGGGACGTTACGCTACTAATCAGTTTGGAAATTTGTGAGAATGCAGCCAAAGAGTTGTTGTTTAGAGCATCTTCAACAATTGTTATTCTGTTCAACGATTTTTATTCCTGAACACATTGTATGTTGTTCTTGGGTCTTCTTCTTGCTTCGGTATCAGGAACCCTTGATGAAGAAACTTCCTGCACTGAATGAGATAAAAAAAAATTATACACCGGTTTGACACTCAAACAGCTGTGCATATTTTCTGTGCAAATAAAGATCAGTTCCAGCACACTTTTTTTTTTTTTTCAATGTCGCATTTTGGGTGGGTTCAAACAAACGTGGTACGTTTACAAACGCCGTGAAATAAACCCAATACATCAGTGGTTCTGGAAAGTCTGCTCTGTAGCTTTGTGAGCAATGCCATAAACCGCTTAATTTCTTAGTCTTTAAAAGGTGACCGAGGAAGGAATTTAAAATGCTTCTCCACCCACCCGTACAACCTTTTCTGCTGTTCTGTACGATTTGCGATTGCGATTTCTTGAACACTCAAGGTTGTGACTCGTGAGGCACCTTTTGCAGTTACTGGTACGCGGTCGTAAGTTTATTGGAGGGGTACGAAAAACGAAACTAGGCAAGTTCTCGGCTGTCACCGAACGACAAGCTCACGACGGGGGCAGCGTACCGGGTCGTTCGGAGTGGCCACGCTAAAAGCGCGGTCACTATGATTAACGGCATTAAAATTATGGAATGTTATTAAAAAAATCACTACAAAGCAAAAAAGAACTTGCCTGTACGTTCCGTGAGTAGTTAGCCCTTATCGATGCGGGGACCACGTATGCTTCGACGAAGAAGTTGTAGCTTCTTTCCATGCACCGGTTTGTGCCTGACCGGCTCCTGTAGAACTGCTCCACCTCTCTGTCACTTATATGTGGCAGTATCGATAGATCATTAGACCAACAGGTGATCGGGAAAACACTTGCACAAACCATAGCTCAAAACGCTACGGCGGCTACGCTGCACGCCGACCGGTCGAACCCTGCGTAATGGCGGCGATCACCCAATGTTGCTAGATGTTTTACTATTCCAGCTAAATTTTTTTCAGTGTTGCCAAAATTCCGAAAGGGGTCTATTGGGGCTGCGTTAATGGAGCGGCATTGCTCTACGCCGCGCTCCCAGTGACGTAAGGCCCGACCACACTAGCGTGAACGGCGCCGCCGGGCGTCGCCGCCGGGCGGTACCGCCGTCCGGCGTCCCAACGCGAGGAGTCCACATTGGCCTCCGTTTTGCAGGCGTCACGTGACAGCACTGGTTCCCGCGATCGCGCCTCCCGTCGGATTTCCCGCTCTTTCGTCGTCTGCTCTTCGTTAGATTCCTCCGTTCCGCACTCGCTGTCTAGACGGTAAGAGTTCATAATGACCTGGTGATCAGCGTGAATGTGATTATCCTAACCTGCTCGTTAATCTTGCGACGTCGCCGCGCTCTGAAGGGAAGGAGGCGCAGGTTTTGGGTCCGGCCGGGTTGGTTCAACCGAAACACCGAAGGACAGGAGAGGTCTGGCGCGCCGCCGGGGCTTTGCTGCCCCGGCGGCGCGCCAGAGACGAAGGCTACTTTCGAAAGTGTCACCAAATCAACACGACATCCGTCACAACAGAGACGACATGCAACAAGTGCCACGGAGAAACTCACTTGTAATTCCGAATTCCTCTCCTATAGTTTCCCAGTGGTTAGTTTCAAGGAACCGCTCCGTTGGGGAAGGCATCGGGGAGCAATAGGGGGAGCAGACGACACGAAACACGTCTTTCGCTTCGAGACGCGCCGAGGACCGGCTTGAGCGTTGCCATGGCATCGCGACGTCACTATCTACGCCACCTCCCATTGGCTCCTCTCTTCTGCGGCGTGCGGCAGTGAGCTCTGAACCGCGCATGGAGCGGTTGGGTGTGCGGCGCCGCACGTCGTGACGTTGAAGCCGAAAACTGGTTTCCGCCGGCAACCGGCAGCGACGACCGTCGCGCCGCAGGCCTCCGAAACGCCAATGTGGTCGCGCCTGTACAGTACTCGGGGGGCCGTCGCCGTTGTTGTGAAAGGACCCCGGACCAGACCTTCCCTATCTAATCCGACCGGCACCGGTGAAAGCCTTCGGTATCGTCGCCACGCGGCTCCGGTCAGCTGTGCCCGGAAACGAGACGACAATGGGATGCCGTGGCTTTCTGCGGAAGACCATCGTGTTGACGTCGCCACATCTTGGCGCGAGGCTGAGCCGGACCCTTCTTTTTGGCTGCGATTACACTGTATCGAAACGGAGTCAGCCGAGGCAGGAACCGGGGGATTACCGGGCGAGGTTTCCGGGTGACGGCGCGCCAGCTGCGGGACCTTCATGGGTGTGCTCGGCTCGGATTAGCCTCCGAGGCTACTGACGGATAATCCGGCCAGTCCCTTTTTGTGCCACTAAGCCGCCTAATGGAGGGATCGTCACTGTCTCGGTCAACGTCGCCTCCCAGGCGGACAATGGACCCTTTGTCGTGGCCTCCTCGGCGTGGCTTATTTAGGGAGAGAGTACCTTGGTGCCGGAAGGTGAAGCCCGGCCGCCGCTGCAGGGTGTGCGTGTGTGTGTGCGCGTGCTCGGAGGATGAGTGGGGGCGGGGCCTGAACAGGCCGTTTGTTGGCAGCTCGGCCACCACTGGCTGCCAGCCGCGAGAGTACCGAACCCTGACCCGATAAAAGGAGCAAACTGGGGGTCGCATGTGTGCTCTCGAGCGATGTAGATACTTTGTGTATATGTATTAAACAGAGTTTGTCGCGAGAGACCCTCCCGTCTCGTGATGTTCCTGCCGGCAGTCGGCCTGCGGGGCCTGTCCTGGCCTGGCCCTGCCAGAGGCTGCCTGGAGAACACCTCGGTCCCAGCACCGTGCGTGCTCTTGTCCGTACTCGCATCTAGGCCTCTCGCTTTCGCGCGCTGGGGGTCAGTCCTAGACACAAAGCTTTGGGGCTCTCCGGAGCTGGCCGCGGCGTCCGAACACGCGTGTGCTTGGGTGTATGCGTTTGATTTTTCCCGTTTTTTCTTTTTCCTCAGGCGCGTAAAAAGCGAATTTGTAAGCTATGAAACAGTAATTCACCACATAAGTTCGTCTAGGTGGCGAATTTAATTTGTGAAAATATCAAAGGAAAGGCTTGCCGCATTCAAAAGGTACAAAAAAAATTGTGATTGGAGCTAGTTAGTGGTTGTAGTCTGCATGCCCACCATTCCCCATTCAACGGAGCGTCAATGCTCTATGTTCAACACTGCACATGACAGAGACTGCTTTATTGATCTGGATACTTTTATCGTGTTTACCTTTTGTGTGCGACATGCCACTTAGTAATGCGAAGTTCACTACTATGTTGACTGCATGTTTTACCTTCCATCTTCACTGTGGGTCGGCTGGAATCATACTTTTCACTAATTTAATGCAATACGTATATCGACAACCCACCAATGTTGCTTTTTTATCTCTGCCTCCCTTCTCCATATGGGATAAATAAAGCATTTGATTTTGAATCTCCGCATCAAGGTCGTGTGCCAATTTCCAAACTGAGCGGGCTTCTTCTTCTTTTTTTTTTCTTTTTTTTTTTGAGCAGACATTTTGTTTAGTGAAGAAATCGAAGACGACGATAGCTGGAGCCATAACCCATATGTACATGACCCGCTGCCACCTGCTGGCGAACTTCGCAGGGGGAGTGCTTCCGTCTGACAGCAGAATGCTCGCGAGTGCGCACCGTGTTGCTCGCAAAAAGAGCCGTGGTGTCCTCAGAAACAAATAAACAAATGGCTATACCGAAGCTACACGGACTACAGATGAAAGCAACGACTAAACACGCCAATCACCAGACGAAGTAGCGGCGGTAGCATCTCAAAGAAGCGCACTTTACGCTGCTCGACCGAGCAACGCGTAAGCCCGCCCGGACCGGGGAAAAGGTAAGAGAACGACCATGAAGTCGCGGCCCAATGTTGCTTTAGCGATCGGTGGCCCGCTGGCAGCCCGCTAAGGAACGCCGCTCGCAGCGGGTCGCATTTTTATAATTGGCATTATAGTTGAGAATGCGGCGTCCCCTTGATGTAATATTTTTGCTGGGGCCGTATTTTGTGTCACTAAAACGATACCAGTAATTTATTTCCTTTGAATTATGGCTAGAGTTGCCCTTTAAACAACCGATTTCTACCTAAATTCAGAAATTCTAGTTAGTCCCGGCAGACTAGGTGGCGCAAGCTACAGCCTTACACGAACGGAGTCCCCCCAATGATAGTTATCCACCTATTAAGATACCAACTGTCTATATCTCTAGCCATGTAGTGAACGGGAGTGCCTAAACTGGAAGCCCATACCAATTTCACAACAGCCGCTATGTACGCTGACAGACACGTGAGCCGCTAGGGCATATGAGAATAGAATAAAATTCAATTCAATTCAATTCAATTTATATTTTCAGATCAAGTAATACAAAATAAAGAGCTGGCCCACAAAAGCAGCATTCTGCTTGTATGTGGGGCCAGGCGACCAACTAGAATACATGTTGTAACAAAAACAAAGAAAGAAAGCACTCCGCAGCACAAAACAAAAATGAAAGGAACACCCAAATAGCAACACAAATAAATACAAAAATGGAACACGTTAGAAGCATGAAATATAGGTGCTTATATCCAAGTCTGCTCATGCAACCATGAAATAAAAGTACGAAATATCTGCAACGGTCAGGCTACGATATCTACAGCTCAGATGCTCGACACCAATTCCTTACTTTCCTTTTTAGTGCCCTAGTGGAATCTATATTCATAAGGGACTCTGGGAGTTCGTTAAATAAAGAAGGAATGTATTGATTTCTGTTTTTCTTTCCATACAGTGTGTATATTTTCGGAATGACGTATCTTTCAGTACGTCTCAAATTTCTATTTTTATTTACGAGAGTTTTGTAGGAATTACTGAAATAATTATTTGTTATTGCTACGTATGTGAAAAAGCTTTTAAAAAACAGGATGTCTAGCTCTTTAGCTTTCTCTTGAGTTTCCAATACTTGATATGAAGTTCCATATGATATGTTGTTTATCATGTGCTTTAGTATCCTATCTATCGCTCGTGTTTTGTATTCTGAACAATGACCGTACAGTGTAATACCGTACCGTAATGCAGCTTCCGCCAAAGATTTAAACACAAGTAATCTTATCTTCAAGCTGCACATACTTTTGAGTTTATACAAATACGCTGTTATGACTCGCAGTTTTTTTACAACACATTCCACCTGCGCATTCCACAGCATGTGTTCGTCAACAAAGACGCCTAAATATTTAACTGAACTGTCGTATGTTAACGGTTTACAGCTGCAATCCAGACACTGCACCGAGTGCAAGCAAATATTTGGAGATGTTACTATCTGTTTGTGCGGATTTCGAAAACACATCAGTTTTGTTTTTGCAACATTCACAGAAATAAAATTCGCAGCAAACCATCTAATTATCATATCAATGTCTCTCTGAAAAACAGAAATTGCTTCATCATACTTTTCATGTGGTAAAACTAATACGGTGTCATCCGCGTATTGAAACATTTTTGACTGAAGGGGCAGAAACCCTAACGCATTCATATAAATGTTAAATAACATTGGCCCCAAAGTACTTCCTTGTGGCACCCCGAATTGGACTTGAGCCGGGCTGCTAAGATTATTCATTATCTTAACCATTTGGAATCTATCCTTGAAGTAATTCTCGAAAAATTGATAAAAAGGACCTCGAAACCCCATACTATATAATTTTTTCAACAATAACGAATGATCGATGGTATCGAATGCCTTTGATAGGTCTATGAAAAGTGCTAGGGCTATCATGTTATTATCGAGTGTTTCGGTAATGCAGTCAGCAAAATCCTCCAGTAGAGTAATGGTACTTTTTTTGTTGCCGAAAGCCGTACTGCATAGTGCTTATCAGGGAAAATTTGTCGCAAAAATTATTCATTGCTATTTGAACCCATTTTTCGATTACGTGTGTCATGAATGGTAGGATTGATATGGGTCTGTAGCTCCCGACCTCTTGCTGCTTTCCTTTTTTGTATAACGGCCTTATCACAGATACTTTTAAACCCTTAGGAATATTTCCGGTATGCAATGTGTCATTCACTATTTTAAGCAAAATGTGTTTTACTTTATCGAAATTGAAGCGTATGTCTCTAACTCGAATATTGTCGATTCCTGGCGTTTTTGTTATTGACATAGCGTGGATGATACGCAACAAATCACTTTCTGTCATATCTGGAAGATAAGCTGAGTTAACGCAGCATGTTGGGGAAACGTCATTTAAGCTGGTCGTCGGTATATTCTTTTTAATTTCTTTTACGTCTTGGATAAAGATTTTGTTTAACTTTTCTGCTAACTCGCTGTAGGAACTAGATTTTTTAAAATGTTTTTGTATCGTATCATCAATACTATTTTTAGTTTTCCTGCCAATTATTTGGTTAACCAAGTTCCACGTTTCTTTCGGATTTCTAGTCGAAGCTTTAAACTGGTTTACATAATAATTCCGTTTCGCCAAACGAATTATAGCTGTAACCAGTCTTGGGTAAGTTACTTTTAAAAAGTACTTCGTTACAGTTACAGTTACTTTCAGTAAAAAAGTAGCGAAGTTACCGTTACAGTTACCGCAACATAAAAGTAACTCGTTACAGTTACAGTTAGTTTTAAATGTAACGAAGTTACTTTTAAGTTACTCTTCCATAACGCTAAAAATTTATGAAGCACTACAAAACGCCCCTCACCAACTTTTATTGCGTGAAACTAAAAAGCATGCTAGTTTATATTGCAACTTAGCAGCAGTTGCGTTTTGGAAATAGTGGTTGAAAGTTTCCCTCGTTTGATGGCGAGCACGTCCCTGCCCTTGCTGAACAGGCCCCACGCAACCCGAGCAAGAAGCAAACCCCGCGCAAACAGCAGTAAATTTTGCCTCGACTGTTGCACCACGCCGGAGTATTGGCGCAAATCGATATACGAAACATGCGCAATGCGAAGTAGTGGCGCTAATCAAAATACAAAACATTCTCAGTGCCCTCCGTGTGTATTGTTGTTTCACGGTTGATTCCCTCGATTAAAAAGCGTTTGGACAGAAAAGAGAACAACCGCAACAAAGATATATGGCTTTAAGATATACTAAGATGTAAGTGTTCTGCCACAAAGTACAAACGCATGCAAAACATAACTAAATCTTTTTATCACATCTACACGTGGCTATATTCCGGTCGTGACTGGCGAGAAAGAACGTGTTTAAAAGTTTCTTCAAGGCCAACGTGACACTCGCAATGTCAAAACAGGCAATTTGGAAAGTGCAAGAAATAGCTAGATTGTACTCGTTCAATGATATATTATTCATAAAAAACTGGAAAGTAACGACAAAAGTAACGTCGTTACTTTCATTGTTACCTCAGAAAAAAGTAATAGAACTACAGTTGCAAGTTACAGTTACTCGTTACAGTTACAAATTACCAAAAAAGTAACGAAGTTACAGTAACGCGTTACTGGTAACGCTTTATTGGCCCAAGACTGGCTGTAACCTTGTTCCGTATTTCACGGAACTTTTTTTTAAGCATGATATCACCAGGATTTTGCTTGCATCGCTTCCAAAGACTCTCCTTCTGATGACACAATTCTAATATTTCCGAATTTATCCAAATATTTTCTGGCCTTCTTTTTCTTAATTTCACCTTTCTAGTAGCGCTTGCATAAATATCCTGAAATTGGTGAACCAGCTTTTCGTAGACTGTTAGGTGATCATAGACTAGCAAAGAATTCCAATCGTACTTCTGAATAAAATTATCAATTTTATTGCTATCTAGTATAGTTTTATACTGGTCCTCCACTGTAGGGTTTCCAAGTATATCTTCGCCTAATATTAAAAGAACCGTTATATAGTGATCAGCAAGCTTCTGCTTAATTACTCCAGATAATGTGTTTAAGTTGCTTATTCTAGTAACTATGTGGTCAATACGTCTTTGTTATTTTATTACCGTAATGTTCTTCCCGTGTATAATCCTGAATAACATTTTCAAGCCCAAAAGCAGAAAGGGTGTCAAGATAGCACAACACTCCAGGTTTTAACTCATTCGAAACATCAATATTAAAATCTCCTGCAAGAACTAAATATTTATTGTTATCGAATTTCGGAAGCAGCTTCGATAATTCATCACAAAACATGTTTAAATTGGAACTGGGTGGTCTGTAAACTGCACAAACTACATAGGAGAACTTATCCTTATTTACGACTGCCGCGCAAATTTCTGCATTATCCAATTTTACATCAATTCTATCAGATAAACAGTTGTTATTTATGTATAATAAGATTCCCCCACCCCTTCTTCCTTCTCTGCATATATTGTAGGAATGAAAACCTGTTAGGCTAAAGGACGCACAAGATGCCTCGTGTAAATTTACCTCGGTTAGTATAAGCACATCAAGGAGAGGAAGCCGCCCCTCCAAAAGCACCATTAACTGATCAAAATGCTTGTAGATGCTTCGCACATTTACATGTAATAAACTTAACTTCGTATTCCCGCAACCGTCCTTTGCTATTGACTGTTTTGTGTAAGCATCCCATTCCTCAAAAGACTCAAAGGAAGACTGCATGATTATCTAATTTTGGCGAAATCTCTTTCGCTCTCAATCTGAATTACTGCGGCACCCTCGTTCTGTCTCACAAAAATCTTTCCATTTTTTACCCATGTATACTTGTAGTTTTTTTCTCTGGCACATGCCTTTGTTGTCCACAACAAATTCTTGATTGCTCGGGTTAAGTTTTCATTAATGTAAATGTTTTCGCTCCTAAGACTAACTCGTTTTTTTGCCCAAACGTCTCTCGTGCGCCTCTCAGTGAACCTCACCAGTATGGGTGCTGGTCTACCTTCTTTTGCTCTTAGTCTGTGGGCAGCCTCGACGTCAGTGGTTGCGAGTTGTGGCACGCCTAGCTTAGTAGCAATGTCGTTAATTACCTCTAACAGGCTTTCGTTAGGTTGTTGAGTGACTCCGTGAATTTCGATGTTTTGCCTTCGGGAATATTGTTCCGCATTGTAGACGGCCTTTCTTAGTGCCCAGAGTTCTTCGTCCCTTTGAGTTATTTTCTCTTCTAATTGATTCACCTTCTGTTCTAGACCCTTAATTGTTTTGTCTTGGCTGTCCAGTCTAGTCATCAGCTCTTGGTGCCTTGCTGACTGGTTGTTCATAGATTCTTCAATGCCCTCAATCGTCCTCCCTTGGTTTTCAATCTTAGACATCAACTCATCACCTTTTCCAGTCTGAATCTCCAGCGACTTTTCAATAGCGTTGATTCTAATCAAGAGGGCAGTCAGTTTACGATTGATAGCATCGTTCTGTTGCACTAGTTTTCCCAGGTTCCCCTCCTGGGATCCCTCTCCTGACACACTCCCCAATTCCTCAGGAGACACAGACTGGCGCTCTGCATGCAGCTTGCACGTTCCGCACCGCCACCGGGAAATGCTCTCTGACGTCATCGTCTTCAGTGCTTTGGTCGTTATTCCGGAACATTTCCCCGTATGGTAATGGTTCGTGCACTCTGCACACTTCAGCACGCACCATCAGGAGCCACAGGCTTCATACATGTCAAACAGTCACCCCTTTCTTCCATTATAAAGAACACACAGCAAACAAAAAAGAGAGGATGCAGACCAGCGAGATGTGAACCGCCCACCCACAACGAAGCAGAGAGTAGTCGGGCTTACCTACGAAACCAAAACACCTTAGTGACCGTGGCCATGCATCTCGCTGGTCTGC
This sequence comes from Ixodes scapularis, assembly GCF_016920785.2. Lineage (NCBI taxonomy): Eukaryota > Metazoa > Arthropoda > Arachnida > Ixodida > Ixodidae > Ixodes > Ixodes scapularis. The sequence goes on from NW_024609868.1 coordinate 147,932,752, forward strand.
GGAGTGCCGTTCGTCGACAGGGGCTTAAGTAGTCGACAGACGCTGGCGATAGCCCTTTCCGAAGCGCGCTGACCGTAATCAGGCACGCGGGGACGCCCACCGATGACTTGGCAGGGATGCGAGGCTTTTCAACCACCGATGACGGGGCGGTGATGCCACGCTTGTCGATCGGAGCCGGGCCCTCGATGCACCGTGACCGCGTGAGCCCCTTGTCGTCGCGCAGGCCGATGTTCGCCTACGAAACCAAAACACCTTAGTGACCGTGGCCATGCATCTCGCTGGTCTGCTGTCTGTCTTGTCTTCTTGTCTCTCTTTCTTTTGTCCTCGTCCAAAAAAGTGTTACCATGTCTTTGGCAACCCAAGTCTTCTTCCTAACTGTTCTGGCAATCTACGAATCGGGGCGACCAGAGACGCCATCGGTTTCCGCCTGTCCAAACTCGTAACTATCTTGACTAGAGTCCACTCTTTCCAGGGCCTGATTCAATAGGTCAAGGAAGGCTATATTCGGCAAATGTTTCATTTCTTCTAAAAAAATACTAGAGTGACAGTATCGCAATAAAACTTATGTCGGAAACTGGTAAACCAAGTGCGCCGCCCCCACCGGACGTGACGAAACATAGACGTTTCGTTTCCTTGCTGTTTCGTCTGTAAACGGGACGAGTCCGTCGATGGTGGCGTGAAACCGATGGACTTTGTTTTATCATAGTGATGAGTGCCTCTTTGTACCGGGAACAAGGCTCGGTTGTCTTCCTTAGTCTGTTTGTGACATGAATGAAGAATGAATTATGAGTAACTGCCACTGGCATCACCACGTGGCGGGATCGAATCCCGGTCGAGGTGCCCGCAATCTCACGGAGGCTTATTGCGGAGAAGGCGCCGTGGAACCGCGCTTTCGGGTTGCACGTCAAAAGATCCCCAGGTGGTCGAAGTTAGTCCTCAGCCCTGCGCTGGGGCGTGTAAAATGCCCGTTGTTGGTTTGGCACGTAAACCCCCCAAAATTGACTTTTACCTGCCGCTGGCGAAAGACGCTTCAAAATGGATTGTGCTACCGCGTCGTCGAGAGCGCAGTGGCGAGTCCGGCGAGGCTGCGACGGATACGCTTGTGTCCTCCGGGTTTGTGCTCGTTTTACCATTTACCTTTATGCAAGAAAAGTTGTGTTGGTGTCATGCTGTTACCGAATTGATTGTGAATCCCAGCGTTGCGTTCGTCTCAGTAGTGCATGCACTACGCCGTGTTGACGAGGAGACACACCGAGATCGCCATGGACCGTGCACTTTGGTTCACACCGGGAATAAGTTCTGCCATTACTGCAAGTGAGTTACCGGAAGTCCAGCGTTACGACCATGGTACGTGTAATTCTTCTCCGTAGTCGGTGTTTTGTTTCATTAGACGTGGGCAGAGAGTATATCAAAATTACGTTGTCGTCAAGTTTGTTATGTTGTTTCAGTACGCATGTTTTCTTCACGTATGCGTATCCGAGAGCGCACATGGCTTGTGCACAGCTTTACATAAAGAATGAGTCCCTCTACACGTATGGAATGTGTCCAAGTGAATTTATGACAATCTACGGGTAGTTTTTTTACCGTGCATTCTAACTTTCAGTTCAATCCTCCACGTTGACTGCTTTGGAATAGGTCATTTTAAGCTCAGTTCGTTGCAGTCAAATATCGCTAACGCGTACAATCGCGGCGCACGCTTGCTTGATATACCCCAATGTCTTCGCAGTTCTCTAAATCTACTATTTTTCGCTTCCTGTTCTAAATGCTTGCAGCACGGCAGCGACATTGAGAATCTATTTCTGGTAGAAGTTCCATATGGCAGAGTATTGTCAGAGAGTCTATGTAGCACGAAAACCATCCCTGAATATGATGTCCCTGCTCTCAGTGCCCGCTTTAACTAGCAACACAGCATTGTTTAATGAGAGTTCTCTAGTTAATTTTCTAGGGTAGGTTAGTGATGCCTCTTCTTGGGATCCATCCCAAGTCACGGACAGGTGTCGTGCAAGGAATCTTGCTGTTGGCGTGTCACATTCGCCAAAGTCTGCAACCCCCACCATCCTGAAATGTCAGTTCCCAGAGATCTGCTGTCGTCCGAGCCTGTCGGACTGGCACTTTTTGCTACTTGACAAGTTTACCAAGAGTGCATGCACTTTGAGAGACTGCTCTGGTGTAGCAATGGCTTTAACACCAGGAAGGAAAACTGCCGTCTGTTATGCCTGAAATAAATGAGAGTTTAACAATGCTGGAAGTTGCTTTACTAAAAAGTCGTTGTCATTTTTTTTTTTTTTGCTTTGCTTGCAAGAAGTTTTTTTTCAACGTTCAGGTGAATGGTTCTTGGTTTCATTCCTAACACATAGTGGAGCAGCTAAGTCTATAAAATGTGTGTACTTTGAGGTGAATAAAATGAAGAAATCGCTGGACCAACACGGTTTGAAGCTGCAAACGGCCCTTGAATGGTAACTACCAACTGGAGCTTGAATATCTTGTTCATTCACATGGAACCTTCTATGGCTCCTTGTCAGACTGTCTGGGCAGACCGGCAGGTTCAAATAACTGTAAGAACTTTTAAATAGTAACTTACATAAAATAGGCAAATTAAACTTGTTTATTTTGCTTCTGGTAACGGACGAGATCTTGTGTACATCACTGATGGAGTAGTCAACATGTTATACCAACACTGATGAAACTTCACACAGCTCGTGCTTGCAAACCTAATATACTGCAATTAATTTTCATACAAGATTACTCGAATGTATGTGGAGAGTGTAGAAATATCATTAACCTTTTGACGGTCGACGCCGTACATATACGGCTGTGTTACATATTTAAAAGTGCCCGCCGAAACGCAAAACTGCAATTAGACGCTCCGCGCACGTGATGCTCAGTTTGCATAACGGCTGCTCTGGCAGTAGGCGCTTCCGAATAAGAGTTCCAGCGCTTTTCGGAATTAAATTAAAGGATGGGAGATCTTCATCCAACGGGGGAGCTCCGTAAAGTACCTCCGGTTGGGAACCTGAAGCAGTTGGAATGCTGAGGAAGCGAATGCGCCAAAATAAAAGCGAATAGAAGAAAGGAGACAACCCTTCGGCTTCAATATTATCCCTTGATGCTTCTAAACCTAAACCGCCTGCAAGCACTGTGCCTAAACAACCTGTACATTGACCCTTTCTTTGAACTATTTCGTCCTAAAAAAAACCAGACCGCTGGGAATCATCATTTAGGGGATACAACTCAACCGTTAAAGGTTTACTTGTGAGACAGTTTATGTAGCATGAAAACCATCGCTGAGCTTGATAATACCTCTTCAGGGTTTCAGCTTGAACTAGCAACACACCATTGTTTGATGAGAGTTCCCTAAATGATAGTATTCTGCCATCTAGAGCTTCTACCAGACATATGTTCTTAATGTTGCTGGCGAGCTGAAAGTAAACAATGCTTTGCTGAACAGTGTCTGGAAGGTGCAATGCCCATAGTTCGTGCACAAGGCACATTCTTTACGAAGTGGCGAACACATACTTGATGAACTGTGAAGGTTGCATGCTCGGTTAAAGAACCGTAAAATCGCAGCCGCACTGCTCGCTCTTCATAAAAATGACATTGTTTGCTGCAGACATGATAACAGAATTATATGCGGCCACGGCCGAAACACGTTAGAAGTCCTTTGGCTTATACCACATCTATGCATCGACCGTGTCTGCAGACAGTTGTTGTGTGCCAAATGTTGACAGCGCCGTCATACAAGTGGACACCTCAGACAGTGATTGCAGACTTTTCTTTGTGTCAAGGATTATTTATGTGACCTCAACTTAAACGTTGTAAGAAAACAAGCTGTGAAACGTGCTAGCGCGTGCGCAGACGTGTGTCCGTTACTTGAAAAATGTAATAGATTACAATTACAAACTACCGACCCTCAGATGTCAAAGAGTACGGTTACAAAATGATTTTTCTGATAAGTAACAGATTGCTTCTATCGTTACGTTACGAATAACTTTCATCTTACTTTTGCGTGCAGTAATCATGGAAACATAGAAACAATGGTAACGTTCTCGAACATTTTCTGCAAAGCACATTTTAATTTCTCATGCGCCCGCATTATGTTACGTTTTCATATTTGTAAAAATAAAATATTGCGAACAAGGGATAAATAGTAGGCACACTCCTTTCACCTGTAAGCTGACAAGGCAGTGAAAGCTGAAACTACACCCGCCATCCCGATCGCTTACAGCGACCGGAAACGATCCGCGGAATTTTGCCGGCAAAGATAGCCGTGCGCATGCTAAGTAGCAGCGTCCACCTCCTCTAAGATATGAAGAAGACAACGCCTGTTCGGCGTTGTCTTCGTGTTCTTTGTTTTTCACATAGTATTTGTATATGCCTTGCACACTTTGCAATGGTTTCAGTGAGCGGTAGTTCAAAAGATTGTGTTCTCTTCTCGATTATTCCTCTCTTCGCGCTGTTTTCTATTTTATTTTACTTCCTTCTTTATGCTGCTGAATCGACTGCTTCTAGTGCTCCAATTTCTGTATCATGGTCATATTTCTAAAAAGATAACGAGTATGAAAGTAAATCGTAAACTATACTTAGTTACAAAACTAGATTACAAGTTACTGCCACAAAAAGTAACGTGGCAGTTACCAAATTACTTAATAGTAACGCATTACGAATAATTCATTATTTACAACGACTTACTTCCCAAATCTGTGCGAGCGAAATTTTATGTTTTGCTGAAACGCTCATGTACCTTGTAAAGCAACATGATAATGGTCATAACGTTTGCTCTTCTATGGAGGACAGCTTGCTCAAATAAGATTTTAAGCAAGCTCACCTTCCCGCACGCTAGCGAATTTCACAGATTGTTCCTTAGGGGTACCTGTGTTTGTTGCCTTATCTGAAAGGCAGCAGAGAGTCCTACCAAGTGCCGTGCGATCGTAGGCGTATATTTTCATAGTAACCCTGAGTATAGGAACAATGAAAACGAACAGAACAACGAAGTCTCTAAATGGATGTCATTCACCAGCTCGCCTGCATTTTTTCCCCTTTCTTCGCGTATATTTTTGTTTGCTGTTTTCTTTCTCCTGTAAAAGGAGGTGTAGTTAGCCTCCGGTCGCAAACTTTGGGGAGGGCGAGATTGCCTTACTTTTAGACGCTTCGACACATTTTTCTGCCAAAGTCGTGGCCCGGGAAGTTGTAAACGTGACCACAATTCTAGCTGAGCTCTTGATTTAGATCGGTGAAGTAGCCTTGTCAGGTACGGCGGTGTCACAAGAAGAATACCTTGCGTCTACGACGCCGCAGAACTGTTTTGGTCGCTTTCTGTCGGGCATCCGCCATGTTCCGAAACAGCTATTGCAAAGGCTGGCAGCATCAGAGCGTCCTTCGCAATAAGTTTAGCCCTACATTTAACATTTTATTTATATAGCACTATATGTTGACCTGCAATAATTATTGCGCAACGAGGAAATGTTTTTTGTTAGAAGTTTAGTTCAAACAGATGCGACTTGACAGTCGATCTCGCACAAGGTTGGCTGCCGTTGCTCCGCTCAAAAGCAGAAATGCTCCTCCCGTTGCCGAAGAAACGGACGCTCGTGTAGGGAGTAGGTTCCACGTAGGTACGGCCGGGAACGCTTAGGTGCGTCAGGGGGACCGCGTAGGCACTTCAACTATCAGGGGGTGAGCTCTTGACGCCTCTCGAAAGAGTGAGATACACCAGTCTCGCCATGTCGTCACGGCGTCAAAGAGGGCGAACTCGCGGTGTGCGCCGTTGCTTGGTTACGTTCCTCCTACCCCTACGTCACGTGCACTTCTGTTTCCAGTTTCTTGAATGTCGGACTTAGCTATCCAGGGCTCTGTGATTTCGTTCAATCAGGCCCCCTACTATCCAACACGACCACGTAAGAGCGCGGATGACTGGCCGGCCGAAGAACCATGCTTCTCTCTGTGAGGTCTATGATCCCAGACACAGCCTCAAGTACCAACTGGGGCGAGTGATTCGCCCCATAGCGGCTGTTGAAGTTTTGTCGTTGTCCAAAAAGAGTACGTCCTTCCAGCAAACCCCCATTAGGTTCGGCTTTCTCGGCTCCAGATCCTCTAGGTGGAGAGGCAGAGTGGTGCGAAGCCGCCGACTCATCTGCAACTTTGCAGGCGTGCTTCCCAGTCGCCCGGGGGCGTTTCTGTAGGCCAATAGAGCCAAGTAGGGATCATGAGAATTTATAAGAATTCCCTTAAAGGGAAACTTCGGTCAAAAATGGCGGAAATGCCCAGTACCTCATGACCGACACCACAATCAAAGGTCCTTCCGAAATTTGGTAGTGCGAAGAGTGCCATCCTCTTGGCTGCCCAAAGGTGAGTGCGACGGATGTATCTTAAGGACTGTGTTTTCCGCGTTGCCGATGCCTATTTTGTGAAACATTTTGTAAGTTACTGAGGAAGACCCATCTAAAAGAAACTGCAGAACTCAAACATATTAAAAGAGTTCAGATATATGGTTGATTACCTTATTCTTAGTAAGCACGTTGACACATTAACGTGAACTGATGGGTGCTGGAGGTTTTTATTATTACTTCTTTATTTGGTTACCTACATCGCCTAATATGCGTTACAGCGCTCAAAAACAGTATACAAAATTATAATAAAACAAATATGAAACGTCGTTATACACAGATAAAAACACACAAACAAAACAACAACGCTCAGTGACAATATATTATAACAAATTTAAACAATTGGAACTAGATTTTGTCCAAGAACAGCTCCCGCGTTGTAACTTCTACATCTTCATTCGGTAATTTATTTCAGATATCAATAGACCGCGGAGAAAAGAATATTTAAAAACATCAGTGCTACATTTATATGAATGAATCCTTTTTGAATTATCTATTCTGAGAGACACATAAGCAGGCTGCAAGAGATATGTTGATTTACAGATACAAATATTGTCATAAAAAATGTTTAAAAAAATTTCAAACGGGGGCAATGACACCTTTGACTTTGAGACCTCCAGCCCAGATGCGACTGAAGTACTGCTAAACTTCCTGTGAAATCATAAGCTCCGTAACAGTCCTGGCAGTCCGATTTTGTATTTCTTCAGTCTGGTCTTCCAAATTAAGCATATACGGGTCGTAATTTGTACATGCGTAATGAAGAATAAATCGTACATGTGGGAAAGCAGGGTTTGTTTTAGCAGGGATGAGGGCAACCTTCAATTACGTTTAATGAAATCTAGTAACCGACTAACATTTGCAGTGATATAGGCAATATATTTGTTCCAAGTTAAATTTTATGTAAAAATAACTTCTAAACATTTAGCCTCTGTTAAAAGTTCAACCGGCTACACACCAATAGTGTATGATGAGGGAAAAAAGTTTGATTTTCAGGGGAGCCTGATGTGAACGCATTACGATAGATTGAAAAACAATTGCTCCATTGAAAACACCAAGCCTCGATCTTTTCTAACTCGCTTTGGAGAGCAAATATATCAGTGCTTCAAGAAACGTCCCTGTATAAAACACAGTCTTCGGCATACAATTTTATGCTAGAAAACACATTTCCAACTATACCATGAATATAAAAACAAAACAGGAGTGGTCTTACCACCGATCTCTGGGACACCGGAAGTAACGTTTACATAGGGGGCCGGTTTCCATTAATTACCACGGACTGTTTCCGAGAAGAATTCAAATATTCACCTATCCAACAAGCAAACACATGTTATGGTCAATGTTAAGCTTTTGAAGTTTAAATCGGAGTAGAGTGTGAGAAATCATATCGAGCGCTTTTTAAAGTCTAGAAAATTTAGGTCGACCAACTTACTTTTATCGAATGACAGTGCTATATTATGATAGGATTACAATAATAGTGTGGCGCAGGATAACCCGGAGCGGAAACCATGAGGAGTTGGAGTAAAAATATTAATTAGGGATATGTGATTTATAAAATTGGTGTAAATTACGTGCTCCATTCTTCTACAGGCTTCGCTCGTGAGGAAGATAGGCCTATATGTCTCAACCAGATTTTGGAAACCAGACAAACGGATTGGGACAATATTCGCACACTTCAAGTCAAGTGGTAAAGAACCTGAATTTAAGGATACAGTAAATAATGATCAAGTTACAAGAAATAATATCAACACAGGATTTTAAAACAGTGTTTGGAATATCATCGAAACCAGTCGCTGAACCTTGTTCTATTTGGGTTAGCAGTTTAAAAATACATTCCTCATTAAATTGAATTTCGGACATGCAAACCATATGATTAGCTGCAACATCCAAGTAAATCTAGTTACACGCTGTGACGTCCAAAACTACGGACCTAAAGTAACCATTTAAGGTTGTTGTCCTCTGTCCTCTGAGACAAGGTTACCATCTACCATTAGAGACGGAACACCTACAGTATCCTTGCGATTAGACCGAATAAACTTCCATAACTCCTTGGGGTTCTGTTTTAGCTTGTTATTCAACATCGCGAGATATTGTAACCACAATAATGGCCAAAGTTTAGAAAAGCAAGTTTCCTGCCTACATGATTCTGGGTATCCGAATGGTCTCCTGGTATACGCATCTGAAAGCATCTGCGCCAAGCTGTAGCGCAAATCAGCTGACACAAATGAAACAAAGAAGACAAGAACTTGTTGGAACCAGAAATATACCTCTCAACATACTTTTTATGTACAATATTTACAAAAGAAATGAAACTGTCCTGGGCATCGCTCGATGTAGCCGCCGGGCCGCTCGGTCGCCGAATCTCCGAGCTCGTGGTGTCTCGTTCTGTGTGTTCGCGCCGAGATGCTTCTTTTTCATCGTCGCGGAAGCACCACTAGCTCGGCTGCTACAGATGCCCTCCCCCCCCCCCCCCCCTGAACAGGTGGTCCGGGCCACTTGCGCACCAAGTAGGAAGTGCGTTGGAGCATTGTTCTGCAACACAGGGGTAGTAGTTGTGTCGAGGGCTGTGGTGAAAGCAGGTTTTGGTCGGTCCAGGGAAACTGTATCTCGACGTCCCTGTATAAGTACCGTATAAAACTTCGGTGTTCTGCCTACGAAGTGGTATGGGCCATCGTATAGAGGTCTGAGAGGTTTCTTTACCGCATCCCGACGTATGAATACGTGTGATGATTGGGCGAGGGCAGGATGAACGAAGACTTGACGTGCGCTAGGTTGCCGTGTCTGTACTGGGCGCAAAGAGTTCATGGCTTCCCGGAGTCGCTGTACGTAGGAGGTGGGGTCCATTATTCTTTGTGCCATGGATGGTTCAACCATATCAGCAGGGAGACGAAGGGGAGAACCGTACACGAGTTCTGCTACTGTACAACCCAAGTCGGGCTTCAAAGTTGATCGCATGCCTAGTAACACCACTGGTAAGTTGTCAACCCATGCATTGGGAAAGGTTTGTGCTCGGAGCGCAGACTTCAGCTGACGGTGAAGTCGCTCGACGAGGCCATTCGCAGCAGGATGATATGCTGCCGTGCGCGTCCGTACTGAGCCCAGAAGAGATGTTAATTCTTTAAATATCGCGGACTCAAACTGGCGCCCGCAATTGGTGGTGATGTGGCAGGCACACCGAAGCGGCTGATCCAGCTGGATATGAAAGCGCGTGTTACTGTTTTAGCGGTGATATTTTCTAGTGGTACCACCTCTGGCCAGCGAGAAAATCTGTCGACGCATGTCAATAGGTATGAAAAATTCCGTGAAGTTGGAAGTGGACCAACAATGTCTAGATGGACGTTCTCAAAGCGTGTGGATGGAAGAGGAAACTTTCCAAATGGTGTATGGGTGTGACACTGCACCTTCGACCTCTGGCAGGCAAGGCAAGAGCGTACAAATTCCCGTATGTCGGCGTTGATTTTGGGCCATACGAAACGGTTCGTTACCAGCTCTTGTGTTGCGCGTATGCCTGGGTGGCAGAGGGAGTGAAGTGACGAGCACACCGCATGACGCAGTTGGCGTGGCACATACGGGCGGGGTTTTCCTGTCGAAGTATCACATATCAAAATGATACCATGATCAGGGAGGGTTACCTCTTCGAGGACGAGGGACGTGCCGGTCTTCATGATGGATCGAAGTTCTTCGTCCTGTGATTGAGCAGCAGCTAGTTCAGAGTAGGTGAACTGATCTTTCTCTGCGTTGAGGGCATTCAGCTCCAGACGTGATAATGTGTCTGCGACGGTGTTTTCTTTTCCTTTCACGTGTCGGATATCGGAAGTTATTTCCGCGATGAAGGAAAGATGTCGCAGCTCTCCTGGTGAATGATTTTGGTTCGATGACTGAATGGCATAAACCAGCGGTTTGTGATCCGTGGCTATGAAGAAGGCACGCCCTTCCAGGAAGTGTCGGAAATGTTTGAGGGCTAAGTAAGCCGCAAGTAACTCTCTTCCGAAGGTACTATACTTCCTCTCTGCGTCTTGCAGTTTACGTGAAAAAAATGATATGGGGGACCATATATTTGCGATCTTCTGCTGCAACACACCTCCGACCGCGACGTCCGAGGCATCGACCATCAGGCACGTTGGTGCATCTGAAGACGGGTGTACGAGGAGTGTGGCATTGGCTAGTTCTTTCTTCACGCTCTCAAATGCTATCGACGCCTCCGGGGGCCATGGCAACGTTGATTTCTCGCCCTTGGAGGTGCAAAGCAGTGTCTCCGATGGCTGTAGAAGCTTGGCGCAGTGGGGGAGAAAACGCCTGTAAAAGTTTATAAGCCCCAGAAATCGCCGGAGCGCGCGTTTTGTTGTAGGTTGTGGACAATCGGTGACGATTTTGACCTTGTCTGGTAGTGGTCGGATACCTTGACAGTCAATGTGATGGCCAAGAAAGGTCAGCTCTGGCACACCAAACTGGCATTTGTTTACGTTTATTATAATGCCATACTAGTGTAGCCTGTCAAACAGTGTGGTGAGATGGCGCTTGTGTTCCTCCGGGGTTTTGCTCGCTACGAGGAGGTCGTCGAGGTAGGCAAAACAAAAAGTCAAACCGCGGATGACCTGGTCAATAAATCGCTGGAAGGTTTGGGCTGCGTTACGCAGCCCAAACGGCATTGTGACGAACTCAAAGAGGCCGAAAGGAGTTGTTATGGCCGTCTTGTGTATGTCTGTAGGTTCAACCGGAATCTGATAGTAAGCCTTTATGAGGTCTATCTTCGAGTAAATGGTGGTATCCTTCAAAAAGGCAGTGCAGTCTTGAACGTTTCGGATCGGGTACCGGTCAGGAATTGTAGCTGAGTTCGGAGCCCTATAATCCCCGCACGGTCGCCAATCGCCGCTCTTTTTGGGCACCATGTGCAGAGGGGACGACCAGGGACTAGAAGATGGGCGTACGACTCCGAGTTGGAGCATGTGCTCGAATTCCTGCCGTGCGACCCGCAGCTTTTCAGGTCCGAGTCGACGTGGTCGGCAATGGACAGGCGGGCCCGTCGTCACGATATGATGAGTGACGTCATGTTTAGGTTCCTCGCCGATGTTGTGCGGCTTGATGAGGTCTGGGTAGTTCTCGAGCAGACTGGCAAATGAATTGGAAGGTGGCTTGCCGAAAGTGGGGCTAAGAGCTGGCGCTCGAGACGCAATACCAGAGACTTGTAGGTGAGTAATCGCATCAATTAGCCTTCTTTGAGTCATGTCCACCCAGATGTTGAAGTTCCGAAGGAAATCTGCTCCAATTATTGCGTATCTGACGTCTGCAAACCAGAACAACCACTGGAACCGTCGTCGGAGGCCAAGGTCCAACGTTAGTGATTTTTGTCCATACGTTTTGATGGGAGAAGCGTTGACAGCTTGCAATGATGTAGTTTGGACGCGATTCCGGGCGATCAAAAAATGAGGCTGGAATGATGCTGACCTCAGTGCCTGTGTCCACTAAGAAACGGGTGCCGACGATCTTGTCGTGAATGTGGAAGAGGCGACTGGTGGGCCGATATGGGTCGCTCGCCGCCACTAGCGATCGGCCGTCCCGTTTTTCTGGTTCCAGGAACAGGGTGAACAACAGCGGCGGGCATTCGGTCCGAACTGTCGGTGGTACCGACGTAGCGACTTGTCTGGAGGGCGAGGCGACGGTGATGGTCGACGGCGACTTTCGCGACCGGAGTGTTGCTGTGACGATTGAGCATGGCCACGGGATTCCCGCCGAAGCTCGGACACGATGATCGTCAGGTTCTGCACTTCTTGACGGAGCTTAGCGATGTCCGAAACAAGGTCTGGAGACTGCTGTGTTGCTCCGATGGTGGGACCGGAAACCTCCATAATTCAATCCGCCAGCTCGGCGAGTTCTACAAGCGGAAGCCTGTGGGCTACCACTAGGCCGACACAAACAGAAGCCGGCAGCCGTTGTAGAAATAGCTCACGGAGGGTGGCGGCGTCGATGGAGGCCGCCTTGTCGCCCAGAGGATGTTGCAGGTGTCGCAAGAACTGGGTGGGTCGACGGTCGCCTAGCTCTTCTGCGCTGAGGAGCTGCTGAAGGCGTCGTTGTTCAGAGGCGACGAGACGACGGACCAAGGCGTCTTTGAGAACTTCGTAAGGAGTGTCACCGCTTGGGGAAAGTAAAACGTCCCGCACCTCGGTAGCGGCTTGCGGCGGGAGGGCGTCAACGATGAGCTCGTATTGCCGGGTCTGGGAGGTTTTGCGGTGCAAGCGGAATTTGTTCTCCACTTGTACGAACCAGAGCGCTGGATCCTCAGCCCAAAACTTCGGTAAAGTGAGGACCGAGGTAGCTGCGATTCCCAAGGCGGCGCTTGCTTGGGAGGCACTTGCCGGGTGTGCAGGCTCACCAGACTCCGTAGACATGGCAGAATCACGTCCGGGTCACCAATTATGTTGGAACCAGAAATATACCTCTCAACATACTTTTTATGTACAATATTTACAAAAGAAATGAAACTGTCCTGGGCATCGCTCGATGTAGCCGCCGGGCCGCTCGGTCGCCGAATCTCCGAGCTCGTGGTGTCTCGTTCTGTGTGTTCGCGCCGAGGTGCTTCTTTTTCATCGTCGCGGAAGCACCACTAGCTCGGCTGCTAGAAACTCAGCGAAAAATTGCAGTAGTACCCTACATTCATGGTATAATTTATAAATTAAAAGGAAATAGCTGCGAGACGGTCAATAAGGTTGTGTTCTCTGCTCCAAACAAGACGCATTGTAGGAAGAAAGGAAAAAAACGCGGGCGAGCTGGTGATTGACATCCATGCATAGTAACCCTGAGACGTAGGAAAAATAAAAAAAAAAGAATGACGTTGACAACTTCCTGTAACGCTGAATCAGAGCGCAGCTCTTGAGGAGGAGGGGACCCAGGCAGCACACCACTGTTGGACCTACGTTGGTCCAACGACGGCAAACACGGGCTTCCAAGGTTGGTCCAATATTGGTATTCTGGCAAAGTGCAACTTCCTCCAATGTTGGCCCGGTCATTGGCACCAACGTTGGGTCATCATTCATCCAACATTCCATCCATCATTGACAATGATGTTGGGCCATCGTTTGACAAACTTTTCAGACATCATTGGCACCATTGTTGGGCCATTATTAAACCAACATTTCAGCCATTATTGGCACCAGTGTTGGGCCATCAGTAAAAGAACATTCCAGCCATTACTGGGCCATTGATGGTTATCCATTCTGCAGCTAATATTGGCTTTCACACAAATTCAATGGCTACGCCACCATTGGCATACAAGCTCATTCATTCGCTATGCCGTTAATGGCAGCCAAACTAATTCAGTGGCTGTCCCAATATTGGTGCCACATATTAAATGCTAGCTGTGCAATAATGGCGATGCATTTCAATCCCGGCTATTCCAACATTGGGTTTTAAGAACCCCTGGCCTGTTTAATATTTGCGGCCCACTACAGAAAACACTCTGGGCACAAATGACAAGATTTTTCTATGCTTTGTCCATGCACTATTTGATCTGGCGTGCAAATAAATAATTCAGGATAAATTAACACTGTTTCCGGAACTTTTATTGAAAGGAGCTAGGGAGGAGGCTCAGCGGGGAGCCTGTGCCGGTCCGGGGGAGGGACCTGGGGAGGGTACTGGGACGAGTCCTGAGCCTGGGGATCCATTGCGGCTTCCAAACGCCTCTTCCTGCCGCCTCCCTTGTCGCAAGACCCTGGAAGCCACTTCGCCCCCATTTTTCTAGCTGCCGATTCTTGAATCTTTAGCTTCGCACTAATGGCATGTAGAAAAAGATCCAAAGGTCACAGATCAACGCTTTCAAACCCAGATTGGACTTAGTAAAGTACATTCCCAAGCAACACGTTGTGAATGGGTCAAGGCTGTATAAGTTCACTCGTTTCTGTAGCATCGTAATATTTTGAAGAGCTTGGCTCACAATAGACTAGAAGTTCTTCCTCAACCTCAACCAAGTCGTCGTGCAGTCAAAGATGACTGGCCACCATTAGCTCTTTCTAAACTATGCAACTGAGTATATCACGTATAAGCAAATGAACACACACGATCAAGTCACAAAAGGCAGGGCTGGCTCATTTACTCTAGCAGAAGCATAACCGCAGCATTCCCTTCGTTGACAAATGCTTGTTGAAATGAATCGCTCTCAAGCTAGCCTCTAGCACCCAGGCGAATTTTTCGTTAACCTTAATTAGGTACCGTCTGGAAGGTTGCATATTTTAAGTTTATTTAAGACGTCCTCAACTGAATTAACCTATTTAAAAAAATGAAGGAAACCCGCAAAAAAAAAAATGTACTCGCACAGGTATTTGTAAAAAGGCAGGGAAATGGACACAAAATATACTTTTAAAGTCTCCTAGATATTCATTACACTCAGTATATTCCGTAGACAAGTACAAACGTGCAAGCGATCTGCGAAATCTCAAGAGGTATTACTGAGCTTCTATACAGGTGAGAAGATTGCAAAGCAAACAAAAACCGAGATAATTCTAGACTACAAGTGACATTTAACCTCACTCACTAAATGCGCTGGCATCGGCCACCACGGTCAACATCTTCGAGGTTTCTTTTAATCCCACGTAGGTTTGAGGTGCCATCTGGACGGACCTTTCAGCGTGGTTTAGCAGCATTTTACAACTTTAAAGAGTCTTTTTGGGTGAAACTAGGGGTTATTCCTATACTTTTGTGCTTTTGAAGTGCCGTAGGAATATTTTTTGCGTGTGTTTTAGTTCGTTTTGGTCTCTACCACCGCGGCCGCGTTGCTCCATCGCCTCCATGCAGCGCTCCGTGTCGCGCGCCGTGCCCACGGCGATAGTTCTTTTGCAAGAACTGTGAGTTTTCTACTTTGGTGCTTCTCTAGCATGGCGCGATTACTCTTTGTTTTGCTAGTTTCTTTGTTATTGTTTTTTCTCTAGCGGATTTTCTGCGCTATGGCCGTGTGACCGTGTTGCTCCATCGCCTCCGTGTCGTATGTCGTGCCTTCGGTGTTCGTTCCTGTGCAGAAACATACCGTGCGGCTCACAAAGTGCGCAGCTTTAAAAACGTGGTGCATTTTTAATTAGCCCAAACAATTAAAATTTGCATGTAAGCGATCTGGTGAGCGGCGAGTCAAGCGACGGCGACCCACTTCGCTGTTGCTCGGTCACTCGCGCGACGAGGCAAGCCGCATGAAAGCGACGGGAACAAACGACCAAGGGGATGAGCTGAGATTTCTAGAAATTACAAAACCGAGCTACGCGACGAGCGACAGCGAAGGGTGAACCGCATGTAAGCGATTTAGCGGGCGACAAGACGAGCGACGGCGACAGCTACCGGAGTCAGCGACGAGCGACGGAGATTTGTGCACGGTCGCTCGTGCCGTCGCTCGTCTTTGGATTTTTAGAAATTGTCGCTCGTCGCCTTGGTCGCTTGCTCCCGTCACTTCGACGCGGTGTGCCTCGTTGCGCGACTGACCGAGCGACAGCTAGCGAAGCGGGTCGTCCTCGCTGTTGCCGTCGCTCGTCTCCTCGCTCGCCAAATTCCTTACATGCGACTCAGCCTTTACTTACAGTACTCGGCGACAAGTCCCACATGAAAATGGCCCGCCCCTGTGATAAATTTTTTTTTCTCTTCTGATCAACGAAGTTTCTTCAACGATATGAAATTAGCACACGCTACCAACGGACGACAGGCCAGTCGAACCGCGACCTCAAAGATAGCCTCCATTTTCGATTTTGCCAGGGAGCGACACGCTCCCTGGCAAACTCGATCCTGGAGCGTCAGTGAATCGGGGACTCAAATCGAAAAATCTAACGTTTCGGTTACGGTTACGGTTACCGCTTCCTGTTGATAACGGTTTCGTTTCGGTTTTTTTACGGTTTTAATTTTTACGGTTTCGGTTACCGGTTACTCGTTCCTAAAAACAGGTTTATTTCGGTTTTTCCAATAATTTGTTTAATTGAAATGCTAGACAGCCGTTTTATGATAAGAGTTTAAAGTAATCCCAGTTATCCAAGAACGTGAAATTCAAGGAACTTAGAAACGTATTAATACTTCTAATTGGCCAAAAGTTGCACATGTTTCTAGCTCCAACGCTCGTTGACTACATCTACTTACATTATATAACTTGATACCCGGGCATACATGTTACTTCCGCCACTCAGGGATCATCACATTCTGCGTAATAAAAATGAAAATAAACATCCCTACTTTCTTGTTCAGCAGCGTTCGTAAACAACCCTAAGATAGTTCCCAAAGGGTGCTGGAAGAACCCTTCGCACCTTCTCGTCGCTATAGTTTATTTCAACCTAATTCATTCAGACGAGTTTTCGCCCACACTGAAGGAAGGAGAACTATAGCCATCCTCTAGTAAAATACTGCTAAGTGGAATAAAGCAATAAAATTTAGATCTGGGCTAGCTGGGCGAAAGTCAAACATAATGCAAATGCAATAGCCCAAATCAAAGAAGGCTTAGGAGAGGAACGAACAACATAGTAACGACACAGAAAGTTGTAAAAATATGTAATGTGTTGTTCGTTCCTTTCACTAGACTTCGTTGTTGTGCCATGTTACACCTAGAGCCACTAAATGAGCTGCGCTTAGAGTATCGGCACTCCGTTCCCCAACATTGTTGTGGGCGCCGCCATTTTGGCTCTTATGCAGAGCAGACGCAACTGCCGATCGTCATAATTTAAAAGTGAGACTTCCTCAGAATTAGATTCGGTGTTAGAAAGGTCATGTAATATTTCTTTGCTCTGCCGCGAGCTGTTTAAACGTTTGTGCAGGGCGGAAAAACGTTTCCTGTGATTTCAGGTAAAGCTTCAGATAACTGGCAACCATGATTTTAAGACACAATATGGCGAAGTGTCGCTACTCTGAAGCGTAGCTTATTTAGTGGCACTAGTTACACCTACGTCATGTTTGCTATTTCCAAGCAATTGTCTGTGATTATTGAAGCGCACGTCTCACGCTGGCCGACTCTGTGAGGAAAATGGTGCGTTTATATATAATAAAAAATAAAAAAGGTGCCGACGCAAAAAAAAAAAAAAAATTAAAATAATGTGCGGACGTACCTTGTGTGTGCGTGTGTGTGAGCGTGTGCGTGTGCGTGGGTGTGTATATATAAAGGCAGAAAAACGTACCTGAAACGGCTGTTTGGAGTTTTATAATATATTACGAATAATATGGTGTAAAACTCCAAACAACGGTCTCAAGTACGTTTTTCTATACTTTTCGGCTTCCTGCGCTACGTTTCTTTTCTCTCTCTATATATATGTGTATATCTATATATGTATACATATATATATATATATATATATATATATATATATACATATATATATTTACATATATATATATATATATATATATATTAGAAAATGTGAAAATGAACGAACAGTACTTCCTCGAATGAATCAATGTTTTACGAATCCGTCGAAAGACGAAATAAACGGCGGAGGCAGGGTTTGAACTCTGGGGCCTCCCAATGTCCGGTCGGGTATGGTTATATTATATTATAATAAATTACATTTTAGTATAATATATTATATTATGCGGGACGCGGGCTACTTGGAATTTTACTTTTCTCTTTATGGCTCTGGGATTTTTCTTCTTCGTCCCCTGTTTGACAGAGTTCCAGACCGAATCCACTTTCACCCAATTGATTTCCCTTTCTTCTGCGTGTTCGGTCGACTTTGCCGCACTGCCCACCGCTCCATCTTCCCCCGCTACCCGACAGTGCATGGGCAGATGCCTCGGGAGTCGGTTTCGGAGTACTTGTAGAGGACTTTGCGCAGGCAATCATAGCCTCGCCGTGTTCTGGTGCGTGTACATTAGCTAGAAAGTTACTCTTCTACGCACGGACAACACAGCTTTGGCTCTAGCGCTGCACCGCGGCCATGGACGAGCTTTGCCTTGGGCTCTTGCCCAGTTCCGTCTCTCTTCTTTTTCTTAACGAAGATATGTCAATAAAATGGGTACCGTCGCTCATGGGCCCCGCCGACCTGCCGCTGCGCACTTGACACTCGATGGGGATCCGGCGGGGCATCGAGTCCTCGCGCTCTCGGCGCGAGACTTATTTTCCTTCTCGTGCTGAGGGCGGCTGAAGGGAAACGTCCTAAGGGTTTCCCGAGGTTTTTCAATAAATGTCAATAAATAAATAAATGAAGAAAAATGGCACTGGCGCCGCGGCCAAGGACAAGCTTTGCCCAAGGCAAAGCTCGTCCTTGGCCGCGGCGCAGAGCGAGAGCCAAAGCTATGCTCTCTGCGTGTAGACGAGGACCTTTTTACACGCGCACCACAACGCGGCGATGATTGACAGCGCACAGTACCGAACACCTATGCCGTAACCGAATCCGAAGGCATCTGCATGCGCTGTTGGGTAGCGGGGTAAAGGGGGAGAGGTTGGCAGTGCGGCAAAGTCGGCAAACACGCAGAAGAAAGGGAAGCCAGTTGAGTTAAAGGGAAATTTGGTTTGAAACTTTGGCAAACAGAGGACGAGGAAGAAAAACACCCAGATCCATAGAGCGAAAAGTAAAATGTAAAACTAGCCCGCCACCCTCTGGAGTGCCTTGAGGGGAAGCGGACGCTCCAGCGAGCGAAGGACACGAGAAATGGCTCGGAGCCGTTATGACGTCTGCGAAAGGGTGTCCTCGGCTGTGTCGAGCCTGAACCACGCTGTAAGATAATAGTCTTCAGGTGAGGACAGCGCGCTCCTCGCGACGTGCCCGATAAAGTTCGCTCTTCACTCTCTCTCTCACTATTGTTTGAAGCGGCGACGGCAGGTGACTCGTCGACCCGTGGTCACAGCAAAGACGGCTCGTGCCGCCTCACGCTCCACACGCGCAGAGCTCCCGCGAGGTTGTCGCTCGTGCAGAAAGACCACGGTGTACCGCGGTGTCATGGCAACGAGATAATTTTTTTCGCTCTCACACAGCCGGGAGGCGACTGCCGATAGATTTTAGGTTACATTATTGTCGGCTGTCGGGAGAATAGACACCGCCTAATTCTATAGATAACCTGGAAGAGTACCCGAAGAACAGCGGTCAGTCGTTGCCGACAAGTAAATGTTTCAATGTACTTACCATAAGCGTAGCGGACTTGAAAGATGTATTCTGATATATATGTCGATACGGGCTTTGCAGAACAACCACACAATCAGAAAAATGAGATGGAATCGCTCGGTGAAGATTCAACACGATGCGGTAACAAGCTGTCATTTGCCGAACTAAACCACACCACAAGAATTTCTGTGACTTTGAAAAAATCCCAGACAACACTTGGACATCCCCAGGATGTCCTCAGGACAGCCTTTTGAGGACATTATGATGTCCTGAGGCTGTCCTCAAATGATCCTGGAAACATCCTAAAAACGTCCTATTGTCCGGCCTCAGGACATCCTCAGAACGTCCTCAGGAGGGCAGCCAAGGATTTTTCTAGTACATTTTTAGGACAATGCACTGCAGGTGCAGCTGTTCAATGAGCTGTTAGGATGCTTTCATTTTTATTGTTTCTAGGTTTTCTCCAACTGGATTTTGAACCTGAAAATGCCTGCAAGAGCTGCCTGCAGGAAAAAAAAATGCTTTGTTGTGCACTATTTGAAAGTGAAATTCACACACTAATTCCAGATCACTAGTCAGTGAGAGGCTAAGAACATAGGGCAAGGGAAAGGAGGAAGAAAGCTGGCGGAATGCTGAAGAGGAGAGAAAAAAACCTCTCCCCTCTAGCATCCTGTCGGCTTTCTCCTCTGTGTATTTCTTTGCGCTATGTTCTTAGCCTGTAACTATGAGCATGATCGTGCCATTCATTATTGCAAACAAAGGTAACTGTTCAAGAAATACTTTATTGCAGAGCAAATGTTATACATTACTTTTTTCAATGTCTGCACCAGACGTGCAGTCTGGCTTCGCATCTTGGCCAGCACTAGTCCAAATAGTGAGCGGGATCTGCGGAAAAAAAATAAATTCCATAAGCATTAATAATAAAAGCAGGTAATATGAGAAACTTAACATCATGTCGAACATCTGCGGCCTTTGACTGCAGCTTTTTCAGTTTCTCTCCAGCGTGGCGTAGCCGTACTTTGATGATGGTCTCCCCGTCAGCTTTGTTTGCGCACTCAACATTTGATTTCACTGCTCCTAAAACATTGATTTGTGATGACAGTCACAGCAGAAAGCTAAGATGGTCTAGAAAAAAATCACAATTAATGTTCGTGCGAGGAAGATACCCTTGCCACCGAGTCTACTTTCGCATAGTTGAAAAGCTCGAAGCATTCGTTTACGCGCCGGCATCTTTCCCGTCGGAATTGCCGTTCATTGCTTTCCGCCATTTAGAAGAATTCATTTAAAAACACGCTAACCTTTGTCTCCTGCCTTGCATTGCTGCCATCATCAATTTGGATGGAACAGCGCGGATATACAGACTTGCAGCGCTGACTAACAACTCAGTGACATATAATTTCTTCTTCCTCAAATCGTCATCATCCTCTCCTTCGCCGTTAATGAGAACATTTTAAACTTATAAACACAAGAAACCAAATAGCCAAGAAATATTAATAAGTAAATAATAAATAAATAAATGACAGCTAAAAGTAAATAAAACCAAGAAAATTAAAAAATAAATAAAAATAAAGTTAAAAAATATTTTTTTTTAAAAAATAAATTACAATTAAAAAATGAAACCTAAAAATATTTCTTTTAATTTTTTAAGTTTTATTTCTTTTCAGTTGTCATTTATTTATTTATTTATTATTTATTTAATAATGTTTATTGGCTATTTGGCTTCTGGTGTTTAAAATTTTTAAATGTTCTCATTAACGGCGAAGGAGGAGACGATGACGATATGAGGAAGAAGAAATATATGACTGAGTTGTTAATCAGCGCTGCGAGTTTGTTTCCTTCTTGTGTGCCTGTGAGTGTGACTGTATCCGCGCTGCTCCATCCAAACATGAATTACCATCTAGCCCAAGCATCCACATTATCAAGCCATCATCAACCTCGGTGCTATTTATGTTTCTGTCCTGGCTTGGCTTCGCTTGCTTGAGCCTTTCGGATGGGTGGATAATTGCCATAACAGTACACCTTGTAGTAGGCGGTAGCTTGCGCCACCTAGATTGAATGTTGCCAACGGAACTGAATTTCGAAATACTGCGCAAATACAAAACTAATAATAATTGTAGTGCGTCCTGGTTTAACTAAAGAATTGTTTGATCAAAACTATAGTTAAAAGATGTCCTAAACTTACGCAACTACATGTAATAATTTGTATGTGAAATTTAGTTGAGCAGTGAACGTGAACTGTGTATACTACCGCTATTTCATTCATTTATTTGTTTAAAAACGCAATCAAATTGAGGACGTATATACTACCTCTAACTTTGTATCCTTCGTCCTAAATAAGTCCTCGGAAGGACGTTTCTAGGATGATCCAGCGACTGACGTTCTCAGGATGTCCTGAGGACGTCTTGAAAACCTTGAGGACGTTTGTACCTTTCGAGGACGTCCTGAGGATGTCGGGTGTTGTCTGGGATCGCTTGTTGCCGATACACGATAACACTGAGCCTCACAGGCCGCAGCTAAAAGTTCAGGGCCATGGCAAGGAGTGCGGGGGGAAGGGGGGGGGAGCAGATGGGTTTCTGGAGAGGTGAGGAGGAAACCATTCCCCTCGCTCCAGCACCTCGCTTGCATCCTCCTTCTTCAATGTCTGCAGGGAGGCGGGTGCCTGCACAAAATGCTTATCTTCAAGGGGCATCGCAACAATGAACACAGCGAGAGGATTTGTCAGGACATACATTTGTGAGTTTGTCCCAAAGTTGACAGTGCTGTGGATGCTATGTGAGTGGTCTACCAAGCAGTGCCCTTCGGGGAGGTGTCGTGTTCTGCCTTATGACCCGTTTGGAGACTACAGTCACGTGACCGTAACCGGAAAGACGATTGGCCTAAAATACGCATAGCGTCTACTCTGCTGTCAATACCGAGTGAACAGGACAGCAGCGCGAAGGCTAGTTTTTGGAGCCCCGGTCAAATGTTGACCAAAAATGGGAAGTATGATGATCCATAGCCTCCTCTATCAGCAACCACATGTTTTGGTGGCGCCTCCTATGGTGTCCTCTCGTGACGTCATTACCTTGCGAAAATCAAATTAGATGGTGTTTGTAATAAGCATAGTGGAAGCTTGAAATCATTGCGCTTGGAAACCAACACTGCCAACACCGTCAAAATCGAAGTTCTTACATTACTCTTATTTCTGTCGCTGAGAGAACCTTTGCTCACGTCATAGTCAGTATTCGGCCAATCGTGGAAGGCCGACCACAGCGACCCTTTGGATCGCGCACGTCGCAAATACGGAGAAAGCCTGGCACATCAACGACAAAGCCATAGGGCGCGCGGCCGCAGGAAAAACGAGAGGAGGAGGGCGCGGAACGGTGACCAATATGGTAGCGCAGAGCAGAAAGGGCAGAGAAAGTGTGCGAGCTCTTGGGTCATAAGCGGCCGCTCCCCGAACCACGTTTGTTTTCTTGTTTTAGTCACCGTCGTTTTCGTACTCCAGGAGCAACGCCTGCGGCGATTTCGAAAGGGCGCGGGCAACAATGCACCATGCCGGTGGCGTCGGCGGAGTTGTCGGCGTGCCGTACCGGACTGCGTCGTCGTCGGACCATCGTATCTGTAGTGTGCTGTAAATAATCTAGATGGCGTTTTCAGCTGCATTTGAGATGGTGCCGCGCGCCGCGTGCTTGACAGCGGCACGCGCTGATTGATGTAGATATTGTGAATACAAGCAGTCTTGATTGAAACTCCGAGCTGGCGTGTCGTGTCTTCCTTTACCGGTGTGCCCGCTTGGTCCCCGGCCACCGACCATCTCGCGTCCCACGCGCCATGGCAATGTAAGCCTTTCCAGCATCTTTACAGGCCTTTCGGGGCGCTGTCTTTATCCTAGCTTTCCCTGTCTCTTACCACCCACCCGTAATGGCCCCACGCGACCATTACAGTGTCGTGCCGCGGAAGAACCATGCAGTTTTGACTAAACGAAACCGACGGCCGCGAACGTCGCTTTCTTGTTCAAGGACCGTTGCGAAGATGCGGGCGCAGAGAGACACGGGAAAGGGTTGACGTTGTACTCCTCACCACGATACCGAAAAGAGGAAAAAGAAAAAGAGTGTTTCTGCGTTTGGCCGCTCGCTCTTGTGTGGCGCGAGCAGGAAATTTTTAGATTTAATAAAGTCATTGGGTTTTAGAGACAGCGAAGGAAAAGTGGATTTCGAGACAGTAGAGATTACCAAGCAAAGATTAAGTGAATGGTGGCAGAAAGCGAGAGAAAACTAGGCATTTTCTTACTAACTAATGGTTCGCGCTGAAAGTGTCGTGCAGCGACTGAGTGATATTGTCAGAGAGAAGAGGACATCGGCGCTGTTTTCGTACATTATTTTCAAGAAACAACAACGAGCAACATATTTTTCCACTTCTGGTAATGTTCCAAATGAACATATTGCACGAGAGTTGTAGTTAAGACAATACCCTTTCAAATCTAAAGGAAAAAAAAAATTGGGTTGTGTGTGTGTTTATACAGCCTAGAACTTGGTCTGCCTCACAGGGGCGACGAGTCTCCCAGCTGTAGATGAGAAATTTAGCCAGTGCGGTACAGCCGCTAGCCTGGGGTCTTTAACGTGCATCACGCAGTAGTGATACACGACCGCACGCCGGTACGATGCTCATCCAGATCGAAACGGGCAGGGGTGGGGCTCGAACCCAGGATCCCTGGGTTCTGCAGCGCGAGCTTTCGCTCCACGTGCTCCGAGCTGGTGTGCGCTAGACCACTCGGCCACCGATCCCCCAAATCTAAAGAAAAAAAAAAAAAAAAAAAGATAACACGGTGATCGCTTGCTTGCGATAACAGTGTTCGCGCGATGCACGTAATGCAACGCTGCCAATAATTCGCTCATGATGCCCCTCTCGCTGCCCGTCGTCATGCCAAAGTTTCGTCAACGCGATAAAGGTTTATATTACGGCCAAGCGATTACCAACGTTGGTAAGTCATTAGCTAAGACAGGCCAATGTTGGCCAGCCTAAGCCAATCGATTGGAAATGTTCGATCCTCGACCGTCTGAACTCTACAGTCGCTACAAATTCCAGCGTCGAGATCAACAGCAAGGGGAGTCGATTCGCAGCTACGTCGCGGCAATAAAGGAACTTGCAGCCGACTGCAATTTTGGAATACTGACAACAGCGACCCCGATTGCCTTATCGACAGCGGGTTCGTCGGGTCAAGCAGCCACGACGACGCCTGTACATGCAACCAAACTTCCACTAGACGTCATGCTAAGCGACAGGTTTTTTTGTGCAGTAAAGGACAAGTTCCTGCAGCAGCTTCTGTTTGCGGAAAGGGATCTCACTTTCGATAAGGCTTTCGAGCTCGCAACCTGAGTCGAAAGCGCTTCAAAACAGCAACAGAGTATCAAGCATAAGAATGACCTCTCCCTAGTTCACAAGACATCGAAGGGGAAAGCTGAAAACTCCGGGCGATCGTCCACTCGACCTTGTTTTCGATGTGAAGGCCAGCACAATCCTTCGACTTGCAGATTCCCGCAACGAGGAGTGCCGTTACTGTCACAAGCGTGGACACATCGAGAAAGCCTGCATCACGAAGAGAAAGCAAGGTAAAAGTGCAAGCCACAAATGCAGTCAGCACAACGTGGACTTCACTCCCCCAGCAGTCGACCCGCAGCAAGAGGAACATGGAGATTTTTACCATGAGCTCAACAGGGTGACACCGCACGGACCGTGTCCAAAATTCCTTGTGACATCGAAGATTGAAGGCAAATCACTAGATTTTGAAGTAGATTCCGGTGCCTCGTGTACCCTGATCAGCGAGGAAACGTGCCGCAAGGTGTGGCCTCATAACCCTCCTCAGCTCCACGAGGACGACCCGCAGTTGCGCACCTGAACTGGAGAAGGCCTGCAACTTCTCGGTTCAGCGCAAGTAGTGTCCGTTTGCTTCAAGACCAAAGACTTCTTGTGGCCACTACTCGTCATAAAACGGGTCGGATGCAACCTTCTTGGCAGAGATTGGTTTCAAGCGCTTCGGAGTCGCGTCTGTGGCATAAACCAAATGCAGCCAACTTCAGCAGCCGTCATGACGCCGGAGATACAGGAGGTCCTCGAGAAACACCGACAAATCTTCGACGATGTTGAAGGTAAACATGTTCGGCAGGTATCTGCCTGGTTGGGTGAATTTAAATGTAAAGAATAAAGAAGTCGCCCCTGAGGAAGAAACGAACTGTTTCGAAACGTTGGGACAATTTTTCGACTTTTTGGTTGGCGTATTTCTTTATTCTTTACATCTTCGACGATGATATCGCCGGCTACAAAGGACAATCGGTTGTCTTGGACCTGATCGAGGGGGCATTTCCCAAGTTCTGCAAGGTCCGCTCTGTTCCGCTAGCGCTCCGTGCAGTAGTATCGGCGGAACTTGATCGCCTGGAAACTCGAGGCATCATCGAACCAGTTCAGCACGCGGACTGGGCTACTCCACTTGTGCTAGTACGCAAGAAAGATGGCACAATCCGACTTTGCGGAGACTACCGTTCTACGGTGAACGCAGCTTCAAAGAAAGCCTCGTACCCGCTGCCCACGACAAGTGAAGTGATAGCAAATTTCCGAGGAGGAACAGTTTTCTCCACTTTGGATTTGTACCAAGCCTATCAACAGCTGAAACTCACCAAAGCAGCTGCCAAGGCCCTGACCATCAACAGGATCAAGGGCTTATACAAGGTAAATCGCTTGCCTTTTGGAATTTCTGCTGCTCCAACGATTTTCCAAGGCGTCATGGAAACCACTCTGGCTGGTCTTTCCGGTTTGAGCGTCTACTTAGATGACATCATCGTAACCCGAAGGAAAAATCCATCAATGTAACCCTGCTTGGCAGTCAATGTTTTCTAGTGGACCGCGGACTGTGCCTGACTGTACGTCAAGCATGTCTGATTGGCCAACAAGTTACTCTGACCGACAGTCAAACTCCAGTCAGACCCCGCTTGTCGGCTTTCTGATGGTTTCCTGGTGGCAGTCGGCCGCCGCGAAATGCCATCAGGATGTCTTGGTGGTGATTCTGACTGTACATCGATTGTCTCTGACTGTACGTCAGAAAGCTTTGACGTGCAGACAGACGTACGGTCAAAGGACGTAAAGTTCGTTCGGATACCACTATTTCGTCAAACCTATGAATACGAAAAGTAATCTATGCACGAGAAAACGATTTTGGGACGTGAGCCCATAAAACCGCTGACGTTAGAGATATGACACGCAACCGACCGACAACCTTGATCAGAAGGCCGCGGAAGCGCCGAACTAGACACTTCGCACTTCGCCGACTTCGCTTCGCCCATAGAGTCTTCGCCGAGCTTTCATGAACGATCGCTCTCGACTCGGTTTGTTTGCCCGCTTGCTTTAACCTGTCGATCCTGCCCGGGCTCTACAATGTCTTATGTTTTAGTAGAATTTCTACTCGACAAGACCCAGCCTGTTGTGAGTTCCGACGATGTAAGGGACTTAAGCGGTGTCGTTGAAGACGACAGGGTGTAGCAGGTCTACTGGGCCGGTGATGCGCGAACAAAAGGATCGTTCTACGACGCGAAAGTACTCTACATGGCAGGTGAGTAGAACTGAAGTACGGCGAGTGATGTACGAGTGCTTTGCATAACATGCTGACGGCTTAACTGCATTTGCAGCCAAAGCATTTTGTGTAAAACGAATAGTCAAATCGTGTTTCTCTAACAGTGTGGCGTAGCATAGCGGTTAGGGTGTCCGATTTGTACGCATGTGGTCGCGGGTTCGATGCGCGGTGGTGCTGCTTTTTTTTTTTTTTCTCGCTTGTTTTATCGAGGCATTTGGTGTTATTTATGAGTGCGTATAGCTTTACTCTTATATAAATGCTGCCCTTGTTGATGAAATTCCCTTGGCAGTGGCAGTCAGACGTCATCTGATGGACCATCAGATGACGTCTGATGGTCCATCACGTTCCACCAAGGCTGCTGACTGGCAGTCAGTGTCCCAAATTACGTGGCTTGATGGAATTTTCAATAGGGAAGTGGAAAGGACACACGTGAACACACTGAGCGCCTGACACAGGTACTGTCCAGGCTAAGGAGGACGGGATTTCGACTCAAACGGGAAAAGTGCAAGTTTGGGGTCAGCGAGGTCAGATTTGTTGGACATCTCATTAACGCATCTGGCGTTCACACCACACAGGAGAAAGTACAGGCCATCCTTAAAGCACCAGAGCCGAAAGACAAATCGTTTTTACAAGCGTTCTTAGGGCTCCTTGCTTTCTATGATTGCTTTCTCAAGAACCAAGGGACCGTCGCTTCGGTCGTGTACAGACTTCTTGAAAAGAACGTTCCGTGGAAATGGGAGCACAAGCACAACGAAACTTTCAGGAGGCTTAAGAATTTGATTCGAGAAACAACCATCTTGGCACATTACGATGAAAGCCAACCCCTCCTGCTGTCCTGCGATGCATCTCCATATGGTGTGGGAGCTGTGCTGGCTCAGAAAGACGCTCAGGGGCGAGAGGCGCCAATTGCATTCGCATCACGAACACTGGGAACCTCTGAGAAAAACTACTCCCAGCTAGACAAAGAAGGATCGGCGATAATCTCTGCAGTAACTTATTTCCATCAGTACATCGCTGGAAGGCATGTCACCATATTGACAGATCACAAACCACTTCTTGGTACTCTTGGAGCCAACAAGCCAGTATACCCGGTACTGTCGCCAAGAATGACACGCTGGTGCGTCACGCTAGCTGTGTATGACTACGATTTGGTATACAGACAAGGTCAACGTCATTGAAATGCTGAGGCTCTCAGCAGGTTACCTACTGTCGAATGAGGATGGACCTCGTCCACCCGGAGATATTTACTCATGTTGGCATGCAACCCGGTTCTGCAACTGTCGTCACAGCGAATTGCAGAACTTACTCAACAGGACCCAGTGCTGTCGCAGATTTACAAGGCTATCCAACAAGGTAAACTCCACAGGTTAAAAGGGGATAAATTTATCCCCTACTCTAGGCTATTCACGGAATTATCAACACAGCAAGGTTGCCTAATTCGTAGTTCTAGGTTTATCATCCCCAGAGCAGCACAACCAGAAACTTTGACCCTTGTGCATGCCGGCCAAAGAGGCATTGTTGCTATGAAGGCATGCGCTCGCGGGTACTTCTGGTGGCCCGGACTGGACAAAGACCTCGAACACAGGGCAAACACTTGTACCCTAAGTCAACAACACCAGCGAGCACCACCGAGCGCAACTTCTCCAGAGTGGCATCGAGCAACAGGACCCTGGGAAGTACTTCACCTGAACTTCGCTGGACCACTCGAAGGAAGGATGTTGTTGATTGCGGTTGACTCCTACAGCAAGTGGCTCGAAGTACGCCAAATGACGGTTATACAGTCGTCGTCATTAATTCAAGAACTGCGAAATATCTTCGCAACCTTTGTACTCCCACAGAAGGTCGTAACGAACAACGGGACTTCTTTCGTTTCTCAGGAAACTCAGCAGTTCTTTAGGAACAACGGGATTAAACACGTCACCAGCGCCCCGTACCAAACAGCTACAAACGGTCAAGCGGAGAGGATGGTGTACGAGACAAAACAGGCACTGACGAAGGATCAGGCCGGAACGCTGGAATGCAGCCTCTCACGGTTCCTACTAAAGCAGCATACCACGGTCAGTTCAGTAACGAACAAGACCCCAGCAATGTTGATGTTTGGCCGTGATCTACCGACCGCGATGACTCGCTTGAAGCCAAGTGACCAGCAAAGTGAAAAGCTTAAGTAACATTCGGAGAGTTCACGAGGCATTGCAATTGACCTTACTGTCTTCGTGAGAAGCTTTTCAAAGAAACCATCCTGGATACCTGGAATCGTTACAGAAAGGCTTGGTCATCGTTCATTGCTTGTAAAGACCAGCCGCTGAGTTCTGAGGCGCCACACTGACCACATTCGATCCTCATTCGAGGATCGAATGAGGATCGAAAAAGTCAAGCGGCGATACCCGAAAAGGATTGCTGCCTGCCATCTACATCCCCAGCATCATTGGTCAGTCCAATGACAGACGAGACACCACAACCCTGCGCCAGAAGTACAGCCACCGACGAAAACAAAACAGGACCAGCTGCGACACTTTTGACACCCAGACCGCAACGACACACGCGACCCCCTAATCGCAGCCGTCTAAAGAGGAGGCAAGGTGTTGTGTCTGTGAGGGATGTGCCTGTGTTGAGGGCTTATTCCAACGCGCATCCCAAGAACGAGAACGCGGAGAACGGACGAGCGCGCACAAAGCTGGTGCGGCTCGGGTTACTTTCAAGGTTCTTTTCGCCCTATGAAGCAAAAATAACATCCGCTGGCTTCGGAGAACGTGCTCCTCGGGCAATTGGCGCTCGTGAGAACACCGAATGCTAGAGGCTTGGAGCGGCCCGAAGCCAGACGCACGGCGCGCCCTTTTTCCATAACGTTGAACATAACAGCCCTTGGCTAAGACAGGCTAATGCTGGCCAGCCTAAGCCAGTCGATAACCAATGTTGGTAAACCAATGACTAACACACGCCAATGTTGGCCAGCCTAACCCTATTGGAAAGACCAGTTTAAACTGGCAACCAGTTCAAACTGGTACCAGTTTCAAACTTGGATATTGCTCCAGCTTGACCAGTTTCATACTGGTTGAACTGGTCACACTGCTGATGGTGGTTGAACTGGTCATACTGGTTGAACTGGTGATACTGGTTGAACTGGTCATGGTGGTTGAACGTGCCATGGTGGTTTAACTGGTCACATTGACTTGTCACGCTGGTTCAACTAGTATGTACTTGCTGTTGTGCAAATAATTCCACTGTGAGACGGTATAAGGAATCACTTCCATTTTATTCTTTCGGAGTGACCCTCTTCCTGCCCTGCCTCGAAACATCAGGCAAGAAGCCTTTCAGGATGTCGCGTACCACCGCCTGGAGCTCCAGGATCTGGCGACGCTCAGGCTCTGGCTTCTTCGCTCTCTCAAAGTACTTCAGGAAAACTGGAGAAATTGTAAATACATCTGTATTAAACAGCTGTTCAAGGAAGAAAACTTGAACTTTTGTTTTTCTTTTTGTTATAATTTTGTAAACATAATATATATAATTTAAAGAAACTGGAGGGCTTAATTCCCTGTAAACTTTTTGAAGCATTAGAAATGCACAACACAAAGACAGAATTACTCTTTCTGCCAATAGGGAAGCGCGATTCGAGAGCGGCCATGAATGACAAGTATTGTCAAAATGTGATCGGTACATTCAGGTTGGTGTGGGCGTAACATCATTTGAAACTTACAAGTAGATCTATCAAGGTCAAAGCATATGGTTTTGAACTCTTAACTATACATAGCATTGAAAAAATTGCTTCTTTTTTTAATGGATGAAATCTCAACGGTAATAGGCCACGGATGAATTAATAGGAACATTAAGATGAAGGACAGAACGGGCACATCCTTCACTGCATTTTATTTTAAATTAAGTCGGTGCAAGTCTACAAATCATTGGTAAACATTTTAACAAAAAATGAAAGCCGCTTACAACTCCCTGTAACGCCGAATTAGAGCGCAGCTCTTGAGGAGGAGGAGGAGGGAAGGGCACTGGGGGTGGGTTAAACTAACCAGGGAGGGGGTCATGGACCTTGGGGGTCACGTGACCCCCAATGCCGATGATGTCATCACTGACGTCACTGATGACGTCATCAGTGACGATGGCGATGCGGGTACCGATGACGTCATTAGTGACGTCACTGATGACTTCACCAGTGATGATGACGATGACGATGCGAATATCGGTGACGTCATCAGTGACGTCGCTGATGACGTCATCAGTGATGATGACGATGAAGATGCGGATGCCGGTCACGACATCAGTGACGTCACTGATGACGTCATCAGTGATGATGACGATGACGATGCGGATGTCGGTAACGTCATCAGTGATGATGACGATGACGATGCGGATGCCGGTGACGTCATCAGTGATGATGACGATGACGATGTGGATGCCGGTGACGTCATCAGTGATGATGACGATGGCGATGTGGATGCCGGTGACGTCATCAGTGATGATGACGATGACGATGTGGATGCCGGTGACGTCATCAGTGATGATGACGATGACGATGTGGATGCCGGTGACGTCATCAGTGATGATGACGATGTGGATGCCGGTGACGTCATCAGTGATGATGACGATGACGATGTGGATGCCGGTGACGTCATCAGTGATGATGACGATGACGATGTGGATGCCGGTGACGTCATCAGTGATGATGACGATGACGATGTGGATGCTGGTGACGTCATCAGTGATGATGACGATGACGATGCAGATGCCGGTGACGTCATCAGTGACGATGACGATGTCGATGCCGGTGACGTCATCAGTGATGATGCCGATGACGATGTGGATGCCGGTGACGTCATCAGTGACGATGACGTCATCGGGGGGTCACGCGACATCGGCGGGGGTCACGTGACCTCGGGGGGTCACGTGACCTCGGGGGGTCACGTGACCTCAGGGGAGTCACGTGACTTCGGGGGGTCACGTGACCTCGGGGGGGGTCACGTGACCCCCCAAAAGGTCACGTGACCCCGGTGGGGGACTCGCGCGGTGCATTATGGGACATTTCCCATGATGCACCGCGCGGTTACGCCGACGGCGACGGCGACGGCGACGGCGACGCCGCTCAAGCCGGGAACGGGCCCCTAAGAGCTGCGCTCTAAAATGAAAGCCGTTTACAACTCCCTGTAACGCCGAATTAGAGCGCAGCTTTTGAGGAGCAGGAGGGAAGGGTACTGGGGGAGGGGTGGGTCAAGGGACCTCGGGGGGCGGAGTGTCACGTGACCCTGAGGAGTGGGGGTCGCGTGACCTTGTGGGAGTCACGTGACCTTGGAGTGTCACGTGACGTAGGGGGGTTAGGTGAACTGGGGGTCACGTGACGATGCCGATGACGTCATCAGTGACGTCACTGATGACGAGGTCACGTGACCTCGGGGTATCCCCAGGTCACGTGACCCCGGGGGGGTCACGTGACCTGGGTAACCACCGTGACCCTTGTGAGGGTAACCTTGGTAACCCTTGTGACGGCAACTCTCGTGACCCTCATGAGGGTAACTCTCGTGACCCTCGAGATGGTAACTCTCATAACCCTCGTGAGGGTAACTCTCATAACCCTCGTGGCCCTCGTGAGGGTAACTCTCATAACCCTCGTGGCTCTCGTGAGGGTAACTCTCATAACCCTAGTGACCCTCGTGAGGGGAACTCTCATAACCCTCGTAACCCTCGTGAGGGTTACGAGGGTTAGTAACCCTTGTAACCCTCGTGAGGGTAACCCTCGTGAGATTAACCCTCGTAAACCTCACGAGGGTTACGAGGGTTACGAGGGTTAATCTCACGAGAGTTACCCTCGTGAGGATTACGAGAGTCAGTAACCCTCGTAGCCCTCGTGAGGGTAAACCTCGTGAGATGAGCCCTCGTAACCCTCGTAACCCTCACGAGGGTTACGAGGGTTACTCGCGGTTACGCCGACGGCGACGCCGACGGAGACGGCGACGCCGACGCCGCTGAAGCCGGGAACGGGCGCCTAAGAGCTGCGCTCTAAAACATACCACAAGTGGCTATAGTGGCAATTATAAACCTAGGTTGGCAGTACCAAAACACCTGGCCAAAGACACCAATCAACCTAAATCCAGGTTGTAAAACATCCATGACCATGTAACTAATAATTTTAAGAGCTGATTTTCAGGCAATATGTCTCCGTCTACTCCCGGCAATGTGTCCATACATTCCCGAATACAGAGATTTAAAGGGCCTCTCCAATCATTTTTAGAGCGCAGCTCTTAGGCGCCCGTTTCCGGTTTGAGCGGCGTCGCCGTCGGCGTAACCAAGGTCATCCCAAGGTCACGTGACCCCCAAGGTCACCCCAATGTCACGTGACCCCTCCAGGTCTCGTGACCCCCCGAGGTCACATGACCCCTCCCAAGGTCACCTCAAGGTCACGTGACCCCCAAAGTGACCGCCACGTGACCCCCTGAAGGTCACGTGACCCCCAACGTCACCCCAAGGGCACGTGACCCTAGGTCACGTGACCCCTCCGAGGTCACGTGACCCCCGAGGACACGTGGTCCCCTCCCCAAGTTCACGTGACCCCCCGAGGTCACGTAACCCCTCCCAAGGTCACCTCAACGTCACGTGACCCCCACGTGACACCGCAAGGTCATGTGACTCCCCAAGGTCCCCCAAGGTCACGTGACCCCAGGTCACGCCTCCCCGAGGTCACGTGACACCCCCCCCCGAGGTCACGTGACCCCCCCGGAGCACATTAAAGAATGAGAGGAGGAGGAGGAGAAGGAGGAAGGGTCTACCCTCCCCTCAGTACCCTTCACTCCTCCTCCTCAAGAGCTGCGCTCCAGTTCGGCGCTACAGGGAGTTGTAAACGGCTTTCACTTTTAGAGCGCAGCTCTTAGGGGCCCGTTTCCGGCTTGAGCGGCGTCGCCGTCGCCGTCGGCGTCGGCGTCGGCGTCGGCGTAACCGCGCGGTGCATCATGGGAAATGTCCCATAATGCACCGCGCGAGCCCCCCACCGGGGTCACGTGACCTCGTGGGGGGGCACGTGACCCCCCCGAGGTCACGTGACCCCGGTGCATCATGGGAAATGTCCCATAATGCACCGCGCGAGCCCCCCACCGGGGTCACGTGACCTCGTGGGGGGCACGTGACCCCCCCCCCCCCCCGAGGTCACGTGACCCCCCGAAGTCACGTGACTCCCCTGGGGTCACGTGACCCCCGCCGATGTCGCGTGACCCCCCAATGACGTCATCGTCACTGATGACGTCACCGGCATCCACATCGTCATCGTCATCATCACTGATGACGTCATCATCACTGATGACGTCACCGGCATCCACATCGTCATCGTCATCATCACTGATGACGTCACCGGCATCCACATCGTCATCGTCATCATCACTGATGACGTCACCGGCATCCGCATCGTCATCGTCATCATCACTGATGACGTTACCGACATCCGCATCGTCATCGTCATCATCACTGATGACGTCATCAGTGACGTTACTGATGTCGTCACCGGCATCCACATCGTCATCGTCATCGTCACTGATGACGTCACCGGCATCCGCATCGTCATCGTCATCATCACTGATGACGTCATCAGCGACGTCACTGATGATGTCACCGACATTCGCATCGTCATCGTCATCATCACTGGTGAAGTCATCAGTGACGTCACTAATGACGTCATCGGTACCCGCATCGTCATCGTCACTGATGACGTCATCAGTGACGTCAGTGATGACATTATCGGAATTGGGGGTCACGTGACCCAAAAGGTCACGTGACCCCCCAAGGTGAAGTGACCCACCCCCTGGTTAGTAAACCCCCCCCAGTGCCCTTCCCTCCTCCTCCTCAAGAGCTGCGCTCTAATTCGGCGTTACAGGGAGTTGTAAGCAGCTTTCACTTTTTTTTACTTGTCTTAAACTTGTGCCGAGAGTGACCGCAGACAACGCAATAACACTGAGAAACTACCGTATTTACTCGAATCGAACTAAGGTCCAAAAATCGAGTGCGACTCAAACGAGTGCGACCCAAAACTGCGCTACTATATGGCCATCGATATTCCAAAATAGTCGCCCATTACGCGCTAAGAAGCTACGTAGCCAGCTCGTGTTTCTTTCGTATCAGCGTGGAAGTTACCACTGCAAAGACCCGCCGCGTTCACCATGATGCTGGATTCAAAAGAAAAGGGATATTGTGCGCAGAGAGCGATGGAAATTGGGCCGCATCACGTGCGATGGGCGAGAGATGCATGGTGCACGATCCCGTCTGCCATGGTTATCAAGGCCTTCAAGAAGTGCGGAATTCCTAACTCTATTCCTAACGCCCCGACGACGACGCTTTTGTGGAGCGTTCAAGTGCCGTCTGACGGCAGTTCAAGCATTCAGTCTCCGTCCCAAAGTGTTAATCACAGGTCATGCTAGTTCTGACGTCTTGTCCCAACAGCAGCTCGCCACCGATTTGTTTCATAAAGCGGGAGCGAGAAAAACGTTACAAGAGCGGGCAGCATGATTTTTCGCCTAAGCTAATGCCTGTGCCGTAGACACGCGCGGTCTCTTCGCGTTTGCCGAACAGGCACACTTTCCAAGTTTACGATTGTGTGATGTAAAAAAAGAAGAGTTTAAGTGTCACGTGTTTTAGTGGTGGCGAAATCCCTTACAAAAAATAGAGCAGCCAAAGAAAGCAAAATAGTAAAGCCATACGCACTCCGGAGAGCACTTCGGACGGAAATGGCTATACGCACTCCGCGGAGAGCTCATGCCGCTCGGGCCACCCTTTTTGAACGGCGCTTGTATCACTGGGGAGCTGGTTAACACAGCCCCCGCCTGCGTTCACGACGCTTCTTGGCGACAGTATAGTATATGGCTGCTAGTTACAAAACGTAACCAGCACACACCGCTTCGCGGCGTCCAGCCGGCAACCCAAGCCCCGCTTTCCCCGATCGCACCTCTCAAGAGGGAGTCCCATACCATTTAGTTCTGCAAAGCTTCGTCGACAACATTCGTATTTTTGTTTTCAGTGTTTATTGTAAAAACCAAATGTCGTAAATATTACCAAATGCCTCGAAAAAATAAAAAGCTCGAGAAAAAAAAAAGTAGGCCCACCGCGGATTGACCTGCGTCCACTTGCGTATAAAGCCGACACCCTAAACCCCATTCTATGCCATCGCTCAGAAAACTCGTTGTGACCATTTGCTTTATACGAGATTAGCGGAGTGCGTATAGCCATTTCCGTCCGAAGTGCACTCCGGAGTGCGTATAGCTTTATTCATAGCAAAAACATAAAGAGAGGTAGAAAAACACCTAATGTCCAATCTGATTATTGCATGGAGTTGGAAGACTACCACCGTACCAACTCGCCCGGTTATTCTTTCTGTCAAAGAATAATAGCCAATAGTAAGAAATAAATAAATGCCAACTGTTAATTGGTTACAAAAATCGTAAATGATGCAGTGCAGCCCTACCCTGCTCTACTCTTTTTATGATATCAGATCATGTGTAAATGTATAGGACAGTTCATAGCTAACATTTATGTCCGACCCATTATATTGAATCTTTTCTCTAAGAGCTCGAAGTTATATAAAAAAGTGTTCTTCCTAAATTGAGCTGCACCACTGAATGTACAATAGCATGTGACTTGTATGTATGTTTTCAGCAAAAGAAAAGGATGCATTCAAAAAGCGCCAATCATTTTGCTTTTTCTCTGTTAGAGCTTCTTTCAGGTATACACAAAATGTGGGTGCCTAGGTCTAAAACAGTGGAGTAAATTGGAGATTTGGGCCAGTTGGTTCATTCCAAGCAAAAAGCGCCGAAAAAATGCAGGGACACAGACGAAGGGAAACAGGACAAGGCGCACTCTCAACTTACGTTTATTAAAAATTCACACGTTATATAGCCACACACACAAAAAAAAAAATCCTTTCTACCCTATCTACTCAGCCCGCGTTTCAAAAATTCAAACTCATTTGTAGATAAGGATACAGACGTGTCACTTATACAATTCTTGACTCTGGTCCTAATTTCATACGCCTCGTGTAATTCCCGCGACACTTTATCTTTGTACCTAGCCAAAATCTTGGTGTCATTGAAGGCCGGGGTGCAAGAGCATCTATTTCACTGAATTGCAAAGTGCCCCGAAGGCGTCGTTCTTGTAGAGGCAGCGTGCTCTCGGGTGCGATCATTAACGCACCTGCCCGTCTGGCCCACGTATGTCATCCCACACGTCATGGGGATCTCATAGACGACGCCAGTGGCGCATTCGACGTACTTATTTCGATGTTTGGTAGTGCAGGGATCTGAAGATGGCTGTGGTGAATTGATCTGGCGACAAAGTCGCGCCATCTTATTGGGCGCTGAAAAACCTACCGGTACATTGTAGCGCTGGGCTACCTTTTTCAGATTGTGCGTTACATTGTGCATATATGGAATGGCAACAGGCCTCGTGGTCGGTCTATCGCTGTTTGATTTCCGATTACCTTTAATCTTTTTGATTAAGCTTTCTGCCACTTCAACCAAAGCTCTCAACGGAAAACCAGCCCTCTGCAGGCGTTCTATCTGACCCTCGAAGCTGCCTTGCGCACTGTGCAAACATGACTTTCTGAGGGAAGCCCCCAGGCACGAACTGGCTATGCCCCTTTTCACTACTTTCGAGTGGGCGGAATCAAAAGGAAGGATGCCCTTCCTAGTTCGAGGCGCGTACTTCGAACAAACATGGTCCCCCAAAAACGACAGCTCGAGGTCCAAGAATTGCAGTTTGCTTTCTTTTTGTAACTCATGCGTGAATGTCAACCCGGAGCAACACAATTTACACACGTCTAGCAACTGAGAGACTTCACTGCAAGGGGGCCCCGCCGAGCGGCTAAGGATGAGGAAATCGTCGACGTATCTGAAGATTTTCACATTGTCATCGTTCGAAATGTTCAAAGCGATGTTTTTTCCACAGCTGCCTAGAAAAATGTCACACAAAACAGGTGCAACACTGGACCCGATGCAAACGCCTTTTCTTTGCACATAAAGACTCCCCTCGAATGACACAAACGTATGTTTTAAGTAAAAAACCAGGAGCTCAAGAAAGCTATCAACATTGATGCCCGAAGAATTCTGGAAAGCGACAACTCCGTTCTGGTCTGTGCATTGTCTCACCGCCGAGAATAGGGGTTCATGAGGAATCGAGTAAAATAAATCCTCGACGTCGATGGAAAACCCACTGCGCATGCACTGGCCCCCTTGCCTCAAAAATTCAATGACACATTCTGAATTTCCCTCTATGAACGGGTCATGCAACTCAAGCGCGCACAAATGTTTGCGCAGGAAATTACCCATGTGAAACTGCCAAGCGCCTCTTTCTGTAACAATGGCCCTAAAGGGAACTTCAGGCTTATGTGTTTTAGCAGTAAAGAATATGTCGAGGTTCAATTTCTTGCTCGACTTCACGCTCTCCAGCCTTCTACAGGTCATGCCAGGAGAATTTGCAGAATTCTCCGGTCTGAGACCTGGAAAAAAGTTGAGAGGTACAGGGATTGCTTGAAGATCACGTGCTATTCTTCTGGTGCCGGGACACACGCTGCGGAACAAGCCTTCAGAAAACACCTTCGAACAGCGGCACAATACACAGATGTCCTTTGGGAGCAAGTCCGGACTTCGCTGGTGAAGAAGAGTGCCGCCAGCGTCAAGAAGCAAGAGGATGTCACCATTCTTGGAGGTGCCACTTTACCACCAGACATCAAGTCTGCCTTAGACCACGGACCAAAGTTTAGCCAGGAACCGAGATTGTGCCCTGTCACAAAGCTGTCCTTGGTGAGATGGATGGGCGGCTTGGCTGTGCCTGAGCACCAAGAACGATGCGTGGCCGACGGCGTGGACGTTCTCCAACGCACCGCTGGCCAATCAACGCGAAGCTTCAAGACCAGCAACATCGTCACCTACTTTTCGGAACACAACCTCAAGCTGGTTACTGCTGACAAGGAAGGAGGATTCGTCGTTGCTCCGTCCGCTCTGTACGGTGCGAAGGCAAGCCAGGCCATCGACAAGAATTTCAAGCGAGTCTCTCCGAGACCCTTGTCAAAGGTGAAATCTCGGGCCCAGGACTTATGCAGCAAATTGGAACTATCTGGGTTGCTAAAGAGCGTGAAGTCGAGCAAGAAATTGAACCTCGACATATTCTTTACAGCTAAAACACATAAGCCTGAAGTTCCCTTTAGGGCCATTGTTACAGAAAGAGGCGCTTGGCAGTTTCACATGGGTAATTTCCTGCGCAAACATTTGTGCGCGCTTGAGTTGCATGACCCGTTCATAGTGGGAAATTCAGAATGTGTCATTGAATTTTTGAGGCAAGGGGGCCAGTGCATGCGCAGTGGGTTTTCCATTGACGTCGAGGATTTATTTTACTCGATTCCTCATGAACCCCTATTCTCGGCGGTGAGACAATGCATAGACCAGAAGTGAGTTGTCGCTTTCCAGAATTCTTCGGGCATCAATGTTCATAGCTTTCTTGAGCTCCTGGTTTTTTACTTAAAACATACGTTTGTGTCATTCGAGGGGAGTCTTTATGTGCAAAGAAAAGGCGTTTGCATCGGGTCCAGTGTTGCACCTGTTTTGTGTGACATTTTTCTAGGCAGCTGTGGAAAAAACATCGCTTTGAACATTTCGAACGATGACAATGTGAAAATCTTCAGATACGTCGACGATTTCCTCATCCTTAGCCGCTCGGCGGGGCCCCCTTGAAGTGAAGTCTCTCAGTTGCTAGACGTGTTTAAATTGTGTTGCTCCGGGTTGACATTCACGCATGAGTTACAAAAAGAAAGCAAACTGCAATTCTTGGACCTCGAGCTGTCGTTTTTGGGGGACCATGTTTGTTGGACGTACGCGCCTCGAACTAGGAAGGGCATCCTTCCTTTTGATTCCGCCCACTCGAAAGTAGTGAAAAGGGGCATAGCCATTTCGTGCCTGGGGGCTTCCCTCAGAAACTCATGTTTGCACAATGCGCAAGGCAGCTTCGAGGGTCAGATAGAACGCCTGCAGAGGGCTGGTTTTCCGTTGAGAGCTTTGGTTGAAGTGGCAGAAAGCTTAATCAAAAAGATTAAAGGTAATCGGAAATCAAACAGCGATAGACCGACCACGAGGCCTGTTGTCATTCCATATATGCACAATGTAACGCACAATCTGAAAAAGGTAGCCCAGCGCTACAATGTACCGGTAGCTTTTTCAGCGCCCAATAAGATGGCGCGACTTTGTCGCCAGATCAATTCACCACAGCCATCTTCAGATCCCTGCACTACCAAACATCGAAATAAGTACGTCGAATGCGCCACTGGCGTCGTCTATGAAATCCCCATGACGTGTGGGATGACATACGTGGGCCAGACGGGCAGGTGCGTTAATGATCGCACCCGAGAGCACGCTGCCTCTACAAGAACGACGCCTTCGGGGCACCTTGCAATTCATTGCAATA
Source organism: Ixodes scapularis (assembly GCF_016920785.2). Classification (NCBI taxonomy): domain Eukaryota; kingdom Metazoa; phylum Arthropoda; class Arachnida; order Ixodida; family Ixodidae; genus Ixodes; species Ixodes scapularis. The sequence continues at coordinate 147,973,197 of NW_024609868.1, forward strand.
GATGCTCTTGCACCCCGGCCTTCAATGACACCAAGATTTTGGCTAGGTACAAAGATAAAGTATCGCGGGAATTACACGAGGCGTATGAAATTAGGACCAGAGACAAGAATTGTCTAAGTGACACGTCTGTATCCTTATCTACAAATGAGTTTGAATTTTTGAAATGCGGGCTGAGTAGATAGGGTAGCAAGGATTTTTTTGTGTGTGTGTGTGTGGTTATATAACGTGTGAATTTTAAATAAACGTAAGTTGAGAGTGCGCCTTTTCCTGTTTCCCTTCGTCTGTGTCCCTGCATTTTTTTCGGCGCTTTTTGCTTAAAACAGTGGAATTGACTTTTCCTGCAGGGCTGGAACACCTGACTCAATTTGGCTAGCAGCTTGAAACCTATGGGAACCTGGGGAACTGAACCACAAGAGTGAGAGGGACACCCGCCTTGCACTTCCTCAACGATGGCACCATGAGGAAAGGGGAGCTGCCCTAAAGTGAATGCAATGGCAGGTGGGTCGTTCCAGTGAGCCCCTATACAGATGATGCCAAGCAGAAAATTATTGAAAGATGTATTATTAAAAACATGGAGTGTGAAGGGCACGGACAAGAAGGGGGAGATCAACACAGCGCTGTGTTGTGTTGGTATCCTCTGCTCCAATATTCTTCATGCTTTCTTTTTAATGATTGGCTACCAACTGGTTCTGATGCTTGAATTTGTTGGTACATAATAGCAGCATGCTTTTATTGACTAGCTTCGTAAAAGTATGCGGCTATTTATTAGTATGCATTAACACTGTGCTTGCAGTTGAATCCTAGTCATTCATTAATGAACAAAAATTAAAAAAAACGAGGGTACAAGGTAGCTATACAGGCTAAACACGAATAACTTATTCAAGACGGGTTCTCAGGAAGATAATAAAAACGTAGAGAAGTGTCCATCACAGCTAAGTTTTAATGGACGAAAAACGAATAGGTGACCCAAAACAGGAAACAGGGGAAGACATGAAGTCACTCTGTACAATTTCTCGTCTGCTTACCACCACTTTACGAAGGGAATTCCTTCCTGGACCTTACAGCATAATACTGTTCACAACTCCTAACATACCCAAAAACAGTAAACGCAAAGAAGCAACCTACTAACATCTGGGTAAATCTGATTAAACAAACAACAGGAAATCTAAAATCTTGATGTTGTGCATGATATTTTTTATTTCCTGTTGAAAGCCCTTGAGGTTTCAACAGGAAATAAAAAATATCATGCACAACATCAAGATTTCAAAACACAGACGGACATCACACCTGCTTCTAATGAAAAATATAGGCCAAGAAACCTCTTCCACTCGATGGCAGAACACAGGGAAGGCATTCAACTAATTTCTGGGTTTCATCATTGTTATTGATTCTTTCAGTATACACTTGTGGTCACTCTCGTTAGTAAAAATTTGTTCAGTAGTGTTCTATAAGGCCACAAAATTATTACATAGATCACGTGTTTTTAAACAGCTGAATACAGATCCTCATTTTTCTGCAACATTTATACTAAGTTCAATCAGTCCTTAATGCGGGGTTTCGTCGCATGAAGTGTTCTATGAGTCGAGTGAGACTTTTTAGCGGTCCTTGGGACATGTCATGCTGTGGCTTATGCATTACTGGCTTTTCGTTGTTAATTTGTGGTATACGGCAAGCTGTATTAAATTTATTGCAGGTCCCAGCTGCACGAAGTGGGTAGACTCATCGTCAAAGACTTCAAGCCGCTATCTTCAAGCCGCACAGAGTGTTCTATGAGGTGAGCAATCATTTCTGGCGGTCCTTGGTACTATCGGGGAAAAATGAAATGCGAACAGAGGAGCCCGTGGCTCGCGGTACAGGCTGCGCCGCCTGGAAGTGAGCCTAGGGGCGAGGGTGCGTGGCCTACTCCGATGTGTTCACACCCTTCGATTGGCGCTCCCCAAGCTTCAGCAGTGCGCCTCTTAGTGCGCTGAAAGCTATCACAGCTATCTTTGCTGGCTCAGCGCGTGCGGTGCAAAGAAGCTCGCCGCACTCGCCGAGCAGGCAAAGATAGCGGTGACAGCTTTCAGCGCCCTGAGAGGCGCACTGCCGAAGCTGGGGGAGCGCCAATCGAGGGGCGTGAACACATCGAAGTAGGCCACGCACCCTCGCCCCTAGGTTCCCTTCCAGGCGGCGCAGCCTGTACCGCGAGCCACGCGCTCCTCTGTTCGCATTTCATTTTTCCCCGATAGTACATGCCGTGCTAGGGGTTTATGTAAAACTGGCCTTGTCCACTTTTATCCAATGTTTCTTAACGAAAAAGTGGACCTCTATAGTTGGATAGTGCACGGCTGCATGCACATGCACCCGGAATTTAAATATATTTTTATATACCATATATACAAACGTTTCTACTTCAATTCAAACAAAATAAATTTTAAAAAAACGGCGTGAATGTTACTTGAATGCCGCCTTCAGCGTATGTTTGTGGGGCCCTGAGGACATTGCATAAGGGGAAAACCCTTTGCAGTATGTTATTCAAAACTATTTAACCAAAATTTTAATAATATTTTTAATAATGGTTTTATGGGATATTTTTCAATTCTAGTTTCAAAGGCAGTGAATATTAAGGACTAACCCAATCGACACAATTTGCGAATGGCAACAATTTTGAGATATTCAATCCTCAACATCTGCCTTTTTGTCGCCCAATACCAAAACCTTGCGCTCAGAAGGCCTCAGGATGTCGTGCGGACGTAATTGCTTCGGACGCACCTTCACTATCCTGGAAGTATGACGCCGATGCTTCCACTAAGGACACACTGTCGAGATAGTAACGACGTACCCGGTACGACTATGTCACTCTTCTACCCGCCATTAGCGGCACGAACTCTTGAGCTCACTCTGAGCGCGGTTTTTACATCCGACATTAAAAATGCAAAAGTTGGACAATGAATACCTCCAAGCCGCTTGGCTTTTCGTGATTGGATTAAATCGGTATAGCCTTTCATATTGACTGGCTTTTAACACTGCAGTTGCAACATGGTCCATAAAGCCATCAATTACAAAGCTAACAGATTATGGTCAATTAGTCAACATGCTGTGACAATTATTCCTTTCACTAATGTCCGCCGAGTCCCACGAACACGCAGTGAAAAAGGCATCGACGATCACGGCCTTTTTTAAACATTCTATTAGCTTTCAAATAGAGTGTTGTGTATGCATGTAAAACGACTTGTAGAATATAATCATGCACATAATTTTTACAATGGTTTACGTTTCACACAATTAAGTATTGCATTTTTTATCGCAACCTTTAAAACATAAGCAAACCATCCAGTTTGATACTGAAAATGTATTCTATTCGGAAATAAATCAACAGACTACTACTTTGTTCGCCTTTGGCTTTATACTTAAAATAATAGGAATGTGCGAATCATAGATTTTGGGCTTAAACTGAATAATGATTTGAGCTTATTAACTTTTCAGTTGAATATCACATAGCTTCTGCACCTCTCTCTATGCTCGCGAATTCTGGGTCTGTTTACAGCAGTCATCCAGCAGCTGCAGGTTACCTTTAGGGCCTCCGAGATTGCTCTTCTCTTGACCTTGACAGCTCGTTTTATATTTTGTCAAGAACACTTTTTGTCTGTCACGAATTCAAGGGGTGCAGCGAGGTTAAAACTCAACAATGTCTCATAGATAGCTGTAGAAATATATTATCACGAGCACCTTTTTATGTGCAACCCCCCCCCCCCCCCCCCCTCCACCGTTGATAACCACAACCGTCAACTTCGCCAGGCTCGACGCGCTGCGCTCTAAATTTCCGCTGCTCCGGTTGATGTTCGACAGGGGAGTTCATATAGCCAGCGGCTAGACATAAAATGTAGCTAGTGAAACTTAATTTCTACAGCTACATGAGAGACATTATGTTTGCTGTTTTCTGTAACCTTCATCTTTGGGTTTTTCAGTGTAGCAAAGGAGGCAAAAAATTAACATTGGCCAAGGGACAAATATTAGCATGTACCGTTATGGTCAGTCGGCGGCCCTATACGGTTCATAATGCCGAGTGGCGTGGTGAGAAGGGTGCGTCCGTGGCAGACATAGATTGTAGCACCTGAGCTCCCCGCCTTCTGTCTGTGTTTGTCCCTTTTTTTTAAACTTGTCTTCCCTTGGCTATGTTCGCTGATACCGTTAATAACCCATTATCGCACCCAATGAACGCTGGCGATCGATGACACCGCCTGGCAAAGTGTGTCGACCCAAACGTCCTTGCTTTTTGTCTTCTGACTCTTTTGGACATATTGTTTCTCAGCTGTGCATCCTTTTGCCCAAACAGAAACCTCAAATGTACACAGGAAGGCTGCTGTCTGCAGAGAGAAAACCGGCCGCTGTAAAAGCGAAATGCGAGAGCAAAGCAAAAAACCACTCTCATTGCGAAAACGAACCAGTGATGCGTCGGATTTTGGGTGTAGCTTCTATTTTGTTTTTACCTCCAAACCTGTCAGTTCATTTCCAACAATAAATGTAACAACATACATAAGTCTAGCAGCGTATCATAATACATCGCAAAAGTATTTCACTACTGAAACACAAATAGATCTCGCAAATGCATCTTGATACAGAAATAGAGATACTCAAAAGTGTCGCTAAGATTATATAGCAATACTTTCATGTCGTGATGTTGCCCGATCGTAATTCCCCGTTCGTTTTTATTGCTGCAGACGCCGGTTACTTGTTTAAACATAAGCACTGTATGTCTGTGTGAAGGCTGATGCTCATGACCTTAATGGCAGCGAATAATAGCAGTTGACGAGAGCAAACATGTTTTGGCCTTCTACATTATAATATATTGTACTTTATCTTTTTACCTAACGCAGGGCGAGAACATCCCACCGACACCATGTGTCCTCTACACCAAGCAGGAGCTGGACGATGCAGTCTTTCTTCACCTTGTTGTGGATCGCGAGCGCTTGTTCCCCTTTTTTAATGCACAAGAGGGGCTGTGCATCTCCTTGGCAGCATATTGGCTGCTCAGCATCCAGTACGAATGCAAGCCCTCCAACACGCTGGTTGCTATGGGGAGGCTTTTCCTTGGCTTAAAAGTTTATAATGCACTTTTCTCGTCAGTATTATCAGGTTCACTTATAGTTTGCTTCCAGAACGAATGATAGAAGGTTTTATAGAGGCATGTTTTATTTTTCTTTCTTTAAATTTTAAGCACTTTCTGTGATAACTTATGCTGACCTCCTGAAGGCGAGGCATGCTTAGAATTTAGATGTACGAGTTCTTTATCCATAGTCGTCTTCCAGAACTTTATAATGTTCTTTGTACGTGAGCAAGAGGATAGCGTCTTCTACCGAAACATTTGCTTTTTTGCCGTGGAGTGCAAGTTCATTATGTGATATTTTTCATTACAAGTTTGCAGATAGCATTCTTCATGTCACGAAATGGCATACGTTGTATTTTTCATTTGTCTCTTAGGGTTCAATAAATGTTCAATTTAACACATTCTAATTGATGTCGTAATGAGCGTCCCTTACTGAATTACTGCTTTGGTTCAGTCAAGGGCTAGACCACCCCCCTCTTCCTTGTTTTCAATTAGTAATCAGATGCGCATAAAGAGACACGTGATAAGTGAAGCGTGTTGCCTGCAATCCTCTGAAACAAACAAAACATGTCACTTGATCTCCTAAAAGGAAAGCTCCCTTTGCCTCGTTTGTGGCAACCCATGATGCTTACAATGGTTCAGCCGTGCAGTACGATGCTTGTGGCCACTGCTTGCTCGCTTAGAGTTCGAGAAAGGGGGGCGCCGTAGCACTTCCCAATAGACCGATGTCACCAAGCGAACTGCGCAGGCGCGCGCATTCCGGAAGGGGTGCCGCCGCCATGCTACTTGTAGTCATCCCTTCCCGGCTACATACGGCTGCGCGCACGAACATCATCATAGATTATCATTTGGCACGCCCCGGTATCATGTTGATTCTCTTGCATGTTTTTACTTCATTAGATTGTGTCGTTTGTGATGCCTTACTTTCCTCAGCAAGTGCACAAAAAGCTGTTTCAGTCGTCTTATCGCTTTAGAATCGCTTTGTCGTCTGCTTCTTCGTCTTCGTGAACGCGTCAGCCCACTGCCGTTCACGCGGTAATACGACTGCGGCCGCGAAAAAAAAAAAAAAAAAAAAAAAAAAAAACGGGGCCATTATTCGAGCATTTTGACTCCTCGAACGTCTCAATTACCTTGCAAACAAGTGAACATCTAGTGCAATAGCAAAGAACAACAAAATTCGAGGGACCATCGGCTCGGTGTAGCACCACGGAACAGCATCAAATGTGATGAAAAACTGAGTTTGGTGGTGCTCAGTCTCGTGCATAACGTTTAATCAGCCATCAAGTAAGAGGAGCTAGACTTTCTCGGTGAGCGATAGTTTTCTAAAAGTTGTTTCATTCTGGTTGACAGCCTGTGCGACAGAGTACAGATGAACAGCGGGAGAAGCCTGCACACAAAGAACTGATCTACAGAAAGGCCATGCCTGACGCGCCGTAGTAATTGGCATCTATCAAAAAGAAGCAACCATGCCAGATACAGTACCTGAAAGCTTGGGCTGGAGATGATTTTTCGTGCACAGTTTCTATTCAGTTTTATTTTGTTTGCGCAAGATCCGAACGCTAACAGTCGCCCGACGGGGGAAGCTTTTTTCTGCGGTCTCGACTGGTGCTAGTGCAGAATGGATCAGTAATACCAGCCTAAAAGTCCACCACAAAATGAATGAGGTTCGTTTGTTACATTTTTGGGGGTAAGTACGTGTTGCACTTCTAAATTGCATGATGTAATGTTTTCACGTTTATATGAAAAAAAAAAAAAATGAAGGCTGCTTCCGAAAAGGTTGTTTAATTTCAAGTAGCGCATATCGGGAATTGCTGCTCTTTTTTAGTGATTGTCCTAATCTTTTGAAGCACAGTTGCGCTTGAAACATGTCGTCGCAATAACAATTATAACCACCAAAGTACACCGAGCAAGAAGTGTATTAAAAACGGCCTCCACAAAGCAGTGCGGAGGTCCTATTTGAGATAGACCAACGAATAGACCGCTTGGGAGCAAATGGTGAAAGAGATTCCAGCTTAGGGAACACTTCGGAACGCTCTTTGTCTCGTGCCCTGTAATCTTACACATTTTAGCTGACGTGCAATAGGTTGGATATAAATTATGAAGCAAATCGCGAAACAAATCGTAAAACGCTATTTTTCCTGGCGCTCTGTTCGGCTCTGTTGACCTTTCTTTGCCATGCTTCTTTCTTGCGGGAAGACATAATATCCAAGGCCTTTTTGCCTGGTGCTGTTATTATAGCTCCGTGGCATACAACATGTGAAGCCACCGATTGAAAACCATGAGTAAACACCTGGCTAAAAGTCTCGTGCTAACCTGAAAACTTCCAAACGCCGGGCGTACAATGCGCATCGACGCGGCCGGAAAACTGGGGAGAACTACAGGTACCAGGATGCACCGCGGCAGCGGTGGCGTCGCGCAACTCCTGGTGAGATCGGTCTATTGCGTTAAAATAGAAATTGTTTTCCGCTTCGCAACTTTTAAAAGTCAACATGCTCGTGTTATTAACGCCCCGTCAACATCTACGTCACCTTTGATATGCCCCTACCTTGAATGCTTCGTGTTATTAGCCAAATAAATTATTTGAGCACACTGACCAGCGTCAGCGAGCGAGCGCACGGAAGATCTTGGAGAATCTATCCCCGTCTCTTCCGCCGTCTGGGAATGAGCCTACATTAGATGGTCGCGTCTCGTGGATACACTCGTGCCCCCTGGCCCAGCGCAACAGGCCTGATAGGTCTGTAGCTCCCAAGGTTTGAGCAGCGCTTCTCGCGAGAAAAATCATATATTCTTAGATCAACGCCTTTTTACGCACCTCACGTTGCTGAAATGCGCAATGAAAGAAAACGTGCACGAACCAGCTGAAAGAATTGCGTTCTTTAAAGTCACGAGCTGTGCACGTATTTGATCCCCGTATTCGAACGTGGGTCTTGCATGATCGAACGCTACAACGCCGCCTTTATTGTCGCGTCTTGCAGACTCAGAAGCCAACATTACATGGCCGCGTCTTGTGAACTCGCTCGTCCCTTTAGTCTAGTGGCGAGTGCAACAACTTTGTTGCCTTCTACAAGGAGTCATTGACCCAGTAAGTATGACGTCACTGCGGTAAACAAACTGTTGCTAGGAGCGTTGCTATGGACGAATACATGGGACTAGATTTCACTCTGAAAGAACCATCGTTCAAAATCGGACGTGGAATTTGAACGTCTAAAACGAATAGATATAGAGAGTATAGATTTCATACTTACTACGGCGGAAGTTAGCCGTCTGTTTATGAAATATTTGCGAAAGCAACCTCCGGTCCTTGAGACGTCTCGAGATACCTACCGCAGACGACGAACGCATACGTAATGACTGAAGTATGCCGTCCACAAAAGTTTGAATCGTTTAAATTATTATACGATTTTGATATTCTATTTATTGAGAACGTGGCAGAGCAAAGAAAACTCGTCAGGTTCCTAAAAACAAATTGCGTTTGCCTGCCATACTGAGTAGTGCCTGAATAAAGAAAAGCACACGTTTAGAGATGTGCGAAAAATACAGCGACAGAGCATTTGTTTAGAACATCCTATCAAAGCAGCGCCAGGCCCTCTTTTTGATTGTACAGTTGACGTGCATAAAAATGAAGGATCAATTTTTCTGGCTCTAACATGATCGGTTTAAGAGCTCACACTTCGCTTGGTGGGATCGCAATATGGGTGTGTGTGTTTTTCGTATCTTCGTGTGACCATCACACTAAGAAAATATCCTGCCGATCTATCGTTTGCAGTAAGACCACAAATAGTAAAATATTTTATAAAAATAACAAGCAAATTGTATATATGTTACGGACAGTTCGTTTAATCAAACACATGTGCCCGGAGGCAATTTATGTGGCATCTGAAGTCCTTGAAACGTGTGCTGGGTTGCACTTCGACATTGACGCACTTCATGTCGTATTCCAGGCAGCACAGGTCATTGGGCCAATATTGGGAATATCTTGTAAGAAGAAGGCCAACATCGGCCCACCGTTTACTCTCAGTAACCAATATTAGAAATGTCTTGGAAAAATAGGGCCGTGATTGGCCCCCTTTATTCTATCACCAATATTGGGAATCCATTGGAATTCCATTGGCTAAATTGGAAACCACCTCCAATGTTGTGCCAATGAGCCTCCAAGTCGCCCAACATTGGACGGTCACTGGCACCCTAATGGACGAAATTGGATACCAATTCCAATCAAGTTCTAACGGGATTCCAATGTTGTCTTAAACTGGGCAGTCAGTGCATGGCACTTCATTGGATAAATAGGGCATAATTTCCAATGAAGCGCCAATGGGCTTCTAATATTTTCCAATATTGTGCAGTCATTGGCATACCATTGGATAAATTGGACACCATTTCAAATAAAGCATCCAATATTTTTAAATATTGGGAAGTAATTGGCACTTTATTGGAAAAATTGGATACCACTTCCAATGAAATGACAATAGGCTTCCGATGTTTTCCAATATTTCGCTGTCATTCGCACCAAATTATATAAATTGGACTCCATTTAAAATAATGCGCGAATGGGTATCCAATGGTGTCTAAGATTGGGCCGTTATTGGCACCCCATTAGATAAATTGGATATAATCTCAAATAAAGTACCAATTATATCCCAATGGTGTCCAATATTGATTAGTCATTGGCACCACATTGGATAAATTGTATACTATCACAAGTTAGTGCCAATGAACTTTCAATGGTCTCCAATTTTGAGTAGTCACTGGCACCCCACTGAATAATAGGAAAACCACTTCCAGTGGAGTGCTGACAAGCTTGTAAGTTTGGTAAATATTACGTAGTGATCGGCACCTCACTTAGATAAAATGGATGCTACTTCCATTGAGGTCCCACTGGGCTTCCAAATGTGTCAAATATGGGGCAGTCATAGGCAACACATCGGAAAATTTGGATACCACTTCCCATGGGGTGCTAAAGTGCTTCCAGTGTTGTCCAATAATGGGTAGTTATTTGTACCCACTGGATAGTTTGGATGCCAAGTTATAATAGATTTTCAATGTTTGACGATTTTGGAGAGTTATCGGCATTCCTTTTAATAAATTGGGTACCATTTTTAATTAAGTTTGTAGGTTTCTAATTTCCCTCGCTATTGGGGAGTCATTTAACTTAAAATGAAAATCTAGATACCCTATTCAATAAGCTATCAAAGGATTTTAAAATTGTAGAAGATTGGTACATCACCGTATCTACAGAATCACTGTTTTCTAATTGCCTTAAAATGTTGAACTATACTCGAATTGTGATGGGCAACTTTGATGATTTTTTGAATATATTCCTAATGTTGCACAACAATACAAATTCAAAGGACAACCGGAATCACGATGTCCTAGTTGCCGCTCAAAATTTATATCAGAAATTGTTTGAAAAACCTCGGTTTCACACCGCGTCAATATCGGACCAATTAAATATGCTGCATCGACGTTTCCACGAAACATGTTCGGATCTCTAGTTGAAGCGTCAACCTCTTTGCTCGAAGTTACGACAGAATTAGGTAAGATGTTCTGTGAGCCATCGTATTTTGTCGGAGACTTGTGGCCTAAACGCAAAGCTAGCTGCGCCGATCCGAAACCCCGCTCTTCATCGCAGCGTTCATGCGATTGTGTCTCCTAAGTTGCGGTGAATCTCTTAAAATTCACCCCAGCAGCGTAATTCTCGTCATTTTCACGTGCCGGTTGCACGAACCAGTTCGCGCTTCGTTCTTGATTTTAGCTGCGACTGCGCACTTTCTCGACAGTGGCAGGCTCTCGGCCAGAAAGCGCGAGGGCGTCCGTATAAGACGCGACCATGTAATGACTGCACCGAGCACAAAGGGGCACTGCAGCGTTCGATTATGCACGAGTGAGTGCCGTCTACAATCGTGCGTCAGCGTCTGTCTTCGGGCGATAACTGTGCACTTCAAACGCACAAACAAAAATGTTAAAATAAAAACACAACAAAATGCAGCTTCAGCTTTCGCTGTCCTATCAAAACGATAAGTATGCTTTTATTATAGCTCGCGTTCTTCTCATTTTCTTTCACACTTTTTGTATACCCACCAATAAAATTATTCCAGCTCATCGTCCGCGAGCGACATGAAGAGTAATGACGGGCAACCGAAATGCGACCGAGAATATTACATTTTTCTCACAAGAGCCGATGTCCAAACTTGAAAGCTACAGGCCTATAGAGGGGTCCTAGCTGCGTAGCATTCCCCGTGTCACCAAGCACAAATGGAAGGGACAAAATGGAGACGCGGTAGACACTCCAATATCGGATACGCGTTCGAGCGGACCTAATCGCGACCTTGGCTTGGATTGCGAAACCCGTGACAACGCTCCGAGGACAACAATCGGCGTGCGCAGCGGAGATGTGATACGGACAGTCTTGCTTTCAGATTGAGTACGGACGTCCACCGAAGGCAGTCGGCAACCTCGTGGTCAGGTAACCAGTTGTCAACTGAGGGAAGTTTCTTTCGGATTACCCTATACCGAGGTAAGTTAGTACCGGTTTTGAAAGTGGCACGTGCGTTGGACGCCCGTGTGTGTCTTTTGTTTATTTTCGAGAAAGTATGTGTGTACTAGATCGTTGCGTGTATTTTTCGCGTTAGTTTTCGGAATGTCGTCTTAAAAGGGACGAGTTAACCGGAATGTCACCTTAGCGGCATATGTCGTTTTCGCAATCATAGAAAAGGGAACGAAACAAACATACGACGAGGTGAGCACAACTGCCGTCTCACCTGTTTTCTATTGATGGCCTCTTCGCTTTTATAGATCAATCAGATTGCCGTTCAGGTTGTAATTAAGGTTCCGCCTTTACTGATATGTTCAGTACAAACCTTGAAGCGCTCGTGGGAAGTAATCTTTGAAATTAGATATTCAAAAGCTTCGATTTTGTTTTGCATCAATTACCGATTGGCGGCAAATTTCTTTGTCCGTCCTCACAGTATTAAAAAGAACCATTAATTCTAAAAAAAAAGCAGAATAAACCATGTCCCGCCTTTAGCCATTGCGCCCAATGTACTGTTTTCGTTGAAAAGCATCAACTATACTTTAGAAATGAAAATGAGCTATCTAGGTAATGAGCATTGATTTCCACCCATGACTAAGGTGGACCTTACTGAAGAATCTCTGTGTGCTTGTCGCAACTTCTTCGGGCATTGAGCGTGCCTAGAAACGCTTATTTTTTGGATCGAACTTTATTATTTTGCAAGAGCACACCGCTACGCGAACCGCAGCGCGCAGAACGTGAAAGAAGACAGCCCCGACTCAAACGAATCGGTTCCAGCAGCCCGTTGGGAAACGTCTTGAGTTACGGCGTGCTCCTACTTCAAGTCAGCTGTTTTGCAACGTACAGTCAGCACGAAATGAAACCCGAACGCCGTAACGCGTGGCCGTTGATACAGGCTGCTCCACCTGGAGGGCCCCTGAGAACCAATGAAAATGCGCTCGGGTGCGAGGGTGCGGGTCCAACTAAGATGAACTCTACTCTCGCGCGGCGCGTCTGGGAGTTCCGCGTTTCGCCGGTGGCGCTGTAAGCGCCGTCACATCCGATACAAATAGCACTGTTACTCGCTTTGTGTATCGGATTCCCAGCGATATCTCTTCAGCGCTGTCATTCACTATCGCTTTGTGTATCGCAAGGGCGAATTGAAAGTTGAAACATTTCGTGCTCAGAAGACCCGTAGTGCTTATGACGTGTCACCGGAACCACGCTGGGGCTCCGGTGAACAACGCGCCACGCGCGGTTTCTGAGAAATAGTGAAACATCATAAACGCGAAATAAAATTTGTTTATTCGCACGACCATACTCTTTATGAAAAAAAAAACATTCTGCAACAGACCGACGCAGATGCCTAGGTTTTTATGAGCAATGCCCATGTTTTTGCGCGAGGTTATCAGTCGAATCTTAAAAAGCGAGGAATCGCTTGCTGACGCTCTCTTTGGTAACCACCGATATGCCAGGCGTATCAATTCCGGAGCAGAATAAATTCATCCCCCTGTCAGAGCAGGGCCTATCGCAAAGAGCTATAGCCAGGTTAAGCGGCCGCCCGGTGTCGACCGGGCGACAGCGCGGCGACAGAAAAGCACCCCGAGTGACGGCGCTTACACTGCGCCACCGGCGAAACGCGGAAGGCCTAGACGCCCCGCGCGAGGGTTGAGGACATCTTAGTAGGACCCGCACTTTCGCACTCAGGGGCATTTTCATTAGTTCTCAGGGGCCCTCCAGGTGGAGCAGCCTGTATCAATGGCCACGCGTTCCGGCGTTCGGATTTCATTCCGTGCTGACTGTACGTATACATTCAATCCACTTTTTTGATGAGACCGCACTGTGCATGTGCACCTCTCTTATACAGAGCAGTTAATATCGGGCTCTGAAAAATCACATTTTTTGGCAGTTATTGACCTTTAACACACGTATCTTGGGTACCATCTGATATCGGAAGTTTAGCGGTTGCCCCAGTACGTTTTTCTGCGATTCCACCCCTATCTCTTGCTCCGTTTCGGAATTTAATGTCCCTCCAAGCCGGATGCCTAGCTAAGCTTCAGATGCTTGGCAAGAGCCGGCATGAAGAAGCCTCGTTGCAGCAACAACGCTCACGAATTATTATTCCAAGTCGGAGAGGCCCAGATGAGCTTGGCATGGTCCTCCTTTCATCGCGGAGACGCCAGAATCTTCCCTGGGTCTACCAAGCAGCTTCAACCTAAGAAACAACCGGGTGGCTACCGACCCCAAGTCACTTTCACTCTGTACCATGGCGCAATGCGCGCACCGGAGGAATTGATCCCTAACTGAAGATAACGTAATAAGGCAAGCGAGCTGGTTCAAGTTCAACATTTCTAAATTCCAAGACGGAGGCTACGAGGAGGGGACAAACACAAGACGTCTCAAACACAGCTACTAAATATTATTCAGGATCCCCTCTTCACGGACCCAAAGGCACGACAACTCATGCCATTTGTGAGATTGTGGGATGTAAGATTTTTTTATATTTCTCCGCCCCCCCCCCCCCCCCCTTACCCCAAGCGTTGCCAGCCTGCCCATCACCGACCGAGACGATGCTCTGCAGCACGGAAAAAATCCGCTCGTCGAACGATGTTTTATTGACCGATCGTTTCGTCGACAAGCGAAGTTTCATTGACAGTTCGCTTCATCAACAGACCTTGCACCGTTTCGTCGGACAGACCGTTGATGTTTTTGCAACAGACTTCCCGCGTCTTGCCTGGTCCACGGAAACAGAGCGTTTTTCTTCAGCGATTGCAAAACAGCTGTTTTATGGCGACTTGACCTAACCAAGTATTTTCCACTATTTCAAAAAAAAAAAAAACTTATGACCACTAAAACCACCAAACTTATACCACAAAAAAAAAAAAAGAAACATGGCATAGTTGATGAGAGGGCATTATGAAAGATTGTGTTAGAAAGTGCTGGTACTTTAGTTCGAAAGCAAATTGCATTCATAGTACTTTACTTCAAGTCTATTGCACCCAGTGTGCTTACTACTTTAATTGAAGTACATAACCTCTCATTTACTTTGTGCTTTACTTCAGGTACTTATTAGATGTACTTTACGCAAGACTGTAACCAAGCAAACACCTACTCCAAAATTAAACTCAGGCAGTGCTAAACCTCAAAATAGAAATTATACTCCCGAAGTACATCACCGACAAAAAGAAAAAGAAAAACAATTAGACACGCAGAAGCAGAATCAAATATTAAAGCGTTTCTGTGAAAAAAAAAAGATGCTTTCTATTTTCTAGCAGAATTTCGCAAACGGATCAAAACCTGTGCACTTCCTTGCGAGAATAGGAAACGCAGTGTTTCTTTAATTACCAAACCCTCGTTATTTCATTTGAAACAACCATCGATTCCACTTGGTACAATAAAAATATAAAAGTAACTTCAAGAGTAATTCTCTACTTTTTACGGTAGTTAGTAATTTGCTCAATTACTTTCCACTTGAGTAATTTCTTCTCTACTTAAATTACTTCCGAGCCAATTACTCAGTAACTTAACTTAATTACTTATTTTTAGTAACTTGTACATCTCTGGCTCAGGGGATGAATCTTTTAGTGAAAAGTAAAAGCTCATGGCGTAATTATTTGCGAAAACCGGTAAAACAAGCCACTCGACTGTATTCCTGGCAGCCATTCGTTTGCTTCCCCACAAAGCACGTCGCAGAATGTCACGAAGGCGAAGAGATTTGCTATCGTAATATTTGTTATTGTATTATGCGGACTCCGTGAGGCTGCAATGGTTGTGTCGAATTAATGTTTGTGAAGGGGCTATTCACTTAGCTTGGAAAGATGCTTCACGGGCAGAGGAATCGCTTATCGACCAACATGAATGCAGTCAAAGCCGCGACTTGAGGCAGAAGTATACGGAGCTACGCCGTGGTGAGCTCAAAAGGCCGGTTCACATATACAGCGGAGCGCTAAGTTAGCGCTCGAAGGAGCGCTCATGTGGCGCTTCCTGGCGCGTGATGTAGCGCTCTGTTTGCGCTTCAGAAGCTCTTTGTTAGCGCTCCATTAGCGCTACAGAAGCGCTTTGTTAGCGCTCTGTTAGCGCTACAGAAGCGCTCTGTTAGCGCTCTCACGCCCCTTGTGCCGTGCTTGCTGCTGCGGAATAGCGCGTGCACGGTGATTTTTGTGTTGTTGTTTTTCCTTTGGCATTCAAAGAAGAGGAAGTAAAAGAGCCGCTCTCTAAGCAGAGGGTCGGGCAGGCGACCCAGAGTCATGGACTCTGTGCGACTAATTGATTGGGTACGACCTCATATCTTTCAATTCGATATGTGTGACGCTGGTTTCAAGGACACGCAGGTAAACACGATCGACTTTGAAAGAGCTCTGTGTCTCGGTCCCTCAGCCTAGAAACAAGGTTCGCCGGGGACCCATCGGTATCTCGGTGGCGAGAGATTTCGCGCACCCAAAAGGCTCTTCTGGGAGTTAAGCCGTCCACACAGATATGCACTAATCGCGTATGTAAGAGCATTTGTCGCATTTCTATTTGAGCATCTCACATGTCCGCCATGGTGCTGCTGATGCACACCCAACCACAAGTACCGAAACCGCATGCACCTGCTAATCCGCAGCACCGCGGTACAAGAAGCGCTAATGACGCGCTAACACGGCGCTACTGAAGCGCTATAACAAGGCGCTACTGGAGCGCTAACAAGGCGCTACTGGAGCGCTAACAAGGCGCTACTAAAGCGCTAACCACGCGCTATATTAGAACGAAGTCACGCGCTGGAAGCGCCATATGAGCGCTCCTTGGAGCGCTCACGTAGCGCTAACTTAGCGCTCCGCTGTATGTGTGAACAGGCCTAAAAACTTCTAGCGCTCATCCGAGCGCGCCACTTAGAGAATGGCTCTCGAGGAATCATAGTATACTTGAAAAAGCAAAATATAGGATATCCTTTTATTGATCTTATCATGTCAACATTAAAAACTGTGAATATAGGTATTTTCCGACATATTTCGAGCCTGTTCAGTTTTTCCCCTAGAGCGCAATCGCTGTAGGGGAGGGGACGATAGGACATCGCAGACGACAGTCAAACTGGCAACTGTACGATTTGTTCAGACCAGCGTTCCAACATGACTATCCGCAGGTCGATCGAATGCGCCGCAATCGCTCAAGCGGTTTTGAACTCTTTACTTTAAAGCAGAATGTCTACCCGCGACAGTTTAGGTCATCTCATACTGCTGTTACACCCCTGATACGCAAAACACATGGCCACATAGGCGACAATTCCACTTTTCGTTCACAACGTACGACTCTGCCATAAGAATTTTATAGTAGTACGCAAAAAAAAAAAAAAAAAAACACGTTGATGTCGGTTGGCATTTAGCCTCTGGACACATAACCGAGCGCGTAACAGGTGACGCCCAGCGGCACCCGGCGGCAAAAACCGACCGATATTTGACGCAGTTTCCTCGGTTTCCTTAAAGTCGCTCGTCGTCACGTCGTTCCGCAATCTGAAGACGGCCATATCATAGCCCAGTGTACGCATCGTTGCTTGCACTGCTCCGGAGCTTCGTTGCGTCTAACGGCTTCGTTTGCTGAACTGACAATATTACGGGTAAAAACGTTAATACGACCAAGACACCACCCTCCCCCCCCCTGTGGCGTGTTTGGGCTGGGTGTCGGGATACAGACGGCCTTCTCTGTCGCTGACGCTCAAACGGCGGCTCAACAAGGTCCGTTAGACGACGCGTGCGACGTGTTCGAAAAAACGAAACCAAAAAACGTCTTGAGGTACACCAAAGCACTACTTATGATTTCTGAATGCAAAAGCATGCACGTCATTCTTCCATTTCCTTATTTCGTCTGCAACGCATTTGCGTCGACGGCAGAGCACGCGCTCTCCTCGCCGCTCTGGCCTTGGACGTTCTGTGATACCGGCGCGCTGACGGACACGCAGTGCCATGGGGTGGCGGTCGTTGAAACTGACGCGCTGCGGCCAATGGGAGCCTCGTCGACGCGCGCCAGCCAATGGGACCGAAGCCGAAATCCATCAGCTTTACTCCGCTCCTTTGTGATCGGAGAAACTAGGTGCCGTTTGGCTAGGCTTTTCGCGTGGTTTCATGGCTGAAAGCAGGCTTCACTTGGAGAAAGAATTCAAGGTGCCGTTTGGCGCGACTTCAAAGCTGATGACGTCGGCTTGCTCTATGGGACAGTTAATGCTTTCGCATTAAAAAAATCAAGCGGGAGGCCTAAAATTTCCACCTGTTTCCCAGGAGAAGGAAACAAATCATTAGGAATGTCGTGTTCCTCCCTTCTCGTTTTTGCTGGGGGCGCGTCAGTAGAGGGAAGGGAAAGGCGCCGTCACTACTTTATTCCTCCATTTTTTCCTTAAGAGTGCAGAGATTTGGACGTAGGTGGGTATGCAGCAGAGAGGGAAGGGGAGGTCGCCCTAGGAGGGGGGAGAGATAGGTGAGCGAAAGGGAGAAGGAAGGGAGGCTAGGAAATTCATATTATCGGATGACGTATATTTTCCCGCGAAATTTAGCGGGAGGAACAAATTGTTGTCTAGGACACTTGACGTCTATTTCCCCGCTGAGTTTAGTGGAGAAACTATGGTCTTTACGGCAAAATACCGTTAAATTTAGCCGGGAGTTCGATTTGACGCGTAGTTCACGGGACGTCAATTTTTTCACTTGGCATACAGATCACGTGACACTAGGTCACGTTATGTTTATTTCCCCTCTAAGTTCAGCAGGCACACTGTATTGGTGTAACAGAATGTTCACGTGGGCGAGTCAATACATGATTACAACGTAAAAACGCCCCCCCCCCCCCCCCCAAACAAAAAAAAAAAGGCGCAAGTGATGAGTGGTCACACGCAGAAATGGCGTTTATGTCCAAGGACGTGAAATTTCCCGCTTAATCTTGCTGAAAAACCGACGTATCGGCCACGTGGCACCGATTTCTTCACTTGGTGTATAGATACCGCCCTTAGTTTTTGTGTAAAATTTGGACAGCGCTACCCCAGAGTCCTGACTACAGAATGTAGCACGGGAGTGGTGCTTTGTAAACGTAAGCTCTGATGTTGAGAAAACATTCTCTCAGTTAAGCTATGTCTGAAGACTGGACAGGTGTACTGGAGGGAGAGAAATGTTGTGCATGCAGACGATTATGTAGGTCAACAAAGGTTTGTTGAAATTGGTATGATCAAGTGAGTTTTTATACCACGTATTAATCCGATTATCTGCTCATTAATGACTTGTTTGCATTAGTAAAACATTCCGTGCACTGAGACCGATCAGTACTTTGTATTGTCAATTATAGTAATTGATGTATATATCACCAGAAAAAAAACGGAATTCTGTACAAGTTTTAGAAAAACTTAATTTCTTTCCTATTGCGAGCTTGGAAAATTCCGCCCGGATTTTATTCCTGGACTGCTGAAAAAATATAAAACCCGTAAAAGGAAGGGCCCGTTGTGCAGGTCACGTGATGTCAATTTCCTCGCTAGATTTATTGAAACATACACATGTTGCAACAACGGACATCACACGGACGGACAAAAGTTTGGGAGTGGGGGTCCGCTTAAAAATCACTTCACACATCGATAATTTCACTAGAGCCCTACGCGCGTTATGCGAGCAAAGTCAAATACAGGGTGTCACAGAAAAAGAACATACGCAATAAAATGGCCTGTAAAAAAAAAAAAAAAAAAAAAAACAATAAATTTTGACGAATCTCGTACCAACTTTTCTCGAAAATGTACTAAACTGGTCACATTGATTTGTGCAAATTTCAAGTCAGAACTCCAAGTACAAAAAATAAGAAAATAAAAAACTGTTTTTTTTTTTAACGGCGGAGCGGCAGCTGTTGGGGAGGCACCGAACGACGGCCATGTTTTTTTGCCTTATCTATATTCCGCGACAACTTTTCTTGGCAATGCAGTGGAAGGTAGAGGCCCGCGTCCCCTCTCCCATTTGGAGTGTACGCAGGCTCTCCTCCTCCCCCATTTCCAGGGAGAGGAGGAGAGCCCACGCACGCTCAAAATGGGAGAGGGGACGCGGGCCTGTACCTTCCACTGCATTCCCAAGAAAAGAAGCCCGCGTATGCCCACACCAGGTGTGGGCACTGCACGTGCGCAGAAACCAAATTCGGGAAAACTGAATGGTTTGCGCATGTGCAGTGCCGTCGACAGCGCCACCGCAGCTGCGTGACGTCAGGGCCGCGTGTTGGTCTATAGACGCTTTCTTACTCGAGCTGCCACCAGTCGGCGCGGCCTTCGCGCGCTTTCCGGGTCGCCATAGCCGACCTTCAGTTTCTCGCCGTTGCTCCGCGTTGTGTGCTGCACAGGCCCCTACCAGAGCTTCGTTTTCGTGTTCTTTTACGTTCCGCGTTGAAATCTTACATTTTCTTTAGGTATTTTCGATATTTAGGACTTTCATTTAGTCATTTGAAATCTATATTTCGACATAGCTCTTGTATTTTCTTATTTAGGGAATGGAATCGGACAGCGAATGGATCTACGATACAAGATTATGAGGCTTCAATAAGCATGTAAGTTCATCCCATTCTTACGTTTTTGACGCTAATAAAGGCCCACAACACTATTGCGACACATGTAAATTTCAACTGACGCAGTAAGGCTATTGCAGTCGTGCTTCTCACAGCATGTACGCGCTCGTTTCCGTAAAGCCGACCCGCATATAAGCGATTTAGCGTGCGGCGAGACGAGCGACTAAGATTTCTCACTCGCCCGTCGCATCGCTCGGTTTTGGGATATCTAGAAAACGTCGCTCACCTTCTTGGTCGCTTGCTCCGTCGCTTCCATGCGGTTTGCCTCGTCGCGCGACTGACCGAGCGACAGCGAAGCGGGTCGCCGTCGCTTATCTCGTCGCTCGCCAAATCGCTTGCATGCAGTTTATATTCAATTAATTTACAAGCACACAACATTGAACCATTGGCGCCTCGATATCAAGTATAAACTGCATGCAAGCGATTTGGCGAGCAACGAGACAAGTGACGGTGACCCGCTTCGCTGTCGCTCGGTCAGTCGCACGACGAGGCAAACCGCATGGAAGCGACGGGAGCAAGCGACCAAGACGGTGAGTGACGTTTTCTAGAAACCCAAAAACCGAGCGACGCGACGGGCGACAGTAACAAATCTCCGTCGCTCGTCGCTGACTCGTCGTTGCCACCGCTCGTCTTGTCGCAGGCTAAATTGCTAACATGCGGGTCGGCTTTACGGAAACAAGCGCGCACATGCAACGAAAGCACGACTGCGATAGCCTTACTGCGTCAGTTGAAATCTGCATATGTCGCAATGGTGTAGACTGTCCTTTATTAGCGAGAAAAACGTTAAAATGGGATGAACTTATATGGTCTCTGAAGCCATAATCTTGCATCGTCGATCCATTCGCTGTCCGATTCCATTTCATAAATACGAAAATACAAGAGCTGGTGTTGAAATATAGATATCAAATCATTTTATGAAAGCCCGAAATATCGAAAAGACTTAAAGAAAACACAACTTCAACGCGGAACGTAAAAGAACACGAAAACAAAGCTCCGGTAGTGGCCTGTGCAGCACACAACGCGGAGGAACGGCGAGAAACTGAAGGTCGGCTATGGCGGCAGGGTCACCTGACGTCAAGATGGCGGCGCCCATGAAATGTTGCCTGAAAGGGTCGTATACACGCGGAGCGGCTCTGTTTACCAACACGGCCGGAAGGACGCGCATGCGCGGAAGCTATGTGGGCAAAAGCGGCCCGGCTTTCCGTGTTTTAACCACTGCGTTGTGTGGCGTGCGCTCGCTGTTGATGTTGTAGGGACGCTTCTAGCTTCATTTCTGCGTCTTATTTCCTGACAACGTATGTCGTATGCTATGTCCGACTATTTGAGCTCACTACCCGAGCCTGAACAGCAGCGGTATCGAAACTAACTGTGCGTGGACGGCGTTGCCTTCGAGGATCCGTACGCCGCAAACAAGGCCTGCTGGAGTTCCAACGTGAAGTTTCTGCCACCGACGTCGACGGTTCACGTCGTCGTTTATTTAGTTTTTTCACGAAGCCAGTTCACGGCCGACACGGTGCAGGCGTACAAGTCTCTCGAGGCCTACGGTTATTTCGAGCCGGTTTCCGCACTGCCGGTGGGATCAGCAGACTGTGGGTCTGCGGGAGTGTATTTATTAATTGACTAAATACACACAGCGTCTTGAAGTCAAGGTATGATATTTTTGCTACCGTCATGACCACACGGCATGACAAGCAGTAACGCTTTATCCGTTCTGCAGTCTTGACGGTAACACGTTACAAGTAACGGCGATACCAGGAACGCGTTACTTTTTCCAGTGACGTAGGAACCTACTCGTTACTTTTTCGACACAGTGACGGGTAACGTACTTACATTACTATTTAAAGTAACGTAGTTACGTTACTCGTTACTACTTCCCAAGTCTTAAAGAAATTACACTTCAATTTTTTCCGTGTTTTTAGGCGAAAGCCATGTGAATTTCTGAGTTTTGTGCGTTTTTCTTTGCGTTTTTTCTCGTGAGTATTTAGGTGAAACCGTAAAAAGAGATAAAGTAATTATTTTCAATTTCTGCATAAACATGATGTTTCTTGATATATGAGTGTATGCATACCTGTATCGTCAAAAGAGTAATAAGGGTTAAATCATAATTTAAAAAGTAACGCAGAAGTAACGTGCGTTACTTTTTATTGGTAACCCGTTCCTTTTATTTTTAGGTAACGTAGGGAGGTAACGCGTTCATTTTATTCGCAAGTTGGGAGTAACGTATTTCGTTACTTTTTTTCGGTAACGCCTACAACACTGCCGTTCTGTCACCGATCCCCTTCTGCTTGGTAGCACGGGCGTAGCGAGCCTCCGACGAGCGCTTGGCCGATGCTTTCTGCGCGAACACCGTGGGAACAAAATCCCGGAGGTCTCGATCAGACGACGGTTTTCCTGCACACAAGCAAACCTCAGGACGGAGATTGAAATGGAAGCCACACTTGCGTTCAAGAAAGTGCTTGCCGCACGAACAGTCGCCCGCGCTCGGCGACTATTATTCTCGATCCACGGATATTATCCAGCATCTGCGCCTTTCAGAATCAGCCGGGAACTCAGGGAAACTCACCCCGCTACTCTGCTGTACCTTTCGGTGCAACTAACGGCTACACAGCTTCGCGGCATGCTGAAGTGCTATGACGCCCATGCAAAACGTGCGCCCTTTTGCCCACACCACACGGCTCCGGCGCGATCGCAGCGCCGCCGGAGCTCTGTGACGTCAACCCCGCGTGTCGGTCTATACAGACAAATCTAATTGGACCTTAAGCCCCTACGTGCCGAGTTAAAAAGTGCGCTTTTATCCGAGTTTTTGGTTCCACGGGATATTTGCTAAAATTAGGTTGTTTGGGTTTTTAGTTAAGTTTCACGATGCAGAAAGTATCACGCCATAAATATGAATAAGTAAAACCGCCAAATGCTACTCCAGAAACGACGTAGCTTCGTCTGCGACGCTTCTTCTTTTGTGCATCGTCTGCTTTCGCAGTTTGGCGCTTGAATAAGACACGAGAGGCATTCAGGAGTGCGCCTGAAAAAGCAGCGATTTGGTGGCTCTGAAAAGAGCCATTGAAATCTGAACTACGGTCTTCGTAGTTGAAGTCAATTGGCTTACTCACACACAGATACACTCGCATGAAGAAAAACAAACATTTAGACTCCCGTGTGCCGGCGTAGCGCACGCCACACGAAGCCCCGGCTTGCGCTGAGTTGACGAGAAGCACGCCTGATAGAGAGGCGGAGCCCCGCTTCTAAAGCGTCGAGAACGGCTTGGTGCTTTCTTTGTTTCGGCGACGTTTCTGCAGTGTTCGGAGGTTTTGGTTTTCACGTTTCTGCCTTGAACAAACCTTGTCACCCACTTGATGATAGTGGGCCTAGAGGTCGGTCTTCTGTTGAAGACGGCCCTGCACTACAGTCGCACTTCCTTGAAGATTCCTGACGTTGTATACCAAAGAACCACATGGAACCTCTCGCTGGAACTCAGTTGTCTCATGGTGAGGTGTTGAGCATAATAATAAAAATACAAACAGCGTTAAAAAATGAAGTTAACGCACAGTGGCAAAAGTGCGAACGCTAAACTTCGAAAGCAGACGATGCATTAAACAAAAACCGTTGCAGACGAAGGTACGCTATTTCTGGAGAAGGATTTGGTGTTTTCTTTTTATTCGTATTTATGACGTGACACTTTCCACACTGTGAAACTTAACTGAAAACCGAAACAACATGATTTGGTCAAAAATCCGGCGGAAGTCAAGATTCGGATAAAAGCGCGCTTTTTCGCTCGGCGCGTAGGGGCTTTACGTCAAGTGAATCTGCAGCGCCATCTCTGTATAAGGCAAAGAAATATGGCCGTCGTTCGGTGACTCACCGACAGCTGCCGCTCCGCCGTTTAAAGAAATGGAGTTCCATGTATTAGCCCCGAGAGCAAGGAGGTTAGAAGTACTAGGAGGGGGCACGTTGCAATATTGGTGAAGCCTAGTCATAAAAAGTTTAAACGATTTTGCCCAGCGTGACCGCAGATCTCTCTGGCGATTGGTGCGCGTGACATGTCACGTATGAGATGGATGGTTGATTCTAGAAGGACTCCTCGCAGGCTTGCGCGCGCTCCGTCCGGTAGGTTTTATCAGATCGAAGTCTAGACTGTGGTGTATTCTAGTACCCCATAGCAAGACGAAGGCGAGCTACGGTCACGTGATGTGGTCACGTTGGCAAGGTAAGTGAGGAGAGTAAGGAGGAAAATGAGAAAGAGGCGAGGCGTCAAGGGAGCATGGCTTGCGGAGGCTACGCGGCCGACGTCATGCCCTCTCCTACCCTTCTATTCTCCATGCCCGAGAGCGAACACAAGCGTCGCTGCGGTCGCCGCGCTCTGATTGGGTGAGGTGTACCGTGACGTCAGGTGGAGGACTCCGCTCCGCGATCTCGCATCGGCTCGCTTCCCAGCACCGCTTTCCTGGTTTGGCGTTGTGTGCCGCCAGCTCTTCGAGGAGCTGAACTTCGTTTACCCGGTGTATAGGACGTTGAGTTAGGCCGATATTGACGTGCTTCCGTACGTTTTATAAGCCTGCTCGTCCCTTTTACCTTTAAAATTGGGTTACAAATCCCGAAAAATATCGGTGGAGGCGATTCCGCCGATGAACCTCCCCGTCCGTTCACACGACGCAAGGCAATCTTGCGAGTGGTCGGTGAAGCGGTGGCGCAAGTGTTTAAGACGCTGGTATTCTGTTCCTTGGATGTTCATGATTTAGGACGATATTGCATTCCTCTTTCAAGGCATTTGAAGTGGCATTTATATCATGGGCCTTTGGGTGGTCGGCAAATTAGCTCGCGACCCCGACTCTGCGCTGCCACTCTGCATGTGCTGGTTCGCAGATGTTTTAAAAGCCCTGCGTCTGATGATCTTTGAATTGCTCGTGGAACAGGGTTGTTTTACATAAATGTAGCTTCTTCGTGAATTAATTATATAGTTTATACACGAATGCCGGCATACTTCTTAGAAGCTCCACAATTACTGGAAATTAGTTTGTATGGTAGCAGCAAAAACGGCCGAATGGCCCCCAGTTGCCTGTATGGTTGTATGATATGTATTGAACTGCGCAAAATATTCGCAGCAATAGTGCCGTAATTTGGAATGTTTATACTTTTTCCTGACAGTCTTTATTTTAGCCTTGGGTATTCGGAAAATACACTGTTTAGTTCGAATTGTCATTTCCAATTAAAAGAGACACTGCTGCAGGTCCCCAAAAGCTTCCTCAGCCTCCAAACTCCCCACAGCTGGACTCTCTGACAACAAAGGAAAACAGGAATAAAAGCAAGCATTCGAACGTCTGTCCAGTGGTAGGTGCTTCACTAGTAGCAGAAAATGAACCTGTGAAGGGCGACAGTCTGCGTGAGAAAAACTTTTGGTATTTTAGCTTCAGGACAATTCGATTTAAGTAAAATATCAATTTTAGGGCTTATGGGACTAATAACGAGCTAGGCACTTTCGCTTACGTTTGTTATACATTACTTGAGCGCTTACGTTTGTTATACATTACTTGAGGGTTGATATAAACAAGTCCACAGATACCACCCGTGTAGTCCATTGAAATACTATCCGAATCCAGCCAAGGTCAAATGCGAGCAATGTATATAATAAATTTTCCTTGTTTTTTTTTTACTTTGTCCCTGCACTTGGGCTGTCTTACTTGTGATTCCCTCCCCATGGCCCAGACTGTACTTAGCATGTTGCTCGAGCAGCATGCAGCTTTTTTGCTTCGGCGATCTTTGAAAACAGAGATACAAAAAAAAATACTATACATAACCTGCCAATTCGTTCAGACCACCAGCAGCATTTATTGTGCGAGATGTAAATCTATAGTGCCATATTTCTTTATTTTCATATACCAGCTGTGATTCATGGGTTGCCTGCCCTGTCAACCATGCTTAAAATGTTGGTTGAAGTTTTGCCTGTAGCTACAAGCCATACCTCAATAAAGGCACATATAAAAATTCACACTTCCTACGAAAAACACGCAAAAAAAATTAAATAGAAACGAGCGCGCCGACAGCTAGCGTCGTCACAGCCTCCACAGGGCGAGCGGGGCGAGTCGGGGAAAAGTTCTCTCCTCGCCGTGACGTCACCCCGCTTCGCCATAAGGGGGCGCCACGCGAACTTCTCGGGGCTAATAGACCGTTCCATTAGGGTCAGAGCAGAGAGGGTAAAAGAGAAAAAAATGCACTCCCCCTCTCACCCCGCATCTCGTCCGCTCCGCCGAGTGGGTTGTAGCTAGCGTCCGGCTGGCGTGCAAACTCTGTTTAAAATCACGTCATTTTGGAACTTTCAAGCGCAGATGCGCAGATTTTGGTATGCCAGTTGTCGTGTAATATTATGCGAGATAAAAAGACCCACAGGGTTCAATTGCGCTGTTACCTGCGTGCAAATAAAAAAAAAAAAAAAAAACAGGGAAACCTGCGTCAGATTGGCCGGTCTCTTTGGCGAAAAGTAAATCCGGTTGCTGTACCTTTTTTACTATACAAAAGTTCGTACTGGTGTGGGCCTTTAGCGACCATGAGTGGAAGTCTTAAATAATAAATAAAACGTGCTCTCCTGCCGCAATACAAGCAGTAGTTGAGGGTAGTACTGCCGGCTCTCTGAACTGCTATTTAAGAAACAGAAAAAATATATGCCAGTTGATCATTTAGCAAAATAGAACAACAGAGAGCTATAGGATAATTTTGGAGTAGCCACAACTATTCTAAGAACGCGAACCACTTCACAACGGAAGCTACGAGCGAGAGTTCGAAGTTCGGTAGAGCCCGCCGATACAGCCCAAAGATGGAGAACGGCAACCTCCCGGTTTGTCGTCTGCTAGCGGAGTCGGGCGCGTGCCCTCTCTCTCGTTTTACCCCGCCGAACCCGCTGAACTTCCCGGATGTGTGGAGAGGGCGCTGCGGTGGAACAAAATGGTGCCGCCCAGAGAGCGCTAAATGGAATGGTCTATACACTTTTGCAAGTCCGGTCTCGGGGCGCCGCCATCTTGCCCAGTGGGGTGCGCTTGGGCGCGGCCATAATCCGATTAGGACGCCTTAGCAAGGCTTCGTAATCGGATTATGGCCGTCTCCAAGCGCACCCCAGCGAGCAAGATGGCAGCGCCCTGACGCCGGACTTGCGACACGCTGTTTACAAACAATCCCGCGTTTGCCCACACCAGGTGTGGGCACTGCGCGTGCGCAGAAACCGAACTCGCGTGAAGTGTCTGCGCATGCGCAGTGCCATCGACAGCGCCACCGCAGCTGCGTGACGTCAGGGTCGCGTGTTGGTCTATAGACCGTTTTATCGTGGGCAGCGCCATTTTGAGAGCGAGAGAGAAGGGGAAAGGGCTACTGGCGCTTTCCCCCTTTCTGGTTGTGTAGAAAGAGTGAAAGTCGCGGATGAGAGGGCTTGGCCGGTGTTGGGTGTCTGCAGTGCCCCAACTTCGTTCGCGCTATCTTCTACGTTTCGAACTTCCAAACTTAATTAGGGCCATGGTCTTCGATGGCGACAATCCCCCGGCCATCGGGACACCATTGCTGGTTGATAGGGTGGACGAATAACAACAGAAAGCGTCGAATACTGTCCGAGGACCTATGTAGCTTGCATGGAATCCGGCAAGGCGAGTGCGGCTGCAATGTTTTTAAGCTTCATCGCTTTCCGCGTGACTGGAAATGATGAACCATTTGTAAATTTTTGCTTGCAATGGGGGGGGGGGGGGGGGGGGGGGCGTACTTCAACATAGTCGTTTTTAGTAGTAATCAACAAGCGATACACGAAACGGGAATCTCAATTAACTTTTGTAAACACCCGGAACTGCTACAGATCGTTTTGCTGCGTTGCTTTTATCTTCGTGTCCGTGTTCTTATATTTCCTTGTGGATCAACGACGAACACGCTCCAGATGTACTTATATCGAACCGCAGAAAGCCTCAAAGCAGCCACGCATTATTTTACTCTTTGTTGCAATATTTTGAGTACTAAACTCCAATTTCTATCACTGACACGTTCGCCGCCGCTGTTCCCCCGTCGCCGCACTGGCGGATGCCATGACTCGAAAAAAGAAACGTGCACACTGGGCTCGAAAACGCAGATCGCAACACACGAGACGTACCCTGCAGCGACTATCCAGGCCTTTAAAGCGCCCAATTAACGGAAACAACCCACCAGCGGCACTCCAAGAAGCGCTTTTGCCGGCACTCTGGTATCGCGCAGGAGATCGCGATTCAGAAAACCGATAGAACTATTTTTTCAACAATTTCCAGCCTCACCCGGCGGCGGAAATGAGCCTTCAACTAAGCGTTGTAGATGATAAAATCGAGTCAGTCACCACTGCAAATTATCAATATTAAGCTAAATTCAGTTACGAAATTTTACAAGCTGAAACGGCTGTTATGATAAGAAAACTCGCACGCACTTTGCGAGCGTACCCCTTGTTCATCGGCGGTACAGCGTTCGGTCGGTGCGCGCTCCATTCACAAAATGTTCCAGCGCAGTCGAGAGGATGGCGTTCAGGAAACGCCTTTTCCAATTTACGGACGCAATTCACACTTGCCTTGCCTGATTCCTTGCAAGCTACGTGTGTCCTCGGTCAGTATTCGACGCTTTCTGTTTTTATTCGTGCACCCTATGACTCAGCGATGGTGTCCCGATGACCGGGGGACTGTTGCCATCGAAGCCTGCGGCTCTAATTAAGTTTGCGAGTTTAGAACAGAAAAGGAAGCCCGAACGAAGTTGGGCACAGCAGACACCCAACACCGGCCAAGCCTCCTCATCCGGGACTTTCACTCTTTCTACACAACCAGAAAGGGGGAAAGCGTCGGTAGCGCTTTCCCCTTTTCTCTCTCGCCCTCTTTCAGTAAAACAGTCAATAGGCTCCCTACTGTAGCCAGAGTTGCGCGCTTATCCCTCTTGCGCCGACGCTCCTGCACGGAACGGGATTGTGCACATCACGTGACTTAAGTAGGCGAATAGCGGCGCCGCGCTCTTAAGGCGAAGCGGCCGTACCGGTGGTTTTCCTGCGCGGTACTTGGATTTTGCTCTTCATGTGATTCCATCTCGGCGATAGCGGCGCGGCGGCACGTGGAAAACAGACGCGCAACTCTGGCTGCCAACTCAAAAAAAAAAGACTGTTTTTATTTTTTTATTTTTTAGTACTCTGAGTTCCGACTTGAAATATTAGCACAACAATGTGACGCGTTAGACATTTTCGTAAAAAGTTGCTACAAAATCCGGCAATTCTTTTTTTCTTTTTACATTTCGAAGACATTTTAGCGAGTAAAAATTTGTTTTAACCCTGTACAAGAGCGCGAAGGTCTTTGCGAGGGAGCTTGCACTGCACGGGAATTGAGATCCCTTAAAGCTTAAAGGAGCGGTGCAACCATATTCAATTGGAATGTTTTTCACTTGACACGAGCTTACTGGCACACCTGGGACTCAAGGATACTCACACGCAACGCCGCTGGCCAAGAAACTCCTTTGTTGCGGTGTAATTTCAAGGACAAAAGCGATCATTTTCATTCAATCTCTCCTTTGCGAAATTTGATGACGTAACGTGGGGATCGCAGTACACCCAAGTGACGATATTTGAATGCGGTTCATAGATTGGACCCGAGCATTGCGTGGGCACTCGACTTGGGCTCGTGATAATTGCTAGCTCAAGAAGCATTCGGGTAGTGGCCCGTGTCCAATCGCTGCAACGACGACAACAGCCGAGCCATAACAATGTCTGGAACTCAGCGCGTGTCCTGCTCTTTGCCAACCCCAGCGCGTGGCTATGATCAACACTGGCGGCATATAATCGGCTCCAGATCACGTGGCCGCTTGTTCTGGCTGCGAGTTGAGGGGGTGAACGCTGCTCGTTTTTCTTTAATTTTTTTCTGGAACTTCTATTGCGTGGAGTGAAAAACGAACGCGTGTTTCATAGGTCATTAACGTTGGGGATCCGTTTTAAGCGGTATTTGCGCAAAGTACAAAAATTGTTGCATTGCTCCTTTAAGGATACCTTAAAGGGAACGCGTCTCGTGTTTACATTCGGATCACGACAGTCGCTCTATGTGCCCACAAAATAAGCTGTACTTAAAATATCGGCACTCCAGTTTGGATTATCGTTTGGCTACCGCCATTTTGGTGCTTAGTGCAGAATGGGCACAATTGGCGGTCCTTGTTATTCGAAAATTCGACTTCCTGAGGTCTAGATACGGGATCAGAAGCTCAGATGACATCGTAGTCCTTTGTCGCTGATTGTTTTTTTACATTTCTGGGTGGCCGAAAAACATGTTCCGCAATTGCATAATAAGAAAGCTCCAGACAACTGGCAATTATGCTTTTAAGCAGCAATATGAGTGATCTGTCGTTACTGCGGAGCGTAGCTTTCCAAGCCACGAGGCAAGAAGGCGGAAGCGGGATTGTGGCCGTTCGACCGTCAATTTCTGTAGTTACCTGTAGTTCCCGCATGTCACTAATTGAAAGCTCACCAACTTCGGAAATAGGCAGCTCTTTATTTTAAGAATGGCCGAGAAATAATCCTTCAAAAAAAATCTACATTTTTTTTTTGTGCAGTGAATTTAGCTCGGCGTCATGGGCACCTTGATGTGGAACGCTCTGGTGGCTGCAGTGGTGGCACTGGTGACCTGCGTCGCCTGGTGGATCCGTGACAGACGTCGAAAACACAGCTTCTTCAAAAATCACGGCATCCCCGGACCAGAACCGGGCCTTCTCTGGGGAAATAGGAAGGAGCTTAAGAAAGACGCCATTAACGTACGTAATGTAGACCCTTTCCCACTATTCAGCCTGAAAGTACGGTGGGAATGTACGGCGGCAAAGAAAGTAAAATGGCAAAGAAAAGTTTTGTGTGTTTCTTTTCAAGATTGTGAGACGCGGCAGGTTGCCACGATGAACAGAAACTTCTCCAGGCTCATGTTAGATCAAATTCGAAGTAACAAATTCGTGTTATGAGATAAAAGGCACTAAAATATATAGAGAAAACAAATGCCTTAATTTTAACATGCATCCAACGAGGTAGAGGGGCTTAGAGCGATGAAATGGTATCCCGTTCATCAGCCAAAAGTGATCCCTGCTTGGTTGCCGCGATGTTGTACAATTTTGACAGCTAGACACGTGACCGTACCAAATCCTGAGGCTTTTGCGCAAAACTGACCGAGATTTGTACTGCGATCGCTTTAAAAAGCATGATAAACTACTTTTCGATACTGTTAGCCCCAGAGATCAATGTCTAGCTTCAATAAAAACCCAAAATACAGCACCGCGGCTGACGGCAGCTAGCGGAGCCATTGCGAAGCTGCCCGAGTGTTTGTCGTAAAAGCACATTTTTGGACCTAAAACAAACGAAACATAACTCGTCTCGTCAATACTGTTATTAAAGATCAATAATCAATCATTTGTGCGAGGCGCTTTGTTAAAATCTAGAACTATAAGGTCACGTCTCTAGTGGTCAAAAATGTGCAACATGGCGGTGGTTAATTAAGGGTCACTGTCAGCTGCCAGTTTATCGCTATAAGCCCCTCTTCCTCATTGCCTGCATCAGGCTTAAGACCCTGTCTGCCTTTCAATCTGTGGTTCAGGTAGCATATCAAATAATTGCTGTATAGCGCAAGGCAACGATGCAAGCCAAATGAAAGCAGAAATTATAAAGTACGGGACGTCCAGTGTTAATACTGAGCTCTGACCTTTATCTGAGCCAACTCACCCTTTTGGCTACGCCTTTGAATGCAAAATTCCACTGTAATGAAAGCCAAGCGAAATTTCATCCTCGTCCGTGGTGTCCGTGGCATGTCACGTGACCTCAAGTCATGCAACGTCATGGCGTCACGTAAATCACGGTCTCAAAAAGAAAAAAAACAAAAACGCGTAAGTTGTGCTCAGTGTTGGCTTTTACAATTTTCTTTAGAAAACACCAACTAAATTATTTTAAATCACCGCTGGGAACCGAGTCTTCAGTGAATAGATGAAAGAGGGACGCTACGTTCGTTTCGAGCCTTTGACGAAGATTGGCGCTGTTAAATCAAATCAGAAAAATGTTTTGACAGAATGAATAATGGGGCAAACTACTTAACTCCACTTTCTGCTGTGTATTATACATTTTAACGCCATATTATCAGACCGTCACCATGTAAAAACAGAAGAAAACAAATTATTAATCTAAAAATGTCATCATAGACTTTTTTAAAAATAAATTAGTCGTCAGTCGGACAGTTGTCCTAATTACGTTGAGTACGTTCTCGCACCACCACATTTTTGTAATATTTGATCAAGTTCAGTTCCATATAAAGTACGCAGATCAACTTATAAACCGGGTGTTGGCTTAAGGTGGAGTTATACCCAAATAACCTTTAAGAAACCTTATTTGCCTTAATAATTCTTTACAAACACTTTTCACGTTTCTTAGGTGATGGAGAATTGGATAGAACAGTATGGGAAAGTGTTCGGCTTCTACCAGTCAGAAGTGCCCTTCA
Organism: Ixodes scapularis; assembly: GCF_016920785.2. NCBI lineage: Eukaryota > Metazoa > Arthropoda > Arachnida > Ixodida > Ixodidae > Ixodes > Ixodes scapularis. The sequence goes on from NW_024609868.1 coordinate 148,005,808, forward strand.
TCGCTCTTAGTGATGTGGAAATAATCAAGCAGTGCTTCATCAAGGAGTCCAACGTGTTCCACGACCGACCGTCAATTCCTCTGAAGGTGGAGCCATTTGCGAGCAGTCTGCCCTTCCTCAACGGTGAGGTCGGTTTCCATTTTCCCGGGGGGGGGGGGGGGGGGGGGGAGGGGGGGGGGGCAGGCTGAGAAGTTCTCCGGGGGGAGGGGGGGGGGGGGGTGCTGCGCGTTAGCTAACGAAAGCACGCTGGGATTCCATTTCCCATGTATTTTGTCGAAATGGCAACGTGGGAGTTATTTTCTTTACATGCCACTACTAGAAGCTCGTTACATGGCACGTTAACAGCGCCTGAGTAGGAATCATTATATTCCGGGCCCGGGGGGGGGGGGGGGGGGGGGGGGGGGCGCACGAGCCCCGATGCCCCCCCCCCCCCCCCCCCCCGAACTCTACGCCTATGTTCTATCGTAATAGGTTGTATGATGAGTAGCCACCCTTGTTTGCTTCGAACTGTTTTATATAAGAACACTTTTTGACATGTTGCGAGGCCTTTTGGTATGTATGTACTTGTTACTCGTTGTTTTGTAGCGTGCTTATGTGGTTTCTCTCTTATTTCAAGTTTTAAAATACAAGGAATATCACAAGTTCGCCTACTTTACGTTCCTTTTTGAAAACGTAAACCAAAATAAAACATATTTTCGCAATCGTAGAGGCGAACAATGCCAGTAAGGTTGCTTTATTTTAGTCATATGAGCACAGATTTCACACGATTGCTGCTCGAATAGAGGACATACAACCGATATATTGAATTTTTTTATCGGCTCTTCTTCTAGTCGACTATTATATAAAAAATATGTAAAAATATTTAAAAAAATTAGGTTTTTAAAAGAATTGCTTTTAAACTTTCAACATTTTTTATTTCTCACAACGTTTCCGTAAAGGTGACGGAGTGTCTAGTGAACAGATCACAATGACATTATTATATTTATAATGGGCTTGTTTTGGGCTTTCTAGAGAGCTGAAGAAATAAAATTTGCCTTAAGTACAGACAAACTAAAAACCCGTCAAGTTTGACCAAAACTCAACCCGAACGAAGACTTTGACAATTTTTTAGCAAAAAATAAGATTGCTAAAAAATTTTTAATACACCAGGGTATCTTTATAGTGTCTATTAAATGCGGAAAAAAAAAAGTTAAGATGGAAGAGGAAAAACAGTAGAGGCAGCAGAGGTTCTCAAACATGCGACCTGCGACGGCAGGCAAAAATACTAGAACAAACAAAAATAAATAAAAGATATGCGGTTGTACTTTCTTTCATTTGAGAAATTCCCCCAAAGCATATTTCTTCGTCAAAAAAAAAAAGAAGCAACTATTAGCCTGCCCGATTTGAGATGAAACCACCCATATTTATGGCAAACTCGAAGACTAAAAAAAAAGCAACAGTGAATACTGCATAACAAGATCTCGAGCATCCATCAGAGATTTAAGACCGTGGGTCATGATGTAAAAATCATTTGGATGCTGTTGGCATTTGCACGCCATTACACAAAGGCATTTTCCCATCAGCATATAGGTTAGTCTACACAGACGTCTGGATCAGACTGGAGAGCAAACGATTATCTTATAACTATACGTCCTCCTGAGTTACAACAACAGTCTTTATAAGTGCCGTTCTTTCACGCAAAAAAAGGGATAGACGCCTTAGGCCTCTAAAAACAATGACGGTTCACTTACACCATTTAGAAATTCTTGAAAGGTACTCAGGCCCCCTAGAACGCTACGATAAACATCTCAAACCCTTTAAATGTTTGAGGGGTATGTGAAAGTATTTGAGAAATCCTGGTGGGCCCTATAGACGGTTTTTCCATAGGGAAGATTGGTCGTCTTCATTGGTATGCCTATTAATTTATGAATTATTGGCTCCTTATTAGAGTGCTCGTTGGCTTTGATTTAACACACACTTACATAAAGTAGGTCTGATGCGTAGATGGGTTATGTTTACTACATCAGGGGATTCCTAGACATGTCAAATTCATTAATTAAAGAATGTAAATCACAATTCAATATATTCCTTAAAGTTTTTTTAGAAGTAAAAGTTTCTAGATACTTCACTCCAATGTTTTAGGCGGAATGATAGATTAATATGGTGAAACAAAATATTATCTATGCGCCGACTGCCCTAGCACACAATTTTAGCTTTTTCCAGCTCTAGCTTTTCCACACATACAGTCATTTAACATCGGCATGTTTAACCCTACCGATATTGTTTATTTTTTAGAACGAGCAAGCTTACATAAATTGCGGGGAAGTTCATACAATTGCATAAAATATCTGGTAACGAAAGTTTACAGGATGCTTATTGAGACCGAAAAGGCGCCGTCAATGCGATTACAACATTACATTACATGCAGCTATTTGTTTAACGTGGCATTGAACGGCCCTTGTTTTTGAGCTTTCGTCCATAAGTGCCATGACCGACTGTTCTTGAAAAAGCTTACAGCGCTGTTGACGATGGGCATTAATAAATCCAAAACGCTATAGCCAAATGATAGCTGGCATTTTTTATCTTCCATCCACTCTCAGCGTGCCTCGCCAAGTCTTTGTATACTTGTGTTTGACCTTACGCGTCAAAGACCTGCAATAAAAAAGCGTGACTTGTCAAGTAGGTTGCGCACTTGCAATCCTGCAAATAGGTAATGATTTTATCTCTAGCTGATCTTCTAAAGCGTTCTCTCGCATAATTAAGATAATGCCGGTACCATTAGCCCTGCGTGGCTGCAGCGAATTAGTCTATCGCCGGTGCCGCTATGCCAACATCGGCGCCTGTGAGGTTCCTCTTGTTTTTGTTGTCACAAGTTCACCACGTTAAAGCTTTAGTTTTCTAGTTTTTTCGTCTTTGTCACTGGTTGTTAGTGACAATATTCAAAACCGACTTACATTATTCAGATCAGACTTTCAATAATACAATCTGAAATATTTATGCCACTGCCGGTTGTCACATAGCATTACGTTTTATATCAGTCCCACGAATCTCAGCAAACAGAACCAATAATAAAGTTACCATTAGAGCGTACTCATCACACACTACACTGATGAATAAATTTGAAAATGCCTTTGATATAGGGATTTATCAGTGGAACAGATGAGTTTGCATCGCGAGCAAAACATTCAGTACCACTCCAAGCTCACTGAAACCAAACATAACTATACGTAGACGTTCCGAGATTATTTGAAAAACACCAATAAACATCTGCCGGTTTCAAAATATTAAAATTGGATAAAAATATACCATCTGAAAAATTATTTTTACGCCGCAACGTTTTTTTTTGTCGAAACCTTGCCTTCTTACATGTTTTTCGGGTGCGTAATCTAACCTAGACTCAAGCACCTTGTAAGTCCATTCAGAATCAGTGTAATCACTGACCTTGGGGGACGGTGGTATCAAGTCAGATAATCGGTCACCACCAACTGCTACAATATTTTCCTTGTATATTTTTCTTTTTAATTTGCGTTTTAAGCGATCTTCCTCATCAGTAACTTAAAATTTCGCTCCTCAAGTACGCGAAGACAATTAATTTGGCTTATATTTCTAGAATCTCCCATTTTTTTTTCTTTTGATCGGAGGTTGTATTTTTGTGATCGAAGCGAAAAGGCATTAGCAGCTCGTCGTATGGCGATTGTGGTTTAACCGATAAACCATGTCCTTTATACCCTTAATTGCCTATTTGAATATTTCTCCGGTAACGGTGACATGTTCTGTTTTTTTTTCCACACACAATAATATTCCATTATATTTTTTTGAGACGTTAAAATAATTGAAGGTAAATTTTAATTAAATCTAGTGACGCAAACATTGCTTATGTATGGTTATGCTAATAAGTTTTTGTTATGCTAATACTTTTTTTATAAGTCTCATTGATGACGCGTCAGACTTCTTGACCAATGGAAACTAAATGTATGTTTTATTTTCGTGGTATTTGTGTTTGTATACCACAAAATATTCAACATATTATCACGTGCTTTGACCGCGAAATTAAAGTAAGACATTTTTAGAGTGCTTTAGAAGAATGTCACTGGCATTACAGTAAATGGCCATGGCATATACAGTGACCGAAAGAAGTTCGCTTCTGATGAGCACAAGATTGTGCGGAACTTCTTTATTTTGTCATGTAAATTTGGTGCTATAAAGAAATTAGTCCTCATTTTTCTTTCCGGCTACTGCATATAACGCGTGGTAGCGAAGAAATTTCGCGGATGACAGTAATCGAAACTTGAGTTATAAACTGGTTTAAACGGGTTCGCGCCTGGTAGGAGGGGTAGCTGAACCAATATTTTGCGCGGTTGACTGAACCGGAACTAATTGGGAGCAAAATTCAAAGCTGTTTATTTCTAACTTGAACCGAACCGAAATATTGACTGGTTCGACACCCTAAATATAACTACCCGAATTGTCTTGCAGCTGACACCTGGAAGAAAGTGCGCACTGTGCTAAACCCCACCTTCAGCGCAGTGAAAATGAAGCAGATGATGCAGATTATGAACGCTTGCACGGATGAGTTCGTAGACGTGCTTGATGACTACGCCAAAAAAGGAAAAGTGGTGGACATGTTCAAGGTAGCCCAGGGCCTGTCACTGGATGTGATTACAAAGTGCGCTCTGGCCTGGCAGGTAAGTCTGCATTTTTTGTGTTACTCACCACGTGCATTGCCTGGGTTGTTGCTGTAACGTATAACAACGGATGATATATTTTACCTTGACAAATACGGTAACTTTGCTCAGTTTGCTCGAGGTTTCGTGCGACCATAAACGCACCAGCTATCAGCAATGAGAGGACAGGAACTAGTTAAAGCCTTTTTCACGACGCTTTATTTGGCGCTAACGCGAAGCAGCGTCTGTGAGTGCCAGCGGACAAGTGTCCGTCTTACCGCAGCGAAATATTGGGCTGGTGTCGACGTCTGCGTTTTACAGGCACTGGTGCTTTACAAACATGTCGTTCACCTTCTGCTCTGATATTTTCCAATCACGAAAGTCCTTGATTATCCTTGACACGTGAGTAGTTCTCATAGCCTGAAACGTAAGATAATGCCTGTAAAATAAGATAATATCTGAGGACCTTGTCTCCAATGCTTGGAGCAAATGGTGACGCTCAAATTATAAAACATTTAGAAAACCAAATGTATAACAAGAAGGGATTCTGCGATGATCACGCAACCACTCCCAGCGAAGGACGTGCCTTCGTGAAGCTACCACAGACGTTGCCGCGCGCGACGAAGGTTATGTGGTCCTTGGATAGTAGAAGCAAGTAGATTCTGTTACCACAGACATGCTTCAAGTTTCCGTCGTAGAGCATTTCAAAAAGCTCTACACTAGGTTTATTGACATTCCCCAGTTTGACAATGTCACTCGCGTTTCTACTCTTCAACCAAAAATTGCCACTTGTTTTGATTGGTGGACCATGGAATGTTCGATCAGCGGAAAGCAGTTAGCATAACCTCTATTCACGGCTTCAACCTGATCGTCATTACCTTGTTCTAGCAACATACTCAAAGGGGTTGATGTCGTGTTTGCGCTAACTGTATCGCTCAGCAAGTTCTTCGATTTTCCCAGGTGTCCCGAAAGGATACGACGGAATTATACGCTTATACCAATAAAAAAAATTAGCACCGCATTAACCCAGAGTTTACCCTGAGTCAAGGGGATGTATCTGTGTCCAGCTTTTTCCCTCTCCCAGCAGGATAGCCTGAATAGTCTTGACCACTGGGCGGCTATGGCTAACCTCGTGCAGGGATATCACCATGTGTCTCTGATCTGACTACCGAGTGCTGCTTGGTTATACCTCTCACTTAGGCTTGGCTTCCTCGAGGAATCGCTTAGTCTGACTAGGGTCACTCGAGATGCCGCCTTGCTGAACTTCCTGGTGGGTGAGCCGGGTTAATTAGTGGTGAAATGAACTCTTATCATATGGGAACCGCACGCCATACCCTCACAGTTGGAGGTCGGAAACATATTCGGCTTGCAGAATGCAAAATAACTGAACACAAGAAAAAAATTCACAAAACTATAAGTAATATCAAGCGATGGCCCTTATGACCCGCAAAGTAACACCCCGCCATTCCCTATAGGAGAAGGAAAGAAAAAGGTTCCTGCTGTTACAAACATCCAGAAAGTTGCTTCAAGCGATCCTCTTTTGGAAGTGTAACCTGAGACAGCAAGCAAGGCGCTGCTCAAAGCAAACGTTTTTGGAAAGATTACGGCCCCTCTCACTGCACATAGCACTCTCAACTCAAAGAAAGGTGATCTCTTGGGACGACTTGCTAAATGTCCCAGAGAATGAATTTCTCGAGGGACTCGCGGATGAGAATGTTACAATGCGGATGAGAACGTTTAGCGAATAAAAATCAAGAAAAATGACAAAGAGATTCCAACCAAGCACATAATACTCACATTCAAAACACCTAACCTACCTTCATGCATTCACGTTGGCGACATGAGATGTGAGGTTCACCCACACATCGCGAACCCACTTAAGTGTTTCAAGTGTGATCGGTACGGTCACCAAACGGCACCATATCGTCGACCACAATGTTGTGCAAAGTGCTCCAGCAAGGATCATGATGCGAAAAAAATGCTCTAACTCTTTTCATAGTGTAAACAGCGAGGGCAAACACCCTGCCGACTCACGCTGCTACCCATCCCGGCAATACAAGAAGAATATAGTACGAATTAATATCTTACAGAAACTAAGCTGCCATGCTGCAGGAAAAGTGGTATTTGTGCAGCTGAAAACTCAATCCCTATCGTCTCAGCCCGTTAGGGGTCACCAGAATGTCAGGAGGCAAACAATAATAAAAATAATTGGTGGGGACTGTTTCTTCCATACCCAAGAACTACCAACCTCTTCTCTTTTAAACCGGCCAGAAGCCCAAACTGGTCAGGTGTATCGGCGAAGTGAAAGAACAGCCTAAGATGGGGCTACACTTGCTCTAGAACCCCTAAGACCAAGTCAAAATTGTCTGGGAGAAAGTTCTGAAAGTTAAGAGGCAGTCATCAATGAATGTTATGAGGATTCTCGTCGTCAATGACAGAGAAATTGCTGACATCAACAATCCAGCTGATGAACTTGTTCAGCACTTTGCTTTCTGATTGAGTAAGCATTCCCCTACAAGCTTTCTTAGGGAAGATATAGCCAAGCTCGAGAAAGAACGGCTAAAATACAAACTGGATGATGCTGCTACAATAATAAGATATTCTCACTTTATGAGCTGGCATATACAGTGAACAAAGTGAAAAACACGGAACCGGGACTTGACAAAGCGCACTGTGAAACGATTCGCCACCTTTCAGAAAAACAAACTCTGTTTGTTTTGCGTATTCTGTACGATCGGATCTGGACTGAGAAAGTCTCTTTTGAGTTCCTGGTGCATAGCTCATGTTATTGAACTCCGTACAGCATTGAAAAACAATATTTTTATCCAGCTAGCCCCCAGCACGGCTTTTGTCTCATCCCCGCCATTTCATATAATGGGAAATAAAGAATATTTTTATTATTATTTATTAATATCAAATTAGCTACTTGTATCTCTTTTTGAGTCACGACACTTTGTATATAACAGCCAGAGTGGCTTTCAGCGCTTCCACTCAACGCAGCATGATCTAGTTCGACTGGAGAGGGAGATAAGATTAGCTTTTTCTTGACACTATACATCTCATTATTTTTGGACGCGCAAAAGGCGTATGACACAACCTGAAAACACTGCATTTTTAGAGATATTGTAGACCTTGGAATAGGTGGTGGGATGTTCTCTTCTATTCAGGTTTTTTAAAGCAGGCTTCTTTGGGAGAATATAGGAACTAAACTTTCCCAAGTATACGCCCAGGAAATTGAGTTACTCCACGGAAGTCTGCTTAGCTTGACCCCTGTTCTGCATAAAAATTATTTCTATTTCCAAATGCCTCCCTGCAGGCATTTTTCTGTCTTTATGTTGACGACTTCCAAATGCCATTCAGGTTGTCTCAATGCTTACAGACGGGTATAAGAACTATCCAAAGAGCCCTGAATGGGCTTATTCGGGGGTACGAGCAATGATTTCAAGTTTTCTGGAGAAAATAGAGTCGTTGGTCATTTTACTAAAAAGAGAGGGATGTTCCTATTTACAGAACTCTAGCTTTGAAGCACAAAGCTCCAAACAAAACCAGAACGCAAACTCCTGGGGGTCGTGTTTGATCAGAAGCTGGCCCTTGCTCCACATCTTCGGGAGCTTAAAGCGAGCTGCATCAGAGGGTGCAACATCCTTGAAATGCTGGCTGGGACATGATGCGTAGGAGAACGTGAACCTATTTTGAAAATATACGAATCACTGCTCCGCTAGGAACTCAAGCATGAGCGAAAAGTCTACGGCTCCGCAAGGCCATCGGCGCTTCGATTTTTCGATGTTGTTTATTCTGCAGCCTTGAGAACGTGAACTGGTGTATTTATAGCTTCTCGTGTAAATAGCCTATATGTGGACGCCCACCATCTTTCTCTCGATCTGCGACGTCAATATCTATCTCTAAGTTATGCTGCAAATATAGCCGCCTTTCCACTCCACGTGGCTGACCAAGCTATTTTATCTGAGAAGATAAGAGGATGTTTAATACTCAGAAATTTCTCACTCCAACCTTTGCGGATTCAGTACCTCTGCCATGTAATTTCCATACCGTTCAGTATAGCATCTCCAACATCTGAGAAAGATATCCCTCCATAGAAACGGATGTCTGTTGCCTACGACTTTACAATGAGGAGGTATTCCAAAGGGCATATAATGCCCCCTGTGTATGTACCTTATTTCAATGAATTCCATTTTAAATATGATGGATATCAATCACCATATTAAGCACTGAAGCTCCAAGGACAAGGACAATTGAAAGACGTAGACAGGACAAGCGCTACACTCACAACTGACGCTTCATAAATGGTCATCAAAGAGGATAAAGACGTTAAAAGCATTTTAAATTTTCAAGCAATGATAGAACTACAAAAATATTCACTCGGCGTGATGTTCATTAATAGGAATAACCATCATAAATATAATGATTTACATAATTACAGTCTATATTACACACATTTACATAAAATGAAGATTAAAGTAATTAAGTGACGATATTTAAACGCCAAAGAAGGAAGATGAAGGTAATTCAAGAGCACCAATGATAAACCTCTAGCGCTTTAAAGACAAGACTATCGATGCCGAACTTATGTAAACTTCCCCTTTCGACGCTAAGCCACAGTTACCACGCTGTACTCTTGGACAACATTTTGTGGCCATGCAGTCAAGACTATGGGCGTAGGTGCTCTTCCATATCTTGAGCGCCCATCAGAACTGCGCACGCGCACTCTTCACTTCTGAAATAACTGTCCGAAATTATAGGCCGTACTAGTCCCTACAGTGTGGTAACTGTGGTGAAGCATAACTGCAGTTAATAATATATTTATAATAATAATATTATTATTATTATAGCCAATCAGAACATTTCCCTTCAAATTCAGATTTACGAGCATCGGAAGTTCAGACTGTTATCGGATCCCTTTTGGAGGCGCGGGTATTCACAAGGTTTTATTAAAAACACACGTAAACAGATGCAGCAGGGACGAGAAAAAGCGACTAATAATTACAAAGCATGTGTGGTGGCTATCCCTTATGTGAAAGGCGTCTCAGAAGCTATTTGCCGGTCCCTCCTTTCACTAGGTACATGAACAGCTTTCAAACTCCATATAAAATTACGTGACCTCATTTCGAAGCCAAAAGATCCAACCCCTCCTGAATCTCAAAGTGGTATTGTATACAAAGTGATCTGTCAGGACTGTGACAAGTGATACATCGGAGAAACTGGCCGAAAACGGAGTACCCGCCTCAAAGAGCACAAGAGAGACGTGGAGAAAGCAACACATGCCACAATATTAAAAAATGAACTGGTGGACCATTATTGGACGACTGGTCACACTTTTGACCTTGCGAACGCTGTAACCCTGGCACGCAAACAACGGTGGGACCCGAGAAGATTTCTGAAATCATGGTGTATTCGCAGTGACCCATCCGCCTGCAATTCTAACCGCGGCCTCCTCCCCGACGTGTACACCGACATCCAGAAATAACTTTTCATTTAACTTCACATCTACGACGGACGCTAAAGAAGTTGAAACGAGAGCCGACGATGTTGATGTCTCCCGTATGCCATGGACGAAGAAGTCGGCAGAACCAGCGCTACGAATGAAGAAAAAGAAGAAGCAAGCGTTGGATTGCTGGTAGCTAGTCGGGTATTCCTAGGCCGCACTGATGATGTCTCCCGCATAGGAGACGAAACGTCTTATAAATTGTTGGTATTGTTATGCAAGTCGGAGGTATTTGTTTTGAATAATATAACTAATCTGTATTTTGTGTGCCAAAAAACAACCCGAAGATGTTCCCGTTGGTACACAAAGAACGAGTAAACGCCAAATTAAAACACAAAATAATAAAACACGCATCACAGATTGGTTGGGATTACTTGCAATTGCTTGCGGTAAACAGTAGAATTATTGAATATTTAAATACCTGCATTCTCAAAGCGATTGAACAGTGATTGAATGCGTGACAAGGGTGAAGATCTGCGTATGGTGTGGACATAAAACGTAGATTGATTCCTAGTCAAATGGTAGGGGACATGGATATTAACATTGGATAAAAGCGAATCATTATCTATTACTGCATTTACTATCTTGTGTAAAAAAATCAAATGACGTCCTCTTCTTCTGTCATACAATGACTACCTGCGTTAAGGGTATTACATTTCTAATCTCATGCATGTCGTGTGAACAACATCGGAAAGACCACTTTCATAAATTTTATGCGCAGAAAATTTCTTATCTTCCTTCTTTTCTGCTTGGTCACGATTTCATTGTACCTGCGGAAAACATCTATAGTTTCTTAAAAAGATTACCAGATTTTCAAGTTACTTTAGTTGTCGAGCTCTAGCGGCCTGATTTTTAACCCTAACAGTTATGTAGCGTAGCCATTATGCAATTATATATCTACTTTAATTTTTTTTTGTCGTATGCAGTCCGCGTTTTTTTGTCAAATACGGCCCTAGCGCAACTAAAACTTATTAATTTAATTCGTCCCTCCGTCCGTCCATGAAACTACTTTAAAGCTTTTGGATTTGCTTAGCTACCAGATTGGGTAGAATGTGAATACGTTTTTTGAGTGTAAGATATTGCATGAATTGCTTGTTTCGTTGAGCCTATTGTGTTGAGTGGAGATCCAATCTCCATGCGTAAATATAAAGCTTTAAATACTTCAGTACTATTCAATACATCTAAAATGCCCTCAATTGTGCCCTGTTTTTGATTGGCAATATGTTATGCCGCTGACAGGAGATAATTGAAACATCAAAACACTCAAATTTATTTTCAATAAGTGGATTGAACATTTCGTCCGCTTTGGGATGGGAAAAAGTCTACTAAAATGCTGCTTGCCTTTTGGTGGTCACTGGTCAGTTTTCTACTGTTGTTTTTATGTTTGATGTGCCCTTCAGATATAATTGATTTGAGTGTGGGCGTGTTTCAATATTAATTAAAAAATGTAGTATATGCCCCTGAACTTTGTGTTGTAACCAGCATGGGGACTGGGTTGTGTTCCTATTTTTCACATCGTGCCGTTTTTGTAATTATTTCAGCAACTCGCGCCAATAACAAGATCGAAAAGATGTTCCTGGGAACTGTAATAAATAGATCAATATTGTTACCTTATTAAGTATTATTATTAGCGTTAGTATTAGTATTATATGTCCTTTTTACGTAACTAAATAGAAAAACGGTATTTTTTAAATATTTTAAAGATGAAAATGAAATTTTTTTCAAGTGGCAATCGTGGTACATGCATACCGTGTTTGCTCTATGCGTATTGGGTTGGGCGGACATTAGATATAAGGTTAACCATTACTAACAGTAGGATAATTGACTAGAACCTTTTTGTTAACTTTTTAATAAATGATCTCACGGGTCACGTTGCAATTGACGTATCGACAGCGATTCCCAGTGGAGACTAAAACAATTTAAAGGTTTTCTCAAAAGGCATTGCAATATCCACCGATCAGTTTACACGCTTTGTCGCATGATTACAAAATTGATGCAAAAAAAAAAAGCGCGGGAGCGCTTTTCACAGTCATGCACACAAGAGTGATGCACCCGTCTCTAGCGGGAGGCATTCAGAACGCCGAAAATAAAAATGCCGAATAATCGGAATGCCGAAATTTAAAACACCGGAAATTCAAAACGTCGAAAATTCAAAATGCAGAAAATTCAAATAGCCGATAAGTCAAAACACCGGATCATCAAAATGCCAAAACATCAAAATGCTGGTATTACGCCGGTTCACTTAGCTATACCAGGGCATAAATTTTCTTCGTAATCTAATCAAAGTTATGGGAGAGCTTGCACCCCCCGATGTGCACGCCGTTTCGGCCTATTTTCTAATAGCCATGAAAAGTTATTTTTGAATATAGCTTCCCTTCGCATTATTCAAGTTTAAAAAGAGAAAAATATATATTTTTGTACATATTGTCGGATAGCTGAGCGATTCCTTGTTTGCATTTGAGACGGATAAGTTGTGTGAAATTCTTCGAAGAAAGCTTAGAACGTCGACATTGTCCCGGTTGCCCAGAGCAGCCGCCAAACGATTTTTGCGCACATTCTGCTTCTTGCTTCGTGGAAGACGGGGGTGTCTTTTGATCGCTCCCTCGATGTCGTGTTCGCCTGTAGCTTGCTCCCTTTTCATGATGGTGATGACCCCGAAGACGCTTACGTAGTGTCCGCCAACCAATGTCTTCCTTCGTGGGTGCCATGCCCCAACGGAGCTATTGCCTCTTGGAAACCCGTTCTCAGCGAGAGAATATCAGTGGACCTCATATATTTCGCTGGAGTTTACTTCTGGCGACACGGCCAACATGGTGGCGTAATTTCCCAAGCAGGTAGTTGTCCCCCACCTTCGCAGCAGAACAGGCGCTTCTCGCGGGAAGGATGGCTTCAAGGACGCATATTCAACCCGTAATTGTTTGGTGGGTGAAAATGAAAGGGCTGCAAGCTGCCTCAGCTTGATGGCGAAGTCATCTACCCATTTACATAATTTTTGTAGAGAACTGACACTCCAAGGTGGCTGCACTCTCCTCCATACTGACTGGCACAGGTGGAACAGAGAACTATGCACATTTGACGGCAGGAACAACGGCCGAATAACGTTAATTTCTGCCAATTCAAAGTCTGTATTAACGGTTTTCGGATTTAGTCAAGTACATTGTCTGCGACAAAGTTTAACACTTCGAAGTGCCTTGTATAAAATCTGGGTTCGTCGAGTCATGATGCAGTAAACTAAAAGAAACACATGGTCACGAAGATAACTTGAATTATGTATAACTGCTCGAAGAGCGGCGAATAAATTTTTCTTCCACGAGCCACTTCGGAGTGTCGTTCAAATTCTTGAAGATTTTTTCCGGGAAAAAAAATTGAAAGCCGAGCTCCATCGGCCCTGGTGTAGTCGCACCGTAGAAACTCCCGGCAATCTAAAGCTCAAATTAACTGAAAAGCGTGTATTCTTTCTGTTGCAAATCTAAAGCTGTTCTGAACCCGTCCTCAATGATGAGCGCCTGCACAGAAGACGGCTCGTGTGGGCAGTACGCTTTCCTCTTTCTTTTCACAATCTGGCGCAAAGCTTCATTGCGTGGAAAGTGTTGCTTTGAAGACGCTGCTACATCAGCCGTGACTTGCTGCAATAGGTTCACGGTTGCCTCACGCGAGGCCGCCGCCAGAGCTTTGATCCGCTCTCGAGTACAAAAAACGTTAACCTTGCACATATCCGGAGCATGACTTGCGTGGGTTTCGGAATGATCATGTGAATACTTTCTACAGGAAGGTCGATAATGATTCTAGCGAAGCTTTCGCCTTGCTTTTCGCATCTCCAATAGTGTCTAGAACCCATTTTCTGGTCAAGTACGTAAGTACGAAAGGCAGTGTCTTCGAAACTGCCTTTCGCTTTTGCCTTTTGGGAACACATAATTACGTCTTCGTCCATGTCCCTCCGAATCAGTGAAATGACTACTGCTGCTGATTGCTGCTTCTCTTGTAATCTAAACACTGGGCAGCGCTGCTTTTTAGAGCGCAGCTCTTAGGGGCCCGTTCCCGGCTTGAGCGGCGTCGCCGTCGGCGTCGGCGTCGCCGTCGGCGTCGCCGTCGCCGTCGGCGTAACCAAGGTCATCCCAAGGTCACGTGACCCCAAGGTCACGTGACCCCCAAGGTCACGTGACCCCTCCCAAGGTCATCTCAAGGTCACATGACCCCACGTGACCCCCTGAAGGTCACGTGACCCCTCGAGGTCACGTGACCCCTTCCAAGGTCATCTCAAGGTCACGTGACCCCAAGATGACCCCACGTGACCCTTTGAAGGTCACGTGACCCCCAAGTCACGTGACCCCTCTGAGGTCACGTGACCCCCGAGGTCACGTGGTCGCCTCCCCAAGGTCACGTGACCCCCGAGGTCACGTGACCCCCAAGGTCACGTGACCCCTTCCAAGGTCATCTCAAGGTCACGTGACCCCACGTGACCCCCAGGTCACGTGACCCCTCTGAGGTCACGTGACCCCCCGAGGTCACGTGACCCCTCCAAGTCACGTGACCCCAAGGTCACGTGGGGGTCACCTTTGGGGTCACGTGGCCTTGAGGTCACCCCCAGGTCACGCCTCCCCGAGGTCACGTGACCCCCTCCCCGAAGTCACGTGACACCCCCCGGAGCATATTAAAGAATGAGGGGAGGAGGAGGAGAAGGGGGAGGGGTCTACCCTCCCCTCAGTACCCTTCACTCCTCCTCCTCAAGAGCTGCGCTCCAATTCGGCGTTACAGGGATTTGTAAACGGCTTCCACTTTTTCTGCTGACAAATAAGAGCTCCTCTCTGACTGCTAGGCCTAGATTTACGACAAATAGCAAAATACAAAATTTTAGATCTGTTTAATCTACATTGATACTGGTGTCCTTGTAGATCGAGCTAAAAAGGCTCGTGTCAATGGGAAGTGCTTCGGCGTAAAACGAACAAATGGAAATGACAAAGCTCGTCATTCGATTTCGCCTTTTGTAGTTGTCGGCGTTATGACTTTTCCGCATTTAGATTTTTCGGCATTTCAACTTTTTCTGCATTTCAATTTTTCGGCGTTCTGACGTTCGGCCTCTTTATAAGTCAGCCTCTTATTCTTCGGCGTTTTGATGGGGACCCGTCTCTAGCACCTCACCACTCTCTCGGCGTATCTTCCAAGGAGGCGCTGCCTAGATAGTCACGACGTGACTCAAAACGACTACGTTACTCTAATAAGCGTAACTCTGGGGAGGGATTCTATACTTCGTCTCACCGTGACATGGCAAACGGCGAACGCTACGGTCCCAGTGAGCCAGTCAGCGCGTCGGAGGGAGACACGTGACATCACTCGATCTTACTAGTTGAGCGCAGTGCTGTTGAAGCCACGGGCGGGAGAGAGCGGAAGGACGCTTTTGTACGAGTGTTTAGTGACAGGGGGACAAGAGCGACTTCAATATATGCACACGTAAATCATAATATTTTTGTTAATTCAGATGCCGAATTCGTAGATTATGCTCATTACAAAAGTATATTTTCTATGTTGAAAGTGCTGATTTGTTATTTGACAAAGCAAACCTGACGCTTTCTTGGTTGAAATGGTGGAGTAGATTTAATTTACTTCAAATAGATAATAAAAAATATGTGTTGAATCCTCCCGAAAATGAAGTAGTCACCCTTACGAAAGGCCTGAGCATAAATTCAGAAAAGAATACTTTGTAAACTTAAAAATTCTAGACGTAATTTTTATATATGTCATGGTATTATCACATAAGCCCCATTATACACAAATTTTCAGAAGTTGTGGCAATGTTATACCGTCATTGTAATACTTTAGCGATGAACGTGAAAGAATGGTTTATAATTTCGTGTTCTATTCTAACCTAAATTACGGTCATTCAGTTTGGGGCGCACCAACTTCAACGACTTTTGAAAGGGTACACCCGTTGCAAAAGAAAACGGTAAGGACCATAGGCAATATTCTATTTCAGCCTCATATATCAGACCTTTTAAAAAAGTTCTGGATCATAAGCGTTCGCACTTTGTATCACTACAGACATGGTACTAACCTAAAGAAAGAGGTCACTAGGAATACGAACTTTCTAATAGCCCTTGATCGTATCTAAACAAATATTAGTGTGTGTCCTACACATAGCACCAGGTGTTTGGCTGTGGTAACGCAAAACGAACCATGGCAAACTTGAAGAAAGAGTAAGTGAACAGGCGATCTGTTTGATGCAACACGTACTAACAATGGAGATGACGGGCAAAGAAGGGGACAAACACAAAACGTATCAAACACAGGTCCTAACCTTTATTGACACAACTGTTTATATACCGTCTCACACACACACGTCTCCAGGAGTTTGCACACGTCTTTGCGACCTTCCACCGCGGTACAACGCGTCGTGACCTCAATTCACAAACGTATGCCCCATGCAACACACGCCTTTTGGAATTTTCACACGTCTTTGTGACCTTCAACCGTGGTAGAGACCTCCTCCTGTACAAAACAATGGTACACGGAACACTTCAAAACAAAGCAACCTTCTCAAAGCGCACCCTCATGAATCCGTTCACAGGTCCCACCCTGCCGCCTGATAAAGCAAACAACAAACCTGTCACCAAAAAATTAAAAAAAAAAAAACTGTTGCAACAACAAAAACTTTCCGGTCGCTCCATCTAGTCCTATCGACGGTTAACTGATGGAATTTCCTACGAACGCAATTCTGATTGCCTCCTTCAAGACACTTTTTGCACAATCTTTTGCTTTGCTTAATACCACAATTTTCCGCCGATCAGGAAAACGATATTGCATTCCTGGACATGTTTAGCGATCTCAAAATTCGGAGATCTGTTCTTGATCATCCCCATGTGCTCTAGAAGTCCGTCATATAGGTATCTTTTCGTCTGCCCTACGTTCGAAAACCCACAGGTTATTGGGATATCATTCAGATCTCTAAAGATGTACAGGAATGCAATAATGATTTGCCTGATTGGGGGAAAACATTTGAGTTAAGCAAAGAAAAAGATCGTGCAAAAAAAACTTGAAGGGGACAATCAGAATTGCGTCCGTAGGAAATTGTATCAGTCAACTGTCGATAACACTAGATGGAGCAACCCGAAGGTTTTTGTTTTTGAAAGAGTTTTTTTGTTAGCTTTAGGTGATAGGTTTGTTGTTTGCTTTATCAGGTGGCACTGGTGGGACCTGGGAGGGTGCTCTTTGCGGAGGTCGCTTTGTTTTGAGGTGTTGCTTGTACCATTGTTTTGTACAAAAATAGATCTCTACCGTGGTTGAAGGTCAGAAAGATGTGTGGAAATTCCGGGAGACGTGTGTGTGAGAGATGGTATATAAACGGTTCTGTCAATAAAGTTTAATAGCTGTATTTGGGATGTTTTATGTATGCCCCCTTCTTTGTACGTCGTCTCCAGTTTTTTCAAATGTTTGCTTCTGGCAAACAGACGCTACGATGCAATATCCTAATTTACTAAATCTTTATAAATCTAAACATTTCGATTTGAACAAAATGTCATTTAGAGAAATTCGTTCATTGTTTTTTTACGGATGCTTATGATGATTGGCTGCATTTACTGTTGTTATATTTGATATCGGCTGAACTTGTTAAGGTGACTTTTGTTATTGTTTTTTTTTCTATACTTTTATTTCCTGCTGTGCGCCCGTCGCAGTGCACTGTAGGCTTATGATTATTATTCTAGACAAACAAAAGAGGGCCCGGGTAAGAGGGGTTCCTCCTCCCCCTCCTCTCCGCCCGCGCTAAGCTCCCAAACCTGTACATTTGGGAAGGGCCCTCTCATGTGCTTCCTCAATCACTCTCGTTTGCTTGAGGGGGCCGTAGCTTTCGTTGTACAAAGTTACAGTGAAATGAATTATAGCGTACTTTATGCGTCCAGTTTTGGAATCGGGCGACAACAGACACGGTAACTGGTCGATGAATATCTCAGAAACCGTCGCTATTCCACAAATTGTTTAATTTGATCAAGCTCCTGATAATGACTGTCTTGAAAGCCGAAATTGCAACATAGCCCATCTGCTAATTAATTAAAAAGGTCATAAACAAAATTTAGTTAGTCTACTCACTGTGTCGGTTATTCTGTCTACTATCGTAACGTCCGCCGAGGTCGCTACACAAGAAATGAAGACAATATGCGGGTAGCTGCCACTCAATTCGTTAAAATATGCAAAATAAAACATGCGCCCTGTATATTGGAAGCCTCCAACAAACGAGGTTGCCTCAAAATATTATTCGTACTTTCAGCTTCTTTTTTTTTTCTCGTATTTTTTTTCCTGGTACAAGCGTAGTGCCTCTTGCTGTCACTTTAACTGTGTTCAGTCGGGTCGTAAACACTAAATGACCTTCATAACCATGCGTGTGACGTAGATATGTTCTTGTTGTCATATAAATAAATAATATTTTTAATATTATTTTCAGTATTTGTTCATTTCATCAGCATTTCTCAAGATGCAGGCGTGTGTTTCTTCAGTAGTAAGAAAAACAAAAACGGAGTCGTAATGCCTTACGAGCTTTAATGCATATCATATGGTGTCGATACCTCCACAACCTTATTTTACTTTCTCTCTCCTTCTTTCTCTTTCTTTCTCAGCGTAGACACATCTTTATACAAGTAAGCGGGTTGTAGTAGACTAAGTGCTATTGCGTGCGTGATATCATCCTTTGATTAGAATGCAAGATATTTTATGTTCGAGCAATTAATAATATTCTATTCTTTACAATCCCACAGGTGGACTCCCAAAGAAATCCCCATGAGCCCTTACTCCGTGAGGTTCGGAACATATTCCTCAGTTCAGATAATTTTGTGACAAGGGCAGTGTTCTGGTTCCCATCTCTGAACAAGCTGATCGAATGGTTGCATCCGTTCACCAAATTGGCAAGAACTCTTAACAATATCACTCAGAACCTCAGCAAAGTAGTCCATATACGACGGAGTGGAATATCGCCTGATGTGCCGGACATGCTTCAACTGATGCTAGATGCTCAAACCGAAAAAGGCAGCAGTGCTGACGACCATGACGAGTATGAGCCGTTGATCGAAGATCGTCTGCTCATTGCAAACTGCTTCATATTTCTGCTAGGTGGCTTCGACACAACCGCCGTTGCACTGGCGTATATAATGCACATCCTGGCCAAGTACCCCGAAGAACAAGACAAGATTCTCCGCGAGATAACGGAAGCGTTCCCTGACAAAAAAGAACTGGGCTACGACGAACTCCACAGGCTCAAACGCCTGGAAATGGTGATCAGCGAGAGCTTGCGCTTGTACCCTGTGATTGTGACCTTCGTGTCTCGGAACTGCCAGCAAGACATCACGGTGATGGGTCAGTTCATCCCGGCCGGTGCCAACGTGACTCTTCCGGTGTGGCACCTTCACCACAGCGCCGAACATTGGCCGGACCCTCTTAAATTCGACCCTGAGAGATTCAACGAGGACAAAGGGAAGCCCCATGTGGGGGCCTACCTTCCCTTCGGACTCGGTCCTCGCGCGTGCATCGGCAAGCGCTTTGCGATGCTCGAGCTGAAAGCAACTGTCTGCAAGGTCCTGCGTAGCTTCAGAGTGGTACAGTGTGAGGAGACGCAGGACCCATTAAAAGTGGTCGTTCCGAACGCTACTGCGTACCCGAAAGATGGGGTTAAGTTGAAGTTAGAACTGCGAAACCCGTGAATATTTGATTGCAGAATTGTCGCTTTCTAAAGGGGCCCTGCAATCATATTTAAGCGTCTACCTTTTTTGCTTTTTCCACGTCTCTTGGGGTTCGGGCAAGCCAGCGGGCACGGAGAGAGTAACTAAATATCAGTGCATCATATTTTCACCGGGCGACGCGGAAACCTCCTCCACCTACGAGGGCGACCCGCGTTGCCGAAAGCACGCAATATGTGACGTCTTTGGTCCTGGGCTTACTACTGGTCAAAGCCGCTAGAAGCTTCTTTTTAGTCGAAATACAAAACATAAGTGGCGCGAACCGTTTCAATTATTTATAGAAGTACTTTTTGTTCAGTATTTTAGATCAGACAAGAAACAAATGCAGTTTATAAAGTACGGAAACAAGAAATGACCCGTCGACATACCCGCCACCAAGCGATGGAAAAGGCGGCGCATACTAGAAAAGAGTAGTGGGATCAGGCGCCGACACGGAAAGATCCCGGATGTACGCGGCGGCGCTGCGGTCGTTTACGGACTGGAGGATCCGACCGGCTCCGAGCGTTCCGAAGGCCTTCAGCGAGTAGCTTTGTCTTGCGTTCTGGCCATTTCGCGGTACGGCAGCGTGAAGTGGCTCCCATTCTGAACTGGTTTTTACCCCGTGTTTGCTGTCGTTTGTGGCCAATGAAGTGTCATGCCGAATTAATGTTTAATCGCGCAGCAAATGCAATGAGAGCCGCTCTGGCTGCCCACTGCGTACAGCTTATCCAGAACACGCTTTAGTGGCGCCCCCTCGCGCCGTGGACACGCAGTGCGGCAGCCGTGAGCGCTCGCTAAGCTGACTATCCCTCCTCTAGTTCACGGCCACTCAAGCACCCAAGGACGTCATGAGGGAGGTTATTTTTTGCTTGTTTTTGTAATTTTAATTTGCCTCTAACTTTTAAAATAAAGTGAAATTCGAGAAAAGAAAAGTTACATTACGTTACTACGGTCAGTGCGCTCAGGTTTGGTGCAAATTAAAAACCAGTAAAAAAGTGCTTGCTGGGCCCCTTTAAGGCATCGGCTCGGTGCATTTTCTGGCAATCTTTTTAACCATATAATGATGACGGTATTCAAGTAACAGATTCCTTCATCGGGTGCTCTTAACTGCATTCGAATTAAGAAGACACCGAAAAAAACGCCAAAAACTCCAAAATAAGTGAACGGCACATAGCACGCGAGGCTTGATTTGCAAGTTGATACTCGCTTAAGAAGTGCGGTTAAGTTAACTGCAGTTCATTTGTCGCTTGATTGTACATAAGAGCTTTCTACTGTCCAAGTAAGAACTAATACATTTGACGTAACGAGGTGTTACGTGAAAAGGTGCACGAGTAAACGAGGATCCCTATCACCTATTTGGTTTTTAGCGTATTTGGAGATTTACTTCAGATGCAAACGGCCCAGTACAGATTGCAACGGTCTTAACAGAAGTTTCAATGAAGTGCTTCCTTTAAAATTAGCTCAAATTATTCATCTGACCCAAAGGGAGTCCAAACTGTTACGGGATTTTCTAGAGCTAGTTCCCATACTAGTTAATATGGTTGTCTGAAATTTTTACAAAACACGAACGTAAAGCAGTGAACAAGGACAGCGGTGACCTTGCTCACTTCTTTACCTTCGTATTTCGTAAAACTCAGCTGTTCACATTAAAAAAGTTTGAAAAACATGCAAAGCGTAAACCAAGGTTTGTGAAATATTGCGTCGCTTCTTCAGCTTAGATGATGATCAACATTTCATTTTGGAGAAATACCTCTAGTAGATTGAAAGAAGCCCATAACGTTTTCTCTATTACATCGGCTAATTGTCATTTTAACGTTGGAAATAAATGTTTGTTGGATAATAAAAGGGAAGAGAGTATTGATTGTTTTATACATTTACATTATTCTATACTTTCATACACGTGACACAGCAATCAAAGAATCAGATTATATCAACATTTTGCGAATTATTTTTATTAGTTAAATATTTGTGCATAAGGGTTGTAAAGATATTGAATTTTTGGTTTATTCTAGTCTCCTTCTTTTTTAATAATTGTCATGACCATTAGCTCTTCAACAACAGCAATAGTATTCTTTTCCTTTATCGCTTAGATATCTAAGCGAGCTATGCAACTGATTGCGAATATGACTTCAGAGTTTTAATGAGCCCAAACTTCAATAAGCTGGACCTACCCGTACGCTTTAGAAGGACACAAGATTGAGCTTTTAAACTATTTACGATAAATATGGTAATGCAGCGATGCACCGGAGCCTTTACACTATATCACTAGTTGCCCACAGTGTTGCCAAAAGTACAGAGGTAAAAGCGTAACCCAGGCAGTATTAGAGGAGGGAGGAACTGCCCCCTCCTGACCCGGATCGTGTTTCGTATGTCCCAGACGTCGTTTCACTATCGTTCTTCTCGCACATGACTTCCGGGACACTGCGCCCAGCTAGTGACATAAATAATAGCTTCGCGGCCTCGGAAGCAAGCCAAAAATTAATAAATAGTCCCATGACCATAACAGATTCTACTCAATCTGTTACAAGTAACAAAATTATTTAAGGTCCATTACACTCTCAGAAAAAAGGAAGCCTATGTTACTACTTTTGGGGTGGTGAAACGTTGTCACAAATATAACTACCCCTAGGATAAAAAGGAGGACTCCATACCTAGTAGAAAAAACAGGCAGTAAAATTTGGCTACCTCCTAAAGCAACATGGCCCCCGGTAAGCGATGCTCGAATTCCCCGATAAGGCCTAGCGAACAGGACGGCTTTTTGGCCGAGGAATAGAATAGAGCACTTAAATCTATTTGACGTCTTCCAAATGTCATGAAACACTCCAAACAACCGTCCCCAAACACCAATACCTTGCCTACATCCTGTAAAGACGGCAGTGTGCAAGCCGGAATCACTGCGATTGCGCCCGACGGAATCTCGCCAGATTTACAGTATTTTTACCGCCGGCAGAGAACGCTCGAAAAAAAAAATTGTTACGCGAGGAATATATATGCTGCTTTTATTGAACAAACAATCGCTGGGCACCTTTCTTCGATACCGACCAGAGGCGTTCAGCTCGCACCCACGCTACCGCTATTTGTTTATTTTTATCTCTTTGTTTGTGCCTACCTCTACCGACGTGGTTATCCATTCGTGTCTGTGTATGCCTGCATTTCGCGGCTCCTTGACACAGAACGAGCATTTAGGTGGCTGAGTGGCACAGTAATTACGATTGTTATCCGGCTGAGAGGTAGGAATAGTAGTGGCCCACAGGCCAGCTGTTTTTAAATCAGTACATACATGTCTGCTCAACGCCGAGCTTCTTGAATCAGGCGGCAGCATGCGCCACTTAGAAAGGGTAGTAGTAACCGCTAGATGGCGCAAATTTTTTTTTATTGTAGACTTCCTGAGACAACCATTTATACACCAACTCATACATAGAACGAACACCAACCAACGAACAAAACACTGTTACAGGCACATTCCTGTCACCAGTACAAGGCACAAACTCCAACGCCACACCTCCGCGACACTCTACCCTAGCCATCCTACCCACTCGATTCGTATAGATGCATTACTATTTTTTTACAATGATTGGGCAAAAGAGTGGCATCCTTAACGAAAAACACCAGTATAACCTTTCACAGCATGGATTATGAAACTGGAAATCTAACTGGAATTGTTTCTGGAAATTTGAAATTCAGTTTGCAGACAAAGGAATTATTTCCGAAAACCAGAAATCCAGACGGAATCCAACTAGATTTTCAGTTTCATAATCCAGATGGCAAAAATTTGTACGGGTCTTTTCAGTAGGGAATGTTTACCAGATGAATGCAAAGTGTATTTTTAAGTATTATTTGCATACAACTGCTATGTGTACTTGAATTGGCAGGCAAGACAGCTATCGTTGTCTAGCGGTTCGAAGTGCAACATGGTATGAAAGTAATCGGCTAAAGTAAGACGCAATTGCTCCCGGTCAGTTTCAGCTGCGATTCGCGCAGTGATAAGCTTACCCAAGCCATGTTTCATCTTGACCGAAGCAGGACCCGCGGAGGTATTGCGTCGGACACCCCCAAAGGGAGTGCCCTCGATTAGCACAAAACTATGCTAACTTACGCCTCGCATAACTGAGGTGGGACCCACAGGGGTATTGCAGGGGCCGCTCAAGCCCACTTTTTGCACACGTGGGCCTACATGGGTCCTCCTTCATCTGCTACCGTAGATTCTCTCGAATCCCTTGTTAGGTATCATACACGACTCATTGATAAATTATAAGTACGGTTACGAGTTTTCAGATAAATCAGAAAAAGAAACCGAAAGACACTCGCCAGTAAAGGTTTTCATCAATTCGAATTTGTACGAAAGACGCAGAATTCCGAGGTCAGAACGACCATTTAAAAACAAAAAGACGAGGTTTTCGAAATAATCTTCATTAAAGCACAGGGCCAGTGGTCCTAAGGAGATGGTACTGCAGTTTCCTTTAAAATTCAGAACTACTGACAAAAGAGGTTTCCCTTTTAGCTCGTGAACATTCCGTCCGTATAAAGTCATGATAAAGGAGTTTATTTTCTTGAAGTAAGAGCACAATACAATTGCTAATTTTAAGGAATTTGGAATATAATAAAAAAAACTGAGATAAACATCAAATTTTTAGGGAAAAAAATATCCAAAAGCACACCCTCCAAATTTCCCAAGGAAAAGAACAGAAAACGCAGAATCTTCGTTGTAGGAATAAAGTATACATTTTTCTATCAAATGCGTTCCTTCACAGGGCCACCTCATATGAACTCATATGAATTGAATATCAAATCATATAAATATGAAAGAAAATATAGTTATTGTGTAGGTGAACTGGTGAATATGAACCATGTCAAATTAACTAGAGACTGGGGTACAAGAGAAACATCAAAACGTAGAAGGAACAGAAAATAGACAATACGACGTGTGTCTATTTTCGACGCCGTTCGCTCTTTTTGTTTTTCGCTTCTACGTTTCAATGTCTCTCTTCTACCCCAACCTCAGGTTAATTCAACATGGCATGTAAATATATAATTTCAATCTACGCCATATCTTATCATACTCACGATGGACTTCTATATAGGTTCATATGTGGTACTGAGAAACAATACGATAGGATGCGAACTTTTTTTTCACCATAGTTACCGCTGGAGAAAGGGAGGCCGCAGAAATGCGTCCTGACGAAGCTCCACCTTCTTACAATGGAATACAGTCATTACGCTACAAATATATTACACGTTCAGAAAATAAAAAAAAAATGAAATGCGCGCTTAACGTGGTAAGAAAAAGGTCAAGTGAAGGAGTGAAATATTCTGCAGCTGGATAGTTACATCACGTCTACATTGCAATCAAAATAGCCGTTCTGTGGAAGAGGCAAGGAATAATTTATTATCTGCGTTCAATATCTCGGTCTACACTTTGGAAGCTGCCGAGGCTGCTGATCTAGACAAGTGACTCCTATTTTTTTTATTTTAAGTTAGAAATCGGAACAAATGTATTGGAGTGCCCATATGCCGTATGCTTACACGCAATGATATACATTTCATTCTTGACCGTGGATCCCAGTTTAACTGTGTCTTGCTTGACTTTTGTGAGGCATCAACAAAGTTTCTCATGAACTTCTAATTTTTAAACATAGTAAACTTAAGATAGACCCGAATGTTCTGTCATGGACTAAATGATTCCTAACTTATCGTTCTATTTTGCTTACTAGCAATGAAGCTAATTTCTGTCCCAGTCCCGTTACTTCTGGCGTTCCCCAAGGGTCCGTTCTATGGCTCCTTTAATTTCTTATTTATATTAATGACCTAACCACCTGTGTGTCATCATCCATTAGTTTATTCGCCGACGACTGTGTAATCTACCGTGAAATTACTAACGAATCTGATAAAGCACTTCTTCAAGGTGACCTATGCGTGGTATCCGACTGGTGTAACGTCCCTGAAATGTCTCTTAATACTAACAAATGTGAAGCTATGAATGTCTCTCGTGGTAATAAGTCCCCATCGTCATACTCAATTTGGAACACTCCTCTGCAGTTTGTGTCTTCGTATGAATATCTTGGTGTATATATTACTTCTGACATTTCATGGAAAGTTCGTACTGATCACATTGTCGCCAACACTAATTCCATGCTTGGATATCTAAAAAGAAATTGCTCTTCAGTACCTGTATCCTTAAAACTACTTTTGTACAAAGCTCTAGTCCACTCAAGCCTCTAGTAGGCCTCAGCAATCTGGGATCTCGGTCAAACAACGCTCATGAATAACATGGAAGCCACGCAAAAATCGTGCAGTACGTTTCATTTTCTGCAACTATACCATCGCACGGCTAGTGTTTCATCAATGTAAACAACTATATCTCTGCCTGTTCTTTCATTACGTCGAAAAATATCACGCCTATGGCTGCTTTACAAAATTGGTCATTCTAAGAAACTAGGAACAGCGGCTCACTGAAGGACAGGCTATTTCTAAGCCAATCTGTTATTTCTTCGCGATCATCATTTTAAGGTCGGGAACTTAAATCCTTCATTCCTCGAACGTCCTCTGATTGGGACCACCTTCCCGCATCTTTTGTAAACATATACCATTCATTGATTTATTTAGAGCTGCATTAGTTTATAATTTTTGCTAATACACTTTGAGAAAAAAAGGACATATTTTACACCCTTCGCGCTGACTTGGAACCGACATTTTCAGAAAAAAAGGGCATATTTTACGCCCTTCGTCCCATATACTACATCCCAAAACTTCAGTTCAACGAACAGCGCGCTGACTTGGAACCGACGGTACCAGCTTTCACGAGGGGCTTGATAGCCGAGTGGTCCAACCTATTAAAACAGCTAATGTACGTGTTAGTGATTACAAAAAAGTAATCGGGGTTCTCTTGGCCCTACTGCAAAACCGCAGTGTTTTTTTTTTCCTGTGGTCTTTGATGTGTACTTTAACTGCTTAACGGGGTATGTCTCACCGTTCTCAAGCCTCTCGTAAAAGTTGGGGCCGTCTGTTCTACGTCAGTGCACTGCAAGTCGAACTTAAGTTTCGGGGTGTCGTATATCGAACAAGGGGTGTAAAAATACACCCTTTCTTTCTGAGAGTGTAGACCTTAGGCTGAATTTTTTTTTTTTTTTCAGTCTCGTAGAAGTGCGAAAAAAGCCTTCGTTTTTTTTTTTATTGTTCTTGTTTTGTTGCTGTTCTTGTCCACTCCCCTCTATAATTCCCGCCGGGTCCCGAGGGTACTAAAATAAGTAAATAAATAAATATATAGTTAAACGATAATTACAATGATGGTTTACCATAAAGAGAAGCTGTAGAGGTTTTCAAAGAAAAACAGTTTGAGGTGAATTCTTAAGAACTTTTATCCTGCGAAGATGAATATCACGCTCGTTTTCTCCAAAGAAATAACTAAACCCGAGAAAAAGCAATAAAAACCTCCATCCATTCCTTGCGTCAAACCAGATCTTTCAGCCACCAAGCGCGTGTCGCTGGTGCGGGCAGCACGTGCAATTGCAAGCTTGTCAGGTGTGTTCCCCCACACTGATACCAGTCGTGATGTATTTTACTGACCTTTTCGAAAATAGCAAGATAGGGCGTGCTTAGCTTTGACAGGCGCTGAAGGTGCGCAAGAGCGAACATTCCGAAAACTCTGGACAGGACGTCACGCTCTGGGAAGGACAGGAAAATATTGTTTTGCAGCCTCCGTGCTCCAAATTGAAAGAGAGTCTCAATGGACGTAATCCTTGAGGCGAGATGAAGATTTCCTGAAATACAGAACCACTTCAGTTTCCCTTTAGGGATTATTTATAATTTATTTAAACAATGATTGTGTTGGGTATATTGAAAAAGCATTTCATATTATGTTTATTGACTTTTTCTGCAACAAATATGTGTTATGTAGATTAGAAAAAAGATGTATTGCCCCATGTCAACTGTGTTTATGTCAATTCACTTGAGCCCATTCAATCTGTCGCTGGTCAGTTTGTCCCTGGAAAATTACAATCGCTTCTTAAGCACAAATAAAATAGAGAAATAGTTCTACCGTTTTTTGTTTTTGTTTAAGGAGCGCCGTAGAATTTTTTTTGTTTAACCATACATTTTGGCTTAATCATACTAACAATCACCAAATTAAATCTATCTGCGAACAGATTATTCTTGTATTGATTGAAAATATGCCTCCAGGAGAGGTATTTTAAACACTAATTAATTGTGTGTACCACATCAAAGTGGAATTTATTAACACTAGAAGTGGTGTGCCGTGACAATGCTGATGCGTTTTAAAATGCAGCGTGCATTTTGAAACAAAATAATGCTCAAAAGACGCTGCGGGTTTTCCTGAAATAAATGAAGGAATAAAAATTAAAATTCTTCAGCTACAGTAACACACTTGGAAATGAAACGACGAATGAAATAAAATATTTTTGTGTGTGTTGGGGGGGAGAACGTGTCTCTGCTTGTTAACAATTCCTGTGATAAACGGTTAGATCGAATAAATGATAAGCCACGCTAAGTGGGAGAACTCAGCAGCACTTGAAAATAGATCGATAAACGAGGGGATGATGAAAGAACGTTGCAATATCTCGGCTGTCGATAGAACGCCCAAGCCCTGTCTATTTTTCGCAGCTAATCTTGTCTCCTTCACGTATGAGTGCACCAAGTTGTCAAGGTTCGATCTTGATAAAAAAATGGTATATACCAAATTGTTTTCTGGCCCTCTTAATCTGCCTATAAACGCTAGTGATGCATAGCGACCAGCTTTCTTCATTTTTTGCCAGCCTCCCGTTTGGGTCCTGATGCGCATCACACCGAAAGGCGGTCGTTCTATCGGAACTCAATGGTGCACGTTAAAGAAAAACTGAAATCGTCCCCCCCTCCCCCCGGAAAAAAAAAAAGAAGATGTATTTTTTGATTTAGCGTCTTTTCGTCCCTTCGAATTTGAATATTACAGGCATTTGACCCGACAGTATCAACAGACGTGAGAAAAAAAAAACAAAAAAAAAACACGAAAAACCAACCTTTGGGTGTGACTTTCATACCCAGAGATTTCATCTGTCTTGCGCGTGCAGCTTGTGAGGGAGCGCTTGCAGCACTTTTGACTGCTCGGGTAAGGCTCGGGGAAAGCGCGGAAATGTTAAGATCTCGGTATTTGACGTCATGAATTTCTTCTTGCACCGAACACGACGAGCAGGACGGGGTTTCAGCGATATCTTGAAAGCACTGTTCTGGCTACTTGGTGCGTCAATTGAGAATATAATTTTGATATTCGCAATCCTCGAGGCCAGATAGAGACGATTTAAAAGATTTCTTTTTCTCAGACACAGTACCGCAACGTTAAGACTAGTAGCGCACTAACCGAAGTGCGCATCAGCAGCCGAAACACGACAAGTCATCTCAAACCATAAATTTGACATTTGGCTCCAAATTTAATTTTAGGTGAAACTGTGTTTCACAAGATAACCCGAACACTCATTTCTCGGGTATCTCATATGTCCAACACCTAAGTATTCAATTAACATTTTTAACTAATAAACTTTATAAAAAAATTGGGCAAGTTTATTCAGTTTAAAAGCCTCCTATTCTTCGAAGTGTCGTCATTCCAAAAAAAGGACGATTCCTTCCAAATATAACCTGTCATTTTTCTTTAATCTCATACCTACGTTACTAACCTTTATGTTTATTTTTAACCCCGTGTTGCGCTTTTTTTATGTCTTCCTTTTAAAACCAGAAGGCAAAAAAAAAAAAAATTTGCTAGGCATTTTTAGGCAGCAATATAACACTACTGAAATACAATCGCCTCAACGGCTTTGTGCAGCCCTCAGTGATATTAACTGCATTTCAATATATTCTTCCAGACAAGATGTCTCAGAGCGCATCTCCTTGAAGCGCGCGTACCTAAGTCTAAGTCATTGCATCATTTTTGTTTTTCACCTCGTTATCAAGGAAATTCACAGCGTACTTGTGAGTACTAAGGGTCACGAGACTATTTGTACCGATAAGAGCACAAATTCTTTCGTAACCTTCTCTGCATAAGTTTGAGAGAAAGAAGGTGCGATAGCAGCACGACGCTTATCACTTTCCCCCAACCCCTTTGATTTAAACAGCGGTGGCTGGAGTGGACTTCGCACTGCGTCGGTCGGCATAACTAGTCCCGTGACTCTTAGTGTTCAGGTCGAAAGTATTCCTTCGATAACGAGGTTGTATAAAGATATGTCAGCTGTGGAGGCTCAGTGATCCGAATCCAAGTGCTTGGCTGTCCATGCGAAGGAGCTCCATTCACCCGCTCCACGAGGTATGTACTACTGTGCCAGTAACGAAGATTCGTACAATACTTTTTGTCTGAAATATAACGCTGTTATGATTCTGTTACTATGTAGCATACAAGATCCACCGCGAAGTTCAAGCAAATTACTATTTAAGTTTCCTTAATGTTTATTACATCGCATTGGAATCTGCTGACAATATTTATTTATCAACACTGTAGGTCATTCAAGACCCTAACAGAACTGGACATTTGTGCAGACCAGAAGGACTACAGTGGTATAAGAGATTCGCAATAAATAGAAAGAAAAAGAAGACGCATGAGCGGAATGTTAGGCTAGTGCAGAGAAGTGAGAGTCTCAGCAAAAGACTGGGCTGGTGTACTATTTACGATTTCTTCTGGTAACTTATTCTACTCATCAATAACGTGGGGGAAGAAGGAATATTGAAATGTGTTGTTTTTTGCTGAATACGCCCTGATCGTCTTGTTGTGGTTGGTTCGCTTTGAGTACACAAAGGGGCCTTGGGGTATTTTTCTTGTGCTATATTTATTTGTTGTTGGTGCAGTGCGTACAAAAACTTTAGGCTTGCAATTTTTCTTAGATCTTTTAGGGTGTCCAACTTTGCGTTAGCAAGCATAGCGGTAACGCTAGCCCTCCATAAGTAATTAGAATAGATGAACCTTACTGCGATCCTTTGAACTTTTTCTAGCTTATTGACAAGGTAATCCTGATACGGATTCCAGATAATACTGGCATATTTCAACACTGGTCTGACCAGTGTCGTGTATGCGACAGTTTAGCTGCAGACAAAAAGTTTTTCTTTTCTTTTATTTCCTTCTCAAGCAGCCCAATTTCTTAAATGCATTAACGCATACGTTTGTGACATGGGCCTTGAACTTAAGGTTACTGGATGCTGTAACTCCCAGGTACTTTATTTCATTTACTTTATTAATGGTTTTATTATCTAACATATATGATAAGTCTAACGGGCTTTTCTTGTTGGTGATAGGATATATTAAACACTTAGGTAAAAAGTGAATATCTTTTTAACCAGATTTTACTAGAACTGTTTAAGAATGTACTCATATCAGAAAGGGCGAGTTTATTTTATAAAATATTTTATTAGTGCGCTTAGGGCCCCTGATAGTCTTCAAATTAAAACGAAAAGGGGATAATAGGAGTCACAAATTCAGAAGCTTTACTTTGTATAAAAGTGTCCGCGGTATGGTACAGCAACACCGTTTAGTTTAACGTGTGCAGAAAGGCGCGCTCGAATAAGATGAGTATTTTCTGCATATTGGTAAAGGTGTTGACAGATCCCGGACTAAACCCGCGGTGTGCACGGTAGTGATGTACAGGGTGAAACAAGGAGACGCCAGGCTCTTTAAATCGACCGGAAAATTCGGTTTCTTAACCTATCGCGTTACGACTTTCTGCAGCGTTGCCCACAGATGGTGCATTTTTTTTTTGTAAAATTTGCGAAGAGCTAACTTACCTGAGGAAAAAGTAAAGAAAGAAAAAGGCTTAGCTCCTATGGAAACGCAGCGACGCCACCGGTCTGCAAACAACACGGCGCCGTTTCGCACGGGAGACAAGAGATGGCGCAAGCGGTCGCGACGCCAACTGCCGCCAACGAACGAGCAGACGACGCCGAGAGCCGGCCCTTTTGCAGACAAGGAACTGCAGTTCCTTGCTGTTACCGCGCCTGTCTTTTTTGTTTCTGCGACTGTCGCCGCCTGCGCAACGCGCGCCGCTTTTGAGTCGAAAAGATCGTCTGCTAAAAAGGCCTGCTCTCGGCGCCGTATGCTCGTTCGTTGGCGGCGTTTGTTGCACCATCTCTTGTCTCCCGTGCAAAACGGCGCCGTGTTGTTTGCAGACCGGTGGCGTGCTGCGTTTCCATAGGAGCTAAGCCTTTTTCTTTCTTTACTTTTTCCTCAGGTAAATTCGCTCTTCGCAAGTTTTACAAAAAAAAAAATGCACCATCTGTGGTAAACGCTGCACAAAGTCGTATCGCGATAGGTTAAGAAACCGAATTTTCCGGTCGATTTAAAGAGCCTGGCGTCTCCTTGTTTCACCCTGCAGTGCTTTCCAAGTTTAACGCTGCCACTTGGTTCCCGAGACATTAATTTCGGGCCGGCCACGAAGAGCAAATCAACCCCAGGAGTAGTAGGTGCAAAACACAAACTATTTGGCGGCAAGATGCATCGTGGTTTGGAGCGGACCAGTAAAAAGAAAAGTTGGAACCAACTGCCACATTCCATATTGTTTCAGTACAGGCTCTATGTGACTGACGCTCGGCTGCTCGAGCTGAAATTGCCGCGGACATAAGCCGCACACACTGACACATATAAACTCGCTGCAGATATCAGACTACTTAGACAAAAAATCCCATAAAACCTTTCGGTACACTTTTTGTGGTTTATAGCGCACGATTCTCGTACAACGTATTCTTTAAAATGCTGTTTGGGTGTAATGAAGTTACTCAAACGTGCACGCAGAACCTCCAACAATATGAAAGACCAACTCGGAGCGCTTGGCCGAGACAGGGAGGGGGGGGGGGGGGGGGGGTGTGCGTTGTGGGCAGCTCCATATCGCTCCGCAGGGAGCGAGGCATGATAATGCTGCCCTGCAGAATCGGGCGCACTGAGGGAGCATTGTCTCAGTCGAGCCCTCCGAGTGAGTCTTTCAGATTGGTGAAGACGCCTAACGCAGAGGCATATCGCTAGCCTATAGTGACAAGCTTGAAGACGCGGGTTTTTACTTATGTCTGTTTCCCTAAATCATCGTCAAAATAGGTACAAAAAGAAAACACTCGCGCTTCTAGTGACGATATGAAATTTCTGGAAATGTACGAACCAAGCGAGAGAGCCGTGGCCAGAGTAAATATAAAGTATACAAAGATTTGGAAGGTGGATTTAAAATGTTTTCAAACCGGTCACGAAGAGTGCGACCAAACGAAGCATGAACGGCCCCAAAACTCATGACGCTGAAATTTCAACTCGTTTCATTCACAGTGACACCAGCCCGAAGCCATGGTGGGATTTCTCTTGAAAGTCCTGCTGGCAGCAGCGGCTGTTCTCCTCACCTGTGTCATCTGGTGGATTCGTGACAGGCGTCGAAAACACACCTTCTTCAGGGATCTGGGCGTCCCTGGGCCGAAGCCGACTCTTCTCTGGGGAAACAGGAAGCAGCTTAGTGAAGACACTATTAAGGTGTGTCACTCTACTGTTTTGCACTCTGGGTTTAACTGAAGCCTCCGAATATTTCCGAGGCGCTTCAGTCTAATAATGGCATTCTTCATACCTAATGCGGTGTTGGCGATGTTTCCCCAAGTAATACAGAAGGTGTCCAAATGAAAGCTCACCCTGTTGTGTGGGGTACTACTAAAGAAGGAAACAAAGAGGTACGAGGGAGGTAGATACCAATAGAAAGAACTCCTGACATAGTATTTGAATTCAATTTCTCACCAGCACCACTATCTTTGTAATAGAGCGCACCGGGGAAGAAAAATCGTACGGCGTTGTGGGGTTCCCCAAGCTTTAATCGGCCATTACGGGGCGGCGTCTGTTCCGACGGACGTTTGAAAGAAGTTCATCTGAAAAGAATACTATCAAGGACTGGTATGATCATTTCTTTCTATAGCGTAATTTTTTTTTAGCGGAAGATTTTTATTTTTGTTTTCCGTCCGTTCGTCCGACTTTCCCCTGTTAGATTTAGCAAGAAATTTGACGTGGACGTAACCCGACGTTGTCTGATGTCAGGTCATATTACACCGTGCCGTCAAGGAGTCAAGTGCTGGTGTTACGAGATGCCATGATGTCACGTTGCGTCAAATCGTGTTAGGCTAAATTTCCCGCCAAATTTAGCTGGTAAATTGACGTCGCGTGACCTGCAGAGTCATGTGAGGTCAGATCGCGTGACGCCATAACGTAACGTTGTCAAATCCTGGTTTTACGTGATACTATTACAACCCGTTATGTAGGTCATGACTGTGGTTTCCCCGCTAGCCGCGCAATCAAAAAAACGTGGCCATTTTTTACTCCCCAAATGGGCCAGCTACCGTCACTGATCTCTACTATAGGGGGCTGGATAGCGCATAGCCGCTCTCCGAGCAGGGTACAAGTGAAGCCACCGGAAGTTCGATGCCTCTCCCGGAAGTCGGGCGTCTGCTGGGCTTCCTAGTCCGTTCAGTCGATGTTTTGGTTCATACTTTCCTGTGTCTTTCAGTGGGTTTTAATAATCCTGGTCCGAATTAAATACCGAAAATGAGGCATTGGAACTTCGGACACATGTAAACTTGATCAACAAGAATCGCAAAATGTTTACATTGAATGGCTTCCCCTGATACTTCTCGGGCCTGCATGCGCTCTTACTGCGCAACAAGCAGGCTCTCTTGAGGTGACAAGCGAAAATCCAGCGCCCTAGACGCTTTTTGAACCAGCACTCGGAAGGGTTACAAAGCCTGCCAAATGGTTACTTCTGGGACAAGCCGCTTGGTGGCTTCATACCTGTTTGCTCCGGTTACTTCGGGTGGTTTCATACCTGTTTGCTCGATGCGCCATCCAGCCCCCTATAATAGAGGTCAGTGGTTACCGTCTTCAAACCAATCGAAAACATCGCTCATTTAATGGATTATCGGACTTTTGAATATAAGGCTTTTTTTTTAGATTGGTCGTGCGCAGAGGGGTAAAAAGCCAGTGCGATAAATGAAGTGGAAAAAGCTATGGCGCCAGAAAGAGTTGAGGTTATCGGCGCACTATCAGGTTTGCTCAGCGACTCCAGCGCCCCAATAGTGACTGCTGCGGTGGCTAATTTTACACATCACGTAAGTAGCTCTTCATATATTGTTGTGCATCTCATTTTAACGCGATAGCGTTAAGCAGCTCGTGTCACACAAAAGCCGGCGTCAGCGTTGCTGGGACGGGAAAATCCTGATAGGTCGATAGGCTCATGGCGTCACAAGCACATGACCTAGCGCGCGTACTTCAAACTACCGACAACGCTCACGTGAAACATGGCGTCACGCGTGAAATAAAAGTGATCAAAACACGACAAGTAATGCGAATTAAATGTCGCCGCACGTCTCAGAGAATTTTCGCCGGGATTCGATCCCGCGACCCTTTGGTTGCGAGCCCGACACGCTGCTGATTAGGCCTCGTAGACACGCTTCCATGGTTTGGGAGCGAGCGGGAGTTGATATGTTTACCTATCGCGTTCCACTCTTATATGTGAAGCTTAACCGTTCTCATGTAATTCTTGTGTCTAATTTCCTTTTCCTGTAATACACCGCAGATATAAGTGATAAATGACATACACACCTTGCATTAGTCACTATCTTAGCCATTCAAAGAAAGTTAAATTAAAAATTGGCTCCAGAAAGCACTATTGCTCGTTATCGATGAATTGCGATAGCCTTCGTCATGAGACTCACGACGCAGCTCACTGTGAATACGACGACGCAAATCTTGGGTAAACACATTATTTTATTCATGGTTTACGACACAGTCGTTTTACGTCAGCAAGACTGCAGCGCACCACTTCGAAATCGAGTGATTGCTTCGTCTCTGTGCAATCGTTTAATGTTCTGTCTCTGCATGATCGTGTGATGTTCAAGCTCTTTTCCCACCATTGCAGCTTCGTGTGAGTGTCTTCTTTCCTCCCTATGTAATCGTTTAATGTTCAAGCTTTTTCACCACCATCATTGACCTGTACCAACTGGCTCAACTCAAACCGATAATTGTTTTGTAGCCTGGGTTTCAAATGCGAATGTGTGCGTACTGCCGCTCCGTGTCTGCTCGGTGCGGGTTTATCTGCTTGCTAGGACGACGCCGAGGAGGACGTCCTAGAGGACTACGTCTTAGACAACGTCCTAGGGAACTACGTCTACGACCACCTACCTCTAGGACGACCTCCAGGGTGATCACAAGGACGATCTCTAAGACGACCTCCAAGGCGACCTCAAGGACGACGTCTAGAATGACCTCTAGGACGATCTCTAGGACGATCTCAAAAGCGGCGTCTAGGACGGGCTCAAGGATGACCTTTAGGACGCCGTCGAGGACTGCGTCCGCATACGCGCACCACCTGCATATCCGGACGTCGCGCGTATGCGGACGTCCTGCGCATGCCGAGGCGCCGCGCACGTACTTCGTGATTTGAGGTCAGAGAACGTATCTTGAAAACCGGGTGAAGTAGCTAAAGAATGCTATCGCATCAAAAAAGACACATTTAGATACCTGGCAGTTCGAAGTCAATGCAGGATGTACAACTCGTAATGCCGCCTTGCTAATCAAGAATCGATATTGAAATACTACCTTGGTTTGAGGAGTCAGCTGGCGAAAACGGGACAAGTGGATGTCAGAGTTCGATGTTTTGCGTCCATCTGATTCACCATGGAGGACAATGTAGCCTACGACACGATCCCACACTCACGAGGAACATAAAAGTAGCGTCCATAAAGATGCAATGATATTACTAATATAATTGCTTATATCGCTTTGACCTCTGATTATTACCTGGGCCTAGACACTTTGTGAAATGCTGTCGTCGGGAGGCCTATAATATATTCAGTTTTACGTACACGTGTATCGTGGCCCGGGAGGCACTCACTTGATCGAATGACGTTTTAGCGAACGCCCACGTTTCATCGAACGACACTTTAGCGAATAGTGGGACGCCGCGAAGCGGCGTTTTCGGGTGGGCCAAATGAGTTCATATTTTTGTAATGAGTTGCCGCAGACTGTCGCCGCGAAGCGGCGTAAAGCGCAGCGCGACGGATGGGTTAACGCGCGCCCCGGTTATTCGCTAAAACGACCATTCGCTCAAATGTCGCCGTTCGCTAAAATGTCATTCGCTCTTCTGATATGAACCCATCGTGGCCCTACCTCTGCTTCATCAGTCATACGCAGTTGACGCTAACGCGTTGCAAGTAACGGTGTTACCGGTAACGCGTTACGCTTTCCGGTAACGTTGTAATGTACTCTTACATTTTCAAAGCAGTAACGGGTAACGTACTTAACGTTACTCATTTTGAATAACGTGTAACGTAGCTACGCTACTCGTCACGTTTTTCTCCAAGTTTCAAAAAAATCACGCTTCAAATTCTTTTTCTCTTTCTAAGCGCCAAGCTATATAAATTTGTAATCATTTTGCATTCTTTTGCGTACTTTCGTGTAAGTATTTACATTGAACAGTTAAAAGGACCAAGTAATTATGTTCAGGTTCTGAATGGACATAATGTTTCTTAAAATATGACGCTTATGCATAGATGTAACGTCAAAATTGTAAAACGTGTTAATTATAATTTAAAAACGGGACACGGAAGTAACATGCGCTACTTTTAACGGTAACGCGGCAACGCGTTCTTTTTACTTTGAGATAGGGAAGGTCGGTAATGCTTTCCTTTTATTTTCAAGTAACGAGTAGCGCATTTCGTTAATTTCATTCGGTAACGCATAACACACTAGTCTTACGATATACCATTATCCTGGTAACCGTACCCGGAAGACTCCTCCATACTGGAAAACTCCATAACTTGGAGGGTGAATGCTTTCTGTTAACCTGATACGTTGCAAATACTACATTTCACCAGAACACTGAACTTTTTTCTTATAAATAAATGGCTTGCACTTGTGGTCATCGCAGCATGCTGCTGCTCACTGCCACTTTTTCTTGAGAAGAAAAAAACGTTTGGTGATGGGAAATGTGTGTTGCGGAGGGTAGGAGATCAGGAGCAAGGCCACTAAAATAGAAGCTGATGTAATGTCCGTGTAAGCTATATATTTGAAAGAAACAAATTATTCTGGCTTGGTGCTGCGTTGTGAGGAAGGGCGCGAGCGTCTGGCACCACAAAAGCCCACTTCCTGGCACGATTGTTTGCGTAAATAAATTAGTCTTCGGGGCTAGCTCCCTGGTCTCTGACGTGCAACTTGTTCAAAAATAGTTTGTTTTTGTTTTTTCCACGCAAATTTAAGCTTCGCATGCCAAAGTTTCAGAACTAACCGATAATGCAGTAAAAAATGTTATAAGTTTTTTTTTTTTTAAGTTTCAATGAAAAAATAGGTTCGTTTTAGGTAACTGGCGTCATTCCGCTTCATGTACTTGAAGGCTTCGTCGGCCGCCCCCTTCCAATTGAAAATTAAAAAAAAAAAAAAAAAAAACATTCACACATTTTGAATCAGGTGACGGTAGGTTATAAAATTTTGGTATCTAGTTTTCACCTTTGCACCTACATTAGGAAAGAGGCTTATGGTGGTGAGTCCTTTATTTTTGCGGTGAGAACAAACGTGTAATTTTCCTAAGGGGGGACCCCTGAACCTACGGCGCCGAACAACGTTTACAACGTTTACAACGCACTATTCTCCTAGAATCATCTCCCAATTTTTCGAGCCTTTCTCTGTTTATTTGGCAATCAATTTTGGCGGTCACTTTATACCCAAAGACTTGGAATTTAAGCAAAAAAGAAAGGTGATCAAAGCTGGTGGGAGAACTTGAGGACGAACCTCATCTGAGACTCACAGTGCCTGAAATGGGCTTAGCTTCTCAGATTTTAAACTCTCTTTTTGAAACGTTGGCTGTTCTTCTGACGCCACCGGTATCTTTCTCTTCATCTACCTCCGCCCCGCACCTTCTAGGGGCTTGTAGTTTTATGTAAAGTTCATTCCGGTCAGTAAGTCGCCTTTAGTCATTTTAATACTTCTCTGCTTGGTGAAAGCATTCTGTAGCAATTCAGAAGTATTCCGTCTTTTTGCAGGTCATGGGGCAGTGGATAAAGACGTACGGAAAGGTGTTCGGCATGTACCGTTCCGAGTCTCCGGTGCTGGTGATAAGCGACGCGGAAATGATCAAGCAGTGCTTCGTGAAGGAATTCGACGCCTTCCACGACAAGCCGGGACCCCCAGTGCTTGTGGAGCCCTTCAAGGACAGTCTGCCGTTTTTGAAAGGTAATGTCACTCTCGCACCAGGAATTCTGTCGCGGTGGAATCTTCTTACATTCAGGAGTGTCAGCAGATGGCACCACCCAGCATCTGGCTCGAAAGAATGTCCACGAATATATTTCCTAAAGCTAGAAGTATATTACGCTGTAGAAAATAATTTTAGAAGTTCAGCACAAGCATCGGACACGATACAACATATTGTATCAATCTTCCGAGAACCACAAAACGTCTGACTGCCAACTTTATTAAACAAGAAAGGGGTTGCTTTTATTTGCAAGGAA
This sequence comes from Ixodes scapularis, assembly GCF_016920785.2. Classification (NCBI taxonomy): domain Eukaryota; kingdom Metazoa; phylum Arthropoda; class Arachnida; order Ixodida; family Ixodidae; genus Ixodes; species Ixodes scapularis. The sequence continues at coordinate 148,045,119 of NW_024609868.1, forward strand.
ATATCTGGTTCAACAACGGCGCTCCACCAAGTGGCGACATCCGTATCCTCCCTTATAAAGTCAGGAAAGAAAGAGAAGGGTTATTCAATATAAATAAACGTTCGCTATTTAAAACATCTTTATTTTCACTCAAACCTCAATCAAGAAATATGTGATAGCGTATTTTAAGAGCTACTATTTCTCCCACTCAGCAGTGTCATGAACAGCATGAAAGATTTCCCAGCGCAAACTTCCTCGGCAGGCCCGCCAGCCATCACTTGTCAGAGAACACTAGTCTGTAAAAGGGTTTGTTCCTTTATCGCCATAAGCGGTTGCTCGATTTATATGAAATTTATGGTTTTCGTATAAGTAAGGTACTCCGGAAGTCTTTTTAAGTAGTAAAAGTATTCACGTACTGCCGGAGGAGGGTGAGCAAATTATACCATCACGAGGATACGGGACCCGCAATCAACGGCTCTTCGCACATAATGATCATTGTCAGCCTTTAGTACGTGTTGCCATTTGGGCGGATTGAGCAGTCGCTTCATTACTTCCAAATGAGATTACACCTCTACGTTAGCGTAATGCCATCTAATATGATATTTTGGGCTAAAATGCTACTAGATGTCGTACAACATGGGGCGTTTAAAAGCAGCGCTTGTATGCTAGATAAAAAAAAAAAAAAACTATTGGCGTAAAGAAATGTTATGCCAAAAATAGCGCTTTTGAAGTTTTCGACTGATTATTAGTTACTGGGGCAGTTTGAATCCCGGCCCACGGGGAGAGCACTTTCGGCGGGCGCAGTCCCTACTTATTCAAAGGCTCCATTTCACTTGAAGTCCGAGCGCTGCCGGCGCTAGGATCCAATGGACCCAATCAGGCAACTCCAAAATAATTAAAAAGCGCAACAGGAAAACGGACACAGAAGAAGACACAGACACAGCGCTACTTACAACTGAACTTTATTTCCGCTGGAGCTCGGTATATATTACCGGCAACAACACAAACAAGTTAGGAAGATATAAAATACACATCGTAAAGGTCTTTGAAAACAACATAAAATGACTAAAAATTCCTGCATCACTCATCACTCATCGGCACCCACCAAAACCAGTCATGCTTGGTCAAGAAACTGCAATTCTTTTTCTGATAATGATAAAGAGGGTGCGCTTACACATTGCAACCCTAATCTAGCAATTTCTCGAGCCTGGGGTATTTCCCTTGTGGTTTTGTTTCTGTTTTTGTTCAGTACTGTACAATCTGTGAAAATCGGAGTACAACCACAATCCCGGCAATGCACACCGAGGTGTCCTGATATGACGGCATCAACGTTGTAACGGTGTTCCCTCAATCTTTCATTTAGGCAGCGACCAGTCTGTCCCACATAATGACGCCCGCACGATAATGGCACGGAGTACACAACCTCTTCTGTACACTCAACAAGGCAAGTTTTGTGCTTTTTCGTTCAGCCGGGTGCACGACTTATGATGTTCGAGGGGGAATTTACCTTTTTACATAAACTAGCCAACTTGACAGGTCCTGAAAAAACAACGTTGACCCCTGCGTGCAAGCCCACTCTTTTCAGGTTATGGGATACTTTATGTAGGTATGGTATGACCACTGGTTTCTCTTTTTTCTTTCTCTGTACTTCCGTTCCTTCCCTATTTTTATTCTTTAACGTCTTGAGAGTGTTCTCTGCTACGGCTGTTAAAAGAGAGACTGGATACCCCGCGGACTTGAGTCTTGACACCTGATTTTTAAAACTTTCGTTGATCTTGTGAGTGCACGACTTCTTTAGAGCGTTACCGAAGCAAAGATTGATTATCCCCCTTTTCAGGAGCTTTGACTGCGCCGACGCGAATGGCAGGATTAGCTTGGATTAGGTTCATAAATCCAACATACATGCTCGGGTCGAAAGTCAAGCCTCAGGTCTAAAAACCTAATGGAACCCCCCTCTGGCACTTCATGTGTTATCACCAGGGGCCTTAGACAGTCACTAAAAGTAAACAGGGTCACGGACACCTGCTCCTCAAAGACATCCAGCCGCAGTCCAAGAGGAATAAAGAATCGTCCACAAATCTAAAAATGCTTACAACCGTAGAACGCTCAAGTTTGCTAGCCAGAGAAAGAAAAAAGAGAAACCAGTGGTCATACCATAGCTACATAAAGTGTCCCATAACCTGAAAAGAGTGGGCTTGCGCGCAGGGGTCAACGTTGTTTTTTCAGCACCTGTCAAGTTGGCTAGTTTATATAAAAAGGTAAATTCCCCCTCAAACATCATAAGCAGACCCGGCTGCACGAAAAAGCACAAAACTTGCTTTGTTGAGTGTACAGAAGAGGTTGTGTACTCCGTGCCATTATCGTGCGGGCGTCATTATGTGGGGCAGACTGGTCGCAGCCTAAATGAAAGATTGAGGGAACACCGTTACAACGTTGATGCCGTCATATCAGGACACCTCGGTGTGCATTGCCGGGATTGTGGTTGTACTCCGATTTTCACAGATTGTACAGTACTGAACAAAAACAGAAACAAAACCACAAGGGAAATACTCGAGGCTCGAGAAATTGCTAGATTAGGGCTGCAATGTGTAAGCGCACCCTCTTTATCGTTATCAGAAAAAGAATTGCAGTTTCTTGACCAAGCATGACTAGTTTTGGGTGGGTGCCGATGAGTGATGCGGGAATTTTTTAGTTATTTTATGTTGTTTTTAAAGATTTTTGCGATGTGTATCTTATATCTTCCTAACTTGTTTGTGTTGTTGCCGATAATATATACCGAGCTCCAGCGGAAATAAAGTTCAGTTGTAAGTAGCGCTGTGCCTGTGTCTCCTTCTGTGTCCGTTGTCCTGTTGCGCTTTTTAATTATTATGAATCACCAACTCGCCCAACTTTCTACCCTCGTCAACTCCAAAAGTTTCACGGCGCTCGTTGGCCGTGTGTCTTTGATATTCTCAACTAAACCAACCACGCGTAGTGAATGCGCTGCGACACTGCGCCTTTTTAATATTGGGTTTTCTGAGTCGATTTCACAAGAACATCGTCATAAAAAAGTGTCCACCAATCGACAAGCACGAGCGCCATGAACGAGCGTCACCAACAAGCGTCACGAACTGTCAATATGGACGAGCGTCACTAACGAGAGTGACACACTGGAAGCCTTAAAAGGGTCATAAAAGGAATTTTTAACTTTTCCTTTTTAGCTTGACTCCTCAACTCACAAATCGTGCTTTGCACCACAAAGTTCAAGAAGACGAAAAGGAGGGACTCCCCTCTTGCTCGGACCCTCGTTTGTGTACCCGCGGACACCGCCATTCTGCTCCTAGAAGATTAGCCCGTCGCTCAAAACTCGGACAAAAGTTGCTTTCCCCACTCCGTTCACCCCGAAGCTGACAGTGCTGTGGAAGCTACATGCTCGTTGGGCCAGCCACACTTTTCCCACGTCACCACGCTCCCTCCCGCATGCCCACCAGCAGAGAATGCGGTGAGCAGAGCAGGTGAGGTGATGAAAGGGAGGCTGCTGATAGGTCTTGCAAGCGCAAAGCTTCCACCGCACTGTCAGCTTAAATTGGAAGGGATTAAGTGTGGTCCGGTGTCGTGTGACGTGCGTTTGGGCCGGGTGACGCGCAATCGGTACCACGCATATATCACAGTGAAGGGGCAGGGAGCTTTCGAAGGGAAGGAGGTACGAAATAGACCGGTGTGTTTACAAATTTTCTTACCGATAATCAGGCTTTTGACTTTCTACCCTATTTCTTTTGGCCCACTAAACGATATGCTATAAGTAATATCCCAGTCTAAACTCACTTGTTCCAGCCCAAAATTTGTTTCATGGCCCCTTTAAGGCTGTTTCACACGTTTGTGTCGACAGCGTTGCGCTGTTTTGCGTCGTGCAGCGCAGCGCCTCCCCATTGTGTCGCCATAAGGGTCGCCAAAGCAACAGCTCGAGGCAGTCAGTCTTAAGGAAGTCAAACGCAGTCAAACGCAGCTGTGTGAACGAGCCTTTACGCGACGTTAAAGGGGTTATGACACGAAAATTAAACTGATAGATTATTCTTGAAATGGAATCCTCATAGGCTACTTAGCATATACACCAAGTTACGCGATTTTTAGAGCTCTGGTAATTGCAATATTCAATTTACGAATTTTTATCATTTTCATCTGGCGACCAGGCAACACTGCCAAAGTTAGTCACACCATGGTGTCCATAAACCACGTGACCATAAACGCTCTCTCATTCTAGGCGCCCTCGTGATCGCCCAACCTCTCCTCGACGCGGTACGATCAAAACGGCTCACGGAACTCGGTAACCCGAACGCTACCCTCGCTCTCACCCCCGGTCCGTTGACCTTCCACCCTGCATGCGCCTACGGGATATTCCCGGACGAGGCTGACCACGGGGAGCTCGTCCGTAACTCGCCGTCGCTGGAGCTGGTCGCTAGCGGGTCGCAGTCAAAATGAACAGCTTCCAACATCTCTTAAAAGCAATCACTCTAATTGCTGCGGCGATCAATGTCGAACACTTTGACAAGGCGAGCGATGCCGTAGACGTAATCGTCACGGACCGCATGCTCGCAACATGGAAGGTAAACGAAGATGCTGAGGCTCGAGACGCCAAGAGAGCCAAGTCTGTGAGTGCGTGCAAGGACACACTGCGCTGGAGGCTGACTACGTAGCCAACCTCCAGCTCCGCCCGGATCCGCCCCTCCGAGGGACCCGCATAGTAATCGATTTATCCACGAAACTATCGCGCCATTTTCAAAACCAATTTAGCAGGATTATAGGAACATACAATGGGTCCTAGCAGTGTAGTTCTCTCATATTTCATTTTTGGCGTGCCATAACCCCTTTAAAGGTACCTTAAGGAGGTTTCTGAAATCGCCTAAATATGGCGATACCTCACTCTGTTGCCTCTAAGCATCCCAGAAATTCCTATATCGTTACGATGCGCAGCCGAATTCTCTATTAAAAACAAGAAAAAAACAATCCAAGATTGCTATGCACCGAGGTCATCTCCGGCAATGGGAGGAGCATGTTTCGAAACCAGGACCCCTGTCAGCCAATACACCTTTCCAGAAAACGCTCCTAGGCTGCCGCCATGTTGCTGATGCGGCTAGTGAGACTCTCGCGCCCTCTATCAGCTAGAAATTTTCTGCCACTCTCTTGGACTGTGAAGACCCGCTCAGCGCGATTGTCTACCTATGTTGTTGCGGTTTTGCATTCGACGTTTTCTGGGCCCTTTTGAAAGTTTCTACTCACTTTTTCTGATGCATGCTGCGTACCCTTTCTGTGTTATCTTTCATTGTGAGAAACAGGGCTGGTAATTGCCTGCCATTCAAGCTTTCTGCTTGCCATTCACGGGAAACGAAGTCGGGGAAGGACGTCAAACGGCCCTCGACGCGGTTTTTTGGCGAACAATGACAATTGTTCTCCCCCCTCCCAGAGATAGCTGTCCGGGTTGGGGTGGGAAGCCGGTCAGTCGCGTTCGTGCCTTTGCCTTGGTACTGTTGTGAAGAAAGGCAGCTCTGCCCAAACCGTGCCCCAAAACGAAGTCATCTTGGATACCGTCCGATCGTCAAGACGTGACTGTGGTCCACTGTGACTGTGTTATTTGAGATCTTTCTCAAATAAATTACTTCAGATAACGCTGCATCGTGTGGTAGGTACAATATATTGTTTAAATGTTAACACTTGCTAAATTGTATGCCCGTGTCCGGTCCCTCGGTAAACATGTTATTTGTGAGCGTGAAAAATACACGCCTTTCGACTATCTTCTGTCGTAATTTATTTTCGACAGCTAAGCCCTTTGTCATTTGACACGCGACTATCGGGCGGCGATGTCAGAGCTTATCGTAAAAAAAAAAAAAAAACAATAACTAACATTTTAGTCGCATTCGTACTGTCGCGCGCCAACCAAACAAAAATAGTTTACAGGTGGTGTTTTTTTTTGTTGCTTTTGTTTTTTAAATGTGGTACAATGCTTTCTTAGTGTCCTCGGAAAATGCATGCACCATGAAACACAATATACAGCGTGAAAAGACAAGGATTTAGCAAGCAGCAGTGTTTGAAACTGTGCCTATATACAGGGTGAAACAAGGAGACGCCAGGCTCTTTAGATCGACCGGAAAATTCGGTTTTTTAACCTATCGCGCTACGACTTTGTGCAGCGTTGCCCACAGATGGTGCATTTGTTTTTTGTTGTAAAATTTGCGAAGAGCGAACTTACCTGAGCAAAAAGTAAAGAAAGAAAAAAGGTTTAGCTCCTGTGGAAACGGAGCGACGCCACCGGTCTGCAAACAACACGGCGCCGTTTCGCACGAGAGACAAGAGATGGCGCCAGCGGTTGCGACGGCAACTGCCGCCAACGAACGAGCAGACGACGCCGAGAGCCGGCCCTTTTGCAGACAAGGAACTGCAGTTGCTTTACAGTGGCTTAAAGGGGGTAGTCTAACGAACGAAACCGGAGAAGCGGCACAGCGTTGGAAGACGGCCGCGGGTGGCGCTGGCGCTTGCAGCACTGTCGTTCCGGCTATAGCTCCGGTTTGGTCGCTTGGTCAGCTTGGCTCCGGCCAGCTCCAGCCGATTCGAAGCTGTCGACTACACTGTCGTCTGCTAGCTTCACATTTTTATTCACCTTCAAACACAAATCATGTCGTTGGAAGTTCACTGAAAACAAATAATTGTTCTTGAGGCATTTATATTAGTTATGAAGCGTGTTAGGGTGCCTCTATCTGCCGGCCGATTGAGGCACCCAACGGAGCTGCGGATCGAAGCGCCACCTACACCGTCTTCCAAGGAGCGGCCGTTGCCGATGCATCGTGGAGGCTACGCGATAATCACACTACCCCCTTTAAGCCACTGTAGTTCCTTGCTGTTAACGCGCCTGTCTTTTTTGCTTCTGCGACTGTCGCCGCCTGCGGAACGCGCGCCACTTTTGAGTCGAAAAGATCGTCTGCTAAAAAGGCCTGCTCTCGGCGGCGTATGCTCGTTCGTTGGCAACGTTTGTTGCGCCATCTCTTGTCTCCCGTGCGAAACGGCGCCGTGTTGTTTGCAGACCGGTGGCGTCGCTGCGTTTCCATAGGGGCTAAGCCTTTTTCTTTCTTAACTTTTTCCTCAGGTAAGTTCGCTCTTTGCAAATTTTACAAAAAAAAAAAAAAGCACCATCTCTGGGCAACGCTGCACAAAGTCGTAGCGCGATAGGTTAAGAAACCGAATTTTCCTGTCGATTTAAAGAGCCTGGCGTCTCCTTGTTTCACCCTGTAGGCGCAGTTTCAAACACTGCTGGTGACAAAATCCTTGTCTTCTCCCTCTGTATTTTGTGTTTCATGGGGCATGCATTTCCCGAGGACACTAAAAAAGCATTGTACCACATTTTGAAAAAAAAAAAAAAGCGAAAAATACTTTTAAACTATTTTTTGGGCATGCGCGACTGAACAAATGCGACTGGAATGTTAGTTGTCTTTTTTCTACAATAAGTTGACACGACGCCGCCCAATTATCGGCGTGTTAAATGAGAAAGCGCTTAGATGTCGAAACTAAATTACAACAGAAGATAGCCGAAAGGCATTATTTTTCACACTCACAAATAATGGGTTTACTGATGGAGAGGACAGAGACATACAATCTAGAAAGTTTTAACATTCGAACAATATATTGTACGTACGACACGATATAGCGTTATGCGAAACGAATTTATCTGAGAAAAATCTCAAATAACACAGTCACAGTGGACGACAGTCACATCTTGACGATCGGACGGAATCCAAGCTGACTTCGTTTGGGGGCACGTTTTGAGGACAGAAGAAGAAGAAGAATACAGCTTCCTTTTTCACGGCAGTACCAAGGCAAAGGAACGCAAGGGACTGACCCGTTTCCCACCCCAACCCGGACGACTATTTCTGGAGATGACTGGGAGCTCTGCGCGAATTACCTTTGGGAGGGGGGAGAACAATCGTCATTGTTCGCAAAATCGCGTTGAGGGCCCTTCGACGTCCTTCCTCTCCTTCGTTTCCCGTGAATGTTGAGCAGAAAAGCTTGAATGTCAGGCACTTAACAGCCCTATATCTCACAGTGGAAGATAAGGGAGAAAGGGTATGCAGCACGCATAGAAAAAATTAAGTGGAAACTTTCAAGAGGGTCCAGAAAACGTCGAATTTCAAAACGTCAAGACATATGTAGAAAATCGCGCTGAGTGTGTCTTTACAGTCCAAGAGAGTGGCAGGACATGTCTAGGTGATAGAGGGCGCGACAGTCGCACCAGCCGCATCAGCATCAGCAACATGGTGGCAGCCTAGGAGCGTTTTTTGGAAAGGTGTATAGCGAGCGAAGGGTCCTTGCGCCTCCGACCGGCGGAACCGCGGAGTGATATCTCGGATGCGCGCGGATCGTTGCCCATGCGGCCCGGACTACGATTGAACCCAGCAAGTGCGCTCTGGAGAGCTGACGACCGGACGCATCACTCCCGCAAAAGACAACGAAAGGCTCAAAAAACAACAACAAAACAATGCTCTGTTTTCGGGACGAGTGTTGCGGTATTATGTTACCTCTCCGAAAAAAATTAACAGTTTTCGACTACCCTTATTTGGTTCTATCATCTACAGAAGCATACACATTTTGTAATAACCGCGTTTGCGATCTCAACAAAATGTCGCGTTTTCATCGGTCACATGTCGTCCTGGTCGCCGTAACAATTCTCCTTCCATTGCCGGAGATTACGTCGGTGTGTTTTATCTTTGATTGCTTGTTTAGTAGGAAAATCGGCCACGCATCGTTATGATGTTTAGATTTCAAGGGTGCTTAGAGCCCGCAGACTGAGTTATCGCCATTTTGGGCGATCCCAGAAACCTCCTGAGGGCACCTTTCAGGTAATAAACAGAGGGTTCTTGGAAACGTGGGGTAAAGGTACGTTTATACTCCAACGTAACGTCGACGGGCGCGGCGTAGCGCAGCGCACATAGATACTGATTGGTCGCAGAAATCGAGTTCCTGCCGCTGGCCAATCAAAGGCGCGCGTTTTGCGCTACGCTGCGTTTACTGCGCTCAACGCCGGAGTGTAAACAGCCCTTAAATCCTTCCTGCTAAAAGTACTAGTCGCACAAAAAAAAAATATTGAAGCCGTAGTGGTCTGCGTCAAATTTTTCCTGCTAAAAGTACGCGTCTATTAGAAAAAACGATTAGTTCAGTATAATTGGGTAATTAAATACTTTTGAGTAAATAAATCTCTTAATATGTTTCGATATGCGGATTCACACTGGAAGCTTGATGTGAATCGACCGAGAGCACTAAATCCACCAGTACTACAATGATGCAAGTCAAGCGCTGCATGTCACCGCGTTCCAAAAAAAAAAAATTCCTCGATTTAGATGCGTTCCTAGGATTCGGTTTCTAATCTTGGCTTATCTCCGCGCCGACGATCCCGCCCCACGTGGCCAAGACGCCAAACGTGCCTGAGCCGCCGCCATGCATCGCACGTAAAGGTGCGTCTTCACACTGGCACCGACTCTCAAAAAGAAAAACTCAAGAGGCAGTTCGGAGGTCTTCTTATCTATAGGGAGTGTTCACTGACGTAATTTTGTCCGCCATCTTGTTGTTTTGAGCTGTTTAGCGTGCGCAGAAGGCAAGCATTCCAAGGATTTACATAACCCCTTACATGCGTAGAGCACAAAAGATTACAAATTTTACCACGCTGACATCTCCTCAACAGGTTGCGATGTTATCCTTAATATTAGTAAATTTGTTTGAAAAAATAAACGAACAACAAAATGGCGGATTGACGTCGTATGAAAGCAACCTATAGCCACTTCTACGTGCTGTGCTTGGCGCCGCACGTACATACGTTGAACCACGGGGAGCCGGATTGATGGCGCGTAGATGCGCCCCGATAAGAACCCGAACCACAGAAACACGCCCATATCGAACATTTTTCGGAACGCCGTAGAATGCTGCGAGTCTTATATCATTCTAATGTGGGTGGATTTACAAGTTTTTCATGATTCGTATCAAGTTTATAACTGAAGCCACCTATTTAAGTTAATAATTAAATATTTAATGACTGAAAACTAAGTAATTACCCAATTACTGAACGCTAATAATTTGCTTTAATGGGCCCTTTTTGCGCAAATCATCGCGACCTCAACCTTTTTTGTGTTCGATCTGTAATTGTAACAGGAGCTAATTAGTCCGCGTTTTCAAAACAGTCAATAAAGTTTAGGTCTAATGCCCTCGGTCGATGTGGCGCTAGCCTGATACTATTGGAGATATGCACGACCAAAATGGTCGCTGTAGTCGACATTCCATCATTGGCGTCTTGAGCATGATGAATTTTACGCGTAATATTGGAGGTAAGAATAATGTCGGGTTGTGAACTTTAGAGGTGAGGGGTTAGGACATGCCAAAAATAAACTATCCTCTTGAAACCATTGTATGTTCCCATATTTTTTTGTGAAACTTGTTTAGTAAACGACGAGACAGGTTCGTGTGTATAACTCGATTTATATGCGGGACCCTGGGATCCACCCTATTCGGGAAGGACGCAATATTTGGTGGGCCGGTGACGTGCACGGCAAATGCATGGCGTCCCCTTTCTCGCACTCGCAGACTTGGTTCTCTCTCGGCATCTCGCGGTTCAGCTTCCTCATTCACCGTCCGCGTTCCGAGCACGCGGTTCGAGACAATGACGTCTATGGCATCCCTCGCTTCCTCGGAGTCCTCGACACTGATCACAGCAGAGATGAGAGTAATTGTTGTCAAGAGATGTTGGAGCTGGCCATTTTGACTTTGACACGCTGGTAACCAGCTCCACCGACGAACGACGAGATCGTCACGGACAAACTCGCCGTCGTCTGCGACGGTCTCGGGTGTGGATGGAGGGTGGAAGGTTAAAGGTCAAGGGGATGAGATCGCGAGTAACGTTTATAGCGTGAGAGGATGCGGTCGTACCGTGGCCATGAGCGCTCTGGCGAGGTCCAAGAATGAGAGGGCCTTCAAATATCACGTAGTTTATGGGCACCACGCTTGAATGAATGTATGGATGTTAACGGCTGCACCCTTAATAATGGGCGGTAGCTTGCGCCACCTAGACAGTCAACTAAAAGTATGATTCATCATATCGCCCTTCTAAGTCAAATAGTTCCCCTTCTGCATATTTCTTAATGCGGCTAACTTGGGCAGTGTTGCCCGTCGCCAGATGAAAATGACTAACATTAGTAAATTCATAATTAAAAATACTAAAGCTTTAATTATCGCGACACTTGATGTATATAGAAAGTAGTCTACGAACACTCCATTTCAAGAATAATCTAGCTGTTCAGATTTTGTGTAGTTCTTTAAAGCGTTAGCTTTTGTGTCCTGGTACCTACGCTGACCTTGCACTGCTTTGGACTATTTGGACTAACCAAAGTTCGCAACGTCGTCATGGGACTGCGCCACAGCCGCACGGGGTGTGGAAACTGGTTAGCAAACACCTTCTCCAAGCGCCAACAATGGCCGGCCGGATGCGGGTGTGCGCCTTGGACGCGCTCGGAAGATCGGAAGACCTGTGGACGCACACGGGCTGCGGATTCGTTATTTGACCTACCATGCCTGCCTCGCCGTTCTTGACGCGCCAGTCCTCTTAGCTTGTCACCCTGTCGTAAGCGCACGGTGTAGTCGCCCCTGGATGCACAACACGCGCGGCAACGCAAGGCCCAAGAGAACCGACGACGCCGTTTGCACGAAACCACCGACGTTCAAGAGCAGGGCTTAGCCCTCGGAAGACAACAGTACGCGGACCGCACGCGCCGATCGAGCGAACGTGCGCTGACTCTTACCGAGGCTTCTGGTGTTCGTGAGCAGAGATTGACCGGTATATTCGGGACTCCAGCAAAACGAACGGCACCTAGCGGGAAAACACTGAACTGGCCGGAACAGGTCCCTTTGCGATTTCCGCTCGTCTCTTCTGGCTTCCGTGTTTACATGTTGTCGGTGGATTGCGCCACAGAACGGTTCTACCGGTGACTGTGTCGTAACCGTAGTATCGAATTGGGACCTAGGTTGCTCTGCACTCGACCAATGTCACCGCGTGAGCCAGACATTCTGCGTTTTTCAGCGTTCATCAGCTCCGTGGAAGGACAGTGGGCAGTCCTTTCCTCGTTTCTTCGAAAAAAGTCAAGCCTCTGGAAGTTCGCTTACCCCAACACATCGCCGTAGGTTCGAAACGTGGAAGATAAAACGCTTGGGAACCAATTTTAAGCCCAATGCTTACTTGCTGCTGCCCCAGCGTTGTCCGTTGAGCTGGCACATGACACGGCACAACCTGGATTCGGCCGCCAAATTTGCCCGATAGTGGCGTCCCCTTTAGGTGGCTGGAGTCGCGAATAACATTCAAACGGCGGCATACGTGTCACTTCACGTTGCGCAAGCTGCTCGTGCGCTTGATCTATACTTCGTTTCAGCTTCGGTCCAGACGCAGCCGATCCTACAAGCGCGAGCATGTGGCCCAGAACTGTGCTTGCACTGCACGAGCGCGCGTGCTTGGCAGGGATGCTGAAAGCCGGGAGCTCGCGCTTGTAGCCTTGGCTGCGTCTGGACCGAAGCTGAAACGAAGTATAGCCGCCGGAGGACAAAACGCACGTCCCCAGTGAATAAAGGCGCACAACAAGAGAACCGTGTCGTTTGACGTGCATCGCGCGAACGTCCTTCATGCACACGCAAAGTGAACTGATCTGCTTGCTCCAGAGATACTAGTGGTTTCGGGAATGTTCACACCGCGGAAATACCCAACTAATACACAACTCCGGCGCGAAATGCTCACATTTCTTTCAGAGTCAGCGTAGCGGCCCCAGCAATTTGGGCCCACTTTTTTTTTTTCGTCGCGTTCTTTAAGAACGCGACGACTTGAAGCTTCCACCCTGCTTTTTACACACGCCTTTGAAAGTGTCGCCGTCATTTAATATCCTGGAAATGACGTCACAAATAGGAAGAACAATAGGGAGTCACTGAAACATCTCGTCGCAAATAGCCACTGAACTGCGAAGCAGGGTTGCACTGGAGGGCTCCCGGGAAGCAAACGTCCCGGCGAGAGCGGAGTGATGTCGTATACGTAGCGATCACGCGCCTCAGCGACGTCTCACGTCTCCAACGTGGGCCTCCCTCGTTCACTTGGTCTCACCTTAACTAACATCTGGGGTACACAAGAAAAAAACAAAACTAGCACAAACCACACACGGATTGCGGTTTGGGCTAGTTCCTTCCGCGCACCTCTTCCGCACGCGTGAGACAGTCAGTCCTCCCTTGTCTTTAAAGCAATGGTCTCGTATGCATGTTTAGATAGCCGGAAGTTATTAAGCCTCGATGAGCGACCTGTCCCTCAGCAATAGATGGGATATATAGAAAGCATAGTACAACCGCTAGCCTAGGATCTTTAACGTGCACCACTCAGAAGTGATACACAACCACAGGCCGGTACGATGCTCATTCAGAACAAAACGGGCATGGTGGATTGAACCGAGAATAGAGTGTGCTAGAAAGGACGAGTCAGGCCACCGGAGTGCTACTTTTGCACCTCCGCATGTAGAAAAAAGAAAACGGCTAATCCAAGCCACTTCGCTCGTAGCGCCCTTTCGGGAGCTACGAGCGGAGTGATTCGGATTAGCCGTTTTTCTTTTTTTAAGAAAAACGCGTTGCGTTCCAACGCTAAGCTCGACCGGCACACCGGTCAAGTTCATAAGAACAGTGGAACGCTGTGCTATATTTTTTTAAAGCCTAGGCGTCACGCATCACGTCAATATCATAACGTCACCGGGACCTGACTTGTCATCAAAACGCCATACAACATCCCGACAACGCCTTGACGTCAACGTCGTCATCGACGTTGACAATACGTGTTGCATGACATCAAGATTGTGTTCTGACATCATATTGCGTTGAAAGCGACGTCGACGTCAACGTCGGTATCGACGACCACGTCCACATCGTCCTCGATGCGGCGGGACGTCATGACCGCGTTACAACGGCGACTTGATGTGGCGAAACGGCGTCGTCCTCGACACGACGCGGTGTCAGGAGGCGGCGTCAGCATCTTGGCGTCACGCAACATCGTAGTTGACGATGATGCCGTGGCGCCGTCGTAACGTCATGTCGTCCTGGCGTGCTGTTTTGACGTTGCCTCTTACGTTAAAAACATAAAAAAAATACAATATAGTCTCTAAGGGACTTTATTTCCCAAATGACCTTGACCTGTGTCGTGGTTCGCTGCGATCACAACGAAGGTGGCGCTGCGATCAAAGTGTCTTGGTTCCACCTGATCGCTTTGCCCATTTTGAGGTGCAACTGAAAGCATGAGCGGAGTTTGTAGAGCTGGCCCTAGCTGGCCCCACTCAGTCGTTTCTTGTTCACTCTACATAGGATACTTGGGTTCTACGGCATGAGCTTTTGCTCCATGCGCTCGGAACGGCGGCGCGTTAGCACATTCGTCCGCCAATCCCGCCACCCTGGTCTTGTTCACCATGATGAAGCGAACCAGAATTTTTCCTGCGGGTGCTAAAATACCCCAAAATAAAACGAGCGCCATGACGATATACTTTTGGCGTTGCTTGAATGGCTTCATATATTCATTCCTTCTGCTGCGGTTGGGCTTAAAGTGAAATGGAGGATATCAGACCTGATAAATTTAATCCCCTTTCATTCGTTTCTCAGTTCGGCCGCCAGGACGCGCTAATTCGCGTTGCACGTTTGTATATGCGATAGCACCCTTCTCCTTGGCGCTTTCCTCGAAGTTGCGAGCACGGCGCCTCTGTGGCCCGTGTCCAGAATAACTCTCGGAAAAATCGGTCTATAAAGTCTTCCCTAATGGGAGGAACAATCTTGTAACCTATTAGACATGATTAAAAAAGCGCAAACTTGACAAGGGCAACAAAGAAGGCACACGTACAACAGAACTGGCGCTTACTTCCAACTAAGTTTATTTCATCATCAACCAAGCAATATTTACCATCGCCAGCTGTTTTTATGTTCGCTGGCAATGGTATATATTGCTTGGTTGATGATGAAATAAACTTAGTTGGAAGTAAGCGCCAGTTCCGTTGTACGTGTGCCTTCTTTGTTGTCCTTGTCAAGTTTGCGCTATTTTAATCATGTCTAGTAAGAACCAACTAGCCCAAACAAAAGTCGTTTTACAACTTGTAACCTATGTTCGCTCAGAAAGGCAGAAACTTTTGTCCGTGAAATCAAGGGAGCAAAGTTCTTCCCCCATCTGCATTTAAGTATGGCGGCCCCGAATTGAGCAAATCGAGCTGGACGAGGCTCAATGATGGCGTCGATAATTATACGGACTGCTACCACAATTGAGCCAAACGTAGTTACCACTGGAAATGCCTAGTGATACTGTCGGATTCTGACCGACGGTCGTCCAGAAGCCGACAGTCAACGGTACACTACCCGGTTATAGCGCAAAGGAAATTTATTTCGCACCTCGTCGGCCTCGCTGTACGATTTTGTTCACTGCAAATTTTCTAAACTGTAAATATACGTATATCCCACCGCTTTACGGAGAGATGCATGCTTCTCTTCCGTCGTATATTAAGTGTGTATAGCCCTTCGAAAGCGCAGTCGCTCTCGGTGAGGAGACAAACGGGCATCGCAGACGACAGTTACGTTCGTCAGTCTGCGATAAATGCCAGACCACCGTTTCACAAGACTATCCCCATGACGGTCGATTGTACTGTTATCACTCAAGCGGTCATCTTAAGGCCCGTTCATACGATGCATTTTTCTCGCGCATCTAGTGTCACGAAACGTAGTTTCACGAAATGGTTGCGCCGTCTGGACGAGTCCGGAAAGGACGCGCGTCCGTTTCGGACTCGTTCAGACGGCGCAACCATTTCGCGAAAATACGTTTCGCGACACTAGATGCGCGAGAAAAATGCATCGTGTGAACGGGCCTTTAAGTCCTTAATGTGAAACAGATGTAAACCCTCTACCATACGTTTTCTAATCTAAACACCACTGGCACGCAAAGCACATGAGCGTTGGTGGCAATTTCAGTCTCCATTCGCAGCGCGCAACACTGTCATGGCGATGATGATGAAAGCGGACATAAAAAAAAAAAAAGTTGATCGTCAGTGGGCACTTGGTAAGAAAAAGCAGAACCGAACGTGGCGCAGAAGTCGCGCAGGAACCCGGCAGCGAAACCTGCCTGTCTTGGGTGCAAAGTTGCATAACGTCGTTGCCAACATATGTAGATCTATCGGTCGACAAGCTCCACGGAGAGGCGGTGTTCGTAAACGGTTCTCCTCCGTTGCCTGCATGCGATAAAATTGTCCAGTACTAGCAGATTAACCCGCCAAATGTTTGGGAGATATTAGTGGCGAGATGTTTTGTTGGCGACCTCCTATGGTTCGCTCTCGTGATGTCATCACCTTGCGAACAACGAGTTGGATGGTGTTTTTAATCAGCATGGTGGAAGCTTGAGATCATTGCGTTCTCAAAGCAACACTGCCAACACCGTCAAAATTCAAGCTCTTACATTCTCCTCATTTCCGTCGATGAGAAATCCTATCCTGACCTCACAGTCAGCATGCGGCCAATCGTGTAAGGCCGATCACAGCGACGCTTTCGATCGCGCACGTCGCCAATAGTTCATAAACAGTCAAAAGGTAATCTATAAAAATACCCCGAAGCATAAAACTTCCTACAGGGTATTTTAAGCATTTCTTTGGAACACCTATGCCAACTTACGAGTGCTTACAAAAGAATGTAAAGAGAAGACCAAGTTTCCAGAAGAAGTGGCGAAGCACGGGTACACCCCAGCTGTACTAAAAAGCACCAAAACAATCTTCAGTCGGTAGTACTTTAGATAAAAATGATTGCGTCTCCGCGACAAATATCATAGACCCATAGATCCCAAGTCTTGAGCAGCGCCCCTGGCGAGCAAAATCGGACAGTTTTAAGTGGCGGTTCCTTGATGCCTCGCCTTGCGTACCCTTTCAAACGCCGTTTTAGTGCACCTTGAGAGACACAGAGGGAGGGATCCTAATAAACGCTAGCGCGCTTTCGCGGAGCGTGCATGATGGGACGCTGGGACGTCGCTTCACGTCAACATTAAGCTCGCGCTGCAGAACCCAGGGATCCTGGGTTCGAGCCCCACCCCTGCCCGTTTCGATCTGGATGAGCATCGTACCGGCGTGCGGTTGTGTATCACTACTGCGTGATGCACGTCAAAGCCCTCAGGCTAGCGGCTGTACCGCACTGGCTAAATTTCTCATCTACAGCTGGGAGACTCGTCGCCCCTGTGAGGCAGACTAAGTTCTAGGCTGTATAAACATAATGCAGTTAAATGCAAAGGTGCAAGCGAGCTGGACAATAATGATGAAAATAATCCCTGGAGAAGGGGAACAAGAGGGACAGAGGACAAACACAAATCTCCAAACACAGCTAGGTGACTGGTGAGCGACCGAAAAAATCCGCCTGGTCCGGGTATCGAACCCGGGACCTGTCCATTACAAGTGGAGTGGTCTACCAACTGAGCTAACCAGGGGTTAGACGCCAGTAGAGCAAACGGGTTTTATCAGCCGCCACCAGTCGAACACCAACAAGGGTGAAGCTTGCAATTTAAAGTTATAATTATAATGCAGTTAAATGCAAATGTGCAAGCGAGCTGGACAATAATGATGAAAATAATCCCTGGAGAAAGGGAACAGGAGGGACAGAGGACAAACACAAATCTGGGTTTGTCCTCTGTCCCTCTTGTTCCCCTTCTCCAGGGATTATTTTCATCATTATTGTCCAGCTCGCTTGCACCTTTGCATTTAACTGCATTATAATTGTAACTTTAAATTGCAAGCTTCACCCTTGTTGGTGTTCGACTGGTGGCGGCTGATAAAACCCGTTTGCTCTACTGACGTCTAACCCCTGGTTAGCTCAGTTGGTAGAGCGCTCCACTTGTAATGGAGAGGTCCCGGGTTCGATACCCGGACCAGGCGGATTTTTTCGGTCGCTCACCAGTCACCTAGCTGTGTTTGGAGATTTGTGTTTGTCCTCTGTCCCTCTTGTTCCCCTTCTCCAGGGATTATTTTCATCATGTATAAACATACACACAACCCAATTTTTTTGTCAACATTAATATGTTCCTTCTCATGCACACTACAGGAGGCGTCCTCCTTGAGGTCGCTGATAAATTCGCAACGCTCTCCACAATAGGCGAGGGAGGCAAAAGTCTGCTCAGTGGGACGCACTCCAAATTAACGAGCGGACGACGGCATTTTTGGAGCCACCAGCTTGACGCAGACGGTTTGCCGTTCATAATGGCCACTCGTCGAACCTGACAAGCCGACTGAGCTTTCCGACACTGCCACTGTCCAGCTGCGAAAAAAACATGTTGCGTAGACTGGGTTCATTGTCTGTTCCACGGGGCCCATTTCACTGATAGCGAGGAAGACGGCCGCTTTTGGAAACGTCCCTCAACCTTCAGCCGCCTCGGAGTGGGCGGCGCGTGATCGCCATCCGTGGAGCTCAGGTCTCTTCTTAAAAAAAAAAAAACTCGTCCCGAAGCATTTACGATGGCTAAATGGCGCACAAAAACGCCGAAGATACGCCATGTCCGGGACGAGCTTAAGTATCCATCCAGAGAGACTTTTGTTAGATACAGTGCCTTTTGTTCCGGATCAATTCTTTGTTTTGATTTGTATACTTGTATCAACCCCGATCTTTTGGAGTGACGGGTCAGTCTCTCAAAAATAGATCACCCTATTATGAAAATGACTTATACAACTTAGATCTACTTTGAAAACCTTATATTCTAGGTGTTTTCTACCTTTATTTTTATGATAGTACCACTCCCGTTGTAAACTCAACAGATAACGGGGAATGTTTAAATATATACTTTAATTCCTCATAGTATTCATGTCTCGCTGCATGGTATTAACCTACTGAAAAAAAAAAAAACACATACGACCCATATCTCACATTCCCACACAAAGGAGCCATATAAGAAACAATTTAAATCATGTAAATTTCTGTTTTGATATTAGCCTAAGGTTTCGGCCTAAAAAAACACGTTTACGGTGCACAAAAAATAAATAAAATTTAGGTGACAGACAATATCTCAGAACCGTTATCAGCGGACTTCATAACTTTAGCTGGTTCAATACACATATACTCGTATAATACGTGTATTATAGCCATAAAACTCACAAAATATTGTCAATGCTGGGCGTCATATCTGTTTAATGCATCGATGCTTTAAAATTATACAAGACAACTTAAAAGACAGCCGTTTATGTGCCACCTGAGAGAGAAAGTATAGTATGCAACCATGGACAAGCATAAAGCGACATGTAAGTTCTTCACTGAGAAATAATAGCATACAATGTCATGTGAATTTTTTAAAAAGGTGTTTCGGAACATAGATGATATGGATAGATGTTTTTTGTCAATAGGGAGTTTCTCTGCAACTAAAGTGAAATAGAGTTCGGAATGACCAACCAATATCAGTTGCACGGCGCTTTGTCCGGACCTGTATGTCGATGACTTGCCTCGGAGACCCCGAGGCTGCAGGGCTGCGAAGTGGTTCTAACATCCTGCAACACTTATCTACCCACCAGTCACAAGGGACGCCTAAGGACAATGAGTCTAATCTTTGTACAAAATAAAAAAAACGTTGTCAGAGTATCAGGGCAGTACTCAGACAGACAGTAGTGCTGGGAGTAAGTTACAAACAATTATGCTCGCAGGTGACGAATGGAAAAAAGTGCGCACGCTCCTCAACCCGGCGTTCAGCACAGCGAAGATGAGGCTGATGATGCAGACCATCAACAAGTGCGCCGATGTGTTTGTGGACATATTGACTGAATCTTCCCAAAAAGGAGAAGTCTTGGAGATGTACAAGGTGGCCCAAGGTCTCTCACTTGATGTCATCACAAAATGTGCTCTGGCCTGGCAGGTAAATATACATGGCGTCTAATCAGAATACCGGATAATATGCTACTGCTAGTTTTACTGTCCACTGCAACTAGAGGGCAGAAGCTTGCACTAACGCTGGGACATTTTGCTGAAAAGTGCATTCCTAAATTTCAGCTGAACGGTCTAGTATTATCCGGGCAGCATTTTACTGCAGAGAACGGTGCTGCTTATGCAGGACTGTGAGGGGTTGTTTGGAGCATTCTTGATATTGAACCTTGAAACCTCAGATTTCCTGAGTGGTTTTCTTTGAGGAACAAAAGGTAACGAAATAACACCGAAAATTTCAATCGCAACATTGACAGCTTTCACGACATTGACACGTGAGGCCGTTCCTTTTTGGGCTGCGTATGTGTCTTAATATATATTTTAACATTTCAAGAAAGAATATCAAGAAATAGAGTTATTCTTTCATGAGAGAGCGGCTTCATTTATTTTAAGCCGGAAATTTTGAACTTCGGAATTATTAGACGTGCTAGAGATTTCGAATTAGCTTGTGGGTTCAAAAACGAAGTTGCACATGAGTTCTTCCATCTGGTAAATATTAAGAATTGCAAATAACAACACAACTCTAGTATTATTCTTATTATTTTATCCTATTTAATATAGGATTCTTTATTATCACGAAGGTTAAAGAGTTGTCGTTTGCAAATCTACAAAAGTAATACATTGTTGTTAAACATATCAGGCCGCTTTAACAAGAAGATGGCGCTATCAAAACGAAGGACAAGATATACACTTGAAATCTGTCACCCAGTTATTTTTAACATACGCGTAATTTCTGTACCTAAAGCCCACCATAAATAGCCTTCGTCTTACAGCGACTACATCCGTTAAATACACAACGCTAGTCTCTACAGTGTCCTTTGAGCGACACGTGATTTCAGCACCATTCGGTTAGCCAATGCAGCGATTACCTATTTCTGGTTAAGGTGGCATTTACAGAGCAGAGATGTTGCCTTTTTGGAAACGTGTTGATTGGCCATCCCGTGACCGACGTATTTGTCGTTGCCGATTTTGTTTTTATTAAGTGCCCAGCTGAGAGCCTTTTCCTGCGTGCACTTATTTTACTTTGCCCTGTTCTTTTTTTGTTTCCTTTTTGCGCGCTGTCTGCCCAGTTGTTATTACGTATTTTGTAAAGATGCAGTCAATGTGTCTTGAAAATTGAATGAGTTAATATCCTGTGTTTTTGCTTTCAACAAAACAGGTGGACTGCCAAAAAAATCCGGACGATCCTCTGCTCAAAGAACTTAAGAACATATTTCGCAATACCAGCAATGTTGGAGCGAGAATTTCTTTTTGGTTCCCAGCACTTAAACACGTAATCGAAATACTTCACAAAAAATGGCAATTTATGGTCACCCAAGAAAATATAATCGCCAACCTACGCAACGTAATCTCTCTTCGACGGCGGGGTCAAGCGCCTTCAGTACCAGATCTTCTTCAGTTGATGTTGAACTGCCAGTCGGACGCCAGCAACGCTAAAGACCACACTGATCAGAAAAACCTGCTCCTTGAAGACCGCA
Source organism: Ixodes scapularis (assembly GCF_016920785.2). NCBI lineage: Eukaryota > Metazoa > Arthropoda > Arachnida > Ixodida > Ixodidae > Ixodes > Ixodes scapularis. The sequence goes on from NW_024609868.1 coordinate 148,066,553, forward strand.
TGCTTATCGCTAACTGCTTCATCTTCATCTTAGGCGGCTTGGAAACGACATCGCTGGCCTTGGCTTACACCTTGTTCCTCCTCGCCAAGCACCCTGAAGAGCAGGACAGACTTTTCCAGGAGCTCACAGACATGTTCCCTGGCAACCAAGAACTCAGTTCAGACGACCTCCGCAAGCTGAAACGTCTGGACATTGTGTTCAAAGAAAGCTTGCGCTTGTACCCACCCACCGTGGCATTTGTGTCTCGTACTTGCCGGCGAGACATTACGGTGATGGGCCAGTTCATCCCGTCAGGTACCAGCGTCACAGTCCCTGTGTGGCACCTTCATCACGACGCTGATTACTGGCCGGACCCTTTCAAGTTTGACCCGGAGAGATTCAGCGAGGGTCAAGAGAGGCACCCACCCGAAGCGTACGCTCCGTTCGGCTTGGGACCTCGTGCCTGCATTGGCAGCCGCCTTGCAATGCTCGAGCTGAAAGCAACTCTAGTCAAAGTGGTGCGAAGGTTCAAGATTCTGCTGTGTGACGAAACGCAAGATCCACCCAAGATTCGCATCCCGCTCTCCTTGACTTTGCCTGAGAATGGAATACGACTGAAGCTGGACCGTAGAGACCCATAAACAATCGTTGTCAGTCTCAGCAGAGCACGATTATTTACAGGTGTGGACAATGTGTGGATGGTGCAACACAACGCTACAAGTACTCGTGTCGTACGAATCAAGCCTTTGAGTTTCCAGCACATACCCGCAGTGTCAGTGAACTTGTGTTTTGATATTTACCTTCAGTTGAAGTAGAAAGTGTTCCAATTTATGCACCCTAAAAAATCCTGTTATTATGGTCAACCAAAGGGTCATCCGTGTATAGCTGAGGTCGCTGTTTCCCTAAAATTCTACGAACCCAACTTAATAAACTTGCTGAATACAATAAAAATGACGCCTCCTGATTTGGTTACACAATTTTGCCCCTCCTCCCGGAGAAAGTTCATAAACATTTATCGAACATTTTTATTCGAAACGTTGCAAACCCTTATAATAAAGGTTTAAAATAACAATGAATGTTCTTTATATACAGAACAACGTAACATATGCAATTTTCGTCAGATAATACGAATTGGAAGTAACATAATTGGAAGTAACTATCAAGTATGAATGAAATGCGAACAACGAAGCTCGTGGCCATTGATAGCTGCTGCGCAACCTATTGGCCGCTTTGTGATAGGAACTGATAAAACTGCGGAGTGGAGAGGCCTACAGAGGTGAACACCACAGGGGGAGGCGTGCACCCTCGCAGCCTGTTTTCCTTCCCGCTGTTTTACAATTCCCTAGTTTACTTTAGGTAGCGTAGCCTGTATCAAAGGACACGCGCACCGCTTTTCGCATTTCTTTCGTACATGGTAGTACAGCGACCTGGAGGATGAAATCTTAAACAACAAAAACAGGTCGGAATAAGTTGCACTGGAGTAGCGAACGCAATTCTAGGAGCATGCGCAGTAGGATGATACGGGGCGGTACCTCATGAGATAGGTTTTGCTAGTTTTAACAAAACCCTGGGCTTGTCGAGTTTCCAGTATCTTGTTTTTACGGCGCAGTTAATAAGATTGCGGGATGAAGAAAAAGAAGAGAGCACAAAGAAAAAAGCATTTCGTCAACTCTTCGCCCTTTTCAGCTTTCTGTAGGTATAGGTGTCAAGACAAATTATGATCACGCAGTACTGGCTTTGGTGAAGTTTCCTCCCTTCCCAGTTTTTATCAGAATTATTTTTGAAATACGGCCGAAAATAACATATTGATCCGATAGACGCAGGTAATAGGAACTATACGTGTTTTTAAGCTGTCGAAAGACCACCCCGTGGAGTTCAAAAGATGCAATGGTAAGTAAATTAAATATAGTAAGTTATATTCCGGGTAATGGAATTTAATGAAAGTAGAATTTAAAAAAAAAGGAAGAAACTGAACTGCTAGCTGAATGTCGATCGTCATCGCGAGGTGTTTTTCGAGTTTGGCGGATATTAGCTCAGGGAACAGTCGTCATGGTAAGTTGGCTAATAAACTTTTTTTAACTTTTTTTTTTTTTAACTGTTAACTTTTTTTTTTAACATTGGGGTTACGAATCGTGTTGTAATTGAAGAAATGACAGTAATTACTATTAGAGGCCAGCAAAATGAAAAGAAGTTGCAAACTAGAATTAGTTTTGCAAATATCACTTCTCCAGATTTCACGTTATTTGGCCAGATTTAAGACTTCCGCCCATAAAGCGCGCCGCAAGCCCTGCCCATAATGACGCTCAGAAGCGCGACCACGTTGTCGTGTTTCAGGTAGGACGAATGGAAGCGAGACGTTCGTTCCTTGGCCCCAGCCAAGCAAGTAATTCCCTTTTTTCGTGTCAGTTCCACCGACTAGAGTTTCTTCTCTCAGGAGCAAGGGTACGCATGCGCCCGCTACGTGCAAGTCAGCTTGCGTCGCTCAGGCGACGCATGGTTATAAATAAACTGTCCGTACCCTTTACTACAATTATCAAGACACCATTACACCACATCCCCCTTTTTCAAAGTAAGGCACTATATGTACAAAACAAGAAATATTTGGCGATCAATGGGTTTCATCGGATGGAAAAGCGCTAGCAATAGTTCTTCCTTACCTCGTTTTCCCCCCTTTCCGTTTGTATGTGACCCCTTTCCATTTTTATATCATCGCATCCATATCACTCGTGGAGGAAACCGCATTCGCCGTTTTCTGCACACACACATATACGAGTATCACAGCCCGTGCACCGCTAGTACGGAAACCCAGAACGGAGAAACTCCGGCGTCGGCAAAGCGGCCACTAAGCACGCCCGCACTCCACTGTGCCGAGGCGCCATTAAGTAGTACATGATACGTAAAGGGTGGCTGGCGCATTGGTGCCCAATTACTCATGGATTCGTAATATTAGTGCCATCAAAAATTGTTCTCCGTGAACTTACATGTTTCTCAAACTATTAGTAGCTTCGAACTTTTTCATAAATTACAACGACTGCTACCGGGGCTTTGGCAAGACGCACGACTTGGCAGCCACTATAACAGTAGCGAAGGGGGCGGATGCGGCATGCTGTTGGTATCATTGTGTGGATTTCTTGACGTTCCTTCTTTGTTACGAACGTGAGACGGTTAAAGTGCAGCCACGATGAGAGTCTTTTAAGCGTCTCTTGAGCGTGAGCTTTGCCGTCGAAAAGCTCTTTTCTGTTTCCCATAAATTCGAGCGAGAAGACGCTCCAAACAAGTAACGTGTTGCCTTGAACGGTGCTTTCACTTCACGAGCGTGCGTGAATTACAGGTTCGATTGAAGCGTCGTGCTCGCTCTCGTAGCTCCGCCTTCGCAACAAAATGTTCGTTTGGGATAGTTGGTTCATGACCAGATTAAAAACAGATAAAAACCTAAATAAAGCAAAACAAAAACTGGATAGAAGCGCCTTCGGTGCTTCTATCCAGTCCTCCTTTGTTTCCATTTACGGTGGAATGGAGTACAAAGTTCTAAGGGCAACTAAAGCACAGTTATTTGTGTTATGGTTGTCTTTGTGATCATAATAAATATTTGTGCATTACTCGATTTTTTTTGTTCAGTTGTCTCTTGTTCTTTCATGGTTAGTTAAGTGCTTTTAATTTTATTTGCATTTTGGGCGTGCTCTGCTCTTGAATTTAGAATTTACGCGTGCATTTAAAGGGCAATTCCGGTTTATAGTTTCGATTTTGTGGTTAGCGCAGTCAGCGTCCCTGAATTACGAGGTGTAATTTTTTTCTTGATATTGTGCGTAGATTTAAAGATATCGGCGCCTCAAAGTTTCATTTGGGGCATGGTCGACAACACCGAAACTAGCCGCTCGAGGACCCGGCAACACTGGAGATCAGTCGCCAGGCAGACTTGACGCCATGGTCGTTCTCGTTCAACAAGTACGCGGTCCAAGCGGCACCTACCTCTGTTGCGCTAGCCGTTTATGCATGAAAGGTAAGCGACTTTCGTTTTAATACTGTATACGTGGCAGATATCCAGCATATATAGCACGAGTTAGTGGGTATAACCAAAAGCTAGCGACTGGCAGGCGAGTGAAGTCGTTCGGTTCCGGTGTAGGGCGCCGATTGACCCCGTAAGTGATGACGTCACAACATGGCGTCTGGGTTCAAACAAACCGTTGCTAGGGACGTTGCCATGGACTAATGCATGTAGACTCCACACGAGGCTAGATTCTCGCTTATAAGTAAGTAAATAATTTTTTGTAAGCAACCTAACTTTTTGATAACTAATTATGAAGATGTTCTTGACGTTTCAGTGTCGTATTGCAACGATGAAAGCCATTTCTGAAGTATTCCACTCCGCTTTGCTTTGGTAGCAGACGACACGATAGGTTCACTGGCCTCTGTTGCAGCGGGCGTCTTCATTGAATTGCGTCGGTAAACGAGGAACACAAGCAAGTGCATCGCCAAGGCCGCAGAATCCTCCGCATTGCGCGTTTTTTTCTGTGAAGAACCCAGCTTAGTTCAGAGGGGCGAAAATCCCGAAAAATGAAACCACGTCATGTTACGACGACGACCTGAAATGCATTACCGGCGTAGTGCATGAGAAACAAATCGTACGCCGTTAAGATAAGTAGTTTGTTATTATTATTATTGAGGCTGTCAGGTTATTAAAATATTGCATGTCTATCGCAATTTCGCAATTATTATTATTTTCTTTTGTATACATTAAAATTAGTAGATGTGCTCTTTCGGCGACGATCTCCATCGAACCCGCGATGAGAGTACAATCTGTAATAAACTCACCTTATGTTTTTTATCCAGTTCTTTCGCGTTTTGGGGTTTTGCGTAAATCTGAAGAAACTGCAATAATCTTTCTCCACGCGATGATTACAACCAGGTACGAAGCACCCTCCAATAGCGCGAGTCCGCAAAGAAAGTTTGGGATCTCTATCGATTGCCTGAAGTGCTTTTCTCACGGGTGCAATGCGATCTTTTGCAGACGATCATCTCGATCGACGCCCGGACTTTCGATAAACCATATTTGGCATCGCACCCCACTGTGAATTCTTATAAGTGTCTGAAACTCATTATATTTCAAACAAATTCAATATCAGAATATCGTCTTTATTCACCGGATTCAGACGCCGGCGCCGGCTTGGCCGGCGGGCGTGTGGCAGACGGCATTCTTCTTGCATTCGTCGTCTGCTGCAGGCATCTTAAGGACCGGAAGTTTCAGTAGTAAATATTTCGGAAAGAAGCGATTACCGGCACACTTCTGTCGAAACATATATGACATTCAAGCTTTCTATATCTGTAATTTTTAGAAGTTTAAATCCTATTCCTGATTTTTGAACGGTCGGGTTTTCGTCGCGAATCCTACCCACATGTATTTGTCCATTACAACGACCCTAGCAACGGTTTGTTTGGATCCATGACGTCACACTTACGGAGTCAATTTTGGCGTGCGCCAAAATCAAAACCGTAGTCGTTTATTCCGCTGAAACGGCGGAAGTAACTTTCTGCGCCAAATCACCCTGATTGTTTGATGTTTGAATAATCGGTGGAACGCGCGCGCGGCAGGCGTTGATTAACTTCATACCCGGGGTCCGTCGCCGTGCGTGCGCTTGTCCGTACCAGGCCTCTCGCTTTCGCGCTGGGTGTCAGTCCCAGACACGAAGCTTTGGGGCTCTTTGGAGCGGGCCGCGGCGTCCGAACACGCGTGTGCTTGGCTATATACGTTTGTTTTTTCGTGTTTTTTTTTTCCTCAGGCGCGTAAAAAGCGAATTTGTAAGCTATGACACAGTAATTCGCTACATAAGTTCGTCTAGGTGGTGGATCTAATTGGTGAAAATATCAAAGAAAAGGCTTGACGCACTCAAAAGTTACAACAAAAAAAAAATTGTGAATGGAGCCAGTTAGTGGTTGTAGTCAACATGCCCACCATTCTCCATTCAACGGAGCGTCAATGTTTTATGTTCAACACTGCACAGGACAATGACTGCTTTATTGATCTGGATACTTTTATCATGCTTACCTTTTGTGTACGGCATGCCACTTCGTAATGCGAAGTTCATTGCTATGTTGACTGCATGTTTTAGTTTACATCTTCACTATTGTTAGGCTGGAATCCTACTTTTCACAAATTTAATGCAGGACGTAAATCGACAACCCACAAATGTTTTTTGTTCTTTTTTATCTCTGCCCCCTTTTTCCATATGGGATAAATAAAGCATTTGATTTTGAATCTCCGCATCAAGGTCGTGTGCCAATTTCCAAACTGAACGGGCTTTTTTTTTTTTTTTTTTTTTTTTGAGCAGACGCTTTGTTTAGTGAAGACATCGAAGACGACGATAGCTGGAGTCATAACTCATATGCGCATGACCCGCTGCCACCTGCTGGCGAACTTCGCAGGGAGAGCGCTTCCGTCTGACACCACGATGCTCGTGAGTGCGCACCGTGTTGCTCGCTAAAACGAGCCTTGGTGTGCTCAGAAACAAATAAACAAAAGGCTATACAGAAGCTACACTGACTACAGATGAAAGCAACGGCTAAACACGCCAATCCCCAGACGAAGTAGCGGCGGCAGCGTGGCGCGTTTTTCTGCACGCGGAAACGCGAAGCGCTATGAACGCTCGAGCGGAAGCTGACGCGGGGGCACCCGCATGCAGCCAAAGCCAAGCGCCGCCGGCCGCGCGTTATCAGCGTTGCCAGATAACCGATTTCTCAACGCGCGATGTAATTGCTCGCGCAAATGCTACAAAATAAGAGTTAAAGTAACAAATAAGTAGATAAAACGGGTTTTTGTGTCAAAAAGAACACGTTTTAAATTTTTACAAGGCCAATAAAAATGTTTTTGAACACTTTGAATTGCGCTGAATACGAAACAGCGTACTGAGCCAGCCGCGTCGCGGGTGGTGTGTTGTTCGTGTTGCGTACTTTCCTGGCTTTCCTGCGCTGAAGTGCAAGTGAAGTTTACTTAGTGCAAGCTCTATTTGCCAGAAACTGAGATTTGCTCGAGGCCAGTATGGAGCGAAGGCGAAAGCTACACCTGCTAAGAAGTATGCTTGTGCTAAAACAGGCACTGCTGGAGGATAGATCATCTGACTGGGTGCGTCCTGTGTGGCTGAACAGAAAGGTTCAAAGCGAATACTACGCAGCGGTAAACACCTTTTTTTGCATCTGCCATATAATTAACTTCGAAAATCTACGAAACTAACGTTTCCGTTTACTCTAGATGCAGGTCATGAGAGATCAAGTTCCCCAGTTTTTTTTAGGTTTTACTGCATGTCGCCGCAGCTTCTCGACAAGCTACACAGGCTTGTTGCCCAGAGGCTGACAAACAGCACGTCGTGCGGGAGCCGATCACCTCCGGCGAGCGCCTGGCGATGCCGTTGAGGTAATGAACCGGGCAGAACCACTGGCGTGATTTCACCTGGTTTCTATTTCTTCAGCTGTCGACCCGTTGCTTTCAGCACCCATTACACTCACCATATTTGTTTGTTTTTTTGCATTGATTAGACAAGCTTCCCACGAAGGGCGTGCCATATTGATTTACATTTTCATTTCTTTTTGAGTTAGGGGTCAGTAGGCGTGCAACCTTTTTTACGCCCTGGGGACAAATGCACTTCTGTTTTGCTGGAAAAAATAAATTGTAATAAAATATGGTGCACCTCTCGCACCTTCAGCATAGCATTCCAGTAGACAGTAGGTTACTTCATTTGACTGATTAGTCAGTTAAACCAATTCTTGAATCAAGCCATGTGTCAATTTACATACAAATTCAAATACCTCATTGTTAGGAGAAGCATTGAAATGATTATGAATGAAATAAAAACTGTGTCAGGACAGTAGAATTTCAATAACTGAAACTAACATGCAGGTCACGTCCGAGTCTTATTATTTGACGGCTATAATTTGAACTCAGCATTGTTCAAAGAAATTTGTGATCCCCTTCGGGTTTGAATTAACGAGATTCCAGGGTACTGATTTGTAGGTAACAAACAGAATGATTAATTTTTCTATAAGATGGTCATCTTTTTTGCAGGTACTTAAGCTCCGGCAATCCCATCATGGATATCGCCATGGAGTTTCGGGTTGGCCTTGAGACGGCCCGTGAAGCAATTCACTTGACGTGTCAGGTGTTGTGGGAGGAGCTGGCCCCCCGTTACATGGAGGTATGTATCATAAGAAAAGTTTAGCTTTAACGTCTTAAACGTTTAGGGAAACAAATCCGACTGTTGCCAAGTTTTCTAAAGTTACGCACTTTTATTTGTGTACCATATTCTGGTGCCAAAACTAGTTTCACGGTACATAAAGAGAACATGGCCTATAATAGTACTTGTGGAATATAATGATGGTTATTGTTAAGCGATTTGTTATTCTTTTGCAGCCTCCCAGTAAACAGGACTGGCAAACCATCGCGGACGCCCATTGGATGCGGTGACAGTTCCCAAACTGCCTTGTGGCTGTCGATGGGAAACATGTGCAGGTTGAAGCACCAGCCAACTCGGGCAATCTCTACCACAATTGTAAGGTATAAAAAAAAGGGATAAAAATCAAATTACAATGCATGCAGATTTTGTGCCCTAAAATTTTCACATGTTTACATGGAGGCTTGCTTTAAATGCACTTGTACCATGCTCATTTGTTTCGTTTCAGGGCATTTTCTCTATTGTGCTGATGCCAGTGGCCGACAGCAGTTATGTGTTCCGGCTGATTGATGTCGGCGTTCCTGGTGGCATGAGTGACGGCGGGGTCTTGAAGATGCCCCCAATTGGCCGGCGTCTCCAAGCTGGCTTGCTCGGACTGCCGTCCCGTGCCCAGCTCCCCGGCTCCAAGATGATACTGCCCTACACATTTCTGGGCGACGAGGCCCTCCCGCCAAGGCCCGACTTCATGAGGCCATATCCCGGGTCCAGGGAGGAACCAGCCGAGCGCTCTTTCAATTACCGACTGAGCCGTGCACGGTGGCTCAACATAAAGCATTTCAGTTGGCACATTAACAGATAAGTTAAATTACATACTAGTGTTACTTTAAACTCTCTTTTCTGACAATTTACCTTCCTGTGTATCTTGGCTTATCGGTCCTGGCGTTCTCGGGTTCAGGGAGAACACCGATGTTCACAACGTGGCCAAGGAACTTTAATTCACCGTAGGTGATCCGACACTTTGTTTGCTTGAGTGACATGTCGGCAGTCTTTATGGCTTGAAGCATGGCTCAAAGTCGCCTCGTCTCGGGTGCTTGTCGAAATCCCATGAAAATACCACGACATCGTCCAGGTAGAAAAGGCAGCTCTGTCATTTCAGAACTGCTAGCACGATGTCCATGACACGCCGGAAGGTGGCTTGTGCTATACAAAGTCCGAACTCATACACTCCGTCAGGAGTAACAAAGGAAGTTTTCTCGCGTTCGTCGACTTCTATCTACCAGCAGTCTCTCTTCAGGTTCATCGACGAAAAATATCGGGAGTGGCGCAGTCGGTCTAACGTGTTGTCGATATGGGGGACCGGTTAGTCCTTAGTCACAGCATTCAGTCGACGATAGTCCACGCAGAACCCTGCGCAGAACCTCAGGGTTCCGTCCTTCTTTACAAGGACGACTGGCGACGCCCACGGACTTCTTGAGGGTTGTATGATATTATCATGGAGCATTTCCTGCACTTTATCTAGAATCACCTTCCTTTCCTTTAGGAGACTGGGTACGGCAACTGGTGGACGGGAAACATGTCGTCGTCGGTAACAGCTGCAATGTTTCGCCACTGGTGTTTGGCGAACGTTCGACGACATGGCAAGGCAGTCGCTGTATTCAGCGAGGATATCAATTAGTTGAGAGCACTTTGGAACTGGGAGCTCGGGGTGGATGTCGAGCTGCAGCAGCGACATGCTTTTGCGCTGTGACGGCGAGGTTTCCTCAGAGATTGCGGTGACCACGACTGGCGCCTGAAGCTCCTCGATGTGGCCCACTGTGGTATTCTTAGTTAAGTGATGCGGCTCCTCGCGAAAGTTTGTCACGAGAAAAGTTGTACGTCCTTCTTGGAGGTATGTTAAGCCTCATGCGACGCCAATTCCTTTTTTCAGGAGCAGTTGGACGCTGCCTTCCAGAAGAGTTTTACCATGCATATCTGCGTCGGTTTTACAAAAACACTCGACTGCGGCGGCAGGTTCACATGGTCGGCAATAACTCAGATTGTGGTTGTTGCCGTGTTGGCCTCCACCGGCGGCAGAACAGGTTTTCGCAGCGTCAACTGGTTTGTCCCGAGGGCGATGACGGTGCTATACTCAGATAGAAAGTCTATTCCGGGGATAACGTCCCTTGCACACTCTTGCAGAGCGACGAACTTCACAGAGCATGCCTCACCGTGGATCTCCACGTGAGCAGTGCATCTCCCGACTGGTTTAATGAGGTGCCCTTAGTCGGTTCATGTTTGAGGTACATCCCATGGCGTCGTCACTTTTCGAAGGCGGCAGGAGAGCCTCCGACTCAAGACACGTCATACACGTGTTTCGGGCTTAACTGCTGCTCGCCATGCGGAGCTCCTTTTGTACACGCATAGGCTTCTGGAACAATGGGCGTAGAAGATTCAGTGCGTAGAACATTTTAACTTCGAACAAGCGACAGGGTTCTAGAAGTTACCAGAACGCGACAATTAGAAAAATAATAAAAAGGTGCCTCCGTTACTAGGTACCGAACCTCGACTCTTTGCGTGGGAGCCACGCACTATAACTGTTCGGCCACGGGCCAGCTGCCTACTTGGCCAGCAACGCGCGCGGCAATATCAAGTTCCATGAATAGGGAATGCCTTTGCTGCTTGAAGAAACAAGAAATGTACATTGTCCGTGTTTTACCCAATGATGAGTTTCCCTGCAATGTATCGACTGAATTGCCGATGGCATATCGACTGGTCTCACAAATCTCGTGCTACTACATGATGGCATAAAATAATGTGTGTCAACCACTTTTGTAGTGTACTTTAAACTGCTTTGAAGACAGATCGCACATAGGCAACTCTTACCTCAGATTTGCTTGCCTTTTTTTGTAGTAAAGGTGATGTTGTTTTTGTTTTGTTTTTTCTACAGGATGTTCGTCGAGAACTCATTTGGTATTCTGGCTGCCAGGTTCAGGATATTCAGGGGGCCCTTCAAGCTGAAACCTGAGAACGCTGAAAACGTTGTGAAGGCCTCCTGTGCTCTGCAAGGTCTTGAGCCTTGAAATTGAAGGGCGGTCGGCGTACTGCCCTGTGGGCTTCGCGGACCATGAGGATACCTTCGGAAAGGTTGTCAAGGGACAGTGAAGGAAAGAAACTGCCACGGACACGGATACCTTCGACTTGGAACCCACCCACGCAAGGAAGAGTAAAGAGACGGCACAGGCAGTGCGTTACAACTACGCACAATTCTTCATGAAGGAAGGAAAAGTGCCCTGGTAGTGGAAGATTCTAGATATAAAAGAGCCAGACAACTAAACGTCTTGGGACAAGTGGAGCACTTTTGTGCTTAGTTTACAGGTTTTTAGCCTATGGGGTAGTTTTTATTGTAAATACTGTGTAAAAAAGAGCGAAGTAAGTTTCCGAATAAAAAAAAACGTGAGCGCATCAATACTGTCCTTCCTCTTGCACGCTCAAATTAAGTGTACGAAAATGACCAAACAGGAGACAAAGTAAAGTCCAGAGAAGACAGTATTTCCTCACTTATTCACATGGTGGATACTTTGCTGCTGTTTGCAGCAGCTCGATCTCCATGGCAAACCGTTGTTGTTTTGGGCACTGGCGGAGCTTGTCGGCTGTCACTAAGCCGAAGTGTTCGGCTCAGTCTGTTTCCTTACATGCCAGTTGGCCAAGCAGGTTAATTTCTTTATCAAACGGCTTCTCGGCGCGTCGTTTCTTTCGAGGTTTGCCTGGTGCACCATTCATACCGGTTGTGGTAACTGGATATGGACGGCTTGATGATGCACTTGGGCATGGTGGCTCTGTCACGTTCATAGGCTCTTGGGACTCTGGCAGGGTGCTCGCATCGGCGCTTGTGTCATCGCACATATGTTCGAGCAAAAGCTGTGCAGGGGTGAGCTCGCAGGCTCCTGTCGTGTGCGACCGGTTCTCCATCGCTGGCAAGTTTCCGCTGGTCCTATTTGAAACGTGAATCAGTTATAAGACATTTACTTAATGCTTCTGAAGACATATAGTCCTTGTTTTTCAGAGTGAAATCAAGCGTTTGAACTTGTCAAGTAATTGTATTTTCAAGTGTCACATGTGCCATTTTATAATGGCAGTTGCACTGTTGGTAAAACATAACTGATTCTAGCTGTCTAGAATACATTGGAGCAAACTGCATTACAGGATACCCATATACAAGGCCTCAACGAGAGCGAATTGTGTATGGCATTTTGAGACGTAATGGTGTAACTCTACACCAGGAGCTGGATCGTTTTCTTAGTTTTCATCTGTCCACTACATTTATTAGATCTATGTCAATAGCGTATAGTTCACCAGCTGACATTTCATTCTGTTAACGGAGGTCTGTCGAGCCATGTGCAGTTATGTCGACAATTGGTTCTAGCACAATTCAGTGCAAATGAATAGTTATGAAGACTATAGAGAACAAGTGCAAAGAATTATTTTACATACTGTGTATATTCCAAGGTGTCGTTGAGAAACGTCATCCGCTTAAAATATGCCGAGCAGACCACGACAACTTCGTCCGCACCTGCTCCACTTCTTGGGGCATTGACATCTCTTTTCTTTTTAACATAAGTGTCACGTAGCGACTTCCACCGCTTCGTTGCTTTTGGCCCTGTAAAACACGTAAAAACAAATACATTGTGGGAATAGGTGAACATCAAAAGCGCCTTAGACTTTTGATAAACAAGACGACGAGGAGGTGGCAACGAGTGAATGACAGGATCGGTGCTCCAGATTCATTGACATTCTTGCACAGGAGACTGATATTTCTCTATCGGTCAAAGTGATGTGACCCGATAGAAGCAAATAAAAAAAATAGGTTATGCATGCTGTGGTGCAGTAGTATTTAAAAAAAGGTGTAAGTAGGTGGTACAAGGTTTTGTTAAAATATTAAAAGAAGAGCATATCCAGTAATAACCTGCAAATATAGACATTCTACTACTGAGAAGAAAAAAAAAACACGTTTAGACTTGGTAAATGTTTGATCTAAAGAGACGCAAGAAATTCGCTGCCTTCTTTCTTAAGGGGTATCCACACGAAGGAGAACTCCGCGGACGGATGTCGTGACGTCAACATCCCTCGAAACTCCGTCCCCGGCTCCGCCGCGTGCACTCGCGGAGCTTTCGTGCTGTCAGCACAAAGCCTCCGCGCCTCCGCCACGGAGGAGAACGTGCCGCGAGGCGTCAAAAAGGGATGACGTATGTCTCACGTGATGCACGCCCTGCGGAGGAAAAGGGCGGATTTCTCCTTCGTGTGGATACCCTATTATGGGGTATCCACACGAAGGAGAACTCCGCGGACGGATGTCGTGACGTCAGCAACCCGGGAAACTCCGTCCCCGGCTCCGCCGCGCGCACTTGCGGAGTTCTCATGCTAAGAGTACGAAGCCTCCGCGCCTCCGCCACGGAGGAGAACGAGAGAACGGCGCCACGCGGCGTCAAAAAGGGATGACGTATGTCTCACGTGATGCGCGCTCCGCGGAGGAAAGGAACGAATTTCTCCTTCGTGTGGATACCCCTTTAGGAGGGATCGGTGGCCAACGTTGTCGGTGGCTGAGTGGACTAGCGCACACCAGCTCGGAGCACGTGGAGCGAAAGCTTGCGCTGCAGAACCCAGGGATCCTGGGTTCACTCCCCTCCCCTGCCCGTTTCGATCTGGATGAACATCGTACCGGCGTGCGGTCGTGTATCAATACTGCGTGGTGTGTTGCAAGTCGTGTTGCAAGTTGCGCCAGGGAACGGTGACACGATAGAAAGGCAGAACAAGAGGTTTAATATGGCGATCGGCTCAGAGCCGGGTACGTTCTAGCCACGGGCGCAAGGCACGAGTTCATGCGCACGAGCCGCGGAGCTCTATCTGCTCGGCTGCTCAGTGTAGCGCTATCCAACATCTCCCCCATACAGAAGAGTCAAAGTCTTTGGGGAGCCTTGACGCGTCGGCCACTTCTCGTGTGTGAATGAAGATTGCCTTCACATTCTGTACGTGGCTCTTGAGCATCTTCGCTGTCAACGACTTCCGCCTCCCGGACATTTGCAGGAAAAGGAACAAGATGAGTTCGGTTACGTCGCACAACCCCGTTGTCAGTGTCTACGAAGTAAGACCTAGGTTCCTCTGCTGGTCTCTGCACTGTACCTTTCTGCTTGATGTCAGTGATCAAAACTTCATCTCTATTTAGGACTTCAGGCAGTGTGCGTACGCCATGCCGTCGATTGAAGTCTTTCTTCTGGTTTTCTCGGTATAGTTCTTCAAAGTCGCGAAGTTTTCTCATGTCTGGCATGTGAGGCATGAGCATCTCGGGAACAATAGGGAGCTTGGTTCCTAGACGTCGACCCATAAGTAGTTCAGCGGGGCTGTAGCCGTTCTTCAGCGGAGTCGACCTGTAAGAGAGAAGGGTCAAGTATGGGTCTTTCGTTTTTTCCATTGATTTCTTGATGCATTTCACGGCTGTTTCCGCAAGTCCATTACTTTGGGGAAAATATGGGCTTGAGGTGGTATGCTTGAACCCGTATTCTCGAGCAAATGTAGCGAAATCTGATGACGAGAACTGAGGCCCATTGTCGGACACTACCACCTCTGGAATGCCGTGGCGAGCGAAGATTGATTTGCAGTGGTTAATGACGGTAAGCGATGTGAGTTTCTCAAGTCGTGCTATCTCGGGGTACCTTGAGAAATAATCTGTCATGATCAACCACCAGTGGCTGTTGAAGTAGAAAAGATCCATTGCAACGCGCTGCCATGGTCGGTCAGGAAATTCCGTGTTTAGAAGCGGCATCTTGCGATTGCACGTGGTTTTGATGCATTCGTTGCATTGCTTTACTGTGGCAGTTATCTCTGCTGCTATTGTTGGCCACCAGACACAGTCCCTTGCTCTTGTGTTTTCGTGATGCCGAAGTGGCCTTCGTGAAGGAGGTGCATGATCTCTTTTCTGCACGAGACAGGAACGACGACACGGGCTGCAGAGAGGAGCAAGTCGTCTTCTACGGTGAGCTGGTGTCGGTGCTCAAAGAAAGGTTTCAGGTCTTGTGGCAAGTCTCTTCTGGATGGCCACTCCTTTGAGCTTAGTTTTCGTAGCTGGTTACAGACTGTGTCCGATTTTTGGCTTTCTTTTAGCCATTGTAGGCAATGGTCCTTGACTGGGATAGCTTTGTTCAAGGAACAGACAAAAGCTTCGACGTCTTTTTCAAGGTCTGTGTCCCCTGTCTGTTGTAGAGGTGCTCGGGAAAGTGTGTCAGCAGCTAGTAGGTCCTTCCCTGGTACATATTCTACGTTGTACTGGTAGCGCATCATCCTCATCTTCAGCCGCTGGAGTCTGAGTGTCAAGTCGTCAAGAGTTTTCGACATGAGGATGGGGACGAGCGGCTTGTGGTCTGTCTCCAGTTTGAACGTTTTTCCAACCAGGTAATCCTCGAACTTCTCGCATGCCCAGACTAAGGCAAGAGCCTCTTTCTCAATCTGCGCGTAGCGCTTTTCGGTGTCTGAGAGCAATCTTGAGGCGTATGCAATGACAGCGAACTTGCCATCTGTTTGTCGCTGCCGGATCAGTGCTCCAAGTCCGAAGGAGGAAGCGTCTGCGCTGACGACTGTGTCCTTTCCGGGGTCGTATACGCCCAGTACGGGACGAGAAGATAGTACTGTCTTCCATTTGTCAAATGCTTGTTGCTGTGGAGAGTCCCAAAGAAACTCCTGCTTCTTCGACAACAAGGATGAAAGTGGCTGAAGAACCTCTGAAAGGTTTGGCACGAAGCGGGCAAGGTACGTGGCCATACCCAGTACTCTTTGCAGCTCACTTTTGTTTGTCGGGCGTTTCATTTTCAAAATAGCTTCTACCTTCCTTTCATCGGGTCTGATGCCGTTGTAGTCTACTATGGCCTAAGAACGTGAGCTTTTGGACGTTATATAGGCACTTGTTTTCGTTCAGCGTCAATCCAGCTTTGGTTAATCGCTGCAGTACGGTGCGTAGCGTCTCGTTGTGTTCTTCGGTTGAACCCCAGACGAGGATGTCATCCATGTGACAGACCACTCTGTTAATGCCATGCAAAAGACTAGACATCTGTTTTTGAAAGTGCTCTGGAGCAGACGATATGCCGAAAGGTAGTCTGTTGAAGGAAAACCTCCCGAAGGGTGTAATGAAGGTGGTGAGCTTCCTGCTGCCTTCGTCCAGTGGAATTTGCCAAAATCCCGAATTAGCATCTAATTTTGAAAATATCTTCGCGCCGTGCAGCAGTCCGAGTGTGTGCTCGACGGAAGGAATGGGATGCCATTCTCTCAGGACGTGGTGGTTTAGACCAGTAAAGTCGACACAGATTCTTACCGATCCGTTTGGCTTGAGGACGACTACCATGGGCGCACACCATTCGGTTGGTTCGTCGACAGGAGAAATGACACCGATTGTCTGCATTCGCTGTAGCTACAACCTTGTTTTCTCGTACAAGGGTATCGGGATGCGGCGTGGAGAGTTGATACAAAATGGTTCCGCTCCATCGCGCAAGCGAATGCGGTGTTCTTTCTGCAGCTTGCGAGACCTTGGAATAGTGAAGGAAATTCGACTTTTGGGATTACCTTCTGGGTGACGGCATTGACGAATGTAAGTATCTGCAGATCATTGATGGGGGGCTTTCCGAGCAAGGACGTGTGGACGTCGTGAAGCACGTAGACGTCTTGAATTGTTGTCCTGTCTCGGTAAGCGAGTTCGAGTCTTGCAACGCCCTTAGTTGCGAGAAGCTTTGCGTCGGGCCCGTAAAGTTGACGAGGTGCTTCTGAAAGCAGAGGCTGACGTTTGAGCATGTCGAATGTTGCTTGTGAAAGGACGGTTTCGTCGGCCCCCGTGTCGATTTTGAATTTTACGGGTTGGCCTTGAACCAGGATTGTAGACTCCCATTCCGAAGTTTCGGAGGACTTGACTGCTCCTAAAAATCCTTGTTCGTTGTTGGTTTCAGGCGCTTCAACGAAGTCGACTCATCGAGACCTGCAAACAGACGAATAATGTCCTTTCTTGTGGCAATTACGGCACACTTCCGACCGCGCTGGGCATTGGGCGCGTCCGTGCTGCTCTTTTCCGCACCAGCGACACGGTCTCTGAACGCCGCTCTTGCTTGAGCTTGGAGATGGCTTCACTTCTGTGCGAGGTCGTTCGTCGTTCGCGTGAGCAAATATCGCCGAAGTCTTGACGAAACGTCTTTGGTTTGCTCCTTGTTGACGCGTCGCGGCGACTTTGTTGACACTCGACTTGTCGGGATTGAGCTCAGCTTGCTGCTGACGTACGCTTTCGACCTGTCGGACCGTCTCAAGTGCCTTCTGAAGCGTGAGGTCGGCGTCGAGTTGAAGTCTTGCTGAGAGCTTCTGATCTTTGATTCCAACTACTAGACGGTCTCTGACGAGCTGTTCTTGAAGCTCGCCGTAGTCGCAGTGCTTCGAAAGTGCGTGGAGCGCCGTGACAAAAGCTTCCGCAGACTGGCCTTCTTGTTGAACTCTCGTGTTGAAACGAGCTCATTCGAAGATGACGTTTCGCCGCGGGATGAAATACTTGTCGAACTGCTCCATGACGACTGTAAACTTCTTGGCCTCCTCGGCAGACAGCTGGAACGTGCCATATATATCTTCCGCTTGGTCTCCCATGATGTAGAGCAACGCATCTATTTGGTGTGGCTCGGGCTTGGCGATAAGTCCGGAGGATGTGCGGAAACGTTCGAAACGTTTTTTCCACTTGGACCACTCGGTCGGTGATGAGAAACAAAATGCTTCCGGTGGTTGTATGACAAAGGACGCCATCCTTTATCGCGTGGCTGCAGCCGAAGATCCCCGAGAGCAAAGTCGCCTACCTTCGTGTGGGTCCCTGGTTGGCGCGGCGGTGCCCGCTGAAGAGCTCTTGAAATCGGCTCATCGTTGGCGGCATCCCACTTCTGACACCATGTTGCAAGTCGTGTTGCAAGTTGCGCCAGGGAACGGTGACACGATAGAAAGGCAGAACAAGAGGTTTAAGGCTGCGGTCCCACGGCAGCCATCTTGAACAAGACGTTAGTTCAACCAATAGATGGCGACACGCAACCGTGCGGTGGCCGAAACATTGGTTCACAGTGGGGTGGCTCGAGCACCATCACGTTCCTCTCGTGGCCTTGCTCGCGCCGCTGCCAGCTGTGCTCAGCTGGCTCAAGTAGCGTGGCCCAGCAAACGGATGTATGCGAGAATGTCAGGCTGGGTATAAATTGTTCTCTGATATAGGGAGGTGCGGTAAGGCGGTTGTAACGGGCTTTCGCTATAAATCTTACCAAGAAGGAATCAAATGTTGATTGACGTGGCAATATTCTATCAATGAAAATTTCTTCTGCAGGAATGCACGCTCAGTAGACTCAATCTTCCAAGACACCAGTGGTAGCGGACGTCAAGTAAACTGCGTCGCGATTTACGGTACTTACCTTACCATTATAATGACGACTAAAGTATGGTCACGAAATATTGTGTTTCACGGGGTCCGGAAGATGTTGTAAAGGTTGTTACATTATAGTTTTCAGAAACTTTCTGGAAAGACTCGAAGTCTTCCTTGAGTCCAACGCCATCACGAGCAGTAACTGAAAACGATCCACTATTCAGTCGGTGGGTGACGAAACGTATCCGCATCTGCGGAGTCATGGTCGATGCGTACTCTAAGTGGCTGGAGGTTTACACGATGCCTGCCAAGACGTCAAAACACGTCATTGACGTTCTGCGGTCTCTTTTACTTACTTTTTCCCTACCGAAAATACTTTTCTCTGGTAACGCGCCAAATCTTGCTTCAAATAAAATAAACAAGTTTTTGATGAAAAAAAAAACCGGCATCAGGCATCACATTAGTGCACCATACCATCCTGCAACTAACGGGCAAGCAGAACAGATGGTGTGCGAAACGAAAAAAAGCCCTTTTGATGCTTACAGAAGAAGCAGTTCAGTAAAGAATCGCCAGGTTCTTGTTCCAGCAGCACGCGACGGTCTCATATTACACGGTAGAAACACCCGACGAAGCAATATTCGGCGGACGAAGAGCCACACCCCTCGATCTCATGATACTATGGCCTACGAACGAAGATCGAGAGATTCCCAGATCAGGAGTATTGGCAGTTAATTCGGTCGGAAAACTCGTCTACGTGAGAAATTTCAGCGGAAGTCGGGCCTTCCATGCAAAACTTGAGTAGAAAAGGCTCTTTGTTGGTTGACCAGAAGGTGTCATTCTTCTGAATACGTTGGATATCAATGCCCTTGAGTGTAAATACAACTAAATCACATAACTCTCTTTGTGTATTGTGTAACTGCCCTTGTATTTGATAGTAGAAGCTATGGTGGTGATTTGCACCTTTCACACCAGGCTCCTTTTTCTTATTTTTCGCCTCATACTCCATTGCGGTTTAAGTACGCTTCAAGAATCTTTTGGAACGGGGACACTTTAAGTCAACGAGGCCATCTGTTCCAAGTAGTCAATCAGGGAATGCTGCTAGAAATCTGTCCCTTATATTAACGAATAAACCGCACTTCTGCACAGTGCAGTTTTCTGTTCCACGTACAGTTGTAAAGCAGCATCCTCATTGATTCTGCCATATACTGTTGCGGGTGAAGAAAGTCTTTAGGTACACGATACTTGAAACAAGTCTGGCACTGTACGTTGTGGTTCGACACCCACTAATGTCGTCGTCCTTATAGAGCCTCATCATTTAATCATTACCTCGTCACCTCATATTGCTCTTCATCAACAGTAAGTACAATAGGCTACCGCCATATTACAATCCAAGAATTGAAAAATTGAGTCGTTCAGCCCTTCAACAAATTTATTATTTATATAATGTCATTACGTTACATTACCTCGAGACGATCGACGTCCATCGTCGATCTTCAAATACTTATACCTGTATATAAATTAGACGCACAAAGGGGGTGGGGGGGGCGGTGGCCGAGTGCATGGTCTAGCGCACACCAGCTCGGAGCACTTGGAGCGAAAGCTCGCGCTGCAGAACCCACCCCGCCCCTAGCCCTTTCGATCTGGAAGATCATCGTACCGGCCTGGCGGTCGTGTATCCCTACTGCGTGGTGCACGTTAAAAACGCCAGGTTTGCGGTTGTACCGCACTGGCTCAATAGCTCATCTGCAGCTGAGACACCAGACGCCCACTAAGGCAGACTAACTTACGGCTGTATAAACATACACACAACAATTTGCTATTAGACGCATAATAACAAAGAACACACCTCTTTTCTTTGGATGCCTTTTTTTAAACCAGCAAAAGCTCACGCGCTCTTTCTTTTGAGACGGTTAGAACCAGGGTGTCGAACCGGAACCGAACCGAACCGAAAACCGGAACAGAACCGTTATTTTTAGCCGAACCGGAACTGAACCGAACCGAAATCTTCGCCGCCATCTTGGAACTGAACCGGAACGGAACCGGAAAAAAATATAACGGTAACCGGTTCAAAACGGTTCACGGTAATTTTTTTTTTGTTAGTATTACAAATTTATTATTTGGGAATAAAAAATTGGCACGTGAATTCCTCTAAGTATTGATCAAATCGTCATATACAGAATTCCAATGTATAATAAATCCTGGTTTTTTTGCGGCGCTTTCTTATTGGCACTATGGATAGCCATGTGTCACATCGTCACGTGACGTCATAATGTCAAGACATGCTGTCAAGTAATGTCACATCACGTGACCCCGTGACGTCACGTGACTCCCCGCGTAAAGTCGATTCCAATTGAGGACGTCGCTAGATCTATTAACGTTATTGATACCGTGACGTCACATGACATCACAACTTCGCACTGAGAGTTCCGTGACATCATGATGTACCCGATTGTCATGATCCCGAGTCAAATGCTCTGGTTCATGACAACCAGTATCGCCAAACATTCGGGTAACGGCTCGTGTTCAACTCAATGATTATGATGGGCCCGAGTCCCACTAGAGCTAGAAGCAGAAACAAACGAAAGCGACAAGCCTCAGGCACATGCAGCATGTTCGCGATGGTACCTTTATACGGCTTTGAGTTGTTCGGTGCTCGCGAAGTTAGCACGAGTGTTTACAAGCCTGTAAATGGTACCATCGTGTGCATGATACTCGTGTTTGAGCATAGCCTTCTTTATTCTACAAAGCCTGTCAAATCGCGAAATACTCTGGTTTAAGGCTAGCCGCTGTCGTTTGTTTCTGTTTGTCGCTTTAGTGGGGCTCGGGCCCCATTATAGCCCAACTAACACTATATCTGAAGATTAGCCCATGCTCTGCTTTGCCAACCCTGCTCATGACTATGATAAACACTGACGCTGCATATATTAGGATCAGATCACGTGGCTGATAGTTCTAATTGCGAGTTGAGGAGGGGAAAGGTGTTTCATTTCTTTCTTTCGACTGTCTCCCATATCTCGGAGGGGCAAACTAATGGATGCTTTTGCAAGTTATCAACGTCAAGGATTACAACTTAGCGGTATTTATTGAACTGAAGGTAAAAAAATGCTGCACGGCCCATTTTACATGTATGCACACCATTGAGGCTCCCAAACATGTTTTCGTTATTGCTGAACTGCCTCAGAAAGTTGTACCGAGAATAGAAGTGTTAAAGGGTCTAAATGTGACGTATTAGTCCGACGTTACATGGAACTATTAGTGTCTACGTGAGGGATACCTGAAAAGAAAGATCCTAGTGGCCTCACGGGGATAGCCAAACGTTGGCAGCCGCTCTAAGTCTCACAGGAGTGTCGTTTTCAAGTTCTCCAAGTTTCGACCGACCTGTATTTTGTTTAACCTTCACAGTTTGGTGCAAAGTAAAAGCAAGGAAGAATTACTGTTAACGAATGACACAAGTATAATTGTCGAGTGAACACCACTCAATACGGAGCAGGCAACCCCTGAGGAATAAAAAGTATCTTGAGGAGCAACTAAAAAAAAAGGGAGTGGGGAGGGGGGTAGTTTTAAAGCATACTGTGTCGTAAAGATTCCTCTACCCCGCACTTTCGGCGCAGACTAGAAAGCGTGGCCTGGAAACGATAGTGACAGATGGGTAGCTGGTACAACTTTTATATGTAAAAACACTCTTGCCAGAAAGAGCGTTTTCGCCGTGCCAGATACTCGCACCGTGTCTAACGACGATGCACCAACAAAAAAAAATGTGTGCCTCTCAAATACATAGCTTGCACTGAGCGCGAAAAGTTTGCAGCGTGCATTTTGCCCCATCGGATTTGATATTCTCAGCAAGAACAACTGGCAATGACAACCAGTATCTAGTGCGATTACGTCACGTGCAAACCATGTTAAATACTTCAGCTTTCTGGTGAAGTGCGACGTTCGCAACACTAGCAGTATACGTCCAAGGTGTAAAATTGTGTAGTATTTATAGCAGTCTCGCAATGATATACGGCAGCCTAATGAAATGTTGCAGCACATGACTGACAAAGAGCAGAGTCGTGAAGTAAGGCCCCAAAACAAGTGCACGTAAAACCTAAGGTAACATTAGCCTCCCGAGGTAGTATCTCGCGACGTTTCGAGCTGAGGCAAGCTGATGCCCAAAAGTGATTTATATTAGGATTCCAAAAATCTTCTTTTGCCCTGCGCGGAATCTATGTTTAATTAGGGATATAATTGTACGCATTTCTATGCATTTCTTTTTGCAGTAAAGCGTTGTGTAAGGGATTATTTAGAAAAAATTGCGTGTCATCTCCTTATTTCTGCACATTTCGTGTATTTGCCTTGCGATATATCATGTGACCACAGTGTTTTTTGGCATACCCTGCAACCCAGTATTTTACACTGCAAAACAGCTAACAAAAGCACGTTGCCGAAGACTCAACAGCTGGCGTATTTTCGAGTATCGTCCTTCCGTGTCGGTCTCAGGCAGTTATGTGAGCTTCATAAAGTCAAATTTATCGATGATAATACAAATATACTTAATTCCTGTCTGAATATTTGGCAGCATAAATAGAAGATCCTCACCTCAAAGATATATAAGTAAATGCACCTTTAAATTATCTGAAAGATGTTCTGCAAATCTTTTTCGGCGCTTTTATCCTCTATAGACACGTTATAGGTGATTTGGAAAAGCTTTAAATAATGTTGTTTTTTTTTATTTTGTAGCTAGTTTAAAGAACTATATGTGTTCCTCACGCATATATAACTTCTCAAATATATAGAAGTTTATTATTGCGTTTTTTATGTGTTTTTATTATCGCCTTTTTTTACTGGAACGAATGATGGAACTATGACGATTGCACACTTAAACTCTCAGAAAGTGTCCCATTAAGTAGCTTCCGAATTGAGTAGAGCATGAAATCCCACTTTGTTCTATTTAACAAAAATCATCAATTAGAGAGGGTGATGCTTATTTGCAAATTAAATTGACCGGCATTTTGTCAAGAGCAAACCTCAGAACCAGGCTATGCCAGTTTATCCAATATAGAAAATGTTCACATGGGTAAGCACTATTTTAGGTCAGATTTGATCTCAGTACGAAGGTTCTCATAGGTTAGAGTGAACAATTTCAGCCACTCCTTTTCGCATGATTCGTCGCCCCCATCATGGTGCTAAGAGCAAACAATGCTAGTTAGAAAAAACAAGCATTGCGATTGTCGCTTAGTGTTTTTATAAAATATAGAGTGGAAGGACTTGTCCCGTGACTTTCGTGACATTTTTAAAATTATATTGCCTTAAGCTCAGTCGTCTCGTTGTCATATATATATTGTGAAACGTATTCCGTAAAACACATTTTATGGTATATATGGCGACGAGGTGCCCATTTCATGATTTTATTCACTGTAATTAATTTCTTAGTTCAAGGGCAAAACCACGATTCAACATCTGATACTGCGATACAAAGTTGTACCAATCACGGGTATTTTAGGCAACCTACTTCACTTCGCGAAAACATTTCGATTCAGGTACAATGTATGTGACTCTGGTAAACGAAGGGAGGTTGAGTCGTATAAACACGACGTTTGGTATGTTAATGTAGATTTTCCTTTCTTATTGTGTAGGTATAAATAACAGAATTTTATAATTTTTGTACCTGAAAATAAAACTGAATTGAACAAACGATAAAAAAAAGAAAACTATATACTGTAAACGACTTATTTTTCGTGGGCTCAATATTTCGCGATTATTATTTTTTTTTTTCTCTCAGTTGCTTGATTGTTGTTTCTCTGATTGCTTGTTTTCTGTTTTTATTGTTTGTTTCCTGGGGGGTTGGCCAGCAGACGCTCTCGCGTACGGGCTTTCGCCTATCTGCTCTCGCCTCGCACGCCCCCCAGGACACAGTCCGCTCTTTGTGCTAATAAAGATTATTATTAATATTATTATTAAGTCAAAGCTGAAGTTTTGGAATAATTCGTGGGTTGTAATTTTCTCGACGCGGTGGAATCTCACTATAAATTTCAATCTGTTTACATTTTACCGAAATTGTTCGCGGGACCCACTTTTCGCGATTTGTAGGCGATTCGCGAAATTCTCAAGAATAGGTCCTCGCAAAAATCAGATTGTTTACAGCAGTTAGTTTCATGGCCTAAATAGTGCCTATTGACAGAACAACGCAGAAAATATATTCTCAATTTAGCGGTTCAAACCGGTTCGAACCGTTATTTTTGCGCCCCGGAACTGAACCGGAACTGAACCGAAAGCCGTGAACCCGAACCCGAACCGAACCCATAAAAATATCGGTTCGACACTCTGGTTAGAACGGTCGCACAAAAAACCCGCATTTCTCCTACCCGGCCGCTTCCTCCTCTCATTATGTGTAGTTGGTTATAACTAAATAAGCTATAATAATGGTGTATTATTCATATTTACTTTCAGTTTCAGTCAGGGAAAAGGACTTTCGCGGGAACTAGAGCCAATAAATGAACTGCGCTTAGAGTATCGCGGCACTCTCTTCCCCAACAGTGTTGTGAACGCCGCCATTCTGGTGCTTGTGCAGAGCAGGCGCAACTGCCGATCGTCATGATTCAAAAGTGCGACATCCTCAGCATTAGATTCGGTGTTAGGAAGCTCACGTAGTGTTGCTTTCCTTTGTCGCAAACTGTTTAAAATGGAGGACGGAAAAGCGTTTCTTGTGATTTCAGATAAAGCTTCAAATAACTGGCAACCATGATTTTAAGCCACAATATGGCCAAGTGTCGCTACTCTGAAGGGTAGCTTATTTAATGACACTATTCGTGCTCTTGTTCAAAAGTCTTGTAATACCTGGAGGGGCCATGACGTAAGCCCAGTGGATTCCACAAGCCACTACCTTTTGACACCTGCCTCTTCCTCATTGTTCCCGCTTGTGCCACTAAATATAGCTACGGTTCAGAGTAAAGACACTTGGCCATATTGTGGCTTAAAATCATGGTTGCCAGTTATCTGAAGTTTTATCTAAAATCCCAGGAAACGCTTTTCCGTCCCCCACAAATGTTTAAACAACCCGCGACGGAGCATTGCAATATTGCATCAGCTTCCTAGCACCGCATCTAATGCTGAGGAAGTCGTACTTTTGGATCATGACGATCGGCAGTTGCGTTTGCTCTGAACAAGACCCAAAATGGCGGAGCCCAATACAATATTGGGGAACGGAGTGCCGATAATTTAAAGCTCATTTAGTGACTCTAGGCATGAAGTGAACTCGGGTGTATTCTTTCCCTCTTCGTCTTTATTGTTTACTGATTTCAATCATATCGAATAATGAACACATTATATCACGCTACGCTTGTGTAATTATTTGTCTTAGATTTATTAACTTGACCCACTACTTTGACCATTCATTTATCGATAGTAAATCTTCCAATATATTTTTTTAAATGTGGAGGTAAAAAGGCACGGAGATTGATGATGATACAGACGCCAACGCCGCCCTCGGAAATTTTTTGAACATTAGAAATCAGCAGTTTGTCTGCCATCCGTTAGGTAGCGCAACAAAACGCCCAAACAGTTTTTAATTGTTTTTAAAATTAGCTAAGCTCTACACCTATTAAAAAACCAAAACAAGATCATTGTGAAAATTTAATACATCGCAATGTATATCTATTCCAAACAATAAATGTTATTAGATGCCAATAAATCTGTTTGATGTCCAAAAAAGATATGCGTCAAAAACAGGTAAGTTTGAAGGGCTCCTGGAGCGTTATGACATTGAAAATGAAAAAAAGCCATCGTCCACCTCTTGGGCAATCATTGTAGCTCTAAATGTTATAAAAGATTTGATCATAGTTTAATTATTTCCTCAGCGGCATTTGAAGTACCATGACTCGAAGCACAGAAAAGTGCTACGTTTGATATAAAATATCTAAACAAGAAAATTTTACACAGCATTACATTTTTTTCTGCATATTACCAATTATAAGCACTACATCTGTAGCTAATTTCATTGTCCTAGCACTTGTCATTAAAAACATATTTGTGCTGAAAAATGTCAATTTTAGGGCAATATTTGGAGGGACGAAAAAAATAAAGTATTGCAAATACCAAAAACGTGTATCGTTACATTCTGCTCCGACATCATCTTAACAAAACTGCTATATTGGAACCGTGTTATTTTTAATTGATCGTTCATAAAACCTGAACTAGCGGAGCAAGTGAGGGTCCGCGCCATTATATTCGCAACGCTACAAATGTGCATTAAAAGTAAAAACCAACACATACTTAATATCAACTGAAAGAGGATTGCATTGCCTTTCGAATGACATCAATCCCACAAAACAGTATCTAAAAGGAGATGAGTAATGTCCTGCCAAAAAGTACCTAAACTGCCACATTCAGTGGGACCGTGGCCTTAATATGGCGATCGGCTCAGAGCCGGGTACGTTCTAGCCACGGGCGCAAGGCACGAGTTCATGCGCACGAGCCGCGGAGCTCTATCTGCTCGGCTGCTCAGTGTAGCGCTATCCAACATGGTGCACGTTAAAGAACCCAGGCTAGCGGTGGTACTGCACTGGCTAAATTGCTCATCTACAGCTGGGTTGCATAAACATACGCACACCCCAATTTTTTTCCCTTTTCTGTTAAATCAAAAGGCACAAAACGCTTTTTATTTTCTCGCTGTCATAAAAAAGACTGTCTTGAACCGTAGAAAAATTATTGTTTTCAATGGCAATTTATAATCTACGCACCGTTGTGACAAAGCACAAACTATTCCCCCTTAGTAAAACATATAGGATAAAATATACGATGACGAAGCGCAATGTCGCTGACAGCTAAATTCCTACGCAAGCAGCATGCACACGGTGCTTGTGGCACAAAAGCGGAAAGGGCACAAAAACGCATACCTTCCACTCCCAGGATAGCACCTATGGTATTCCAGACGTCTTTCTTATTGTCATTATTTTTATACTCCTTATCTGATAGGTCCCAAAGAATGGGGCGCTTCTCAACCTCGTCAATGAGAATTTCTTTGAATACGCGTTTGTCAATCATCGCACGTGCAATCGGCAAACAAAAAGAAGAGCAGTCAAGCCGCCAAAACCAGAAGCGGTTTTCTGCGCAGAATCATGTGATGCTTCGAGCGACGCTCATTTGGCGAGAGCCGCTTCGACGCTTCGGCGCGCGCGTCTTGTTCTGGGTCGGCTAGAAACCAACACTCCCGCGAAAACGCGCGGCCGCGCGCAGGAAATGACGTCAATTTGACGCCGACCCGCCTGAATCGCAAGCAAAAACGCTCCATGCGGTCTGCGCTTTAACGCTGCTCGACCACGCAACGCGTAAGCCCGCCCGGACCGGGAAAAAAAAAGAGAACGACCATGAAGTCACGGCCCAAGGTTGCTTTAGCGATCGGTGGCCCGTTGGCGGCCGCCTAAGGAGCGGCTGCTCGCAGCGGGTCGCATTTTTATTACTGGCATTAGTTGAGAATACGGTGTCCCCTTGACGTAATATTTTTGTTGGTGCCGTATTTTGTGTCACTAAAACAACACCAGTAATTTATTTCCTTTTGAATTTTGACCAATTCCTACCTAAATTCAGAAATTCTAGTTAGTCCCGGCAGACTAGGTGGCGCAAGCTACCGCCTAATACGAACGGAATCAATGAAAGTTATCCACCCATTAAGATACCAGCTCTCTATGTCTCCAGCCATGTAGTGAACGGAAGTGCCTAAACTAGAAGCCGAGACCAACTTCACAACAGCCGCTATGTACGCTGACAGAAAACTGAGCTGCTGGGGCATATGAGAATAGAATAGAGTACTCGTACAATAGTTTATTTCAGTTTCCGTCCACAATACACTTTCCAAATCCGTCTCACTTAAGCACATATGTGCTTGTGTGTGAGAGTGGCCAGTCTTTACGTTAAACTCTATTAATCCATGTCGGCGCCTCCTCCACTCTGGCTCCGCGCCAGCTGTGCGACGTTCCGTTGACAATAATTAAAACTGTCGTCGTGACAAAAACTCGGTGGTGTCTGTCAGTTTGTTAGCGCCGGGAAGAGAGGGAAAAGGAGAAGGTGACGCGTTTGACGTCGGCGCTTCGGAGCAAAGGAACGTCGCATGCGTCACCCACCTCTCTCCTTCTCTATCTCTCACCGTCGCTGACAAACTGACAGACACCGCTGGGTTTTCGTCAAAACGAGCGTTCTAATGCTAACGCATTAAGAGCGGCACCCGAGAAGAGCTTTAGAATAAAGGGAAACTGTAAGTGCGGCATTCGGAAGCAATATACCGCTCTGGTTCGCGCACTGGGCGACCAGATCGCGCTAGATGCACCAGAGGAACCGCAGGCAACGGAACTTTAAGCTCTTGTTCCTAACTGTTCTGGCAATCTACGAATCGGGGCGACCAGAGACGCTATCGGTTTTCGCCTGTCCAAACTCGTAACAATCTTTAATAGAGTCCACTCTTTCCAGGGCCTGATTCAATAGGACAAGGAAGGCTATGTTCGGCAAATGCTTCATTTCTCCTTAAAAAAAAAAAATACTGAAGTGACAATCTCGCAATAAAACTTATGTCGGAAACTGGTAAACCAAGTGCGTCGCCCCCACCGGATGTGACGAAACATTGCTGTTTCGTCTGTAAACGGGTCGAGTTCGTCGATGGTGGCGTGAAACCGATAGACTTTGTTTCATCATAGTGATGAGTGCCTTTTTGTTCCGGGAACAAGGCTTGGTTGTCTTACTTAGTCTGTTTGTGACATGAATGAAGAATGATTTATGAGTAACTGCTACTGGAGTCACCACGTGGCATGTTCGAATCCCGGCCGAGGTGCCCGCAATCTGACGGAGGCTTATTGCGGAGAAGGCGCCGTGGAACCGAGCTTTCGGGTCGCACGTCAAAAGATCCCCAGGTGGTCGAAGTTAATCCTCAGCCCTCCGCTGAGGCGTGTAAAATGCCCGTCGTTGTTTTGGCACGTATAACCCCCAAATTTGACTTTTATCTGCCGCTGGCAAAAAACGCTTCAAAATGGATTGTGCTACCGCGTCGGTCGAGAGCGCAGTGGCGAGCCCGGCGAGGCTGCGACGGATACGCTTGTGTCCTGCGGGTTCGAGCTCGTTTTACCATTTACCTTTATGCAAGCAAAGCTGTGTTGGTGTCGTCCTGTTACCGAATTGATTGTGAATCCCAGCGTTGCGTTCGTCACAGTAGCGCCTGTACTACGACGTGTTGACGTGGGGACACATAGAGATCACCATGGACCGTGCACTTCGGTTCACACCGGTGGTAACTTCTGCCATTTATGCAAAAGAGTTACCGGAAGTCCAGCTTTGCGACCATGGTACGTGTACTTCTTCTCCGTGGTCGGTGTTTTGTTTCATTAGCCGTGGGCAGAGAGCATATCAAAATTACGTTGTCGTCAAGTTTGTTATGTTGTTTCAGTACGTGTGTTTTCTTGACGTATGCGTATCCGAGAGCGCACATGGCTTGTGCACAGCTATGTATAAAGAATGAGTCCGCCTACACTTCTGGGATGTGCCTAAATGAATTTATGACAATCTACGGGTAGTGTTTTACCGTACCTTTTTTACTTTCAGTTCAATCCTCTACGTTAACCGCTTTGGAATAGGTCATTTTAAGCTCAGTTCGTTGCAGTGAAATATCGCTAACGCATACAATCGCGGCGCCTGCTTGCTTGATATACCTCAATGTCTTCATAGTGCTCTAAATCTACTATTTTTCTCTTCCTGTTCTAAATGCTTGCAGCACGGCAGCAACATTGAGAATCTATGTCTGGTAGAAGTTCCAGATGGCAGAGTATTGTCAGAGAGTCTATTTAGCATGAAAACCATCCCTGAATATGATGTCCCTGCTCTCAGTGCCCGGTTTAACTAGTAACACAACATTGTTTAATGAGAGTGCTCTCGTTAATTTTCTAGGGTAGGTTAGTGATGCCTTTTCTTGGGATCCATCCCAAGTCATGGACAGGTGTCATGCAAGGAACCTTGCTGTTGGTGTGGCACATTCGCCAAAGTCTGCAACCCCCACCATCCTCAAATGTCAGTTCCCAGACATCTGCTGTCGTCCGAGCCTGTCGGACTGGCACTTTCTGCTACTTGGCAAGTCTGTCAAGAGTGCATGCACTTTGAGAGACTGCTCTGGTGTAGCAATGGCGGCAACACCAGCAAGGAAAACTGCCGTCTGTTATGCCTAAAATAAACGAGAGTTTAACAATGCTGGAAGTTGCCTTGTTAGAAAGTCGTTGTCAATTTTTTTTTTGCTTTGCTTTGCTTGCAAGAAGTTTTTTTCTCCAACGTTCTGGTGAATGGTTCTAGGTTTCATTCCTAACACATAGTGGAGCAGCTAAGTCTATAAAATGTGTACACTTTGAGGTGAATAACCTGAAGGAATCGCTGGACCAACACGGTTTAAAGCTCCGAACGGCCCTTGAATGGTAACCACCAACTGGAGCTTGAATATCTTGTTCATTCACTGGAACCTTCTATGCCTCCTTGTCAGGCTGTCTGGGCAGACCGGCAGGTTGAAATAACTGTAAGAACTTTTAAATAGTGACTTACATAAAATAGGCAAATTAAACTTGTTTATTTTGCTTCAGGTAACGGACGAGGTCTTGTGTACATCACTGATGGAGTAGTCAACATGTTATACCAACACTGATGGAACTTCACACAGCTCGTGCTTGCAAACCTAATATACTGCAATTACTTTTCATACAAGATTACTCGCATGTATGTGGAGAGTGTAGAAATATCATTAACCCTTTGACGGTCGTCGCCGTACATAAACGGCGGTGCTTACATATTTAAAAGTGCCCGCCGAAACGCAAAACTTTAATTAGACGCTCAGCGCACGTGATGCTCAGTTCGCATAACGGCTGCTCTGGCAGTAGGCGCTTCCGAATCAGAGTTCCAGCGCTCTTCGGAATTAAATTTAAAGGATGGGAGATCTTCATCCAACGGGGAAGCTCCGTTGGGAACCTGAAGCAGTTGGAATGCTGAGGAAGCGGATGCGTCAAAATAAAAGCGAATAAAAGAAAGGTGACAACTCTTCGCTTTCAATATTATCCCTTGATGCTCCTAAACCTAAACCGCCTGCAAGCACTGTGCCTAAACAACCTGCACATCGACCCTTTCTTTATACTATTCCGTTGTAAACCAAACCGGACCGCTGGGAATCATCATTTAGGGGAAAAACTCAATCGTTAAAGGTTTAATTGTGCGACCGTTTACGTAGCATGAAAACCATCACTGAACATGATAATACCTCTTCAGGGTTTGAGCTTGAACTAGAAACACAACATTGTTTGATGAGAGTGCCCTAGAGGAGTGTATTCTGTCATCTAGAGCATCTACCAGACATATGTTCTTAATGTTGCTGGCGTGCTGCAAGTAAACAATGCTTTCCTGAACAGTGTCTGGGAGGTGCAGTTTGTGCATATGGCGCATTCTTTACGAAGCGGTGAACACATACTTGATGAACCGTGAATGTTGCACGCTCGGTTAAAAAAAAACTACAGAATCGCAGCCGCACTCCTCGCTCTTCATAAAAATGACATTGTTTGCTGCAGACATGATAACAGAATTATATGCGGCCACGCCTGAAACACGTTAGAAGTCCTTTGGCTTATTCCACATCTATGCGTCGACCATGTCTGCAGACAGTTGTTGTGTGCCAAATGTTGACAGCGCCGTCATACAAGTGGACGCCTCAGACAGTGATTGCAGGCTTTTCTTTGTGTCAACTGTGACCTCGACTTAAGCGTTGTTAGGAAACAAGCTGTGAAACGTGCTGGCGCGTGCGTAGACGTGTGCCCGTTACTTTAAAAATGTAATAGATTACAATTAATAACTAGCGAGCCTCAGATGTCAAAGATTACGGTTACAAATTGATTTTTCTGAGAAGTAACGCTTTGCTTCCGCCGTTACGTTAGGAATAACTTTCACCTTATTTTTGCCGTACTGTTATC
Organism: Ixodes scapularis; assembly: GCF_016920785.2. Taxonomy (NCBI): domain Eukaryota; kingdom Metazoa; phylum Arthropoda; class Arachnida; order Ixodida; family Ixodidae; genus Ixodes; species Ixodes scapularis. The sequence continues at coordinate 148,099,030 of NW_024609868.1, forward strand.
ATGGAAAAATAGAAGCAATGGTAACGTACTCAAATATTTTCTGCGAAACACGTTTTCATTTCTCATGCACCCGCATTATGGTAGTATATTTGTAAAAATGAAATATTGCAAATAAGAGGTAAATAGTAGGCACACTCCTTTCACCTGTAAGCTGACAAGGAACTGAAAGCTGAAACTACACCCGCCATCCCGATATCTTACGGCGACCGGAAACGAACCGCTGAATTTTGCCGGCAAAGCTAGCCGCGCGCATGCTCAGTATCAGCGTCCACCTCCTCTAAGATATGAAGAAGACAACGCCTGCTCGGCATTGTCTTCTTGTTCTTCGTTTTTCACATAGTATTTGTATATGCCTTGCACACTTTGTGATGGTTTCAGTGACCGGTAGCTCAAAAGATTTTGTTTCCGATTATTCTTCTCTTCGCGCTGTTTTCTATTTTGTTTAACTTCCTTCTTTACGCTGCTGAAGAGACTGCTTATATTGCTCCAATTTCTGTATCATGGTCGTATTTCTAGAAAGATAAAGAGTAATAAACTAAATCAAAAACAACACTTAGTTACGAAATTAGATTACAAGTTACTGCCACAAAAATAACGTGGCAGTTACAAAATTACTTAATAGTAATTTAACGCATAACAAATAATCTATTATTTATAACGAATTACTTCCCAAATTTGTGCGAGCGAAATTTTATTTAGGGGCCTTCATGACTCGCTAAGGTGCTCATGTACCTTGAAAAAAAAAACAGGATAATGGTCATAACTGTAGCGTTGCAAGTGTGCTGAACAAACAGAGCGCTACCGCGGCGGGCAGAATAAGAATCGGGCAGCCATTCCCATTCCCTGGCTTTATTCTACATCCTCTTCTTCGTCCCCGCCGCTATATACGGTGGTCACGCGCAAACATAAAATCTACATCACTACATCACTTCCCCCGAGAAGCAAAGAAATAAACAGAGCGAAACGCTTTTCAGGAGCAGACGTAGTCCCTGAGTCTTGTAGGAGGGTACCTTGTACGGACCGGTCGTGTTGTTCCGGATAGATCAGGGCCAGGGGCTTCAACGAATCGCTGGTTTCTTTCGTCCTCCTACACGTCGAGCTGTTGTTCAACTTCCGGAGTCGGACGTGGTCCTTCACTGGATCTTTGAGCTTCGTTGGGTTCCAGGTATCGTCTCTCCCCCACGTCGATGTGTTGTTCAGCTTCCTGGTAAGGGTGAGCATGACGCGTATTCATGGAGTTTTCTTTCTCAGCATCATCCGCATTGATCAATTCATTATGTACTCTGAGCTTCGCAGTCATGGGGAGAAGTTTGAAAAAACTTGAGTTTCTTGTGATCATTTTCTGATCTCTCTGAGCAGTTACCTGTGTCCCTTTGATTTCGACCACTTTACATGGCTGCGGGTCATAAGGAGGAGGGAGCTTGTTCGACGGAGGCTGTCTACACAGTACCCGATCTCCGACTTCGAGGTTGTGGGGTCTCGCACGTCTGTGTTCATCTGCGTAAATCTTGTGCTTCTTTCAATTTTCGTAATCCTTGTGTTGCCATGCCGGTGGCACGTTGTTAGTGGCTGCGGAATCGGGAAGGAGGTAGCCCATAGGTCTTCCAAAGAGTAGTTCGAAGGGCGTTTTCCATGTCGTTGAGCGAGGTGTTGCCCTATAGGCCATTAGAAATTTGCTCAATTCGGAAGTCCACGTAGAGTTTTCCAACGTTGTCGTCTGTAGAAACCGTTTAAGTGTGCGCATGAATCGTTCGACCTCACCGTTCGCTTGCGGTCAGCAAGGCGTGATGCGCTGATGGCGAAATCCTAGAGAGTCAGCGAAGTTTTGAAGTCAAGGCTTTGGAATGGAGGCCCGTTATCCGATTTGACGACCTTAGGAATCCCGAAGGTACTGAAGATCTTCATAAGGTTGGTGATGACAGTTGGAGCCGCTAACGATGATATTACCGCCACAAGGAGGTAGCGTGACGTATCATCCATTAGGACCATTATGTATTTGCCGTTAGGGAAAGGCCCCGCGAAGTGAAGTGAGAGCGCCTCCCAAGGTTGATTTGGCTTCGATGGAATCACGACGGGGTCAGAGTGTTAATGTTGGATGGTTGCCTGACACGCCATAAATTTTTTAAGAGTAGTTTGTACCATGCTGTCTAGGTGGGGAAACCATACTTTTCGCTTCATGAGCGCTTTCGTTTTGGAGATGCCCTGGTGCCCAATGTGAGCGAGACATATCGCCTGTTGCTGGAGAGCAGCCGGTAGAACGAGGCAATTTCCTTTCAGTAGTAGGCCGCTGTCCGTCAGAGAGAGCTCGTGCTGTACGGATATCAACTGTCTGAGTGCTGGGTCGTTCCACCTTGCAGGATTGCTGAGGGCAGCGATCACCTTTTGTAAATGAGGGTCTTTAGAGTGGCGGCAGCTACTTCTGCACGAGTCATGGCTTTGGGAATGTTGTGGTGGGCAATGAAGTTGACATATGCATTAGCGCTATGAGCCAGGCGGGCATCAGCAGGAGAGCTCGGCATGGGATGGCGAGACAGGTAATTCGAGGGGTTGTTGATTCCACACGTGTGCTCCACCCTGAAGTTGTATTGTTGGATTCTCAACACGAGGCGCTCAATTCGTGCAGACGGACACGCCCGTTGGGTTGGTGAGGATGGAGACAAGGAGTTTGTGGTCTGTGCGAATGAGAAAGTTGTTACCGTAAAGATACAGATGAAAGTGCTCTGTCCCCCAGACAACTGCAAGCAATTCACGTTCAATCTGAGAGTACCGTGCTTCAGTGGGGGTCAAAGCCCAACAAGCATATGCTACAATCTCGGTGTTGTTGCCTTCCTTCTGTGCTAGGATGGCACCAAGGCCAACAGGCGACGCGTCGACCGTGAGAATTATTTCTTTTGTACGATCAAAAAAGACAAGGTTGGGAATCTCAGACAGCTTTTCTTTCAGCATATCCAAAGCACCTTGCTCTTCTGGTCCCCACACCCGCTTTGTATTTTTTTTTTTGTGAGAAGCTGAAGAGGGTATGTTATATCAGCAAGGTTAGGTAGGAAGCCTCCGCTGTAATTTACTGTACCAAGCAGACTTCGAACTTCATGAGCGTTGGCAGGGGCCGGCATTTTTTTTAGTGCTGCAATCTTCTGGGGGTCTGTTCTGATTCCAGAAGCAGAGAAAATGTGACCGAAAAAACAGAGTTCTTTTTGTGCGAAAAAACATTTTCTTGGATTGACCGTGAGGCCGTTCTCTGTCAACCTTTCGAGAGTTGCCTGGAGAGCCTGATCATGCTCATCCTTTGTATTGCCAAACACAAGTATATCATCACTGATGTTGAGGACGTGAGGTATGCCGTTGAGTACTTGACGGATGGTTTCCTGGAAAACCTCGGCAGCTGCATTAATTCCAAACATAAGTCGTTTGTAGCGGTACAGTTTGTTGTGTGTTGCAAATGTTGTGATTGTTCTCGATCCATTATCAAGTTCTAGTTGGTGGTACCCATCTTTTAGATCAATCTTGGTGAAGAGTGTTGATCCGTTCAGCGCTGTGATCCCGACGTTGATGTTAGGGCAGACGTGCCTCTCGCGAAGAATAGCCCTATTCGCACATTTCATGTCGATGCATAGGAGAATGTCCTCTGGACTGTGCGGCTTTGGCACAATTACGACTGGAGATACCCATGGAGTAGGTCCGGTTGCTTTTTCGATGATATCAAGGGCCAAGAGCTGGCTTATCTTCTCTTCTACTTTGCTTCGGACTGCAAAAGGGATTCTGCGATGGGACTGAGCAACCGGGGCAATGGCTTTGTCAATGTGGAGGTGTACTTGGAAGTTTTTTAGTTTGCCTACACCCGCACACGACTCGGTAAAAGCAGCGAGTGGGGTCTCGAGCAAGTTTGGAGGCCGTTCTCTATTCGAGCTTGCATCTTTTTGTGAGTGTCCTTGGATGGCGTAAGTGATTTGGATGAGGCCCAGTCTATTTGCAGCGAAGCTCAGCAGTCACTTTACGGTTCCCTCTATTACAAATAAGTCTTCTGTTGTGTCGCTGTCCCTGAACTTCAGCGTGACACTGAGCTTTCCTATGATTGGTAGCGGAGCATCCGATCCATACGCGTAAATACGCGTGCCTGCTTGCTGGAGTTTTGTGAGTGCTCCAAGCTTGTTAAGGGTAGGGGTTCCAATGACCGATACTGAAGCACCTGTGTCAATAAGGAATATTACAGGGGTGTTGTTAACCTGCAGATGAACCTCTGGGAGGTTTCGGTGAGAAATTGGGGATATAGTTCCGACAGCATAAACGCTCTCGTCGGAGTCAGAATCATGAGAAATCTGGAAGATAAGCTTGTGTGCTGATTGGCACACCTTGCCATAGTGTCCTTCTCTGCCACATGCTTTGCAAGAGGCAGATTTAGCGGGGCAGTTTACTTGTCCTCACTCGTGGGGCCAGTAAGCACCACAGTGGAAACACTGAGGAGGCGAGACGTGGGTGTGTTGTTGTGCGCTGCCTCCATATTTCAGACGGGAAGAGAAGCAGCGAGTTTGTGCATTTCTGGATATGCCTGCATGGCCGTAGCGAGGCTGTCCAGAGATTGCTTGAGCCGTGGGGGTTGTTGACGACCCTTCCATGGCAGTTGTTGGTCGGTTGACATCCTCGAGGAGTCGAGCCTGGTCCGAAAGTGATGGAAGGTTAAGGCTACTCGTCGTAGGCGTGAAGATGTCGTTGCAAATATGATCTGGTTCTTGATTTCCTCGTCGGCGTTCGCGAAACCGCAATTGCGGGCAAGCAGTCGAAGCCGGATCGAGAATTGGCCGACAGATTCGCCCTCGAGTTGCTTTGCCTGACGAAATTGAAAGACCTCTGTCGTATCTGCGTGTTTATGATAACAGCATGCCATGAAGTATGCACTTTTATGTCTGACGTCAGAGTGTTGTGCGCCTGCGTCCGGTGTATCTTATCTGTATATATTGAGCCCCGATTTGATGTACCACGAGTTGTTGGTCCCGAGGCTGCCTGTGTTGCACCTCGCAATAAAGAGCTTCGCCAGACTTGCATCCCGGCCCCTAAATGTAACAATTGGCGACGAGGATGGGATGAAGAAGCCAAGGAACGGAAGATGACCGCAACTATCGGGAAGCCACCGGAGTTCCAGGCGGACAGCGGAAACTTCGAGATTTATCTGGAACGCTTCGAGCTGTTCGTCGCAGCCAATGACATCGCAGAAGAAAATAAACTGCAAGTCTTCTTGACGGCTATCGGTGAAAAAGCTTACACCGTCCTCCGGAGCCTGCTTTTGCCGAAGACGCCGAACAAGGTATCGTATCAGGAAGCTGTCAGCATCCTTTAAAAACACTACGCACCTAGACGTTCACTGGTCACAGAGCGCTTCCGTTTCAATCGACGAAACCAAGGGCCTCACGAGACCGTGACTGACTTCGCCGTCGAACTGAAGAAGCTTGCAGCGACATGTGAGTTCGGCGCTTTCGTCGAGGAAGCTCTACGCGACAGACTCATCGCGGGTCTGCACGCCGACACCATGCGCTGTCGTCTTCTCGCAATGCCCGACACAGAACTCACCTGGGACCGTGCATGCAGCATAGCTACGGCCATGGAAGCGGCGGCTCAAGACACAAAGGAAATGCTGATGTCAAGAAACGCGGGACAATCTTCGAACGCCGCGGACGTCAACTAGCAACAAGCACCGGCACCTCCGCGTCGGACAGCGACGACGAACGCGCCGACCAAGTCAAGGGGGCACGGGAAAAAAGCAGCGAAAGCTGTGGATCAAAGGACTAAAAAACCGTGTCACCGGTGTGGAGAACAACACTTACCTGTAAGTTGTCCTTTTCTGAACAGCGCTTGTTATAAGTGTGCTAAAAAGGGACATGTTTCAAAGATGTGTAAAACAAAAGTTGTGCAACACGTAGCCGAGAGCGAGTGTGACAGCGAATTGCTCTCGTTGTGTCACACGAACAAGAGTTCGGGCACGCCTGCCATTGTAATTACAGTCTTGTTAAATGGTAAGAAAGTTCCGATGGAACTAGATACGAAACTGAGTGCACGAAGCACCTTCCTCATGCAAGCTTTAGGAAAGCGGACGTCAAACTCGTGACATACAATGGCGCGCCTGTCGCGATAAAAGGAATTGTGGACGTGAAAGTTGGATACCATGATCAATGCTTTCAATTGCCACTGGTTATCGCTAAAGAAACTGAAGGCGCAAGAATGCCTACGTTATTTGGCCGAGACTGGCTCAGCCAAATAAAAATGCAGATGGCATGAAGTGGTGCAAGTGAAGGCCTTGACCGCGGAAACGATACCGTTGACTGAAAAGTATCGCCACGTGTTTGAGTCAGGGTACGGAGAGATAAAGGTTTTTAAGGCTAGCATTTGTATGAAAGAAAACTCCGGTCCGGTGTTCTGTAAGGCGCGTCCAGTGCCATACGCTTTGCGCGAGCAGGTCGAGCAGGAATTGGCAAAATTAGAAAAGGCTGGAGTCGTGTACCGGGTAAGGCACAGTGAATGGGCTACGCCCCTCGTAATCGTGCCGAAAAAAGAACAAAGAGCTTAGGATCTGCGGTGATTATCGAGTCACTGTTAACCCTTACATGGAAGTTGACCAGTACCCTTTGCCGCAGCCCGAGGACATTTTTTGCCACCCTACGTGGTGGAACCGTGTTTTCGGTCCTTGACCTCTCGAAGGCGTATTTGCAGCTCGAACTTGACGAGCGAGCACAAGAACTGCTTACTGTCAACACGCATTTGGGCCTATTTAGGTTCAAGCGCTTGCCATATGGCGAAGCGTGTGCGCCGGCACTTTTTGAAGCCGTCATGGATCAAGTCCTGCACGGTCTGCCGGGAACCGCCTGCTATTTAGATGACGTTGTCATCGCAGGAGAGACACGTAAACAGTGTCATGCCAGACTTGAGCAAGTGCTCATACGCCTGAGTCAGCACGGCATAAAGGTCAACGCTGAAAAATGCAAGCTATTTCAACAAAGAGTGAAGTATCTGGGGCACGAAATTGACAAAGATGGGTTGCACCCCACGGCAGAGAAAGTAGAAGCCGTAAAAAACGCGCCAAAACCGGCTAACGTGACTCAGCTGAAAGCTTTTTTGGGCTTGGTAAATTTCTATGCGAAATTTTTACCTAGTCTAGCTGCAGTGCTAGAACCGCTGCATGATCTGCTGCGCAGGGAGACGAAATGGCACTGGTCAGGTCAGTGTGACAACGCGTTTAAAACTTGTAAAGAAATGCTGAATGATGAAAGTGTTCTCCAGCTGTATGACGTCACGAAAGATATTCAGCTAACGTGTGACGCGTCAGAATATGGCCTTGGGGCTGTCTTGGCACATATTGTGAACGGTGAAGAGAGACCAATAGCATTTGCGTCGCGATCATTTTCAACGTCTAAGCGTAATTACAGCCAGATAGAAAAAGAAGCCCTGAGCATTGTGTTCGGCATAAAGAAGTTTCATAAGTACCTGTACGGGCGAACTTTTGACGTGATGACAGATCACCAACCGCTGACGATATTGTTTGACCCTAAGAGACAGGGAAGCGCTGTTGCCACGGCAAGAGTGCACCGATGGCTCACATTTTTGACCGATTACCGTTACAAAGTAACGCACAAACCCGGAACGTCTAGCGGCCACGCTGATGCTTTGTCGCGACTGCCACTTGCAGACACTGAGGAACACGCGGAAGATATTTCTTATTTTTCTCCGGTCAGTGATCTGCCACTCACTGCAAAAGACATCGTGCGTGAAACAGCCCGCGACGACCAGTTAAGGGTTGTTCGCAACATGATATGGTGTGGATGGCCTAAAAGTGTGCCTGACGAACTGCAGCCATTTTGGACACGACGTTTCGAACTCTACATTGACGACGGTTGTATTATCTGGACAAACATAATTGTCGTTCCAAAATCCCTGCAGAATGTTGTCCTAGGTTTACTGCATGAACAACATCTCGGAATAACCAAAATGAAAGCTGTGGCAAGGTCAATGGTCTGGTGGCCTGGTATGGACGAAACACTCGAGCAAACTGTACGGAAGTGTAAAATTTGTCAAAGTGTCCTGCCCGCAGCACAGCCTCCACCGTTGTCACCATGGAAGCTCTGTGAAAATCCATGGGAAAGAGTACACTTGGATTTTGCCGAGAAAGAAGGAAAGACGTTTCTTGTGGCGATTGATACTTTCTCCAAGTGGTTGGAAGTCAAGATAATGCACTCGACGACCGCATGCAATACAGTTGAAACTGTCCGTTCTTTGTTTGCATCGCATGGGTTGCCGATGGAAGTAGTGGCTGATAACGGTCCGCAGTTCCGAGCCTCAGAATTTCGAGACTTTTTGAAAGCTAACGGTGTCAAGCACACGCTCACGCCGCCTTATCACCCGCAATCGAACGGGGCGGCAGAGCGTGCTCTACAAACAACAAAGAAAGCACTGCTGAAACAGTTGCTCGATGACAAAGAAAAAGGCAATACTAGGTCACTACAACATAGAATTGACAATTTTGTGTTTTCATATCGCAAAACGCCGCACACGTTCACGCGAAAGACACCCGCAGAACTATTTCTTAGACGGAAACTGCGAACTCGCTTATCGTTGCTACGGCCAAATATAAAAAGTGCACTGATCGAGAAGACTGAAAAAGTAAAAATGTGTGCCGATAAGCGTAGAACTAAGCCGAGATCTTTTGGGGTGGGTGACCGTGTACTTGTACGTTCTTTGCGTGGTGATGTGGTCAAATGGTTTCCCGGTAAAGTGGTTAACGTGAAGTCGCCATCCACATACTTGGTTGTCGTCGGAAACAAAGTAAGGTTTATGCACGCTGATCATTTGCGACGATCGTCCATTGAAAGTTCGGAGCAGCCGGAAGGCAGTCCCGAGTTAGACATGCCGCATGCCGCAGACATAGTCGCTACACCTGCTGCTAGTAACCACAGCGGTGATCTGCCTGCACAGCCTGCACGTTACCCAGGTGGGATGCCTACCAGTAAGGAACCTCCTTGTGTCATACGGAGGAGCACGAGAGACAGACGACCTCCTCATCGCTTCCGGTTTGATAATTTTCAATAGGAGTGTTTTGAATAATAGTTGGGGAGGGAGTGTCGTATCTGCGTGTTCATGATAACAGCATACCATGAAGTATGCACTTTTATGTCTGACGTCAGAGTGCTGTGCGCCTGCGTCCGGTGTGTATCTTATCTGTATATATTGAGCCCCGATTTGATGTACCACGAGTTGTTGGTCCCGAGGCTGCCTGTGTTGCACCTCGCAATAAAGAGCTTTGCCAGACTTGCATCCCGGCCCCTAAATGTAACAACCTCGAAAGTGGTGTTCATGCGACGACTGAAGTATGCGTCAAGTTTGTCCTTGAGATATTGGTATGTGTTTCTGGTCGTTGCTGAAGGTGTATCAGCGTCTGGCGTCGTACTTGATGTGGGACCACTCTGCTGGTCAGGAAGGGTCTCGGAGAGTTCATGGACACGTTCCCCCGCATAGTGGAGCAGGAGAGAACGCTTGCGTGCGTCATTCTTCACATTGAAAGCGATGAGGAAGTTTTCAAAGCGAGTGATCCACTTTCGCCATTCGGTGCCGATATTAGTTGGGTCACTGGCATCCAAGTCAAAAGGGGGCAGTGAGGTTGGAATCAGGGTCATCGTTAGTAGAGAACAGTAGGCTTGGCTGCGAAGCTAGCGCCTTGTGATATAGCGGCGGCGTGCTGCGAGGTCATGGAGGGTTGACACTTGCCAGAACAGTAGCTGAAGACTGCCTAACACATCCTCGTCGCCAATGTAGCGTTCCCAGTGCGCTGAACAAACAGAGCGCTACCGCGGCGGGCAGAATAAGAATCGGGCAGCCATTCCCATTCCCCGGCTCTATTCTACATCCTCTTATTCGTCCCCGCCGCTATATACGGTGCTCACGCGCAAACATAAAATCTACATCACTGCAATAACGTTTGCTCTTCTTTTAGAGGATAGCTTGCTCAAATAATATTTTAAGGAAGCTCACCTTCCCGCGCGCTAGCGAATTTCGCAAATTGAAGATTAGTGGTACTTGTGTTTGTTGCCTTATCTGAAAAGCAGCAGAGAGTCCTACCAAGTGCCGTGCGATAGTAGGCGTATATTTTATAGTAACCCTGAGTATAGGAACAATGAAAACGAACAGAACAACAAAGTCTCTAAATGGTAGTCATTCACCAGCTTGCCTGTGTTTTTTTACCTTTATTCGAGTATATTTTGTTTGCTGTTCTCTTTCCTTTGTAAGAAGAGGCGTAGTTAGCCTACGGTCGCAAACTTTGGGGAGGCCGAGATTGCCTTACTTCTAGACGCTTCGACACATTTTTCTGACAAAATTGTGGCCCGGGAAGCTATAAACGAGACAGCAATTCTAGCTGAGTTCTTGATTTAGATCGGTGAATTAGCTTTGTCAGGTACGGCGGTGTCACAACAACAATACCTTACGTCTACGACACCGCAGAATTGTTTTGTTCGCTTTCTGTCGGGCATCCGCCATGTTCCGAAACGGTTATTGCTGAGACTGGCAGCATCAGAGCGTACTTCGCAATAAGTATAGCCCAACATATAACTTTTTATTTATATCGCACTGTATGTTGACCTGTAATAATTATTGCGCAACAAGGAAATGTTTTTGTTAGAAGTTTAGTTCAAACAGATGCGACGCGACAGTCGATCTCGCACAAGTTTGGCTGCCGTTGCTCCGTTAAAAGCAGAAATGTTCCTCCTGTTGCCAAAGAAACGGACGCTCGTGTAGGGAGATGGTTCCACTTAAGTACGGCCGGGAAAGCTTAGGTACGTCAGGGGGAACGCGTAGGTACTTCTGCTATCAGGGGGCGAGCTCTTGACGCCTCTCGAAAGAGTGAGAGACACCAGTCTCGCCATGTCGTCACGCCGTCAAAGAGGGCGAACTCGCGGTGTGCGCCGTTGCTTGGTTACGTTCCTCCTACCCCTACGTCACTTCTGTTTCCAGTTTCTTGAATGTCGGACTTAGCTATCCAGGGCTCTGTGATTTCGTTCAATCAGGCCCCCTACTATCCAACACGACCACGTAAGAGCGCGGATGACTGGCCGGCCGAAGAACCATGCTTCTCTCTGTGAGGTCTATGATCCCAGACACAGCCTCAAGTACCAACTGGGGCGAGTGATTCGCCCCATAGCGGCTGTTGAAGTTTTGTCGTTGTCCAAAAAGAGTACGTCCTTCCAGCAAACCCCCATTAGGTTCGGCTTTCTCGGCTCCAGATCCTCTAGGTGGAGAGGCAGAGTGGTGCGAAGCCGCCGACTCATCTGCAACTTTGCAGGCGTGCTTCCCAGTCGCCCGGGAGCGTTTCTGTAGGCCAATAGAGCCAAGTAGGGATCATGAGAATTTATAAGAATTCCCTTAAAGGGAAACTTCGGTCAAAAATGGCAGAAATGCCCAGTACCTCATGACCGACACCACAATCAAAGGTCCTTCCGAAATTTGGTAGTGCGAAGAGTGCCATCCTCTTGGCTGCCCAAAGGTGAGTGCGACGGATGTATCTTAAGGACTGTGTTTTCCGCGTTGCCGATGCCTATTTTGTGAAACATTTTGTAAGTTACTGAGGAAGACCCATCTAAAAGAGACTGCAGAACTCAAACATATTAAAAGAGTTGAGATATATGGTTGATTACCTTATTCTTAGTAAGCAGGTTGACACATTAACGTGAACTGATGGGTGCTGGAGGTTTTTATTATTACTTCTTTATTTGGTTACCTACATCGCCTAATATGCGTTACAGCGCTCAAAAAACAGTATACAAAATTATAATAAAACAAATATGAAACGTCGTTATACACAGATAAAAACACACAAACAAAACAACAACGCTCAGTGACAATATATTATAATAAATTTAAACAATTGGAACTAGATTTTGTCCAAGAAGAGCTCCTGCGTTGTAACTTCTACATCTTCATTCGGTAATTTATTTCAGATATCAATAGACCGCGGAGAAAAGAATATTTAAAAACATCAGTGCTACATTTATATGAATGAATCCTTTTAGAATTATCTATTCTGAGAGACACGTAAGCAGGCTGCAAGAGATATGTTGATTTACAGATACAAATATTGTCATAAAAAATGTTTAAAAAAATTTCAAACGGGGGCAATGACACCTTTGACTTTGAGACCTCCAGCCCAGATGCGACTGAAGTACTGCTAAACTTCCTGTGAAATCATAAGCTCCGTAACAGTCCTGGCAGTCCGATTTTGTATTTCTTCAGTCTGGTCTTCCAAATTAAGCATATACGGGTCGTAATTTGTACATGCGTAATGAAGAATAAATCGTACATGTGGGAAAGCAGGGTTTGTTTTAGCAGGGATGAGGGCAACCTTCAATTACGTTTAATGAAATCTAGTAACCGACTAACATTTGCAGTGATATAGGCAATATATTTGTTCCAAGTTAAATTTTATGTAAAAATAACTTCTAAACATTTAGCCTCTGTTAAAAGTTCAACCGGCTACACGCCAATAGTGTATGATGAGGGAAAAAAGTTTGATTTTCAGGGGAGCCTGATGTGAACGCATTACGATAGATTGAAAAACAATTGCTCCATTGAAAACACCAAGCCTCGATCTTTTCTAACTCGCTTTGGAGAGCAAATATATCAGTGTTTCAAGAAACGTCCCTGTATAAAACACAGTCTTCGGCATACAATTTTATGCTAGAAAACACATTTCCAACTATACCATGAATATAAAAACAAAACAGGAGTGGTCTTACCACCGATCTCTGGGACACCGGAAGTAACGTTTACATAGGGGGCCGGTTTCCATTAATTACCACGGACTGTTTCCGAGAAGAATTCAAATATTCACCTATCCAACAAGCAAACACATGTTATGGTCAATGTTAAGCTTTTGAAGTTTAAATCGGAGTAGAGTGTGAGAAATCATATCGAGCGCTTTTTAAAGTCTAGAAAATTTAGGTGGACCAACTTACTTTTATCGAATGACAGTGCTATATTATGATACGATTACAATAATAGTGTGGCGCAGGATAACCCGGAGCGGAAACCATGAGGAGTTGGAGCAAAAATATTAGTTAGGGATATGTGATTTATAAGATTGGTGTAAATTACGTGCTCCATTCTTCTACAGGCTTCGCTCGTGAGGAAGATAGGCCTATATGTCTCAACCAGATTTTGGGGACCAGACAAACGGATTGGGACAATATTCGCACACTTCAAGTCAAGTGGTAAAGAACCTGAATTTAAGGATACAGTAAATAATGATCAAGTTACAAGAAATAATATCAGCACAGGATTTTAAAACAGTGTTTGGAATATCATCGAAACCAGTCGCTGAACCTTGTTCTATTTTGGTTAGCAGTTTAAAAATACCTTCCTCATTAAATTGAATTTCGGACATGCAAACCATATGATTAGCTGCAACATCCAAGTAAATCTAGTTACACGCAGTGACGTCCAAAACTACGGACCTAAAGTAACCATTTAAGGTTGTTGTCCTCTGTCCTCTGAGACAAGGTTACCATCTACCATTAGAGACGGAACACCTACAGTATCAACCATATCAGCAGGGAGACGAAGGGGAGAACCGTACACGAGTTCTGCCACTGTACAACCCAAGTCGGGCTTCAAAGTTGATCGCATGCCTAGTAACACCACTGGTAGGTTGTCAACCCATGCATCGGGAAAGGTTTGTGCTCGGAGCGCAGACTTCAGCTGACGGTGAAGTCGCTCGACGAGGCCATTCGCAGCAGGATGATATGCTGTCGTGCGCGTCCGTACTGAGCCCAGAAGAGATGTTAATTCTTTAAATATCGCGGACTCAAACTGGCGCCCGCAATTGGTGGTGATGTGGCAGGCACACCGAAGCGGCTGACCCAGCTGGATATGAAAGCGCGTGTTACTGTTTTAGCGGTGATATTTTCTAGTGGTACCACCTCTGGCCAGCGAGAAAATCTGTCGACGCATGTCAATAGGTATGAAAAATTCCGTGAAGTTGGAAGTGGACCAACAATGTCTAGATGGACGTTCTCAAAGCGTGTGAATGGAAGAGGAAACTTGCCAAATGGTGTATGGGTGTGACGCTGCACCTTCGACCTCTGGCAGGCAAGGCAAGAGCGTACAAATTCCCGTATGTCGGCGTTGATTTTGGGCCATACGTAACGGTTCGTTACCAGCTCTCGTGTTGCGCGTATGCCTGGGTGGCAGAGGGAGTGAAGTGACGAGCACACCGCATGACGCAGTTGGCGTGGCACATACGGGCGGGATTTTCCTGTCGAAGTATCACATATCAAAGTGATACCATGATCAGGGAGGGTTACCTCTTCGAGGACGAGGGACGTGCCGGTCTTCATGATGGATCGAAGTTCTTCGTCCTGTGCTTGAGCCGCAGCTAGTTCAGAGTACGTGAACTGATCTCTCTCCGCGTTGAGGGCATTCAGCTCCAGACGTGATAATGTGTCTGCGACGGTGTTTTCTTTTCCTTTCACGTGTCGGATATCGGAAGTTATTTCCGCGATGAAGGAAAGATGTCGCAGCTCTCCTGGTGAATGATTTTGGTTCGATGACTGAATGGCATAAACCAGCGGTTTGTGATCCATGGCTATGAAGAAGGCACGCCCTTCCAGGAAGTGTCGGAAATGTTTGAGGGCTAAGTAAGCCGCAAGTAACTCTCTTCCGAAGGTACTATACTTCCTCTCTGCGTCTTGCAGTTTACGTGAAAAAAATGATATGGGGGACCATATATTTGCGATCTTCTGCTGCAACACACCTCCCACCGCGACGTCCGAGGCATCGACCATCAGGCACGTTGGTGCATCTGAAGACGGGTGTACGAGGAGTGTGGCATTGGCTAGTTCTTTCTTCACGCTCTCAAATGCTATCGACGCCTCCGGGGGCCATGGCAACGTTGATTTCTCGCCCTTGGCGGTGCAAAGCAGTGTCTCCGATGGCTGTAGAAGCTTGGCGCAGTGGGGGAGAAAACGCCTGTAAAAGTTTATAAGCCCCAGAAATCGCCGGAGCGCGCGTTTTGTTGTAGGTTGTGGACAATCGGTGACGACTTTGACCTTGTCTGGTAGTGGTCGGATACCTTGACAGTCAATGTGATGGCCAAGAAAGGTCAGCTCTGGCACACCAAACTGGCATTTGTTTACGTTTATTATAATGCCATACTAGTGTAGCCTGTCAAACAGTGTGGTGAGATGGCGCTTGTGTTCCTCCGGTGTTTTGCTCGCTACGAGGAGGTCGTCGAGGTAGGCAAAACAAAAAGTCAAACCGCGGATGACCTGGTCAATAAATCGCTGGAAGGTTTGGGCTGCGTTACGCAGCCCAAACGGCATTGTGACGAACTCAAAGAGGCCGAAAGGAGTTGTTATGGCCGTCTTGTGTATGTCTGTAGGTTCAACCCGAATCTGATAGTAAGCCTTTATGAGGTCTATCTTCGAGTAAATGGTGGTATCCTTCAAAAAGGCAGTGCAGTCTTGAACGTTTCGGATCGGGTACCGGTCAGGAATTGTAGCTGAGTTCGGAGCCCTATAATCCCCGCACGGTCGCCAATCGCCGCTCTTTTTGGGCACCATGTGCAGAGGGGACGACCAGGGACTAGAAGATGGGCGTACGACTCCGAGTTGGAGCATGTGCTCGAATTCCTGCCGTGCGACCCGCAGCTTTTCAGGTCCGAGTCGACGTGGTCGGCAATGGACAGGCGGGCCCGTCGTCACGATATGATGAGTGACGTCATGTTTAGGTTCCTCGCCGATGTTGTGCGGCTTGATGAGGTCTGGGTAGTTCTCGAGCAGACTGGCAAATGAATTGGAAGGTGGCTTGCCGAAAGTGGGGCTAAGAGCTGGCGCTCGAGACGCAATACCAGAGACTTGTAGGTGAGTAATCGCATCAACTAGCCTTCTTTGTGTCATGTCCACCCAGATGTTGAAGTTCCGAAGGAAATCTGCTCCAATTATTGCGTATCTGACGTCTGCAACCCAGAACAACCACTGGAACCGTCGTCGGAGGCCAAGGTCCAACGTTAGTGATTTTTGTCCATACGTTTTGATGGGAGAAGCGTTGACAGCTTGCAATGATGTAGTTTGGACGCGATTCCGGGCGATCAAAAAATGAGGCTGGAATGATGCTGACCTCAGTGCCTGTGTCCACTAAGAAACGGGTGCCGACGATCTTGTCGTGAATGTGGAAGAGGCGACTGGTGGGCCGATATGGGTCGCTCGCCGCCACTAGCGATCGGCCGTCCCGTTTTTCTGGTTCCAGGAACAGGGTGAACAACAGCGGCGGGCATTCGGTCCGAACTGTCGGTGGTACCGACGTAGCGACTTGTCTGGAGGGCGAGGCGACGGTGATGGTCGACGGCGGCTTTCGCGACCGGAGTGTTGCTGTGACGATTGAGCATGGCCACGGGATTCCCGCCGAAGCTCGGACACGATGATCGTCAGGTTCTGCACTTCTTGACGGAGCTTAGCGATGTCCGAAACAAGGTTTGGAGACTGCTGTGTTGCTCCGATGGTGGGACCGGAAACCTCCATAATTCAATCCGCCAGCTCGGCGAGTTCTACAAGCGGAAGCCTGTGGGCTACCACTAGGCCGACACAAACAGAAGCCGGCAGCCGTTGTAGAAATAGCTCACGGAGGGTGGCGGCGTCGATGGAGGCCGCCTTGTCGCCCAGAGGATGTTGCAGGTGTCGCAAGAACTGGGTGGGTCGACGGTCGCCTAGCTCTTCTGCGCTGAGGAGCTGCTGAAGGCGTCGTTGTTCAGAGGCGACGAGACGACGGACCAAGGCGTCTTTGAGAACTTCGTAAGGAGTGTCACCGCTTGGGGAAAGTAAAACGTCCCGCACCTCGGTAGCGGCTTGCGGCGGGAGGGCGTCAACGATGAGCTGGTATTGCCGGGTCTGGGAGGTATTGCGGTGCAAGCGGAATTTGTTCTCCACTTGTACGAACAAGAGCGCTGGATCCTCAGCCCAAAACTTCGGTAAAGTGAGGACCGAGGTAGCTGCGATTCCCAAGGCGGCGCTTGCTTGGGAGGCACTTGCCGGGTGTGCAGGCTCACCAGACTCCGTAGACATGGCAGAATCACGTCCGGGTCACCAATTATGTTGGAACCAGAAATATACCTCTCAACATACTTTTTATGTACAATATTTATAAAAGAAATGAAACTGTCCTGGGCATCGCTCGATGTAGCCGCCGGGCCGCTCGGTCGCCGAATCTCCGAGCTCGTGGTGTCTCGTTCTGTGTGTTCGCGCCGAGATGCTTCTTTTTCATCGTCGCGGAAGCACCACTAGCTCGGCTGCTACAAACTCAGCGAAAAATTGCAGTAGTACCCTACATTCATGGTATAATTTATAAATTAAAAGGAAATAGCTGCGAGACGGTCAATAAGGTTGTGTTCTCTGCTCCAAACAAGACGCATTGTAGGAAGAAAGGAAAAAAACGCGGGCGAGCTGGTGATTGACATCCATGCATAGTAACCCTGAGACGTAGGAAAAATAAAAAAAAAGAATGACGTTGACAACTTCCTGTAACACTGAATCAGAGCGCAGCTCTTGAGGGGGAGGGGACCCAGGCAGCACACCACTGTTGGACCTACGTTGGTCCAACGACGGCAAACACGGGCTTCCAAGGTTGGTCCAATATTGGTATTCTGGCAAAGTGCAACTTCCTCCAATGTTGGCCCGGTCATTGGCACCAAAGTTGGGTCATCATTCATCCAACATTCCATCCATCATTGACAATGATGTTGGGCCATCGTTTGACAAACTTTTCAGACATCATTGGCACCATTGTTGGGCCATTATTAAACCAACATTTCAGCCATTATTGGCACCAGTGTTGGGCCATCAGTAAAAGAACATTCCAGCCATTACTGGGCCATTGATGGTTATCCATTCTGCAGCTAATATTGGCTTTCACACAAATTCAATGGCTATGCCACCATTGGCATACAAGCTCATTCATTCGCTATGCCGTTAATGGCAGCCAAACTAATTCAGTGGCTGTCCCAATATTGGTGCCACATATTAAATGCTAGCTGTGCAATAATGGCGATGCATTTCAATCCCGGCTATTCCAACATTGGGTTTTAAGAACCCCTGGCCTGTTTAATATTTGCGGCCCTCTACAGAAAACACTCTGGGCACAAATGACAAGATTTTTCTATGCTTTGTCCATGCACTATTTGATCTGGCGTGCAAATGAATAATTCAGGATAAATTAACACTCTTTCCGGAACTTTTATTGAAAGGAGCTAGGGAGGAGGCTCAGCAGGGAGCCTGTGCCGGTCCGGAGGAGGGACCTGGGGAGGGTACTGGGACGAGTCCTGAGCCTAGGGATCCATTGCGGCTTCCAAACGCCTCTTCCTGCCGCCTCCCTTGTCGCAAGACCCTGGAAGCCACTTCGCCCCCATTTTTCTAGCTGCCGATTCTTGAATCTTTAGCTTCGCACTAATGGCATGTAGAAAAAGATCCAAAGGTCAAAGATCAACGCTTTCAAACCCAGATTGGACTTAGTAAAGTACATTCCCAAGCAACACGTTGTGAATGGGTCAAGGCTGTATAAGTTCACTCGTTTCTGTAGCATCGTAATATTTTGAAGAGCTTGGCTCACAATAGACTAGAAGTTCTTCCTCAACCTCAACCAAGTCGTCGTGCAGTCAAAGATGACTGGCCACCATTAGCTCTTTCTAAACTATGCAACTGAGTATATCACGTATAAGCAAATGAACACACACGATCAAGTCACAAAAGGCAGGGCTGGCTCATATACTCTAGCAGAAGCATAACCGCAGCATTCCCTTCGTTGACAAATGCTTGTTGAAATGAATCGCTCTCAAGCTAGCGTCTAGCACCCAGGCGAATTTTTCGTTAACCTTAATTAGGTACCGTCTGGAAGGTTGCATATTTTAAGTTTATTTAAGTCGTCCTCAACTGAATTAACCTATTTAAAAAAATGAAGGAAACCCGCAAAAAAAAATGTACTCGCACAGGTGTTAGTAAAAAGGCAGGGAAATGGACACAAAATATACTTTTAAAGTCTCCTAGATATTCATTACACTCAGTATATTCCGTAGACAAGTACAAACGTGCAAGCGATCTGCGAAATCTAAAGAGGTATTACTGAGCTTCTATACAGGTGAGAAGATTGCAAAGCAAACAAAAACCGAGATAATTCTAGACTACAAGTGACATTTAACCTCACTCACTAAATGCGCTGGCATCGGCCACCACGGTCAACATCTTCGAGGTTTCTTTTAATCCCACGTAGGTTTGAGGTGCCATCTGGACGGACCTTTCAGCGTGGTTTAGCAGCATTTTACAACTTTAAAGAGTCTTTTTGGGTGAAACTAGGGGTTATTCCTATACTTTTGTGCTTTTGAAGTGCCGTAGGAATATTTTTTGCGTGTGTTTTAGTTCGTTTTGGTCTCTACCACCGCGGCCGCGTTGCTCCATCGCCTCCATGCAGCGCTCCGTGTCGCGCGCCGTGCCCACGGCGATAGTTCTTTTGCAAGAACTGTGAGTTTTCTACTTTGGTGCTTCTCTAGCATGGCGCGATTACTCTTTGTTTTGCTAGTTTCTTTGTTATTGTTTTTTCTCTAGCGGATTTTCTGCGCTATGGCCGTGTGACCGTGTTGCTCCATCGCCTCCGTGTCGTATGTCGTGCCTTCGGTGTTCGTTCCTGTGCAGAAACATACCGTGCGGCTCACAAAGTGCGCAGCTTTAAAAACGTGGTGCATTTTTAATTAGCCCAAACAATTAAAATTTGCATGTAAGCGATCTGGTGAGCGGCGAGTCAAGCGACGGCGACCCACTTCGCTGTCGCTCGGTCACTCGCGCGACGAGGCAAGCCGCATGAAAGCGACGGGAACAAACGACCAAGGGGATGAGCTGAGATTTCTAGAAATTACAAAACCGAGCTACGCGACGAGCGACAGCGAAGGGTGAACCGCATGTAAGCGATTTAGCGGGCGACGAAACGAGCGACGGCGACAGCGACGGGAGCCAGCGACGAGCGACGGAGATTTGTGCACGGTCGCTCGTGCCGTCGCTCGTCTTTGGATTTTTAGAAATTGTCGCTCGTCGCCTTGGTCGCTTGCTCCCGTCACTTCCACGCGGTGTGCCTCGTTGCGCGACTGACCGAGCGACAGCTAGCGAAGCGGGTCGTCCTCGCTGTTGCCGTCGCTCGTCTCCTCGCTCGCCAAATTCCTTACATGCGACTCAGCCTTTACTTACAGTACTCGGCGACAAGTCCCACATGAAAATGGCCCGCCCCTGTGATAAATTTTTTTTTCTCTTCTGATCAACGAAGTTTCTTCAACGATATGAAATTAGCACACGCTACCAACGGACGACAGGCCAGTCGAACCGCGACCTCAAAGATAGCCTCCATTTTCGATTTTGCCAGGGAGCGACACGCTCCCTGGCAAACTCGATCCTGGAGCGTCAGTGAATCGGGGACTCAAATCGAAAAATCTAACGTTTCGGTTACGGTTACGGTTACCGCTTCCTGTTGATAACGGTTTCGTTTCGGTTTTTTTACGGTTTTAATTTTTACGGTTTCGGTTACCGGTTACTCGTTCCTAAAAACAGGTTTATTTCGGTTTTTCCAATAATTTGTTTAATTGAAATGCTAGACAGCCGTTTTATGATAAGAGTTTAAAGTAATCCCAGTTATCCAAGAACGTGAAATTCAAGGAACTTAGAAACGTATTAATACTTCTAATTGGCCAAAAGTTGCACATGTTTCTAGCTCCAACGCTCGTTGACTACATCTACTTACATTATATAACTTGATACCCGGGCATACATGTTACTCCCGCCACTAAGGGATCATCACATTCTGCGTAATAAAAATGAAAATAAACATCCCTACTTTCTTGTTCAGCAGCGTTCGTAAACAACCCTAAGATAGTTCCCAAAGGGTGCTGGAAGAACCCTTCGCACCTTCTCGTCGCTATAGTTTATTTCAACCTAATTCATTCAGACGAGTTTTCGCCCACACTGAAGGAAGGAGGAGAACTATAGCCATCCTCTAGTAAAATACTGCTAAGTGGAATAAAGCAATAAAATTTAGATCTGGGCTAGCTGGGCGAAAGTCAAACATAATGCAAATGCAATAGCCCAAATCAAAGAAGGCTTAGGAGAGGAACGAACAACATAGTAACGACACAGAAAGTTGTAAAAATATGTAATGTGTTGTTCGTTCCTTTCACTAGACTTCGTTGTTGTGCCATGTTACACCTAGAGCCACTAAATGAGCTGCGCTTAGAGTATCGGCACTCCGTTCCCCAACATTGTTGTGGGCGCCGCCATTTTGGCTCGTATGCAGAGCAGACGCAACTGCCGATCGTCATAATTTAAAAGTGAGACTTCCTCAGAATTAGATTCGGTGTTAGAAAGGTCATGTAATATTTCTTTGCTCTGCCGCGAGCTGTTTAAACGTTTGTGCAGGGCGGAAAAACGTTTCCTGTGATTTCAGGTAAAGCTTCAGATAACTGGCAACCATGATTTTAAGACACAATATGGCGAAGTGTCGCTACTCTGAAGCGTAGCTTATTTAGTGGCACTAGTTACACCTACGTCATGTTTGCTATTTCCAAGCAATTGTCTGTGATTATTGAAGCGCACGTCTCACGCTGGCCGACTCTGTGAGGAAAATGGTGCGTTTATATATAATAAAAAATAAAAAAGGTGCCGACGAAAAAAAAAAAAAAAAATTAAAATAATGTGCGGACGTACCTTGTGTGTGCGTGTGTGTGAGCGTGTGCGTGTGCGTGGGTGTGTATATATAAAGGCAGAAAAACGTACCTGAAACGGCTGTTTGGAGTTTTATAATATATTACGAATAATATGGCGTAAAACTCCAAACAACGGTCTCAAGTACGTTTTTCTATACTTTTCGGCTTCCTGCGCTACGTTTCTTTTCTCTCTATATATATATGTGTATATCTATATAAATGAATATTTCAGACAGGTTAGTGGTACCGCAATGGGCACCAAGATGGCACCCAGTTACGCTAACATTTTTATGGGGAAGTTGGAGTCAAAATTTTTGTGCGATTACCCATTAAAACCACTACTCTACAAGAGATTCATAGATGATATATTTTTCATCTGGACACACGGCGAGGCGGACCTGCAAGATTTCATAGTTAATTACAACGCTGTCCACCCACAGATCCGTTCCACTCACACTTACTCCCAAACCGACATTAACTTCTTAGACGTAACCCTTACAGTAGAGGATGGGAAATTAACAACAAAGCTTTATCGCAAGCCAACAGATCGGCAACACTACCTTCATTACAAAAGCGACCACCCACGTCACTGCAAGAACAGCATACCCTATAGCCAGGCCCACCGTTTCAAACGCATCTGTTCAAACGAAAATGATTTTGACGCGAGCGCTCAGAACCTTAAGAACGTGTTGACACATCAAAATTATCCCCCACGTGTAATTGATAATGCGATCGATAAAGCCAGAATGTTGAACCGCAGCGACCTCCTGGAGGACCGTCCCCCGCAGAGCAACACGCAACGTACAAATCTGTGTCTCACCTATAGCACTAACTATCCTAACGTAAATAATATTTTAAGACGGCACTACAATATGCTCGAGCAGAGTGACCGCCTAAAACGCGCATTTCCTTCCCCACCGGGGGTGATCTATAGACGATCACGCAACATTAGAGACGTGCTGGTAAATTCTCGGTTAAACTCTGCACCGCGACACAATGAGTGCAGGCCTTGTAATACACCACAGTGTTTAATCTGCCTACAAATTCAACAAACAGACACAGCCAAAAGCACGCATTCGCAATACTCTATGAAAATTAAAGGGGAACTGACATGCAACTCTTCAAATGTAGTGTACTTGCTAGAGTGTAGAGTATGCAAAATGCAATACGTAGGACAGACCGAGACAGCGTTTAGACTACGCTTTAACAATCACAAATCTCACTCTAAAACTAATCCAGGCCTTCCTCTTTCAAAACATCTCCGTCTCCCAAAGCATTCTTTCGACGAACTATCCGTGACATTACTGGAAACAGGATTTAGATCAAACCGGGAGCGCGAACAGCGAGAGTCATACCTCATATACAAATTTAATACTATAGAAAAAGGAATAAACGAGAGTCCAGGAACACTTGCATCAATAAGAGCATTAACCTAGACTACCCTTTCATGGTGGTACTGTATTTTCGACTGGAATTGGACCACGTGATTATTCTATTGAGACCCCTATATTGTGAATGTTATTTTCTATGGTACCGTGCTGTTCCCGTGCTTTTCTCTTACATGCGCGCTTCATGTCTCACTAATCACAGCTCAGAAACGTACCCTCATTCATCGCCCCCCCCCCCCCCAAATACCACACCCTCTCTCTTTTTTTTTTTTTTTTTTTTTTTTTAAGTTGGAAGACAGGGCAAACATGTTTTTGCGATTCTTGGAATTTTCGGTTTTCTTGACACGCGCGGTGCCCCAGGGGTGACCGTCGCGGGGATGCATTGGCGCGTTGGGGGCCATCAGCCAAGAAGACGTCGCCGTCCACGACCTATTGTGGCCACTGCTGTGAGCGTTCAAGCGCACTTTGTATTTCGCCGCCCTGAAGGAGGAGCGGGCTCAGCTCAAGTTATTTACTATTTAGAAACGCGTACTTAGCCTACACCCTTTTTTTTTTTTTTTTTTTTTTTTTTTCTTTTGCCCCTTAGCTCTGACTTTTTTTGCCGCAGCGATATGCCCGCACTTGAATGTCATCTCCTGACGAAGCCGAGTCTCTCGGCGAAACTGTCGATTAAACTTCCTCTGTTTGTTGTTTTTCACCGTGAGTTCTCCACTTCGTTATATATACGCCTTCGGCCCCTTGGCTCCTATGCCACCATGCCCACTGTATACATATATATATATATATATACATATATATATTTACATATATATATATATATATATATATATATATATATATATATTAGAAAATGTGCAAATGAACGAACAGTACTTCCTCGAATGAATCAATGTTTTACGAATCCGTCAAAAGACGAAATAAACGGCGGAGGCAGGGTTTGAACTCTGGGGCCTCCCAATGTCCGGTCGGGTATGGTTATATTATATTATAATAAATTACATTTTAGTATAATATATTATATTATGCGGGACGCGGGCTACTTGGAATTTTACTTTTCTCTTTATGGCTCTGGGATTTTTCTTCTTCGTCCCCTGTTTGACAGAGTTCCAGACCGAATCCACTTTCACCCAATTGATTTCCCTTTCTTCTGCGTGTTCGGTCGACTTTGCCGCACTGCCCACCGCTCCATCTTCCCCCGCTACCCGACAGTGCATGGGCAGATGCCTCGGGAGTCGGTTTCGGAGTACTTGTAGAGGACTTTGCGCAGGCAATCATAGCCTCGCCGTGTTCTGGTGCGTGTACATTAGCTAGAAAGGGACTCTTCTACGCACGGACAACACAGCTTTGGCTCTAGCGCTGCACCGCGGCCATGGACGAGCTTTGCCTTGGGCTCTTGCCCAGTTCCGTCTCTCTTCTTTTTCTTAACGAAGATATGTCAATAAAATGGGTACCGTCGCTCATGGGCCCCGCCGACCTGCCGCTGCGCACTTGACACTCGATGGCGATCCGGCGGGGCATCGAGTCCTCGCGCTCTCGGCGCGAGACTTATTTTCCTTCTCGTGCTGAGGGCGGCTGAAGGGAAACGTCCTAAGGGTTTCCCGAGGTTTTTCAATAAATGTCAATAAATAAATAAATGAAGAAAAATGGCACTGGCGCCGCGGCCAAGGACAAGCTTTGCCCAAGGCAAAGCTCGTCCTTGGCCGCGGCGCAGAGCGAGAGCCAAAGCTATGCTCTCCGCGTGTAGACGAGGACCTTTTTACACGCGCACCACAACACGGCGATGATTGACAGCGCACAGTACCGAACACCTATGCCGTAACCGAATCCGAAGGCATCTGCATGCGCTGTTGGGTAGCGGGGTAAAGGGGGAGAGGTTGGCAGTGCGGCAAAGTCGGCAAACACGCAGAAGAAAGGGAAGCCAGTTGAGTTAAAGGGAAATTTGGTTTGAAACTTTGGCAAACAGAGGACGAGGAAGAAAAACACCCAGATCCATAGAGCGAAAAGTAAAATGTAAAACTAGCCCGCCACCCTCTGGAGTGCCTTGAGGGGAAGCGGACGCTCCAGCGAGCGAAGGACACGAGAAATGGCTCGGAGCCGTTATGACGTCTGCGAAAGGGTGTCCTCGGCTGTGTCGAGCCTGAACCACGCTGTAAGATAATAGTCTTCAGGTGAGGACAGCGCGCTCCTCGCGACGTGCCCGATAAAGTTCGCTCTTCACTCTCTCTCTCACTATTGTTTGAAGCGGCGACGGCAGGTGACTCGTCGACCTGTGGTCACAGCAAAGACGGCTCGTGCCGCCTCACGCTCCACACGCGCAGAGCTCCCGCGAGGTTGTCGCTCGTGCAGAAAGACCACGGTGGACCGCGGTGTCATGGCAACGAGATAATTTTTTTCGCTCTCACACAGCCGGGAGGCGACTGCCGATAGATTTTAGGTTACATTATTGTCGGCTGTCGGGAGAATAAACACCGCCTAATTCTATAGATAACCTGGAAGAGTACCCGAAGAACAGCGGTCAGTCGTTGCCGACAAGTAAATGTTTCAATGTACTTACCATAAGCGTAGCGGACTTGAAAGATGTATTCTGATATATATGTCGATACGGGCTTTGCAGAACAACCACACAATCAGAAAAATGAGATGGAATCGCTCGGTGAAGATTCAACACGATGCGGTAACAAGCTGTCATTTGCCGAACTAAACCACACCACAAGAATTTCTGTGACTTTGAAAAAATCGCTTGTTGCCGATACACGATAACACTGAGCCTCACAGGCCGCAGCTAAAAGTTCAGGGCCATGGCAAGGAGTGCGGGGGGAAGGGGGGGGGGGAGCAGATGGGTTGCTGGAGAGGTGAGGAGGAAACCATTCCCCTCGCTCCAGCACCTCGCTTGCATCCTCCTTCTTCAATGTCTGCAGGGAGGCGGGTGCCTGCACAAAATGCTTATCTTCAAGGGGCATCGCAACAATGAACACAGCGAGAGGATTTGTCAGGACATACATTTGTGAGTTTGTCCCAAAGTTGACAGTGCTGTGGATGCTATGTGAGTGGTCTACCAAGCAGTGCCCTTCGGGGAGGTGTCGTGTTCTGCCTTATGACCCGTTTGGAGACTACAGTCACGTGACCGTAACCGGAAAGACGATTGGCCTAAAATACGCATAGCGTCTACTCTGCTGTCAATACCGAGTGAACAGGACAGCAGCGCGAAGGCAAGTTTTTGGAGCCCCGGTCAAATGTTGACCAAAAATGGGAAGTATGATGATCCATAGCCTCCTCTATCAGCAACGACATGTTTTGGTGGCGCCTCCTATGGTGTCCTCTCGTGACGTCATTACCTTGCGAAAATCAAATTAGATGGTGTTTGTAATAAGCATAGTGGAAGCTTGAAATCATTGCGCTTGGAAACCAACACTGCCAACACCGTCAAAATCGAAGTTCTTACATTACTCTTATTTCTGTCGCTGAGAGAACCTTTGCTCACGTTATAGTCAGTATTCGGCCAATCGTGGAAGGCCGACCACAGCGACCCTTTGGATCGCGCACGTCGCAAATACGGAGAAAGCCTGGCATAGGGCACCCTAGCCTGGCACATCAACGACGGAGCCATAGGGCGCGCGGCCGCAGGAAAAACGAGAGGAGGAGGGCGCGGAACGGTGACCAATATGGTAGCGCAGAGCAGAAAGGGCAGAGAAAGTGTGCGAGCTCTTGGGTCATAAGCGGCCGCTCCCCGAACCACGTTTGTTTTCTTGTTTTAGTCACCGTCGTTTTCGTACTCCAGGAGCAACGCCTGCGGCGATTTCGAAAGGGCGCGGGCAACAATGCACCATGCCGGTGGCGTCGGCGGAGTTGTCGGCGTGCCGTACCGGACTGCGTCGTCGTCGGACCATCGTATCTGTAGTGTGCTGTAAATAATCTAGATGGCGTTTTCAGCTGCATTTGAGTAGAGTAACTGTATATGCTCCGCTTGCGGAGCAGAGTACCGCAATGGTGCCATTCTGGAGCCAAGCACTGCGGGAAGCCACGGTCGGTTTTTGCAGGGGCACGAAGGCGCAGACGCGAGGCGGCGTGCTGCGGCGTGCTGTGGCGCGCTGCGGAAGGAAAATAGTGCGGCCTGTGGCGACGAGCCTTGCATCCGCCGTGATCGTTGTCCCGTCTTTCCTGTCTCCTTCCCGCAAAAAGCGCACCCGCGTACGCACCCGCGGGTCCCGCGGGTCGCGTGTGAAGTGAAGTCGTCAAGTCGTTGTTGCTGGGACGCAGATAGCGTCGTGAGCCCGCTGCGTGCCCAACTTGTTGAGAACCTTTCACCTCGAGCGATCGCAAGCAGCAAAAGAACGCAGGCCTGCTTATTTTCCTCTTGTGTTTAATCGAAAAGCAAGTGCCGCTGCTCAACCTGACTTTTTTTTTTTTTTTAGCAGACAGTTTTTGTGATATTATGTAGACGGAAAGGTGCTTTACCTTCGTGCGTTCCAATTATATGCGAATCTGAGGAATGTCGAGCACCCCCACTTTTATGCTAAAATAGTGTACAACTTTTTTTTTTTTTAAGTTTTTGCCATTTCACGAATTCGAGACGCCCGAATTTAGAGCTCTTGGAGACTGGAATTTTCGCATGCTTTCAAGTTAGGCTAAATTTTGAATTTGCTTGAATCGCAAACATTAGGGGCTCGCGAATAATAAATGTTAGACGGTGGTCCGAACTCTGGGAGATGCCGCAAGGTGCAAACTGCCTAATATAAAAAAAAGTCCACCGACGTTCCACTTTCATTGCGAATAAGGCATTGAGAACACAGTTCAATTCGTTGCAGGGACCAGAATGGTGCCGAGATTGACTGTTTTCCTATTGACCAGTTTATCCCGCCCCGAGAATAGGGCGATAGAGCTCTGTCTACTTTCAGTGTGTGACACCAACCTACATCTCGCTTTCTCTTCTATTTTGAACATTTTGCTGAACCTATTAAACTGTTTTACTACCACCGACATGGTCCATTGAAGAAATTGCGAACACGCACAGCACTAACAGTCTCTAAAACATGTTTATCCACACAACTGCCTGCAGAAATCTTTTGGGATATTGTAATAGGGCAGACAATGATTAAAAATGATCTCCTTCCCATACGAAAAAGCCAGACGAGGCGGCGTCTCACATCGTGCCTCGTCGTCGGAATCCGGTACAAGCTTTTGCCACTGTCTGCGCGTATTGTGCACTTGGTAACACTTCAGCCTGTCATTTTCACGGGGCTCTTTCTAAGCGCATGCAAAATTTAATGCGGCAAACGACGTAGCGGCTGACGAAAACGCCGTCCTCACGCTTTCAAACGAGAGCTCGGCGACTCGCCAAGATGGCCGGATGTGCCGGTCGCGTATCGGTATCGCGTATCACTCCGCGAGAGCCGCAGACGCAGAGAGCGCGATCGCCGTCCGTGCCGTCTGCTTCACATACCCTGAAAACGAATGTCTCAGAACAGCGCTCGCGTTATAAAAAAACATGATTCTACTGTACCCAGTTGATACACATAATGTTCAATGACTTCGGAAGCTTTCGGTTTGTTTGATTTTGGTCTAGGATCTGTATATAGCGAACGGAAAGCGGAGAATATGTTCCCCCCGAAACTCGGCGCTCTGGAAGGCCTCTTTCCCGCACGAAGGTCGGCTCCAGTTCTGCGCACGTGACCACTCCTCCGCCAATACGGAGATGGCGGCGAAAGGAAAAGGAACGCGCTACTCTGGCTCTGCAAGCAGAGCCTATACAGTTACTCTACATTTGAGATGGTGCCGCGCGCCGCGTGCTTGACAGCGGCACGCGCTGATTGATGTAGACATTGTGAATACAAGCAGTCTTGATTGAAACTCCGAGCTGGCGTGTCGTGTCTTCCTTTACCGGTGTGCCCGCTTGGTCCCCGGCCACCGACCATCTCGCGTCCCACGCGCCACGGCAATGTAAGCCTTTCCAGCATCTTTACAGGCCTTTCGGGGCGCTGTCTTTATCCTAGCTTTCCCTGTCTCTTACCACCCACCCGTAATGGCCCCACGCGACCATTACAGTGTCGTGCCGCGGAAGAACCATGCAGTTTTGACTAAACGAAACCGACGGCCGCGAACGTCGCTTTCTTGTTCAAGGACCGTTGCGAAGATGCGGGCGCAGAGAGACACGGGAAAGGGTTGACGTTGAACTCCTCACCACGATACCGAAAAGAGGAAAAAGAAAAAGAGTGTTTCTGCGTTTGGCCGCTCGCTCTTGTGTGGCGCGAGCAGGAAATTTTTAGATTTAATAAAGTCATTGGGTTTTAGAGACAGCGAAGGAAAAGTGGATTTCGAGACAGTAGAGATTACCAAGCAAAGATTAAGTGAATGGTGGCAGAAAGCGAGAGAAAACTAGGTATTTTCTTACTAACTAATGGTTCGCGCTGAAAGTGTCGTGCAGCGACTGAGTGATATTGTCAGAGCGAAGAGGACATCGGCGCTGTTTTCGTACATTATTTTCAAGAAACAACAACGAGCAACATATTTTTCCACTTCTGGTAATGTTCCAAATGAACATATTGCACGAGAGTTGTAGTTAAGACAATACCCTTTCAAATCTAAAGGAAAAAAAAGATAACACGGTGATCGCTTGCTTGCGATAACAGTGTTCGCGCGATGCACGTAATGCAACGCTGCCAATAATTCGCTCATGATGCCCCTCTCGCTGCCCGTCGTCATGCCAAAGTTTCGTCAACGCGATAAAAGTTTATATTACGGCCAAGCGATTACCAACGTTGGTAAGTCATTAGCTAAGACAGGCCAATGTTGGCCAGCCTAAGCCAATCGATTGAAAATGTTCGATCCTCGACCGTCTGAACTCTACAGTCGCTACAAATTCCAGCGTCGAGATCAACAGCAAGGCGAGTCGATTCGCAGCTACGTCGCGGCACTAAAGGAACTTGCAGCCGACTGCAATTTTGGAATACTGACAACAGCGACCCCGATTGCCTTATCGACAGCGGGTTCGTCGGGTCAAGCAGCCACGACGACGCCTGTACATGCAACCAAACTTCCACTAGACGTCATGCTAAGCGACAGGTTTTTTTTGTGCAGTAAAGGACAAGTTCCTGCAGCAGCTTCTGTTTGCGGAAAGGGATCTCACTTTCGATAAGGCTTTCGAGCTCGCAACCTGAGTCGAAAGCGCTTCAAAACAGCAACAGAGTATCAAGCATAAGAATGACCTCTCCCTAGTTCACAAGACATCGAAGGGGAAAGCTGAAAACTCCGGGCGATCGTCCACTCGACCTTGTTTTCGATGTGAAGGCCAGCACAATCCTTCGACTTGCAGATTCCCGCAACGAGGAGTGCCGTTACTGTCACAAGCGTGGACACATCGAGAAAGCCTGCATCACGAAGAGAAAGCAAGGTAAAAGTGCAAGCCACAAATGCAGTCAGCACAACGTGGACTTCACTCCCCCAGCAGTCGACCCGCAGCAAGAGGAACATGGAGATTTTTACCATGAGCTCAACAGGGTGACACCGCACGGACCGTGTCCAAAATTCCTTGTGACATCGAAGATTGAAGGCAAATCACTAGATTTTGAAGTAGATTCCGGTGCCTCGTGTACCCTGATCAGCGAGGAAACGTGCCGCAAGGTGTGGCCTCATAACCCTCCTCAGCTCCACGAGGACGACCCGCAGTTGCGCACCTGAACTGGAGAAGGCCTGCAACTTCTCGGTTCAGCGCAAGCAGTGTCCGTTCGCTTCAAGACCAAAGACTTCTTGTGGCCACTACTCGTCATAAAACGGGTCGGATGCAACCTTCTTGGCAGAGATTGGTTTCAAGCGCTTCGGAGTCGCGTCTGTGGCATAAACCAAATGCAGCCAACTTCAGCAGCCGTCATGACGCCGGAGATACAGGAGGTCCTCGAGAAACACCGACAAATCTTCGACGATGTTGAAGGTAAACATGTTCGGCAGATATCTGCCTGGTTGGGTGAATTTAAATGTAAAGAATAAAGAAGTCGCCCCTGAGGAAGAAACGAACTGTTTCGAAACGTTGGGACAATTTTTCGACTTTTTGGTTGGCGTATTTCTTTATTCTTTACATCTTCGACGATGATATCGCCGGCTACAAAGGACAATCGGTTGTCTTGGACCTGATCGAGGGGGCATTTCCCAAGTTCTGCAAGGTCCGCTCTGTTCCGCTAGCGCTCCGTGCAGCAGTATCGGCGGAACTTGATCGCCTGGAAACTCGAGGCATCATCGAACCAGTTCAGCACGCGGACTGGGCTACTCCACTTGTGCTAGTACGCAAGAAAGATGGCACAATCCGACTTTGCGGAGACTACCGTTCTACGGTGAACGCAGCTTCAAAGAAAGCCTCGTACCCGCTGCCCACGACAAGTGAAGTGATAGCAAATTTCCGAGGAGGAACAGTTTTCTCCACTTTGGATTTGTACCAAGCCTATCAACAGCTGAAACTCACCAAAGCAGCTGCCAAGGCCCTGACCATCAACAGGATCAAGGGCTTATACAAGGTAAATCGCTTGCCTTTTGGAATTTCTGCTGCTCCAACGATTTTCCAAGGCGTCATGGAAACCACTCTGGCTGGTCTTTCCGGTGTGAGCGTCTACTTAGATGACATCATCGTAACCCGAAGGAAAAATCCATCAATGTAACCCTGCTTGGCAGTCAATGTTTTCTAGTGGACCGCGGACTGTGCCTGACTGTACGTCAAGCATGTCTGATTGGCCAACAAGTTACTCTGACCGACAGTCAAACTCCAGTCAGACCCCGCTTGTCGGCTTTCTGATGGTTTCCTGGTGGCAGTCGGCCGCCGCGAAATGCCATCAGGATGTCTTGGTGGTGATTCTGACTGTACATCGATTGTCTCTGACTGTACGTCAGAAAGCTTTGACGTGCAGACAGACGTACGGTCAAAGGACGTAAAGTTCGTTCGGATACCACTATTTCGTCAAACCTATGAATACGAAAAGTAATCTATGCACGAGAAAACGATTTTGGGACGTGAGCCCATAAAACCGCTGACGTTAGAGATATGACACGCAACCGACCGACAACCTTGATCAGAAGGCCGCGGAAGCGCCGAACTAGACACTTCGCACTTCGCCGACTTCGCTTCGCGCATAGAGGCTTCGCCGAGCTTTCATGAACGATCGCTCTCGACTCGGTTTGTTTGCCCGCTTGCTTTAACCTGTCGATCCTGCCCGGGCTCTACAATGTCTTATGTTTTAGTAGAATTTCTACTCGACAAGACCCAGCCTGTTGTGAGTTCCGACGATGTAAGGGACTTAAGCGGTGTCGTTGAAGACGACAGGGTGTAGCAGGTCTACTGGGCCGGTGATGCGCGAACAAAAGGATCGTTCTACGACGCGAAAGTGCTCTACATGGCAGGTGAGTAGAACTGAAGTACGGCGAGTGATGTACGAGTGCTTTGCATAACATGCTGACGGCTTAACTGCATTTGCAGCCAAAGCATTTTGTGTAAAACGAATAGTCAAATCGTGTTTCTCTAACAGTGTGGCGTAGCATAGCGGTTAGGGTGTCCGATTTGTACGCATGTGGTCGCGGGTTTGATGCGCGGTGGTGCTGCTTTTTTTTTTTTCTCGATCTTTTTGTTTTATCGAGGCATTTGGTGATATTTATGAGTGCGTATAGCTTTACTCTTATATAAATGCTGCCCTTGTTGATGAAATTCCCTTGGCAGTGGCAGTCAGACGTCATCTGATGGACCATCAGATGACGTCTGATGGTCCATCACGTTCCACCAAGGCTGCTGACTGGCAGTCAGTGTCCCAAATTACGTAGCTTGATGGAATTTTCAATAGGGAAGTGGAAAGGACACACGTGAACACGCTGAGCGCCTGACACAGGTACTGTCCAGGCTAAGGAGGACGGGATTTCGACTCAAACGGGAAAAGTGCAAGTTTGGGGTCAGCGAGGTCAGATTCCTTGGACATCTCATTAACGCATCTGGCGTTCACACCACACAGGAGAAAGTACAGGCCATCCTTAAAGCACCGGAGCCGAAAGACAAATCGTTTTTACAAGCGTTCTTAGGGCTCCTTGCTTTCTATGATTGCTTTCTCAAGAACCAAGGGACCGTCGCTTCGGTCGTGTACAGACTTCTTGAAAAGAACGTTCCGTGGAAATGGGAGGACAAGCACAACGAAACTTTCAGGAGGCTTAAGAATTTGATTCGAGAATCAACCATCTTGGCACATTACGATGAAAGCCAACCCCTCCTGCTGTCCTGCGATGCATCTCCATATGGTGTGGGAGCTGTGCTGGCTCAGAAAGACGCTCAGGGGCGAGAGGCGCCAATTGCATTCGCATCACGGACACTGAGAACCTCTGAGAAAAACTACTCCCAGCTAGACAAAGAAGGATCGGCGATAATCTCTGCAGTAACTTATTTCCATCAGTACATCGCTGGAAGGCATGTCACCATATTGACAGATCACAAACCACTTCTTGGTACTCTTGGAGCCAACAAGCCAGTATCCCCGGTACTGTCGCCAAGAATGACACGCTGGTGCGTCACGCTAGCTGTGTATGACTACGATTTGGTATACAGACAAGGTCAACGGCATTGAAATGCTGAGGCTCTCAGCAGGTTACCTACTGTCGAATGAGGATGGACCTCGTCCACCCGGAGATATGTACTCATGTTGGCACGCAACCCGGTTCTGCAACTGTCGTCACAGCGAATTGCAGAACTTACTCAACAGGACCCAGTGCTGTCGCAGATTTACAAGGCTATCCAACAAGGTAAACTCCACAGGTTAAAAGGGGATAAATTTATCCCCTACTCTAGGCTATTCACGGAATTATCAACACAGCAAGGTTGCCTAATTCGTAGTTCTAGGTTTATCATCCCCAGAGCAGCACAACCAGAAACTTTGACCCTTGTGCATGCCGGCCAAAGAGGCATTGTTGCTATGAAGGCATGCGCTCGCGGGTACTTCTGGTGGCCCGGACTGGACAAAGACCTCGAACACAGGGCAAACACTTGTACCCTAAGTCAACAACACCAGCGAGCACCACCGAGCGCAACTTCTCCAGAGTGGCATCGAGCAACAGGACCCTGGGAAGTGCTTCACCTGAACTTCGCTGGACCACTCGAAGGAAGGATGTTGTTGATTGCGGTTGACTCCTACAGCAAGTGG
Organism: Ixodes scapularis; assembly: GCF_016920785.2. Lineage (NCBI taxonomy): Eukaryota > Metazoa > Arthropoda > Arachnida > Ixodida > Ixodidae > Ixodes > Ixodes scapularis. The sequence continues at coordinate 148,133,322 of NW_024609868.1, forward strand.
CTCGAAGTACGCCAAATGACGGTTATACAGTCGTCGTCATTAATTCAAGAACTGCGAAATATCTTCGCAACCTTTGTACTGCCACAGAAGGTCGTAACGAACAACGGGACTTCTTTCGTTTCTCAGGAAACTCAGCAGTTCTTTAGGAACAACGGGATTAAACACGTCACCAGCGCCCCGTACCAAACAGCTACAAACGGTCAAGCGGAGAGGATGGTGTACGAGACAAAACAGGCACTGACGAAGGATCAGGCCGGAACGCTGGAATGCAGCCTCTCACGGTTCCTGCTAAAGCAGCATACCACGGTCAGTTCAGTAACGAACAAGACCCTAGCAATGTTGATGTTTGGCCGTGATCTACCGACCGCGATGACTCGCTTGAAGCCAAGTGACCAGCAAAGTGAAAAGCTTAAGTAACATTCGGAGAGTTCACGAGGCATTGCAATTGACCTTACTGTCTTCGTGAGAAGCTTTTCAAAGAAACCATCCTGGATACCTGGAATCGTTACAGAAAGGCTTGGTCATCGTTCATGGCTTGTAAAGACCAGCCGCTGAGTTCTGAGGCGCCACACTGACCACATTCGATCCTCATTCGAGGATCGAATGAGGATCGAAAAAGTCAAGCGGCGATACCCGAAAAGGATTGCTGCCTGCCATCTACATCCCCAGCATCATTGGTCAGTCCAATGACAGACGAGACACCACAACCCTGCGCCAGAAGTACAGCCACCGACGAAAACAAAACAGGACCAGCTGCGACACTTTTGACACCCAGACCGCAACGACACACGCGACCCCCTAATCGCAGCCGTCTAAAGAGGAGGCAAGGTGTTGTGTCTGTGAGGGATGTGCCTGTGTTGAGGGCTTATTCCAACGCGCATCCCAAGAACGAGAACGCGGAGAACGGACGAGCGCGCACAAAGCTGGTGCGGCTCGGGTTACTTTCAAGGTTCTTTTCGCCCTATGAAGCAAAAATAACATCCGCTGGCTTCGGAGAACGTGCTCCTCGGGCAATTGGCGCTCGTGAGAACACCGAATGCTAGAGGCTTGGAGCGGCCCGAAGCCAGACGCACGGCGCGCCCTTTTTCCATAACGTTGAACATAACAGCCCTTGGCTAAGACAGGCTAATGCTGGCCAGCCTAAGCCAGTCGATAACCAATGTTGGTAAACCAATGACTAACACACGCCAATGTTGTCCAGCCTAACCCTATTGGAAAGACCAGTTTAAACTGGCAACCAGTTCAAACTGGTACCAGTTTCAAACTTGGATATTGCTCCAGCTTGACCAGTTTCATACTGGTTGAACTGGTCACACTGCTGATGGTGGTTGAACTGGTCATACTGGTTGAACTGGTGATACTGGTTGAACTGGTCATGGTGGTTGAACGTGCCATGGTGGTTTAACTGGTCACATTGACTTGTCACGCTGGTTCAACTAGTATGTACTTGCTGTTGTGCAAATAATTCCACTGTGAGACGGTATAAGGAATCACTTCCATTTTATTCTTTCGGAGTGACCCTCTTCCTGCCCTGCCTCGAAACATCAGGCAAGAAGTCTTTCAGGATGTCGCGTACCACCGCCTGGAGCTCCAGGATCTGGCGACGCTCAGGCTCTGGCTTCTTCGCTCTCTCAAAGTACTTCAGGCCAACTGGAGAAATTGTAAATACATCTGTATTAAACAGCTGTTCAAGGAAGAAAACTTGAACTTTTGTTTTTCTTTTTGTTATAATTTTGTAAACATAATATATATAATTTAAAGAAACTGGAGGGCTTACCCAGGCAGCACAAAATTTTGGCCCGACACTGGCCAATGCCTGATTTTTGCTCGGCACCTGCCTGGCCAGCCCGGCCACTGGAAAGCAGCTGGCCAAAGGTCCCCAAGAGATCACTATTAAGTCCCCGGCCACAGAGTCTTAGTTTTTCCATTGGCAACCAATCACCAAATTATGTTCGGGAAGGGCTTGGCCACCAAGTCTTTGTTTCCTCCCTGGTCACCCGCCTCAAAAAGGTGACCAGCACTCATCCGGCCAATGTTCACCGGCATGAACTTGGTCAATGAAGACAAAAAAGTGCCCGGTAGAAGGCAGAGTACTGATCGCTCTTTTCATCCCCGGCCACCAGTCCTAAAAATATCCTCAGCACCTGTCCGGTCAATGTTGACTGGCAGCAACCTGGTCAACGAAGACAAAAAAGTGTCCGGTAGAAGCCTGGGACTCACTACTCTTTTCATCCCCGGCCACCAGTCCTAAAAATATCCTCAGCACCTGTCCGGTCAATGTTGACTGGCGGCAACCTGGTCAACGAAGACAAAAAAGTGTCCGGTAGAAGCCTGGGACTCACTACTCTTTTCATCCCCGGCCACCAGTCCTAAAAACATCCTCAGCATCTGTCTGGTCAATGTTGACTGGCAGCAACCTGGTCAACCAAGACAAAAAAGTGTCCGGTAGAGGCCTGGGACTCACTACTCTTTTCATCCCCGGCCACCAGTCCTAAAAATGTCCTCAGCGCCTTTCCGGCCAATGTTGACCGGCAGTAACTTGGTCAACGTAGACAAAAAAGTGTTCAGTCCTAAAAACATCCTCAGCACATGTCCGACCAGTGTTGACTGGCGGTAACTTATTCAATGATGAAAAAAAAACTGTCTGGTAGAAGACTGGGTACTGACCGCTCCTTTTATCCCAGGCCACCAATCCGAAAGATGGTCACCCTATTTGGCTTGTTTCAAATTGGTCAACAAAAGAAAAAAAGTGTCCCATAGAACATGGGTGTGCGAGTGCTGCTTTTATTCAGGACCACCAATCCTCTCTGGCATTACATTGCCCATTACAATACAGTATACAAGCCACAGGCTTGGTAAGCAATGACTTCCGCTTGTTCTGCAAATATTAAGTCTGGTCACATGTAGGTGGCTACATGTTTGCCCAGGCCAGGTAAGACTGGGAGAAGGTATTAACACTTGAGGAATCCAGGCCGTGGCGCGTTCCATACTTTAAAATTGGCTCAGAAAACTTCATTTGGATAAAAATTATATTTTATTATTTGAACACACATTATATGTACAAAATGTGAAAACATTAAAAAATGACTGTGCCTTTAACAGAGCAGTGAATTCTAGACTTGTTGTACACAACCAAAATGAACCAGAATATGAAAAAAAGCTTTCTCTGGTATTCTTTTGCCAATTACAAAATTCTTCATAACAACAGCTTTTCTTTAATCACAGATTTCTGGCCAAGATAAAACCAGAAAACCTGAAAACAAACACACAATAAGCACATGTATTTCATAACCAAAACCTGGCTGGCATTATTGCTATATCAAATATAACAGAAAAGTTCTATCACTTAAAAACCAAATTATATAAGCTACAGTCACAAAATATTGGGTGAAATCACGGTCAGAAGTCGGGTCTCTCTCCACCTGAGGAAACCTCAAGGTGACTGGTAGCAGTAAGGACGTCGTCAAATGGCTACAAAAGAAGCACATTGGGCTATTGGCAGCGCGTGCAGAGCAAAAAACAAACAAACAAACAAAAAAAGCTCTCCTAACTAAGCCATGGTTAAAAATATTGGGTGAAAAAATGGAGGAAAACACATATCCGACTCTTCGAGACAACGAAAGAACTTTATCGAACGAATCACACTTCCCGCCGTGGTAGGCCGACGTTGTCACAATCACGAGACCTACACTCGTCGTCGAAAACACGCCGCTAGCTTTTTGAGGGGAACGAACGGCACAATCGTACTATACACAGTGCGACGGCTTTGTCCCGATCACGATATCTCTACACGTCGTCGAAAACGCACCGCCTCTTCTTCCACGGCACGATCGAGCACCAGTTGCACAATCCTGCGCACCTTCCTTCAACTACGTCCGACAGGCGTAGCGTAGTCTCGCTTTGCCCAGCTCGAACACTCACCGCGACGCCGCGCAGTTGACGATGCGATGCAGTTCTCACAAACGCTCTCCCGTGCACGAAAAACACAAAACAATCACATGCCGATGCCTCGGTTGATTTGTGGGCGTCTAACTTCGTTGAATGTCTCACGTGTACACAGATTTCCACTGACCCGTCACATAGGGTTACGTAACTTTGGCTACGGAGGCCAAATAAAACGAGATGCGGTGCTTCTTCTTGGCTCCGTAAGGTCCAGAAACATACACCGATCTATCTTAGGTCCGGTCCAAGGCCAATTGTCCGGTCTTCGACATACCTTTTCCGATTTTCCAACAAAAAAAACTAAAAAAAAAAAAAAAAAAAAAAAAAAAAGGCGCGCTGCTTGTCCCTGCTCACCGAGCAAACTGGAG